>NC_066244.1:1955000-3155000 GCF_024542735.1 Bombus huntii
CCAAGAAGTGGCACGCATTACAGGCCCTGTGCTTTGAAAAGAACATGCGATAATTGCACTTGCTGCGCGAGAACGGGTCAAAAGACGATCTTGTTGCATTTCAAACAATCATTTAACTCTGCATCTATTTTCGACAGTATAGCGTGCCTGTCACGGAACTTTTTCTCATTCTTCACGTCTTTCGCCATTCTCTGACTTCTTTCTAACTCTCGCGAACGCGATCCTCTATTTCTCATTATTTGCAAATATATTACAAAAACATATATTGGGAAACAATTATTTCAATAATTACAATGTAATGTAATTATCAAACTGACCTGTATCGTACTATTATCGCGTATTTTGTTCTTTTTCATTTTTTTCTTTTAAATGAATATTTTTTCCTGACAGGAGACTGTTAATAGCGAAAAAAAAGGAAAAAAGCGAAAAATCGAGAAATTTCTCGTACATACACGCACTCTCTCACTTATTATATCGCCTATAATATATAATTTTTCTTTTTTTCAAGCTTATCCGCATTTCTCATTCTTCTTTTCATTCCTTCTCCCTTCTCCATGCACGTTTCTTGATCTACATCACAAATTTTGTTCTTTTCATTCGCATATTTATGTTGAAGAGTTAAACAAAAAAATACAAAGATCCTACAGTGTTATCTTGAGATTCAAGATCACTGCTATTCCTATCTCAAACTAATAGGTTCTTTTCTTTTTCTATTCTAACCCTTCTTTGTTGTTGCTGTTTTTGCTTTCATCGAAATCAAAAAGAGAAATTCAATAAAAGGTAAAGACAAAAATTTAGGCACTAGAACGTAGAATTCTACCCGTATAAAACCGCAGAATCAATAATAATCCCGAATTTATCGATTTTGTGATCGATGATGACATTCAGACACGGCGACGATTAATTTCGATCGTGGATATATCATTTAGCAGTTAAATAGAATATAATTACTTCGTCATGCTGTACGATAGTCTCGTAATGCAGATTACACTTAATTTTTTTTTTATTTTCATCATATCTCTTCGTGCGGATCTAGGCGCAAATAGTATTCCGTAATAAAAATAAGGAATATATGTATATTCATATATATATGTACATATATATTCTTGCTTTCATTGGGATCTAGAATATTTTTATGATAAGAAATTCTACGTCTTTTTTCCTCTTTTTTAAATATTTCTAATAATGAAGCAATTATATAATTATTACTCGATCACGATGCGACTGAAACAAAATTTACACGTACTATTCCACCAAGTTCCGCTCTTATTTCTCTTTTTTTATTATTTTTTTTTCTTTTTCTTTTTTAAGAGTACGTATATGTAAATATGTATCTGTGTATGCATGCAATACGTGATATAAAGTTGCATTTTCCTCTTTCCTTAGGAATTATCTCGTTTTTATGTATAAATACACAAATATATATTTGTGACGATATATATTCATATATTTATACTCGTAGCTTTTTCGTATTTATATTATATAACCTCACTGTTCGATCGTTTATTTGATATTCCCGTGCGATCTCCTTCGCTTTCTGCTCTAATCTTCTTAATCGCTGATTCATCGTAGGAAAACGAAGTACAAGAATATCCAACATAATCGAATAACGATATCATCGGCGAAAGAAACGAATCTAAGCTATAAAATTTCCCTCGGTCGAGATCGAACGATTAACATTCACTTATCAACAAATTTGAAAAAACTCGTTAAAAGGAATCATCAGAATAAAAAGTTCTCTTAATCCCGATGCTGTCATTAATTTCTCATTCGTTCTCGTTCACCATGGAGATTTCTTACATTTTCGATAATTGAAACTTTGAGTAAAACGAAACATGCTGCAAGATTTTATGTTTACGTTAGAATTTCTTTTTATACAGATTCAAGATTCGTGTTGTCTCGTGCAGCGTGATTCGATGAAAAATATTCGTTTCCCTCTTTTATACATCGAAAGATTTAGAAGCGATTTTCTTTCCTTTCTGTTTGTACAACACAACAAAATTTTGATACAACACGCTGCTATTAACAAATTTCGTCTAGACACGAATAGCTATACTGCTATTGCTCGTTTTATACTTATTATCCCATGCCATTTGAAAACTCGCTAATTCGTGTGGGAAGCCAAAACATATGAAGGCATTTATCATATTTCTTTCATGTGTACGCGCTATATTATAAATCAAGGCTGGGATATTACGATTGAATCAGATACTGCTTATACATATGTATATATATCCTTATAAATGAAGGTTCATATATCTTTGTTCGTTCTTGTTCGTCCATCTCGCCTTTATCGTCTTTCTTTCTTCTCAAACGAAAAACATTATTACGAATCGCATGTAAAAAATACATACAACACTATACCAAAAAGAAATGCGCGTATGTGCACATATATCTGGGGCAGTATTCGACTCGAATAATATTTTTCTCTCGCTTACGCTTCATCTAGCTCAAAGCATAACCGTATTAAAAATCACAAACAAAAAATTAGTACATGTTAGAATTATCTTTTTTTGGATTTTTTGTTTTTTTTTTCATCAATTTGCACAAATGGTTATGCTTCAAGGGTATCTCACTGATGAAAGAAGTATCCTTTCTTTTGAGCCTTTTTCAAACGATCAAACATCAAACATATGAAAACTCAGTCTCAATTAAAAACTAAACAAACTACTTCACCCTAAACCAGTCTCGGATGTCGAATTGGTTATCAAGAAATCTGTGCGAGTTCAAATCGTGTGTGTGTGGCAAAGCGACGACCCATAGCTATCTTCTTATTTCATCCAGTATAGGTTCGTGTTTCGTTAGTGTTATAGCACAACGAAAAGACGTGAGTACTCCGATCTTGTTTTTTCTATTATGCGGCATTCGGGAAAATTCAAGGCTCATCGCGCTGCCGCTGGAGAAAGATAGCCATAGGCAGTTAGAGGGCTACAGGCAAAGTTTAGATATAGCAGCCCCTGCAAAAATTGATATTCAAATCTACGTTTTTTTTTTTTTTTTTTTGCTTTTTTCGTTCTATTCTGTTCTTTTTTGTTTTTTTTTTTCCTTTAGTTTATGATTAGGTTACCATGCTCATTTTTGATGATACAGTTACTCTCAACTTTTCTAATTTATAATATAATTATAATGTAACCATAACTGTGTTCAAATATAGATGTAAATTCTGATTACAACTAGTCGGTAAATTTAAACCAATATCACTGAGAACACAGAGTTATCGGATCAATCTAAATGTTGCATGTTATCCCTCTTCCCCATGGTATACACTGTATGTGTATACAAAATTATATGTGTAATTTAATCATTATATTGAAACAACACACACCTTTGACTATAATTCTTAAAGTGTTATGTACACAAATGTACGAAATGATCTTTCAAAGAAATCCTTCACATGTCAATATAATTTTATAACCTTATTCTATCCAATAATAAAGACGACGATATAGTTCACCTATTGCTTTTTCACTACATATTCATAACTAATGAAATATTCTTCTTGCATATATTTATATATATAATTTCATATATATCTTTATCTCTCTTTCATTTTTTATGTAAGCTAAATAAAAACTATTAATATTTTATTATATGTATCAATAAATTCTAAGTAGTGCAGTCTTTATTATTGAAGAGGAAATTTAAAACGTATCTTGTGGAAATTTACAATACATCAATATGTATCTGACACTATAAAAAGCCATTACTATTAGCAAAATATCATATAAGTTTTTAGTGACATTGATGCAGCTTAAGCTGTTTTCTCATAATGAACTTGTCTTTTTTTTCTTTTTCTTTCTTAAATAACTTAATTATATTAATTTACAAGTCTTGTATGAATCAGATAAATTAAGTGAAAATCGATTAAGTATCGGAAATGTACTAACATTCCTGGTGCTCAATCAATATAAAAATCTGTAATCAATTTTACTGCAAAATAGAAAGTATAACTTTTTCACTTTTGCATATAAAGCATTGTATATGTTGTACGTTTATACAATACTTTACACCAGCTTTTTTTAAAAGACAATGTTTAGTTGTTTCATATAATTTTATCTGTGTTTCTCTCCCTTGTTTTAATATTTCATTAACGTATTTTTTCTATACTGGTTATTGGTCGATAGAAACTTACATTGTTACAATTAGGGCATTCCCGGTAATTTTAAAATCGTCTATATGACGTCATTTCAAGGTATGGGAAAGGAAATCTTGATGTTTGAGGTTGAGAAGTTTGCTGAGTATGAATAGGTGAATATGATGGCTGCTGAAGCAGCGGAGAATTCTGTTGATTTTGTAGTGGAGACAATGACTGTCCAGGAGAATGTGAATGTAAATTTTGTGGGTGAGAAAATGATAATGCATGATGGCAAGGGGAAGTTTGTGAGTTTTGTACATTAGCTTGTGGTATATTCAAATTGTTCGTAATGTTAATATTGTTTAGTATGTTGAGACTGTTAGACACGTTATTAGGGATTGTCAGGTTACTCGGAATACTCAGTGCATTAGGAATATTTATGCTTGTTTGTAGATTAGGTGGAAGGGAAAGAGTAGCCGACGTAAGATAATGTACGCTGAAAGATGGACGGGGGGGCTAGTAAAGCCTCATACCTTCTTCAAATTTGACGATAAGAGGATCAACAGCTGGACTACCAATAAAACTGCCTGCTTCACTGCTTCCTCTACCTTGATCTGACTCAGTACTACTACCATCATATTTTGTGTCATCTGTTAGTAATGAAAAAAGACCTTATAAAATAAATGAAAATAACAACATAAGGTTATAAAATATTGTAAAATCATAATTTACAGGGTATTCTAAAACAAAACAATTAAATAATTAAATAATATATTTTATGAATATATATAACAGAAATTTAAAATTTATTAATT
Organism: Bombus huntii; assembly: GCF_024542735.1. Lineage (NCBI taxonomy): Eukaryota > Metazoa > Arthropoda > Insecta > Hymenoptera > Apidae > Bombus > Bombus huntii. The sequence goes on from NC_066244.1 coordinate 1,959,891, forward strand.
AATTATAATGAATATATTAATCATGAAAATATCATTGACCTTTTATTTTATTTTATTCCTGTATGAAAGGTTATAAAAACAATAATGTATCGCATAACATTCGTGAGAAAGTTCAACATAATATAGAAACAAAATATGCAGAATGTTACATTTAATATTTCATTAATAAATAATAAAGCTCTCATTAAAAACAAGAACAGCATTTTGAGATGTAAAATTAATTAAAGTTACAATACTTTAAAATAATACATATAATAAAATAAACAATTTAGTTAAGCACTGTTGATTTACTTTCATACTGAAATATTAACAAATCTGCTATTACTTCATACTGAATATTCTCATTTAAACATATTTGTTAATAAAATATTTTCCATATTTATGTAATTTTATGCTTGTTTTATATATTGACATAATTTGATTGTTTAATTTTGAAATACCCCATATGATAACATAATACTCTTACCTTGACGATTTGACCATTCTTGATTCATTGTTTTTGATGTTAAATCAAAATTTTTTACTGGATTAATAGGATCATTAGTAATTGTACGAGCGTTTTTATGCATAAATGAACAGTGTGGTTTTCTACAACCGCCAGGTTGTGTTTCCCAATAACACGGGATTGATTTGCGATTTTTCTATTCGAACAAGTAACAAAGAAACATTAGTAAACTATTTAAAATTCCAATTAATGATTTATTTATCTGTAATATTTGAATGATGCTTACTCTTAATTCCATATGCCTAAAGTTACAATGTTCATCAAAGCATTTGCCCTGCTTCCAATATACGCACATTGTTTCACAACCCAAGGCGGATGGTTCATGTCTAAATGGACAGTTATCACCCTACAAATATAATTATAAATTAACAAAAAAAACAAATAATAAAATACAGATACATCAAAAGTATAATAATAATGAACTAACAAAGAATTGTTATAATTAGTTGCAGTGCTCATGTACAATGTAAATACTGCAACAATCTATAATTCAAACTTCAACAATTCAAAATTCAACAGTTAACGTTATTTCATATAATTTCTCATAATACATTATGAAAATAAATATTTAATTATTTATACATAATGACAAACATCACAATTTTCAATTAATATTACCATCATGAGTAACAAAAATTGTTTCGGACACGAACATAGTAAACAATATACGACAGTTAAATTTTTCAAAGTAAAAAAAGTTCAAAGTAATCATGAAATGAAGAAATACAACTGTTGTAATATATAAATAACACGATTCACTAATTATTTTAAAACGACGGATGATATCGTAGAGCCTGCCACCAACATGGCCGATCTAACCTCGCGAATTCAATGTATCAGAAACAATATGGAACAAATCTATCCAACATTTAAAATTTTACGGTGATGATTAAATACAACGAATGTTTCGTGCATTTTATATTTTACATACCTTTGTGCATGTTGAGTAATAGAAAAAATAACAGTCGGTATTCTTATGACTGTGCTCCATTTGCAAGAACCGATAGAAAGATGAGTGATCGTGTTCTTTACTGAAAAGAGAATATTTATACAGATCACTATTAAATGTCACATTTCGTAGGAATAAAGCGAAAAAGATCAAAGTGAAGTATCCATTACCACTTTGTACGAAACATGATTACAACTTATAGTGTATCGTGTTCAACCGCCAGATCCAATGTTATGGAAAATTAATTTGAATGTAGAGGTTTCGCAACCACCAATATTTGTACCGACGATAATGACCTTTTTTCATCATGTATTCAATATATATTCATTACTTACGTGTGATGGCAGTGATTCCTAGGATGACTTCTTTTTTGCCCCTTCGCTTTGACCCACACACTAAATCAACTCGCACACAGATTCAAGTAAATAGTTCGACCGTGGCACTTGTCGCCCCTTTCGTTAGTGACGCTATTCGCTACCGCTACAGATACGATGGCGTAAACTTCCGAGAAAACACGGAACCACACGACTTGTTACGCGCCCTTTTTGAATTAGTACAATTATTACACAGCTATAGTGACTCATGAATGAAGTTAAAAGCTTTTATATAGAATTGTATATGTCATATAAATTATTTTCAAACGTTACTAACACTTTCATGAGACACAACTATGATGATTATATTGATCAAATTTGAAACCAATCCGAAAATGCATGTAAAAGTTGTAGAAGTTTTATATATATATATATATATATATAAAAGTTTTTTTATCGTAAGTATTTCGTGAGCTACTTTACATGCTAAAATGATGATTTATGTAACATGTTTGATTTTCAGCTAATAATACCATTAAATAATATACCGTTGCTAAGAAATAATAAATATTATCTGAACTATGCTAAAACAAATTATGCACGTTATATAATATATAATATAATAAATGAAATAAGTAATTATTTACATCTTTATTTTATTTACATCTGTAAGTTTAGAACAGATTTTTATAAATTGCAATACATTTGTTATAATATGTATTTAACGAAAATAAATACAAAATATTCAGCCAAAAAAGTATTCAAAAATAATTTCTTTGAGCTATATTACATTCATATTTAACCATAAAATAATATTATATATAAAATGATTAATAAATACACTTAAGTTAATGATTTACAATTTAATTGCATATTTAAAGTAATATAACAGTCACAAATTGTATAGTAGAGATACTAACATATAATATTTTTACAAATGATTTTATAAATATACACTTTTAATACTTAACGTCAATATTAAGTACATTATCTGTATTATACACTATTTGATTACAAAATTATAAAATAATTGCATTTAAAAATTATATGTTTGAATAAATATATATAATATTTAAAATAATGTGTTTCTTAAGCTAGAATTTAACAAATAAAGTTAAATATTGAAATATAGTTACTTAAATACTATAATTATCACAGAATTACTGCAAGATAATAATTTTTTTAACATAAATTCATCGAAAGTGACAAAATTTATTCATAACAATATAATAGTTACATCCTAAAATATTCATATAAAGAGAAAACAGAAATTTGAACAATGTGTAATTAAATCGACTAAGTAGAAAAAATAATTTATCAAAATAAATACTTTAAAATCATTAAAATAACGTCTTAAATTTTATTTTATTATAAAGATAACTTATATTCAATCATAAAATTTTAATTTTTCGTATATTAAACAACATATAAAGCTTAGAAGTAATATATGCTTTATATACAACAATATAAATATTGTTTTCAATAAAGATATTTGCAGAAATCAAAATACAATAACAATGAAAAAGAAGCATTTTAAATTAATATTTTTAACAAACATATTTGATAAAATTATACAATATTACAATGTAACAAATATATAATATTTAAAAGATTCAAGCATTATTCTTTTAGGGACTAAACATACATAATTGTATAGTAAGAAAGTAAAGATTTATTATAATTAAATTAAAACTTGAATATTCCGTTATAAGACATAGATTATAAGAACATATCAATGTTTAAACGTGATGTGTACATTTTAATTTTTTTACATACTCAGATATGTAAGATATGTACAGACAACTATAAATGTACAGTTCATTCCACTATAATATATGTAACATATAATATATTTTCATAATAGACTCAAATTTTTCCCTATATATGATTCTGTGATCATGTCCCAAAATATTTTAATTTAGCATATTGTAATAAACACAACAAAAAATTCTTTAATCATAAAAATTTAATATAAAATTTTAAATACAAGATCTTAGAAACATAACATTTTACAAAATAAAACATAATAAGTAGAACTTACATTTAATCATAGAGATAAAATACAAACATTTTAATCTAATCGAATCGTTAAATATCCTGACTAAGTAAACAAATATTATACAACGAAATCAAGACTTTATGTTCTGCATAATACTTAAGTGTAAACAAATTATTCTTCCAACATCTCATATTAATGTGAATTAATTAAAAAATTTTATTTTACTTTTTTATTTTAAAAAAACTGACACTAAATTTAATAAATTTGTTATAGTGGAGAAAACTGTTTTTGTTTTCGTTTTGTTTGAAAAAAATCAGATTTTTAAAATAAAAAAAATCTAACTAGCAATTGTCATTAATACACATTAGAAAAATACCTCACTGTTTTGTAACAAAAGGATTGGCCAGCAACCCATCCTGGAAATTAAATTTATTGTAACATACAATGATAAAATGTCAAGATATCACAACATACAATGTGACAAAATTATTAGTCCACTATAATACACTATTAATTTTGGTTTAATGTAGTCCAATATTATTCATTTCCAAAGATAAATATCAATTAATGCATATCTTCAGTTTAATAGAAATACAGGAAATGACACAGGAAATAACATCAGTTTTACAGTCTTATCAAAACATTTTAGATTATCATTGTATATTGTATATTATAGTCAGTTTTATTTTTATCACGTAACTGATTATTAAATCACATGTATTCACTCTTATACACATCTTATACATATACATTAATACGAACAAACGTTCTTCATTGATTTTAAGCTAGACAATCTATCTGGTAGGCTCAAATAATTTATCATTCAATATCCATTAATATCTTACATTTATTATATTACTTTACTGTATTTTCTCATTCCTTTAAAAGTTGCCTATGAAATTCGTCAAAACATTTACGATGAGAAGAACAAAAAGCATTGGTAAAAAATTTATATTCAATTCTCTGTTTTCATACTAGGTAACAACCACTGCTATAAAACCAAACATATATTGCAATAATTTGACTAGCATACTATAATCTATCATGTACGTTTTATATCTATATATGCAACAAATATGTATATATAGATATTACATAATATTTATATATTATATACATAATATATTAATATTAATATATAATTAATAATAATTATATATTAAATATAAATAATAAATTACATAATAATTCCATTATATTATCTATTAATTAATATATTATATATTAATATATATAACTAATTTTGTGTGTGTGTGTGTGTGTGTGTGTGTGTGTGTGTGTGTGTGTGTGTGTGTGTGTGTGTGTGTGTGTGTGTGTGTGTGTGTGTGTGTGTGTGTGTGTGTGTGTGTGTGTGTGTGGGCACGCGTGCGCGCAAAATTATTAACAACCTCATATATACATCACGTTTTAACACGTGTATTATCGCATATCATAAATACACATGTATGTATCCAGAATATTCATTCCACCAATCTTTTCTTTATTTGTTTCATTAATGAAAATGCTAAACACTGACTACTATTGCCATTATTTATCGCCTTGTACTCGCTCATAGTAAAAATCAGTATATTTCATGTAAGTGCATCTTATATAACTGAATGTTATCTTAATGATTATTGAATAGCTTGAATAGATTTGAATAACTATTCAATAGCTTGAATAATGACTATTGAATAGTTAAAGGCAATTACTAGCATAAATATGATAGACAAGATAATATACAAAACAAGTAAACTCAGGAAATTTTTGCCCAAAACATATTATAATAAATGTGTTATTCAAGTTTTCCCTTTATAAGACTTAAAAGTCAATGTAACATATTAAATTCGTATAGTAAGGATCCAAAAGTTCTAGTATGACATACCTTTCTCTCTTTAAGTTAAATATAGATGCTATGAAAACACATAATTCAACTGTGTAAAATTTCACTTCTAATAATATGAAAAGTAATAATTAATAAAATTATTATTATGACTTATTCGAACTACAACATTTGGAACAATCAAAACAACTGGTATGCTATCTCTTTGATGACCAAGATGCACGAGTAGCACTGCCTGGGCCACTTCCAATTATTCGATTTTGAAGTTCTGTTATTGTTTCTTGCAAGGCTCTTTTCTCTTTCAGAAGCAGCTGTATGTCTTCTTGTGCTGCACTTAAATGAGATTTGATTACAGTAGATTCTTCTTTTATACGTATTAATTTCGCATTTTCTTCTGATATTTTCTCCAAAGCATTGAGACGACGTCGAAGCTGTTCATTATCCAATTTCAACTGTTTACTGGACTGTCTTAAAATATTTAGTTCCATTTCATGATTTATATTCTCAACTATTTGAGTATCACTGCTTGTGAGTGTTACAAGGGAATTACTCCTGCTCAACAAATTTACTAGAAACAAAATGTTTAAGTTAGATTAATAATAGAGAAATGTATAGGAAAATATTTTATAGTGATCTATAAAATACACAAAAAAGTTGTGCTTCTAATAAAAAATTACTTTTAACGAATTAGGAAATTAAATATTTTTTATTGAACATAGATGGTGAGTAAACAATATATATTTACTATCTAAACTATTTGTGAACAATAAGCAGCGTTATAAAACAATGTTTTGTACCTTATATGCAGCATGTCCAAAAAGGACATGTTGGGGCAAAAATGTTAGGATAAAACTTATACTACATGTTAACGAGGTCAAGTAGATCAAAAAATTTATATAACCTTATGTCCGAAAATGCTTTATTAAAGAGTTATAAGCATCAAAAAATGGTTATTAATTGCTTTGACAGTTGTAATACATGTTTGAAATTGCTTCTGTAAGAATATCAAGGATGCAAATCATTCATCGAACTAATGATTGTTGAACTCTTTCGAATATTCCTACTATCGTAGAAATAGTAGTAAATATATTTGTGTCTTTCTGCAATTCTGTATAATGAATCTTAAGAACTACTTTCTCAGAAATCTTTGAACACTCATAAGTCTTCAATAAAATACTTTTGGTCATAAGTTTACATAAACTTTTCATAACTTTTCATAAGTTTTGTCCCAACCTTTCTGGACATTCTATATGTTATTCATTCATGCTAATTTATAAATTGCATTTAAAATTTTAATAAGCATACGTGATAATAAGCAGAAATTATTTTCTTTTGATTTGAGAAAAAATAAAACATGCCTTTGCATAATTAAATGCAAATCTAAAATTCTATTTATTCAATGTCCTATTAAACAATATTATTAAAGCAGTAAATGCTACTACTATTTTTCTAATTGTTTTGTATAAATGCTCACATTAGAAAGGCCGTCTGAATGCACAGAATTATACAATGTATAACATTAATTTTAAAAAAGTAAACAAATCTTTAAATAAAAGAATTTATCACTTACATGTATTTCGAAAACCTACTATATTATAAACTTACTGTACAATACTATATTATACACTATATATCTTTCTTGTATGAAAATAATAAGTGGCAAATAACAAAACTTCATTGTACATTGTTACCTACCAACTGGTTCGATATGAAAAACTCCATTTGCATCTCGTACTATCTTAAGCTTTGCAATATTCAGATCTATAGGAATTGGTCCTGGCGAAGTTATATTATTCGGTGGACGATCTTCATTTAAACGCAATGATATACTCTCCAGATATATCTGTAATAAAATAAAAATGTTATGTAATTAAGAATAAAGTTAAAAGAAATAATACAATAAAATTTAACATACCTGCAATGGTATCGGCCTAGGTATAATTTCATCTTCAGTTAAGTCTGTAAGACCACTTATTGAACTCATAGACAAGGCCATAGATACATTAGTAACTTTAACTTCTAATTTATCTTCAAACAAATCCAAAACACTTTGTTTGTTATGTACATCTATAGTAGTATCTACCTCTTCCTCAGCTGTATTATCTTGATTCTGATTTAAGTGCATATTTTTATTCCTTATAGCTCGACTTGCTTGAGACAATTTCCAAGAATCTGACTTGCATTTTAAATCATGATCCAAACGTAGTTTAATACATGATCTACAGTTAGAATCTGAAGGTAATTCGACCCAACCTCGTGATCGTGCACTGAATTTTGTCTAATAAACAAAAAATATTAAAAAATATATGTATAACATTTAACCTATATCATAATTATAATTTCTACTATGTAATAGAATTACAATTCTTTTATTTTGTAATAAATTCATAAAAATTTTAAACTAAGCTATAAATGTGAAATTATGGAAAATAAACTATAAAATCGTTGAAGACTAAATTATCATTTGCATATATTAGATAATAAGAACAAATCCTTAATATTAGCTTCTTTATAAGCATACTCTATATATATTTCCATAATATGTAATTAAACATTTAAATACAAAAGTTGCATATTGTTAACTTTTTCTTATTAATATGTGATAAGTTAAAAAATTTTAACATAAAAAGCTACGAAAACTTGTTTTATAAACAAAGCTACTTTCATTTCCGTATAATTCATATAAAATACACATAATCTGCAATCGCATTTGAAAGCTTTTCAAATACATTCCAGCTAAGCATTATTTCATACCATGCTACATGAACTTATTACACTTTGAGTACATATACATATTATGAAAATAAAAACTAAAAAGCTTTAAATCCTTCACATAAAAGTAAAAGTGTGTACTTTTGAAATGCTTACATAATTCGTTTGTATATACAAATAAAAAATAACAATAAAATATTAACTGCTAATTATGCAACTTAATAATGTAATAATAAACTTGTATGTAATTGTCACATACTCTACAAATGTATCATTTGCATATCAATAATCGCTTAACAATAAGGATTTACAAATTATCACCTAAATCGTCAAATATTTTCCTTTAGTTATTATATACTAGTTATATTTTAGTTATTATATACTAATCTAAAAAGCTAATCTATACATTCACAATAATCTTTTTTAACTGATCAATAGGATAAATATTTATATATATGCAATTTGTACAGCATAGTGACATAATTAATTCAAAAGAACTAGACATGCAATAAAATGTACATAGTACAAGGCATTTATTACGAAATATATGAGTACTTTGCCAATACCTTTCTCTTGACCTGCCACAAGTGCCACATAAAAACATTCACAAGAGAAGGAGAGACGCAGGAGAAGCATGCAAAAAAGTTAAAGACAAACATTGTATAAATATACATATGTAATAAAAAATGTTTATAATGTATGTGATATAAAGCTAGAAATAAAATCAAAAGAGTTTCGTGGCACACGAAATATGTAACTAGGAATAAAATATTAGTCATGAATACATTCCAAGTTTATACAAAAAACTTAAATATTATTTGGATAAGATACTGCATTACTATTTTAATGTAATCAAATTTCATACTCGAAACATCTTAACAAATTTTAACATAAGTTTCAGAGCAATATGTCCTCTATAAATGGTTAAATTTGTATTGGTTAGAAATATATTAAATCTGTACACAATAAAAAGCACTTCATATAGTATATAAAAAAAGTTTAAACTTTCTAATGAAATTATTGTATGAAAGAAACACTAAAGAATAATATATTTTTGATTGCAGCAATATTAAAAAAACCTTAGTATTTAGATCTATTTAATAGATTTAAAATAGCATATTGTATGTAATCAGCAAACAGGAAATTTATCATTTAGATGAATAGAAGATAATATTACCTGAAATTCATCCCATGGGATAGATGAACATTCATCATTACCAATATTTGAAATTTGAACTTTAATTGATGATGCATATCCAAGAGATTGTTGAATAAATTCAACTTTAGATAATTTAAATGTTGCCATAGATACCTAAAAAGGATTATATCTAATCAAGATATTAAAGTTTTCAATTGTATTACATTATTATATTATGTAACATAAACTTACAATATCCTTTCGTTTACACACACTATCCATAGATTTTTCACTCTGAGTATCAGGAGTTTCTTCAACTACTTCACTAGCTTCTTCTACTGCTGTTATTCTAATTGAATTATCAACAGAAAACATTGTATCTAATTTTTCTTGATCTTGAAGATTAATTAAAACGTAGTTCTCACTGTCAGAACTAACATCACTTCTTATAGATACAGTATCACTGCTACCATCTTCTGGAGAAGCCTTCAAAGCTGAATCAATTGATGTCATCAAATTACTTAATCCTTTTTTCATAGAAGAGAGACCAACGTTGAAATTATTAGGAATGAATGGTGTATTTGAAGACGAATCTCCTTTACTATGCTTATTTGTAGCATCAGCATTATATCTTAAAGTAGGCAATGATTTCTCTTCTTCTACAGTAATGCACCTTTTATCAGGTGCTACATTTCTTATCTGCATATTATTTTCGTGTTTATTGGTACCATTTTGTTTAAAAGTCACAACAGTTTGAGGTATACTAGAATGTATAAAATCCATTGACAACATTGATGATACGTCACTTTGTGGCGTTATTGTTTCATTATTTATATTAATCTTTTTACTACTGCTCTCAACTCGTTCTGTACTTTGCCATGGAATAGACGAACCTGGAATGTCATCTGCTATGCTAGATGAATCTGGCATAACGGATTCCAAATCACCTCCAGAATTTTCTTTACCAGGGGTATGCGACGGCATGACAAATGTTACTTCTACTTGTGGTATCAATGCACCAATAACAAGTGAACTACCACAATCAACCTTTAATATTTTATTAGAATCAATATTTAGATACGTTGCCATTTCCGATAAAACTTCCGATAACCTTAACAAAAACAAATATTGATAATGATTTATCTGGACGCTAACTAAATTGCTTATGTATGCAAGACCATGAATGTCAGCAGTAGATTTATTTTCTGATGAATCTTTCTCTGACGATTTCATAGACATGTAACACCATAGAGTTAAAGGAAATGCATCAAGGAACGGCACAGGTCGGTTTTGTCCGACCGCACGAGCACCAAGAAAATCTCCCCAAACGGGTTCCAAATTACAACACCATATGTCTTTAGCTTCAGTCCATAAAAGCTCCCGGTGTAATTGACGAACTAATTCGTTTACAGAATTACTGCTAAAATTAGGTGGTGGATATCGAATATTATCAGTGCCTATAATAAATAAATGAATGTGAAATATATGTATCATACTTTATAATAATAATGTGAAAAATATACTTGTGTACGAAACTTTTACCTGCGCAATGTGCCAAAAATTTATCTGTAAGAATATGAAAATCATTCGATCTATTTGGAAAGTCTGTAGCAAAAAACATCTGTCCCATTTGAAAAGCATTTACACATTGTGCTAAATCTGCTCTTGAAGATCTTTCTGCGGATCGAACATTTGTTATTGACGCTCTCGACGTCTGTATGTGCAAAGACTTTGGCCTATCCTTCTGATTAGGATAATCTTGTTGGCTTTCAAAAACTACCTGAAGATAATAAGTATATTGGGGGTACAGTAGTACAAGACTTTAACCTATAATACAAATGTCTTAGTACTTGCCCTTGGAAGTATAGCTTCGATTTTCACATCAAAATACATTAAATTAGTGGAAGTATATGTTGATTGTTTATCCTTATTCATTAGAGAATGATATAAATTTAATGCAAATGAATTAAACCATAAGCAGGAACAGACATCAAAATTTACTTGGATAGGATTCAGTTGTACATAAAATTTTGGTGGTGGCACTAAACAATTATAAAATGGATGAAGTTGTAGATTAATTTAAAATTTGTTAACATGATAATTATATGTTTACTTACATGGAAATGTAATATCTCCAGGATAATAATAATATGTAAATTCAGCATGAACAATTGTAACATCTTCTGGAAGACAAAATTTGTCTCTGTCACCTAAGCAACATAAAAATATTTCAATAAAGTGTAATAGAAATGTAAATATATTCTCCAATAACATACATGCGTTATGAATATACTCCATACAACAATAAATATTCATATGATGTTATCTGTTACATATTACAAAATGCAAACCACAATGATTGCATGAAGTATAACCATTTATATGTATCTACACAACATAGTCCCTAGGATCTGTAAGATAAATACAACAAATTTTTTTATTGGAAGCCTTCTTAAAAGACGCGAAAAATTATATGCTTCTTTATAAATGATTGAAATTTCAATTACTTAACAGAATTATAATTTTCTATATTTTTATAATTGAAAAGCAGTAGATAATGTTAAATAGAATAACGTTCCATTTGAAATACTCGGAAAGTATATTACATAATTTATTACTTATTTTTTGAATATTTGTAATGTTTTTTACATACTTCGTTTTTAATTTTCTTCTTAGAAACTATAAAATAAATATATAAAAGATTATTGAATATTACTTACAACTGCAATAGAACTGATACGTATCTTTTAAAAGAAGAACATAAAAAAGATATTTAAAAATTTTGATTAAAATATTTGCTTTAGAAAAGCAAATTATACTATGATTATCTTTTAAATATATTATAATTACGCTTCAGATTAATTATACATATATTAATTAATATATGTATAATATTTATATATATATAATAATAATAATATTCATATATTTAGAACTGCTGTTAAAAACGTTTTGTACTAAGTAGTAAATTAATGCTCAATAATATGATACATATAAGATATAACAACATAACACATGAAGCAACAAAACTTCTCAAACATGAAGCTATGTTTAATTGGTACTTATGATGCGATATTAATATGAATATACTATTACTGTTTGTAATCTGTACCTGTTGCATGTTTCTTCCTTGTTTGAGCTGTGCAATTATTAAACGAAATAATTATTGATATTATATGGAAGCTTTATATAAAGGATCATTTTAAAAAAATAAACTTAGTAAATAAATTAATTTGATCATCGTAAAACTTACACATACCCATAACAAATTCTTTTGGTACAGGGTTACGAGACGTTGTAGTTACTTTGTACAAGGTAAAATCATCTATCCTTATTATAATGCATGTCGTCATTAATTTAGCCAGCTGTTCCAAAATGTAATTTTTCACTGGATTACCACTAGGATGTTGCGACTTTTTTTTGTCATCAACAGTTATGTTTATATTTTGAGATTGATTACCCTTTTCCGAATTGTCTCCTAAACCTTTTGTGTTATTAACTAAATGAGAATAAGAAACGATATTTTATTAATATTAAAAAGACATGTTTGTGATTGACTGTTTACTTTTTAAAGACAAACCTGTAATGTTTCCTTGACTCCTAGTTAAAGGAGAATGCTGTGTTCTGCCAGAATCTATGAGATCCATAAACTGACTTCGAAAAGAACTTAAGGATTGCTGTAACCATTGGCTGTGAGGTGTAGCATTTTCTTTATATTTAGCCCAATGTTTTCTATCAGCCATTGCTAAGTGATATGGATAATAATCAACTTGAAATCTAACTAATGAAATTTGCAGTGCACCACCATCCTTTAAGTCGGGATGGGAGGATCTACCATCTAGGTAGAAAATAAATAATATTACAACATTGTTGTTAAAAAAACAATAAAAAATTTGAATTTACTTACTACCAGCATCATCACATAAATGTAAATCAATTCTTTGACAAAGAAAATGATATGAAGTTTCTACAACATCATATCTGGTAAAAATTTTAGAGATAGCAGTATTATATTGATTTTTTGTTCTTGATTGTTGAGATATTTGTGCTTGATACTCTGGCAATACCTAAAACCATGAAAATATACTTATCATATGATTGAAACTTTCTATTTTTTTTCCTAATTTTGCACTTACAGACCTCTAATTTTCTAGCTGCTTTAGTTTTACGCTCTAATACTGTAGCTTTTTCTATCAAGCCACCTAAAGAGTCAATAAAATGAAGTGCTGCTTTCAACTGTGAATCTGTTAAAACCCATAAGAGATCATCTAATATAAGAATCAGTCTTGATCCCATAACAAAACAATCTAAAATACAAATTCATATGTTATATCATTCTATCGTACTTAGAAAACAAAAGAATGGGAAATATATTTGTTACTTATTAAAATATTTTTAACCTGATATTCTTTTTTTAATAGTAATCCGACACCTTGCTTGATTCGTAAGTAAACGTAATGGCGTAAGGTTCTTATCTTTAGTACTTTGTGCCTCTATTCTAACTGTCTGCCATTCTAATTCTTTAAAAATAAGTAACTGTCCACGATCAGGATCTTTCACTCTAGTAGTCCTTAGATCACACCGTTGCCATGTTGCAGATTTCGATTCCACAATAATGCGATTCATCTACAACAAAATAATAATTTCATAATAGCTTCTAATAGATATGAAGGCAGATTTCATTAATAAATAAACCAATAACACTATGTACCTGAACTGAAGCAATGAATGCAGGACTTTTGAATGTAACTGATACAGTATTAACAGTCACTGTTATACCATCGATTACTTTATGTATAAAAGAATATTTTGCAGGACCAGTATATGAAGAAAGCCCTTGCGGAGAAGATAAATCTCTTAAATCTTCACATGTTTCTACTTCTATATGAACTTCGTCTAAACTCTATAAATATCAAGATCTAATCAAAATTTTATTATAACATAATATTAATAATTCTATTGTATTATGGAAAAATATATCGACAAATAATTAAAAAAATGAATATATAAAAATGTACATAATTAATATGTATAAATAGACAGTTGTTATTTACCAAAAAAATAGGAACACTTCTTAATTTGGTCCATTGTATACGAAATGAAACTTTATTGCACCAAGCATTTGTTAATCTAAGCCATGACGGCAATTCTAACAAATCAGTTAAAACTATTTCATCAAGTTCTAAGTTTGTCAGTTCGCCTTCACCTTTAAATGCACTTAAATTTATTTTATCAGCAGATAAGTTCTTGGTAAACCTATAAATTTAAATAAATACACATAAACATCATATTGTGAATAAGAGACAATGGCATATTTCTTTTTTACAATAGATTTATCTCCTGTAAATTTATATATAACATATTGAAATCTGTTCATAATGCAGACATAAGATAACATTTTTATTTATATTGTAATTTTAAATAATTATCTGAGACTTGTCATGTTAACAATTACGTTAATAATTGTGGATAAACACGAAAAAATACTACTAATAATTTAACAATAATAATAATAACGGTAATTAACAAAATAAATAAAATTGTCCACAATTATAATTTGCTTGTTCTACTTAATTAAGGGTGGTACAATTTTTAATTATACTGTGTAATTAATAATGAAATTTATTTAACAGCTTAGCGTGTAAATACCTTGATAAATGTTTCAATAGTTGCTTTTTTATTAATGACACCATTTTTTATTATTCTCAATTGATTTCTACGATGCCAAATATGCGTTTCAACATGGTTAATTTGACACTATACATTTACACCGAGCCACGATTATAGACACGGTCCGTCCATACATGCCACGATTGTCGACGACTTTCGACTCAAGTAGTCAGTAAGTAGACTACACTGCTAAATTTCTAGTTTCTTTCTTTAACTTTTTTCTTTAATGTCTTCCTCTCTCAAAGTTTCTAACTTTCGATTCTAAGATCAACAAAATATACCTAGTTACGTTCTTAATTTTTATATTACCGGAAAAATATTACTTTAACAAATAGAGTATCGGCCTGTTCTTAATACAATAAAATTGATCTATTTTTTAACATATTTATTTAACGTTCAAGATGTTGTTTCAAGCATTATTTCATTTACATGCATCTGTGCATTACAGAATTAGCGTACAAATAAGGTTTATCTTTTCGTGATTTTCCGAATTATATCTTTAAGTGCAATATACAGGATGTCCCAATAAACATGGTACAATCGAAAAAAGTGATTAATTCTGCTCTTGAAAAAATAAATAAAAAATGTAAAATAAAATTTTTTGATGTGGCGCTTCGCTTTCAATAAAATCAAATGTAAAAATTTGTTTAATATATGTAAATTTGTTTAATTACCGACAGTATGAGTAAGCAATCAGTAGAAAGTTATTCTATATACGAAAATAAATAAAAAATGTAGAATAAAATTTTTCCGTTTCAGGAAAATAGAATTTGAACTTTGAATCGATCAAAAGCTTTTAATTTATTTGTAATCCAAGAGAAAAATAAAATTTGAAACTTTGAACGTATTCAGTTAAAAATTGGTTTAGTACACGCGTACCAGATAAATTTTCAAATGTTATTTTTTTGGAAACGAATGAAGCATCCTATGGAAAAATTTTATTCTGCATTTTTGACCTATCTTCACACGTAAAGTAACCTCCTGTCAACTGTTCAGTTTATTTGTTGTCTTCAATGCGGAATTAAACTTCATTATGCTTCTAGGCTTGACAAATTTCCAAACTCGATTTTTTCGAAAACGGAGTCATATAAACAAATTTCGACTTGCTTGTTCACGTAGAATCATAAAAGTAACATTCAACATTCCTTGCCAATTATATAACTATACCTCTTGATTGTTAGAACTCTTTATATAACGATATAAATAATGTTAAAAAATATATAAGTTAAATAGATGTATAATAAACTGAAAAAATGTAAACCTTATCTTTAAATATTTACTCTTTAAAATTGGTCCACACATATCACAAACAATCTTATGACACACGGTGAAAGTAGACAAATCGTTCTACTTATAAGTTTATGAAAGAAAGGCTAAATTTGCATTCTTTACATAGATGTCTGATAACTTTTCTTTTTCTTCAATTTCTAATACACAAAGAACTTATCATCTTTACCTACTTAGGAATAAATGAACCGTTATTTTGTTTAGCTGTACTCATTTACATGTCCTGCAATTTATGCTGCCTCGTTTTCGCAGATTTTTTGATTCAAATTTCATAGATTTTAGAAAGAAAATGTGTAGTGATATATATATTGACATAATTAAGTTAATACAGAAATATATCATTATATTTACATTTTATAATATTAGTTAAACATGTTTGAATTTAAAATAACCTAAAAAAATTTTCTTCTAGTCACCTAACCTAAGATAATTTACTAAAATGTAATATAATATACACGAGAAATTTTGAGGAAAGAACTGGAAATATAATATATTAACGTCAATAGTACTTTGTGTTTACGTTTTGTAATTCATCTATTATAATTTGACAAAGCAAAATAAATCTACTTTGATTAACTCATTTCTATTATTATTACTGATAATGGCACAAATAAAACGTACGTATCTATTAATTAAAAGATTAGTTAATATATGCTACTAATGTCATCATGATTAATTATTTTAACTGTTACAGAAAGCATATGTTTAACATTACCTAAAAGTATAACAAAACAAATTAGTACATGTGAAAATAGTGAACAATATATCACGAATTTTCTACAAAATGCATTGCCTTCCTCTGATACTGGTTCGGTAGCAGATGAATTAAGAAAGGTATGATAATAATAAAAAATATATATATAGAATATAAATATATAATGAATAAATGAATAAGAATTATATTGTATTACTAATAAAATTTGATGTATTGAACACTCATATTAATTACCAGAAATTTAAATTATGACATGATTATAATTATTTTACAGTCACTAATATTTGCTAAGCATAAAAATAAATGGAACAAGAAAAAACGATGTCAAGGAAAGTTATTAACTAGTAGGAAACGAATGCAGCTTGGTTTACGTAAGATTAGTTGCAAAAGTGATATGAAATATACAGCATTGTTACCATTAAATCAGTTATGGTTAAATTATATGGAACAAGTACTTGGCTTCAAGTTTTTTAATAATATTCCAAAAGATTCTACAGATCCAAATTGGGAAAATGTTAATCAACAGTTAATTAAAGCAGATTTTCATGGTGCTGAAATTTCCATTGTTGGATCAAAATGTCCCAGTTTGGTTGGATTAAGTGGCATTGTAGTTCAAGATACAAAAAATATTTTCAGAATTTGTGGAAGAGATAATATTATGCGAAGTATATAATTTGTATTTTATACTTTTTCTATTCCTTTTTATGTCTCATACTTTATTATTATTCCTTTATCCTATCATTAATTCATGTTTATTTTCAGCAATACCTAAAGATAATGTTATTATAAATATTTATTTAAAAAACATAAAATTGGAGTTCTTCGGAAAAGATCTTTCTATAAGACCTACCGAACGAACAATAAAAAAGTTTAAATGTGGACGTATATACGAACTATAGTGAAATCTGTTGTAATTTTTGTAAAATTAGAAATAAACTTCCTTTTTAATATGTACAAAATGATTAATATATAGAATATTTATCCCGCAAAATATTATGCTAGATGGGGCAATACCAATTTGCCCTACAAAAAAAGTGAAAAAAGAATTTTGTTGAAACTTCCAAAGAAAAAGAAAGGAGAAGATTCTATTTTCAAGAAAATTGATTTTAAAAATTCATTGAGTATTCATACATATGATTCATAAATATCACCTGCTGACTGAGTAGATAAATATTGTGCTAATAGGATATATATATATACACATATAAAACAAATATATTACTTTTCGAACAAAAATAATTAATTCTCTCATAAACGAGAATTTTTTTTAATAAATTCCTTTTTTTAATAAAAAAATCTGGTCACCTTTGACATAGGAGTATATGTACACATATATAAAACAAAAATATATTCCTTTTCAAACAAAAATAATTAATTCTCTCATAAACGAGAATTTTTTTTAATAAATTCTTTTTTTTAATAAAAAAAATCTAGTCGCATTTGACATAGGAGTACCTGTGAAAAAAATTCTAAATAGAAATATATAATATGTAACGAAGAAATACATATAGGAATATAAAATTAATGTAAACTGTGTATTCAATTCATACAGTTGTTTATTGAAATAAATTTAATAGCGACAAATGTCTCACATTTTATACTGACTTTCAACATTACAGACATGTGATTTTGATCATGTATATGTATATTCGTGTAATTAACAACCAATTTTGGTATATTTATTTCTAAATTTACTAATATTTTATTTTAATCCACAATATTCAAACAATGATACAATTACATTATTATCTTTTTTGCAGAACGGTATTAGATACATTTTTCAATCTACATTTTCATTCGTTATATAATTTTAATGAAAGTGAAGTGATTATTGGGAATGTTACAGACTCTTCTTTGTATTATCTAATTTTAACATCTTTTATTTAATATATGCAGCTAAAATTACTGCAATCGCTAAATATCAAACGAAAGTTGCTCACAATGATCAGTATCGTTATTGCAACAAACATTATTCAAATATTTGAATAATATTCTGTTACATTATCATTGTGATATTATGATTTTCCAGTTTTCAACTTTTGTTTCATATTTATGAATAATGAGAACAATTTATAAGTGCATATCTCCTGCTCCTTTTGAAATATGTGACAGAAGAAAATGTCACTAAAAATGTGTTATGCAATAATGTTGCTCCTTTAGGAACATTGAATGTAAGATATGCCAGAAAAAGGTACTATTTTTTCCGATATACCTTTTACATCTTGTATTTGATCCTGATTTATTAGTAGAGCATTTTATACAGACAATATGAATTACTTAATGAACAGAAACGTCAACAAACACGATTCTGTCATTCTCTACATATGTATCGGAATCTGACTACCCAACTTGCATTAATACTTGTAATGTCATTATACATTAATACAATTAATATACTGAACAATACATCCAAATAGGATACTATACATACATTATGTAAACCAAATACAATAAGTAAAAAAAGAACTTGGTTATATTTCTAAAAAAATGAACGCGTTAATAAAACAAAATTGTTACTTAGTTCATATAATTTTATAACACCTCCGAGTTTTCTTTACAAGTGTTATAATACTTTAATATAACGTGTACAAAAAAGATAAGATTATAATATTGTAAGCCAGCATAAACAAGTCTCAGTACATATATCCATACATCAATATGACGAGATCGTTATAAAGTTTGTTATATTTTCAATGGATTAAATATGTTCTCTGTCTAGTGAGAATATATCAGAGAGCTACCTTTGTTATCATTCTTTTTTCTTTTTTTTCCTTTAGGAAAGCATGTAATATTACTATTCTATACTTCACATTTTGGCTGCCTGATCAAATGCTAAATTTGTTATTTATCCATGCCACAACAATAACACACACAGATACTAAACTTATATACTGACAGACATACAAACGTATCTCATATCATACTATATTTAAATTTCTAGATACATTACATACAGTTTACAGACTTCTCAGCTTTATTTTGCACTGTTGTTATACTGATGTACTGATATATGCCGCTCTCTTTAATTTATCTTGTTAGGTATTTCGAGGCTCATACATTTGACTGTGACAACAACGTTTTCATTGAATCTAAATAAATAGATCCTTTATTTTATTACTACAAATTATATATTAGAATAATATTTTCACCATATTTCATTTTCCATTGGATGGACATGAATATATGTTAGTTTTGAGTACTTATCGTTTCTCTTAATAATCACTTAAATATGTTTAGCCCAATTTTCTTCTTTTCTTTTACCAAAAAGGAAGCACTGTGTAATTTCATGACACATTTATTGAATTGAAACTTACAAATATTTTTGTTTAATATTGTTAATTTTATATTATCTTAAACTAAAACTTCTTTCAATACTTAAACAAAGGCACGTACGTACGCAATACATCGATATTCCGGTGAAAGTATGTTGATAGTTACTTTATGAAGTAACATAAAATAACCCAATTCAATTGGTAGAATGTAGAATGTTGCAATATAATATGGATTACTAAAATTATTACTATTGCATACTCGTTTAAACATTCGTTATACGATGTGAATTCGCAAAATATTTAAGTATTTTTTTTGTTTTTATTACGATTATTTCCTTTTTTCCATAAACAATGGTCAATGTGTACTCTTTAATTACTTTAACAGTAAATTAATTATTTTATAAATGTTACTCATAAACTAGAAATTCGCGCTTAAATATTTTGTAGTTTACTTTGAATTCATTATTTTTATTTATGTTACAATTATCTTGCGGCAACGCTTTTCTCTTTAATGATATTATTTTAGCATTTTATATAATTGTGAGCTATTGAAATAATCTTGTTCTACCTAGATATTATAGAAAAGTAGATTTTGTTGATCTCTGTTACTGAACGTGTTGCACATTGTGTTTCACATACCATAAGCCTGGTACGCCGCTGCAGGTGGTGCATAGACACCTTGCGGTGGTGCTCCATATACGCCTTGTGGTGCATAACCAGGTGCCATCATACCTGGTCCTGCTGTCAACATTAACTGAGGTTCCGCTATAGATAGAAAATACATACGATATGATAAGATACAAAATATATATAACACATATTTGTTATTTCTTCGAGAATTTTTTCTATTATATCAAAAATAATTACATAATTTTGTGTTGAATAAGACTTATATGTTGTAAGAAATTGCTTTAGCGTATATTTACAAAGAAAAGTTGTAAATCTTTATTTTTTGCTCTAGATTAATTTATAAAAAGATTGTTCACGTCATAACAAAAGAGAAACAAATTTTCCCCTTAAATAGCACTGCCATCTTCACGCATGTACAATTTATAAAAATTTCTAACATAGTTTTTTTAAATAATTTATTTAAATTCTTAAAAAATATTTAAACTAAGAAATAAATACTTACGCATAATCATAGGTTTATGTTCTTGATGATCAGTTTCTTCCATGCGGCGACTTTCAGCTTCTTCCAGTTTATCAACCTTTTAAAAAAATATATGTCATTATCATAATAATAAAATGTTGGCAATTAAATATATTGAATTATGAGAGGTATTACCTTAGTAATATATTCCCGCGCAACTTGTATAAGATATGGCATAGCGAAATGTAAAATACGATGTCTCCACGCAAGTTCCAAAATAACATCTGGATGAAGTAAATCATAACAATGAAACAGACATGCTGCGAAACAATCCTTTGATCCTCTCTCCAAGAACCACTCTAATAATTCTTGAGCAACTTCGGGATTGCGAGATTCTGCTGCATATTCCATAGCATCTCTATTCAGTTAACATAATAATTAAAATACTGAATAACGAAAATAGGAATAAATAATGAAAACTCATATAAATAGAATATTTAAATGTTTTACCTAAACAATCGATCCTTCTTACATAGTTCCACCGATTGTTTCCATCTGTTATTTCCTTTGTACAAGTATGCGGCAATTCTTCTAAATTCAATTAATTCATGTTTCTCCAGTTGTTGCGCTAACGCAATATTATCAAAATTATCGAACGCATCAATCGATGTTCTGAGTCCCTGATAATCTTCTTCGTCAATAAGTAGACCGTTTAATGCTTCATTAATTGCTTTATTATTTAATGCTTGAACCGACCTCAAGTATGGTTTTACGAGTTGTAAATGCCCTGTTCTCTTGAAATATGCAACTGCTCTCGTATGATCCATGCGTGGAGCAAGTACAAGTAGTATATCATTCAGAAGTAGGGGTTTATATTCGACATAAAATTGTATAGCTTTGTAATAAAGTTCAACGTTTGCCACTTTAGTAATCACATCTTTGAAATGACCTTCTCGCCATGCTTCAGTAGGGTGTTGCATCATTGCAAGGACTGCATTGTCGTACTCTTCATATTTATCATATAAAAATACAAGCTCTGCCCATAAATGTGCTTGCTCTGCTGCACGGAGTACCTATATATTTTATTAATAAATATAATACATTCTTTTCCATTTTGTTCATATTCAAATATTTTAAATGTAATTAATAGTATACCTTCGGTATATTAACTCGAGACCAGAAAAGTTCAAGATGTTCTCGCATTCGTTGAGGTTTATACTTGCTATAAAGTATAGCTAATTCAGTGAACATTCCCATATGCGCTCTTTCAAGTCCCAAAGCAGCTTCCAATAAATTAATAAGTTCCTCAAAGTGCCCCCGATCTTGATAATAATTGATTAAATCTTCTAATTCATCGGCATGTACGACTATATGTAATCCACACATTTGTGCTAATCTAAATTCTCCGCTATCCACACAAGCAAAACAAACTTCTTTCCAAGTACGAGTTGAATTCGCTTTGCGAGCGCTGTCGACGGCGCCTTGGAATTCTTTTAAGTGAACAAGCGTAATAGCTAATCGTGCAAAATTCGATACATTATTGTACAAAAGTTTAGCAGCATCGTACATCTTGTCGTCGAAACATCTATCGCCAATCTAATAACAAGTAATATAAATTTACATTTATGGACATAAATATATCTATTTTAGAGATAATATACATAAATAAATATTACATATCTAATATGTATACATAAAACTTACCTTTTGTATGTCGGCATGATTAGGACCAGAAATAAATTCTTCAAGATCTGCAAGTCTATTGGTTCTTGCATATGCGTAAATTAATTCACTTTCAATGAAAGATTCACGCGCTTTTTTGCGAGCCATTTGCAAGTAACGAACCAAATCCTCCCAATGAGAAGTTCGATGAGTAGTTTCTACTACATCTACATACGCTGATGGATCGTCAGCCTTAATAAAACTATCTATGGCTTCTTTCACTAAACCTTGTTGTAATTGTGCTCTGGCTAATTGAGACCATACCGGCGGTTCATTACATCTATAAGAACAGACCATTAATTTTTAAAAAATGAATTACAATCAACCATTCTACTAATTATGTTATTCAGTTCATTAATATACTATTTCACGTTAAATTTCATATATAGTACTTTCTACAAATTTCATACATAGATACTTTCTACAAATTTAATTCATTATAGCTCACCTTTCAGCAAATTCGTAAGCTCTGTCTAAATTATTAACCTGCTCGATTAAAACTTGGATAGCTGACGTGTTCACATCGAATTTTTTAAAGATGGCAAAAGCTTCTTCGTATAACTCATTGTTAATAGCAATGTTAGCAATGTCAGGAGCGTCATAATTATCCAGCCGATTGATGTACTCCATAACACGCGTACGATCAGCCTTTATTGCCGTTAAAATCAAAAGATTTTGTAAATTGCGATGATCACTAAATACACTACTGTCGAGTACGATTTTCTCAAGAAGCTCAATTAGTTCATTGGGTAAATCAGCAGTCATAAATGCTTTAACAGTAACCGATATATCTTCAGGATCTTGTGTTTCTGATAAAGCTGTTTGTACAACCTACAAAGAAATCTCGATAATTTCATAACAATTGCATACAAGCATAATTAAAATTATAAAAACAAATTTTCATTAAATGTTTAAAAAATTATTGACGCTACTTTTATCATTTTCCTTTACTGTGAACTTACCTGATCAATCAACGGCCTTTTGTAAGGGTTGCTTTCAAGAAGAACTTCAGCCCATAAATCTGGATCTCTACGTCTCACTAAATATCTAGCTTCACTTTTGAAAAGGCTATTTTCGTTACATACGCTTATCAATTCCCTATCGCATTGACCACGCTCATACGCAATACACGCTAAATGTGGATCACGTTTTTCACAATATTTTCCTACTACTCTACTATCATAAAATTGATTCTCTCTGTAAAATTAAAATTTAGTTAATAAAGAACATTTTATATAATATATTTTTTTGCTATGTCAAGATATATTTAGATTTACTTACTTAAGAAATCTCTCTGGATTATTATTACTGTCAATGTATATCTTCGCTAGTGCATTATGCGTTGCAGGTTCAACACAACCTTCATGGACACGAGACTCCAGCCATGGAAGTAAGAGCTTCAAACGGTTTCTCTTCTCAACTTCTTCTACAAGTTCGTCAGTAGAGAACTGACCACGTACCACAAGGATTAAATTTTTTATTATATCCTCTGAGCAATCTACATCAAGTAAACCACCCACTACAACTGGTAGACGTGACGGATTTACCTAAAATTAAACCACCATTACAATAAATAAAGCTAGAAACTATATTGTAATTATTATTTGTCGTAAAGTTTAGTCATTACAAAATTTATAACTCTTATATTAAATTCGATGCAGAATGACGATTAATGAAACTTACTTTTTGAACGTAAATTTCTATGTATTTTTGTAAATTATTTCGGTAGAGATACAGTACAAGATCATGTACAAAATCGAATCGATCACAAACAATGATCAAAGGTAACTGGTCAGATAATTTTGCCTCTTTGAGGAAATTTTTTACACGTTCTGGATTGTAACAATTACTTTCTCTACAAATTCGTTCCACTTCTTTAATTTGTCCAGTTTTACATGCTGCTTGAATATATTTAAAATGTACTTCTTGATCTTGACTGAAATTAACAATAGATCCCAGGAAATAAAACAGTCCCTCATATGATTTAAAACTTTCAAATAGATCTGAAAATAATGATTATATGAAGTAAATAAACCAATACATAGTAATATAAATAACATAAATCAATATATGTTTAAAATAACATTATTAGCAAATTATAAATACCTATCAGTGCTTTAGTAGTCAACTGTTCATGATATTTTGTTGCAATTTGAATACAGATTTGTAAATTCTGTCTTATGTTAGCAGTCAACATTGCCTTCAAACATTCCAAAGAATCTTCAACTGATAATGTTCCAAAAAATCCTACAAGCCAATCCGGAGAAAGTAAATGTGTATGTACTACAGCTCTCTTAATGTCATACAAATCGGTGTAATGTTCCAAAGCACGTTGTAATAAGCCAGCTTTTTCACATAACTGTGCAATGTGAGCTCTGTCATAGTGTGTGAACATTTGATTTCCTAAGATTGCATCAGCAACTTGTGGAGCAGACATTAAGTTCATTTCTAAAAGTCGTGTTTGTAAAGCTCCTTCACTTGGCCGATTATTTTTCAAAGCATCCAATAAAAATGCTGTACATTGTTGAACCATGTTTTGTTCCATGAATATATCCACAATTTGGTTGATATCGGCTAAGGGTTCATCATCTTGGACCAACATCTGGGCGAATGCTACACCCTGATCTGGATTAATTCTCATGACATTCCTTAACAAAAATATATAATCAGGGGTATAAGAAACTTTCTTAGCATACAGTACAATTTTCTGGAATTGTCCAGTTTCTGCAAAACATTGTATAACTTTATTAGGGACATTAGCTCTTAAATAAACACTAAGAGCTAAAGTTGGATCAGCTTGTTTCACTAAGTCACCCAATTCTTCGCTACATTCTAATTTATCTTCTTTCAACCATTTCTCAAGAAGCTGCTTACGACCTTGCACAAGCACTGGACGACATAATTCTAAAGATTCATATTTATTTAATTGTCCTTGATCTAGAAGTATTCCAAAATATTGCAATAAGGGTGATGTTTGTCCTTGCGTAGTTGGTACCTGTTGGAACCGTTGAATAGTCGCCGGAGTTCGAAGTATTCCTTTCGGAGCATTTGCTGCAACTTTGGCTGCTTCCGCGTATTGACCATTTTGGAAAAGCAAATTAAATTTCCTGACGAACAAGTCTTCAGCTCCTGACAAATTATTTCTTACAGCCATTCGCAATGCAAGTTCAGAATTTTGTAGTACTCCATTTATATATGGAATTATGTTTTCTTCATCAACGGATACAGATAATACTTGACCTTTCCGATTTACTCCTATTATACCACCAGATGCTTCATGCGGTGCAGTGACAAAAATAGTTTCTCCAGATATGCGATTCATAAATATACATGTAGCAGATTCAATATCATACATATGTATATAGCCATACTTTGTTATTAAATATATAACATCATACTTTGAGCTGACTTGCATAGCAACAGGAAAGTCATTTCCAGCTTCTGGTGGGAAAAAAACATCTACTGCCTTCTTTGGGAAAGGATGATTACCAGCAGGAGGTTGACCTACTTCGATAATATGGAGCTTTGCACCTTGTACTGTTCTGACAGCAAAACAAAATAAGTTACTTGGTTCTGCGTTTCCTTCCATTTTAAATTGGGCGAAAGAAGCAGCATGTCCTTCGATTGGTTGAGAACATTTTCTCTCGACAGAATAAAGTTGCATAGCACCAACCACTCTATTGTGCTGAGCAGAAATACCAATCAATAATAGCCATGTTTGTTTTGGATCAGTTCTATAATTAATTATTTGACAGCCATTTAGTGACGAATGTCTGTCAAACATTTTATTCGGTGTAGATTCTCCTTCCATAGACCAGTGATAAACTGCAGTTTCTGTTACCAATGCCAAAGTATTTAATGATATCCACTTCCAAAAGACTACATCTTCTGTCATTGTATGAGCTTTCATTTTTGATTTCATTTCTATGTTAAAAATCTGAAGAGTTTTCATTGCTAATAGTAAGAATAAAATATGTTACTAAATTTATTATTAAGTTCCATGTATTTATTTTATATTAATTATTACCTTTTAAAGCTATTACTTTACTTGCAGGATTCATGATCGCAGAATCTGCAGAAATAGGTCTCCTGATTGGATTTGCAGAATCATTCATATCGATAATAACTACCTGTGCAGTATCACCAACTTTTTCTCGAACACAAATAAATTTATCAGATTCCATTGTGAGTGTGTTAAAGCTGACATTGTTAGCATTAATCCCAACAGCTGTAAGCTAGAAAAAAGAAAATGACAAAAACAAATTATCATACTGAGAAACAGCTCTTTAATTGAAATATATCTAAATATTCTATAAATTGTAATTAGAATATCTTATTCTTTAAATAACTTTAATGTATCAAAATTATTGGAGGGAGCTTTTAATATAATTTTATATTAAACATATTTAATAATTAATTTAAGATAAATAAGCATAAAAGTGTTCCACATTGATTTTTATCTAATCTGAAAATTTAATAAAAATTGTTATTGAACTAAATTATATTTCACGCTAAGAATTAATTTCATCAGCTTCAGGAAGATGGGAGAAATAGATTAGTTAAATGCAGTTTATCTGGAATGTAGAATAAAAAATACATAATGATACATGATTGCAATTAAAAGCTATTTCACGCGAAATCGCAAATCACTATTATAAAGAAGTAAATTACAGACGAATTAATGAATCATAATCTAATTCCATATTGCTATCGCGAGATTTGCGAGACATAACGAATATTTTAATTAGAAAATTCACGATGTATAAAGACGGAAATAAGGGGCGTATATGTCGAGTAGACGTGGCCCTCGTTGATAAAAAAAATCAATTTATTTTTCTCGTCGACACTGCTATGCAGAATAATATTATGATTAGTTAACCTCTAAATATCCTATTACGAACGTTCATATAAATTGATAAAAATTTAGTATAACGAACGAACATGCGATCACTATTATACCTGTCAAAGTAATGTCAATTCAAAAGTATTTTAACGGAATTTGTATTTCCTCGTTACAGCAATAAAACTGGCAGCTAAAAATTTTCTAGAAGAACGTTATAATAGTAAAATGAAATTGAAAATGTAGTTGGCGAAAATGAAGCTGTTTGACGACGTGTCGAAATAATAGAAGAGCCGGGTACGAAAGCAGGTCACCTACCTGGAGATGTTCTTGAAACCTTATGGGTAGTAACTGCGTCATTTTCCTAATGTTTTCCCAAAATTTTCGAGGTTTTTCAGCCGCGGTTACCTAATGAAAAATCTATCGCGGCTGTCTATCGTTCCTATGTACAACTGTTTTGGCTTACAGTGCGCTCTTCTCAACCAAAAAACCTCGGTCCAACCATCAGCGCACAAAACCAACTGACGCAAAGTGAATGCCGTCACTACTTGCCGCTGACACCCATCATGGCCGCCAATGACCGCCCCTCTATCTAAAAATAGTCCCTCAAGTACAAAAGTGTTTCGATCGATCCTATATTCTGATATTGCCAAACGTTTGTAAACGCATCCAAATAGTTACATTATACGAGACCTGTAACCGAATATCGAATAACCACAATTATCTTTTTAATTCCGTCAATTTAAACGTTCGGTAGCGTAAGAATACACGTAACTGGATTTTCTAGCAAATCTCTCCAACATCACCCCTTCCTTTCTTCAATTCTCAACCCCCACTCCATGCTATGAATGAAGCTGCAACGGCGCACAATTGAGTACATTACGTATACGTTTTCCATCATGTACATTTCCTCGTATAGGAAATTAATATCCAGTCTCACTAGAGCTTACTATTACAGTAAAGGAAATAGGAATCATAATTAAAAGTTGTATTATAACATGATTTTTCAAGAATTTGAAGTTTTGAATCACATATCTATGCACGAAGATTGTTGCAATATTAATTCATAAAATTTGAGCTCTATAGATATTTATAACTATTCGACAATATATAGATACAAATAGATAATTAAGAATTAATTGAATTAAAGTACGTTATGTTGCAATATCAATTCAGAAAATTTAAGGTCTATAAGTATTTATAACTATCCGACAATATATAGACACAAATAGATGATTAAGAATTAATTGAATTAAAGTACGTTAAGTATGTTGCAATATTAATTCAGAAAATTTGAGGTCTATAGGTATTTATAACTATTCGACAATATATACACACAAAAGGATGATTAAGATTTAATTGAATTAAAGTATGTTAAGTATCAATTTAATAAAATTAAGTATTAATAAATTAAAAATAAAATTTATTTCATTTTCAGAGCTGTTGTCAAAACTGTATAATACATATGTTGCACAAATATTATACAGATATAATTGTTGGTCATTTTAATCAAAGAGACCGAAACCCATGTCGTCGTCTTCCGATTCAGATTCCTCTTTCGCTGGTTTTTTCTCTTCTGTAAACAGAAATTATGTGAATAATTTTTATATAATTTCTAATTGTATTATATATTCATATAACATTTACCTTTCTTTTCTTCAGCTGGGGCTGCTGCACCTCCTGCAGGTGCAGCATCTGCACTAACAGCTACAGCACCACCAACTGGCATGGATAATAATTTTTCCATCCCTGAAAGAATCAAACATCTTTTTGTTAAACTGACCTGTGTTAGTAGAATGTTGAATAATATTAATACATTGATATCAATGAAACAAAACAGTTTTTAATTAATTTGACAAAACATTATTTCCAAAACAAAACAAACCATGTTAAGATAAAAAAAGATATAGACAAGTCATTTAAAAGCCTTACTGATCAACTCTATAAATTGGAAAATAGAGAAAAATTGCGATCATAAACATTATTTTTAAAAATATATCTTGAAATTTGCTATTATTTATGCCATTTCTTTGTAACAAATAGGTTCGTGAAAATAAGCCCTTTGTTTCTTAACCCTTTGCGCTCAAGAGGCGGCTCAATCGCTACAGCGTTTCATACGGCAATGGCGAGTGAGAAGCAAGTCTCTGTTAGATTTTGTCATCGCCAATTAATGATAGCACAGTATTTTTCGAAAATAGGTACCTTAGCTCTTTATGTTCTTTGTTAGGAAGTGTCACACTTTGAAATGGGGATAAAAGATATTTAATCTCAAACTCCTCCAAAACCATGGATCTGACGTCTCCTACATTAGTTTGGATTCGATGATTTTGATTGGTGGCTTAGAAGCCCTAAAAAATGGATTTTGGAAATGAAATTTGTTCAAATGAAGATGAATTTGATTTTGAATTGTTGAGAGACAAGATCGATCCATGAAGGATAAAGAAAATGAAAGCAGTGATGGAAATAGTAACATAGTATTAAGTGTAAGAAATCGAAAGATTAGAATAGTAGATAGTGAATCCAAAAGTGACAGTGATGCCCCATATAATCCTAATAATTCAGAATGGACACCTTTTGAAGAATCTAGCGAAATACCGCCGAGAATAAAAGTCATAGCCGATGAAAAACCTGGAAGGCCACAGGTATCCTCAAACGTTGAACCATTGAATTTTTTAAAGATATTTCTTACCGATAAATCAAGTAATAACTGAAACAAACGGTTATGCTGCAAGAAAGATATAAGAGGGAGAATATTGTTATAACATTCAATTTGGCAAATATGACATAATGTCACCAAAGAAGAATTTTGGCCAAAGTAAGGATGCATCTTGGTGAATGCTTTATAAATTACCATACAAAAAAATACAGAAATTAATATTACAAAATCACATTTTTAAAAACAGAAATTTTTTAAAATAAATTATTAGAATATAATGTTCTTGTAAGTTAATTTGTGTATATAATCATTTTATGTTACCTGTAAGACACTCATCACATATGCGCAAATCATCTCGAGTTGCTACTTCACCAGACTAAGAAAGTCATTAAGCGCAAAAGGTTAAAATATTGAATGTGTATCTGACAAAACTGAAACTTGATGAAATTGAGAAATTCATATAAAATAGAGTTGATTAATTTAACTTCTGACAGACTCGCATAATAATTGTTTCTTTTATAGATATTAGTAAAAAAGATATTTTAAACATTGAATTATTTCATAGTTTATCTATACACATGTATGTGTTAATATTTAAATTTAAAGAAGTTGTACCTTGTGCAATAAGTTCATCTACTGATTTTCCATTCAGTTCTGAGATGACTTTCTTAAGCTTTTCTGTATCAGCTTCGATTCCAACGGATGATAAAATTTTTTCAATATCATTTTGACTAGGAGATGCTTTCCCTCCCAGGGTAGCTAAAAGATAAGCGGCCACGTAACGCATTCTGAAATAAGAAACACATTTTGAATGCTCTTTTGAATCTAATATCTCGTCATTATTTATATTGATCAGTTTCTTTCAGCAAGAAATTGCCATCACAGTTCTCAGTCGAAAGATGGTGATTATTTATATCATCATATACAGTGCATATTAGTATTATACATAAGTGAATTTGGCAACAAATAACATTCGTTTATCAAGAAAAATAATTAGCATTAGATATATAGGAATCTAAATATAATTTTTTACGTCTCCTTATACTGAAATCTATTTTTGCGTTTCAGATACTATTAACTATACACAGAGTGTATAAGATATTTGTATAATTAATTATTCGTATAATAATTTGTACAATTACATAATATTGAAATAATAAAACTTAAAATATAATAATATAATTAACTATATTAGAAAAATTATGAATAACAAATACACGTGAATAATGAAATCTTTATTGTATCGTAAATCATCTTGTAATGTAATATATTATATTATAAATAAATTTAATTATTTAATATATGAATAGGTGGCACACTTAAAATGAACAATATTACTTATTATAAATTACATTTAAATACATATATTTACCTTTAAGCCTTGCGACACGAAACGTGTACACGCTCAAAAAGAAAAGTACGTTCACTTCGAAGCGTTGATAGAAGGTAAAGAACATAGAACACCAAACTTTAAAGGAAGGAAACATTTATATCTATTGAAACGCCATCTATCGTAGACAAATACAATATTAAATTTCCAACTTATATAATTTTTATTTCTACAATAATATGAATTTACATAATAAAAAAATTGATATATATATAACACTCTCAGAACAAAAATATTATTATTAAATAAAAGTATAATTACCATTTATTGTCGCTTGGCAGGAATTAAATATTACATACTTCGTTTTTGTTTTTTTATAACTTTTATTATTACGTTTAGTTACAAGAGTAAGTCAAGTTAATGTTATTAATTGAAACACTAATTTAAAATTAATTCTAATTATTTTATTTCTAGTTTATTATTATCTAGTTTATTTCAAGTTCTAGTTTATTTTGTCTCCTGGTTAACAATATCTCCAAGAGATGGCGTTTGATAATTTGATCTTGAGTTTATTTTTTCCTTTGTTTTACCAGAGAAAAAATGAAAGTGCTGACGCCCACGATCATATAAATAGGTCTCGACACTTGCTAGGGAAAACCGTATGAAAATTGAGTCGTGTTATAATAGTGAAAAATCATCATGGAAGGTTAATAAAGTACACGATTTTACGAAGGTGAAGGAAATGAAAAGAGTGTCCCTATCTCTGTTTGTGGTATTCATT
This sequence comes from Bombus huntii, assembly GCF_024542735.1. Taxonomy (NCBI): domain Eukaryota; kingdom Metazoa; phylum Arthropoda; class Insecta; order Hymenoptera; family Apidae; genus Bombus; species Bombus huntii. The sequence continues at coordinate 1,992,693 of NC_066244.1, forward strand.
GCGTGTCAAGGGTGCGCAGGACGAGAACTTCCATGTTCTTCCATGTTAGTTACGACTCAATTTTCGAATGATTTTTCCTAAGCTCCGGCAAAGAGGAAATCTCCTCTTTGGCTTTGGTATATGAGTCTCAAGACCTGTTTATATAATCGTGTTTACACTAATTATTATAGTTTTTCCACAGTACAGGTGCTACACCAAGCGGTCACATGCTGGAAGATGTTCCACGCTAGCATATACAAGAACCTATTTACATAGATCCACCACAAACGAGATATAATCGCCTATGTGTCCACTCTACAGAATCTATTTCATTGTACGATTCTACGGAAAAGTTTATACTTTTTTATCCGATAAAAACACTTATTAGAATAACAAAATCGCACAATAATTACACTAAGTTACCTCAGAATGAGAAGTTAATGGTTTATTAAATTTATTTTAGAAAAATTAATAAGTATATTTTTATATCTTTATACATTCTTTTAATATTAATATTATATTTTCGTAAATATTATATTTTTACAATTTATATTGATAAATTTTTGATTATTTTTATTTATTATAATACGCTTGCATATTCTTACAATTTTGCAGATGAAAATTGTGATTAAAATATTTAAAACATAAGAAACTGCTGTACCAAGAACATAATTTTTGATTAATTTAAAAAAAATAAAAAACCACGCATTCGAATTCTTTTGGGACTGTTTACTATGAACCTAAAATATTGAATGAACACTCATTCGATATTTCTGTCCCTTTTTTGCTTTGACTCCTCTCCCGCCCTTGTCCTTTTTAATATCATAAAAAAAAGAATTTAGTTAAACAATATTGCATCGGATAACAATTAGCATTAGCAAACAATAGATGAAACTGATACATACATATGTATTACTAACTTGGTTATAAATAAATTATTAAAAATTGTCTTTCCTTTTTTTATATTTCTCTTAAAATTTACTCATTTATTTACAAGAAAAGTTAGGAATATCAAATTATTTTCGAATATTAGATATTAATTGTTAAAATTGGAAGAATTATTAGATCTTAATGTTACAATTGTATGTTTGTTTCATGAATAAAATTTACATTAGGGTGTTTCGATATACCCTCACTCGTCATAACAGAATTATCATTATTATTTGATTATATCATATGTTGCTTATTTGTATCTGCTAAACTCTATTTTATATACATTTCATGTATGTGAACGTTTCGTTTTCCAAATATTTTCGTCGCTCAATAACCGGACGACGCCAATGCTATAAATGTATGTATATACAGGGTGGTTGGTAACTGGCGGTACAAGCGGAAAGGGGGTGATTCTACGCGAAAAAGAAGTCGAAAATATAGAATAAACATATTTTTTTTATTTTTTTTCTTTTCTTTTAATTTTTCCATCGAGACAACGATCTACAGTGAGATCCGTTATAACGAGACGTGATAAAGTGCACGCGTACCGAGTCAAAATTCAAAGTCGATTTTCTCGAAAACAAAGCCTCAAACGAAAAATTTGTATTCTATATTTTCGACTTCTTTTTTCGCATAGAATCACCCCCTTTCCGCTTGTACCACCACTTACCAACCACCCTGTATAATATGTTTGCGTTTCTGTGAAATTTCAACATGGTAATATATTAACAACTTTTTATTGAGGGCTATTATTAATGATTCTTCACTATTATGCATTTATCGCTATTTCTTACTATTTATTATTACTGCTTTATTAATGAAGAGGTTCAGTAGATTATTCTATTAACATTTTATAAATCAATCTCTTTATAATATTGCGTCTAGTATTACAAAATATATCCAATAATGAAATAAAAGGAAATAAAATTCTATTATTGTAACTTTTATTCTATTATTGTAATACTTTAAGCTTTTCAGATCATTTTATTGATTGCACCTAATTAGTGGTAGAATGAACAAAATCATTTAAAATCACTAGTAGCCATGGATTTGCTTATATGTAATTACAATATAAGTTCATTAAATTAAATTTAATTACGTGATCTTCTTTTCATCACATTCGGAAAAAAATCATAAAAGATCGATTACTTTTTCGAAAATAATATTTCGTATATTTATACTACAAAATAAGACTAGGTTTTAATTGTCGATGTTAAAATGATTTTTTATTATCCTTCCAATGAGATGAAGTGCTTGAAACATTTTGTTTGGATTAAGTCGTTGTCTAAGCAAATAATAAGAGAGAGCCCTTAGACAGATAAGGATAATTATTAAAGCGATAATGTCAACCCAAAAAACCACATGTTCCATCTCTGAAACAATAATTAAGACATTGTATTACAGCAAATAATATATTTTGAAGTCTTTTAAGTACTTTTAGGAGACTTACGCATTGTTAGTAAAACTTGTCGAGGTGTTCCGAAGGGGCAGAATATTTCCGCAGGCGGACAGTATAGCTTTTCTCTGTTGTAACCGTACAAAGCAACTAGAAGACCTTCTATACCATATCGAATGTAACTTAGATACATTATGAGTTTACGATAGATAGATAAACTTTCCGTTTCGCCGATTCCTTGTATAGCTACCAACACTAGTGGAGTGGAAATTGCAGGCCCAACAAATGTACCATTCTAGAAGATAATTAACGTCAGAGAGAATAGTCAAGATTTCGAAATATTAGTTGGTAATCGTCAATTAGCTCACGGTGTTATAGTATTATCATTACTAATAAAGGGATAATACGAAACATACTACGATGTTCAGTGTGCTGGCAATAACTAATGCCATACTTTCTGCGATAAACGCGCACATGAAGCAAATACTAAAAAACATTGCACATCTGGACAACTCCAGAGGTTGATTTGTGATCACATATACTATCAATAAATATATCGACGATAGTAATATCTGCAACGTCGATTTGTTGATTAGAACGTTGTTTCGCTTTTAAATAATTTATAAAGTTGCCATATTGTATAACTTTTGATGAAATCCAATATGCCTATTACCTGCAATATGTTCTTACCTGTCCAGGTATATTAACTATTGTAAATGCACAATAATAGGGACTCAAATCGTACCACATGTTGAAATATTCTCGTTTAACCAATTGCACTTCCGAAGGAACTGTAATTTTAAAATTAGCTAAAAAGTATAATCGAATTTGAAGAAAACAACAATGAAAATTGGTAAGATAATAGAGGATAATCGATCGAAAATGTAGTAGAACATTCGGTCGGAGGTTCTTTCATATTCTACCATTCAAAGGATTCTTAGCAACTTGTTAATTATTTGTTAATTAATTAATTTTTAATTGTATAATAATGTTATTATCCATTAGGAAGTTCAACCTATCTTTTTTAAATAAACGCACATTAAGAATCATCGATTCACCTCATGTAATTATTGTTTCCTTACAGTGCATTAATACCGGTGACATAGGTACATAGAGGAGAATTATCAAACAAGCAAAGCAGAAAGTAAAGTTGGATAAGGTTTTCGACCCATCGTTTCCAATGTTTAAAAATAAACTACCAACGACGAAGCCCAGGAATATATATAAACTTATTTTTAAGTACATATAACTCTGCAAAATATTAAGCATTTGTTACGTTACGTTTTTCTTCCAAAATCTTCCATTCATTAAATTTTATAATTATTTTGCACCTTATTTCTACGTAACTGTAATAACATTCTTCTCGATAGAACAACAAATTGTTTGAACCAGGACACTTTCGATATTTTTGCTTTGTATTGAAATTCGAACCTCGTTCGTCGAGGAACAGGAACGATCGGAAATTCTGCGTCCACAGCATTTATCATTCGACTTATCCATTCTGAACCATATTCGCCCGCAGATATTTCTATCACTGTAACGATAACAGTTTAGTTTTCGAGCGATATATGAATTCAGTCAATAAATAAAGTTAATTAGCTTATTATTTACCAAAATCGGCAGGATTGTAGTGTTTCGGGCATTCAATACCAATTTGTCGAACAAATGGTACCAGATTATGTACAGTGCTTCTATAGATACATTGGCCAGCGGCTATAACATAAATGTGGTCGAATTTTGCGAAAATGCTTGCACTTGGAGTATGCAGGGAGCAGATTATCGTTCTCCCCAGTCGCACCAAAGATTTTAAAAGGTCGGTACACTGTGCAGCTGATATTTCATCTAGTCCTCTAGAAATTGAATGGGTGGATTGTAGAGCAAACATTGAAATTTCATTATTTCTTTCTTAATAAACGATATAAAGTACTCACGTAGTTGGTTCGTCAAGAAACACAACAGGAGGATTACTCACGAGTTCCAAAGCGATCGAAAGTCTTTTTCTTTCGCCTCCCGATAGGCATTCGGTAGTTGTATCTTTTGCATGACGTAATCGCAAAATATTTAGAATTTCATCTATCTAAAATTATGTAAATGTTCAGTAGTGGATATAATGGATTGATACTATGTCAATAATCCATAGATTTCAACAAATTTTTAAAAAGCTAGTATTATTACGTCGAAATGTTTGGATCTCTTGTTTCAAGACTGTCATCGAGTGCGCGACGAGAATATAAAAACTGTGCACGATCAAATGCATCGTATTCTGAGTATTCTGAGAACATAATTTAAGATTGCGTACAAGAATCGCATTTTTAATCAAACAGATTTTTCCTGATATTTTTTACATACACCATACGAAAGAAATATGTTTTTGTTCTTATGCAATTGTATCGCTAACGCATAAAATGCTTACAGCGATCGATTTTGCTTTTTGGGAAATGTTGCCAAGTTTCAAATCTACAGCAAATTGCATTGCCTCTTGCACTGTAAGTCATGGTTGAAGAAGATCTTCTTGCATTATGTAACACGATATTTTTTTAAAATAAGTCTCGTCTCGAGTTTGTCCATTGATACTTATGTGTCCCGTAACGCTATCAGCCGATCTGAAAACGTTAGCTTTGATTTTGAAATCGAAAAAAGTAAAAAATGATGAAAATAAAATTATTAGTCGTGTATCTATAATAGCGAGCAGCTAATCTATCGATCTTGACTTAGACAAAGTATTCACTTATTTATTGCAAAGTCTACGACGTAAACCGTGCGGTCAATGACCTTTGACATGCTGATTGTTCTTTTAAGCAGAATAGTCTAATTTAAAGTTCATTAAAAGTATACGGATAACGCAGCGTGACGATAAATTTTCATATATTCATTTGAATACAATTGCTCAATGCATTTATTACACTACATGTAAGTACTTTATTCTAGTTATGTGAAACATTACTTGTATCCTGCGAGAATGTTTAACAAGGTGGATTTTCCGGCGCCTGATGGGCCTAATATAGCGGTTAATTCTCCAGATTTAAATTGTCCACAAATTCCTCTTAATATTACTTTTGTACCTAAGACATATGAGAATAGAACATTTCATTATTTTACAATATTATACAAAAAGAATGCAAGGTTAGCAGATACACTATCGAGATGAAAAGTAGATGAAAGTTCTATGTGTAATTTTCTGATAATATCCGATGATAAACAAGTAGTGTAACATAATTAAACAAGATTTCGAAGAACATATAACATGATATAGTTCCCTGAATAATTTTAGTATTTTTCCACACAGTCCTTTAATTATTTGCATACGGTACATATTTATCATATTGAAGTGATGAAAGATATTAAAATCTAATCTTGTATTATATAAAACTACACATTTTTATTCGAAGGTTTAATGAATTAATCCATGACCTTTTTATTTTAGTTATTTAATTATCGAATCAGTGAATAATTTATCTTCCTAATGTATTATTGCATGTCAAAATACCTATTTTAATAAGATTTATCGCGAATAAGTATTAACGTATCATATTTAACTTGTTTACTGTAATACCAATAATTAAAAAATTATACAGCAATAAAATTTGTTTTTGCTATCCTAGATTCAAATATGATTATCTTATATATATTTACTTTTCGTATTACATAACATCTACTGTACCTTTACCAAATCGATTGGCTTAAGCATGATAGCGTTGATGTGTTTAACTTAATTTACATCTTTTGCTTTTTAGAATTGTAACTGATTGTGAGTTACGCATTAAACAATTCCATTAAAAAATTGGTCTTCGATCGTGTTCAAAACGAATATACCTTTTCTTATTTGAAAGCGCTTAATTATAACTTTAAATAAAATAAAACAAGAATAAGATGTTTTATTCAAGTATGATATTGTTATTTGTAAGTAGAAAGATTGTAAACATAATAGAACTATAGAAAATAAGTCACGGAGTGAATACAGCGCTAAAACGATTAAAACCACAACAAAACTAAAAGATTTTTGTGGAATCTTTTTACCCGATAATTTTATAAGAATAATTCTCTTTAAGGAATTTTGGAAAGGAATTTTAAGAAATTTTTAAAGAATCAATGTTTCGAATAGACATTTTTGAGTTCTTAATCTATTATTATCTTTCTTTTGAAAGCATATTATTAAAATTGCAATATAGAATATCGAATATACTTTTTCACGGATATGTTTCAGACGAAACGGAGCTTAAATAAAAAAATGAAAAATTGCAATATATATTTATTTTAAACATATTTGTTCTATTAGAACATAAGAAAATATTTAATACTTAAATTATAAAATAAAATTTGAATGCTTCAACTATTGTATTCAAACGGTATAGCAATGTTTATATTATCGTACCTTTTCTACCACGAGGTACTGTACAAGTTAAGTCATTGAATTCGATGTCAATAGGGGTTGTTATTTTTGAATATGATGGTGATACTGGGGTGTTTTGCATTCCATTGCTGCTCTGCTTCTCCTTGGACTCCGATTTTGTGGACATGATTGATCAGTAGTTTCACTAATTTATATCCACTTTGTTCAGATCATTATTCAAAATATGTAAGTACCTTCCTCATACCTTGACTAACTTACCGCGTTAAAAATTCCCTAGTGTGTTTATAAAAACATTTTCAAACATTTAAAAAACTCGATTACGTTCTATGAAATTATTTGTGATCGAGCTTGACGATGATAAACAATAACCTTTTACGAACTTTTCATAAATGATTACAAAACATTTTTATGGATAAATCGATGAAGTATGAGCATCCGTTTAGATAAATTTCACTCGATTAATTAAGTCAAATACATATAATTAGAAATAGCAGCAAGATTTATCGAAGACGAGTTAATAAACGTGTAATAGTCAGAGCAACACAAATTTTAAAATTATTGAAGATCTAAAACATTAATAAAGCCATACGGTTTTCTGTTTAAAAGAGAGTCACTGAATGGGAAAACTCGTAGGGACAGTCGAACGCTCAGTACACGGCAGATCGTTATAAAAGACTGAAGTTGAAATAGCTTTAACCGCTTCCCTATTCTTAACATTATACATACATGAATGTATCGGGTGGTACTATAACGATATTGTACATTATACATTTGTACATTCTGAAACGAAATAACTTGTAATTAAAACTCATATACGTTAAGAAATAACTTCCTCTATGATAGCTTACATGATTGAAAACAAAGATATATTGTAACAAAGAAACCATTAAAAAATACGCGCAAAGTCCAGTGTGAATCATACTATACGCAATGTTTGTATATGTTCCATAGATACGATATACATATGTATAATGCATTACGCACCGTGATAACGAACCAAGATAAAGAGAAAGTATTGCCGCTATAAAAAAACAATAACCAAATTTCAAGTTTCGTCTTTTCACCTATTTACCATTAATCAAATATATAAATATATTCAACTGTAGAAAACCTATTGGTATACTACATTGGTATACTTTCATCTACAAAATATGCAGCAATATTTTCTTAACATTGTCCTTTTTGCATTGTTTCAATAAAAACGAATAACATCCTTTGTAGCATGTATTCTTCCCATAATCTTGTTATTCTTCTTTATTTACATTCAAATACGTTTTATATAACTTCTCGATTGTTTTGCTTTGTTACTTTTCATAACACAAAAAGTAAAAGCAATGTATTAATATTTATTGTAGTACTTCGTAAAATATCGCGATATTGATTGAAGAGTACTGTAAAATAGAAATATTAATAAATGCGCATTTAGCTTCCCATTATTAGTCATTTATTGTCAATATTATCTAAATTAGGTTGCATATGTGCTACTTATTCTGTATATATGTACTATGTATACTGCGATTTCTTGTCGTGTTAAAAATAATACCACGCTAAACAAGTATAAGCTTCTGAATCTTGAAGTGTAACTGTCGCAAATTCTAATCGAAATCAAGTTCTAATATACATATAATACGAAAAAACCATTTTAATTAATTTAATATTTAATTTTTTATTAAAGTAATGTAACCAGCAAATGGGTTAAAACACTGATAGATACCATTCCAAACCATTAGAAAATTTGGAGTTTTTCAAAAAGCAATAAAAAGGAGCACGAAGCGGGGGAGACAATAAGCTCATAATTCACTAATATTTTGGATTTGGATAACACAACCATACGTTTTAATATCTCCTTGGATTTAAAAACTAAATTGCTACGTTTGATACGGAATAAACATCTTATGTAAATGATACTTATACATACTTATATAAAGAAGGAAAATTACCACTACTTCATGAAATTCAAATGATAATTGAGAAAATAGTCTTAAGCATAATATAATAATATTACCGCGATGTAATTATTGCAAATATGATGACCATGTTATACACATAATTTCATACACATGAATAATGATACACTTTTAATAGTGATATTCATTTCATTTATTATTTTTTTATCATTTTATATTTTATCTTTATTTCCTTTTTCATAAATTGTAACTCTTTATTTTATTATAATTTATTATATTATATTATATTTAATATAATTTATTTTATTATAATTCGCTAAAGTGAAATTGTGTAAAAAAATTTAGATTCACCAATAGATCTATTTTGAAAACCAAGAAATATAACTTTCCTATATTTTGTAATAATATATGATAAATGTTTAAACTAGCGATATTATGAAAGGCATACTTTTATTTGTAATAAACATACGTTATAAAATACAACGAATATTATGTCAATTCAGCACAAGTGCGTGCATTCGCATGACGATATTATAAAATATATTATGTATTGTATATATACATGTATATCGATCGGAATCGATCACGTAAACATTTTATATATAAACATGTATAATTTATCCCATTTGTGTAAATAGATATAAACAGATTTTTTCATTAACGTACATTTTTCAAGTTAGTGAACATTACTAACATATTACAAACCAAACGTTTTAATTCGTTTAATTTAATTTTTATGTTTTGCATCAACAACCGATATCACAATCCCTAAACTTTGAAAATTGAAAAACGAATTTAGACTAGGACTGTTGACAAAATTGTCTCCCTTAAGGCGTTTAAAGTACTCTATGTATTCTTTTACTTGATTTATACTTTTACAAAAGTAAATTCGCTTTAAAGATATACACTAAAGTCAAGAGTTACATCAATTGGAAGAATTGTGAATGTACAATTTCGGTAAACTTATTCTAAATCTTAAGTTTTCAAATATACAATGATGCTGGGGACGTATTACCAAAATTTAACATATGAGATACATGATAAGATAAACCTGACAAGGTATTTACTATTTCAGACATTATCCTGAATAGAAAAACATCAATTTATGCTTCCGCGTTAAAATTAAAGATACACCGTATCGTATTTGTTTTGTGTTATTTTTCTGCATTTTTAAACTCACAGCCATAGGCAGATAAAAAATATGATCATTCGCGAAATGTCGTCCATTAAGGCCTCTTACTCTTTTCAATATATAGAACTGCAGAGTTTTGTGGGTGTTCATTTATAGTCAGATCCAGTAAATTTAATCTCTTTCCTAGCTATCGTTTTGTAAATTGACTAATGATCACACACTAATGATCAATTTGAGATCATCGTATATGTTCATGCGCATTTTTTAAAGTTACTGTGTTATATAACAAAATGGATACAAAAAATGTAGATAATTATGGCCGCAATAGTTACCACAGAATTATTATCGTAAAACTAACAAAGAATAAATTATGTTCATCTAAATCTTATAACATCCTCAATTATAAGCATAAACAGTATGTGGTAATTCATTCTCCCGGTACATAAGATCTCTTCGATGATTGGAAATTGTTGATGTGAACAGTTTTCGATGTCGAAAAGAAACAAAATTGCTGATCACGGATTTGTAGTGTAGGATCATATGAAAAAATGCATTATTTTAATCTGTAGCGTCCATTTGGAAAAGTGTTGTACGCTATAACATCGTTAAATTGACAATAATCGTACAGTGATCTATCGTGCAGTCTTTAGTTTCCAACGAAGGAATAAATAGGCAGCAATTCGAAGTACAACGAATATCAAAAGCAAAGCAAGGATATCAAGAGTGAAATCAGCATCAAGCATATCTAATTCCTCCAACGTTGTTTCTGGGTTTTTAAAGTGGCAGTACACCTGTAAATATATGGAATTTTATATGTATGTATATATGTTCATATATATGCATTGTTCTGAAGGAAAGTCAGATTTCTATAAATGCGTATTTTGTCAAAGTATCTAATAATAATTAATCTTATAAAGAATTTAATAAAAACAAACGAGGCACATCATACCTGGAAACATTTAAGCTTTTCTCTGCCAAAGGAATATGTGGCCAGAGCAGTCCCTTCAAAACCATATCTAATGTAGCTTAGATAGGTAATCCATCTAAGATATACTGGAATAGCGTCAAAGCTAACGAAAAAGCCGGAGAACAAAAGAAACGGTACAGACATGACCGGTGCCAAGAATACGCCGTTCTGAACATTCATTGCTGCACCAACTACTAGCCCAACCGATTGTGCAACGAAAGAAATAAGTAAACATGTTCCCAAGAACATACTGAATCGCATAATATCTGTTGGTTGACTTGTCATAAAATACACAATCGTAACATACATAATGCAGAATATTGCCTGTAAAAAAGAAATAATATATAAATTTTCAGATGTGAAAAAGGAATACATAACTCCACAGAGTCAAGTCACATATATCCTGTTTTCTTACCTGAAATGGTATATCTGATATGGTAATTGCTAGATAGTAGGCCTTGAGAGAATACCACCTATTAAAATTTTCTTTTAAAAGCACTGGTAGTTCTAGGGGAACTGTAAGAAATAAAATTTTTTACAAATACTATTGTAATACAAAAGAAATAAAAGAACAAATAAAGCCAATATGACTCACAAGACAATATCGTAATGGTCATAGACGTATACATAAGAAACAGCATATTAAAAAATAAAAACCCAAGGTTGCTAAGTACTTTAGCACCATCATTCCCAATATCATAATAAAGTGCACCAATCAATAAACCTACTAAAATGTGAGCAAAAAGTCGAAGATACATAAGTGTCTAAAAAAGAAATAACATTAGAATTGTAAAATCTCTAATAACTCATGAGTCAGAGGAATGATCTTAAATAAATCAATTGATTAACTGAATTTTGATCAACTTACCCAATCTCTTCGACTAAAAAGTAAAGCTCGTTTTAAAACAATCCAGAACTGTTGACATTCCGATGTGGGGTATCTCTCTGGGGTGATTACAATCGATTCATCAAGTAAGGCTACTTCAGCATTATCCTTTTTCTCCATATCAACCGGTATCACTACATCTACTACATAAAAATAACGATTTATATAAAAGATATAATTGGTATATATTATTTAACCCTTATTACTTTAACAGCCAGTAATGCTGTCAAACATAAATTAGCGTTTTACTCTAAAAAAGTGATAAGGGTTAATAATTTACTGGATTTCCTTATGAACCTTGTTTCGTAATATCGTTAGTTGCGTAAGATGGGATAATTCCTTTATTATTTATCTCCTTTATTTTATCCTCTTGAAACTTTTCTTCCAAATTATTAACATCATTTTTATCTTTCATTTCAACGTTTTCGTCACGACCTTCACCTTTCGAAAACGAATCACTAGATACATTATTCAATCCTTCTGACTTATTTTCAGGGAATGGGTATCCTTCTCGAATATCATATTTTCCATTCTTTATAGCGTTCACCAGATTTCTGATGTTGTCACCATATTCTCCGCACGATACTTCGATAACTTAGAATTGAATTATAGTAATCAGTATCTTTAAAGAATCTAGAAATGCATTGATATTACAAATAGCTTACTGAAAGAGGCTGGATTGTGATAACTTGGGCAGTTGAGTCCGATATTTCTAAGGAATGGCACTAACTGCGACGTAGATCCCTGATATACACATTGTCCTTCGGCTAATGTGTATAGAGAGTCAAACATTTCGAATAGCCTAGCGCTGGGCTGATGGATGGTACATATTATTGTTCTTCCTCCTCGAGCTAAGGTTTTTAAGAGCGAAATGCATTGAAAACAAGATGAAGAGTCCAAACCACTGTAAATTGATAAAACATATGACACTTATTATCAAGCAATATTTCGAATATTTCTAAAAAAAGGATTCGAATAGTTTTTTATTGGATTTTAGAACATTTATATACATGAACGATCTTGAATTGATCACTTTTTTCTTCCGACTTAATCACAGGGAAAAGAATTCCGGTAGACCTTCAAGAACCGGTTAAACGTCGGTTTAAGTTTTTTTTAAGTTTTAATTAATTGCATACTAAAGAATTTGTTGAAATGATTTCATAGATCAGAGTGTGTTTTCATAGAAGCAATATTGTTCAGCAAATATAAATAATAAAAGCGACTGACAGTTACAAATATAGCATGTACAAAAGAATGGTATATGCGACGTCAGTGAAAGCGAGAAAGTAAAAAGTTTTAAAAACTTGTTATTTGCGTACTTTCTCTTACTTCATCCTTTCGTTTTGTCATTTAATGAAATTTGCTTATATATTTTATCTTTTTTTTAATGCGTCACATTTGTGCATGTAATCATTAAACATTAGTAAATTATAATGAGTCTTAATACATTTTAGAATGTTAAGAAAACGAAAAAATGAAAATTACAAATAAGACAACGAAATTCATAGAAAAATCTCTAAAAATTTGCGAAGGTAATTCCCTGACACTGACCATGCTTTTATTTAAACGTTATATAAAGAGCAACGAGGATTCTCTGGTATTGATGATGGTGAAAGTGAAGCTATTTGCAGGTGAAAAAGCATATCTCTTTCTGGTATGGCACATATGTATTCGCATCCGAATAGATCAACATTTCAAAAACACATCTCCATTTTAAACCAGATTCTTTATCCTTTTAAATCACATTGTACAATATATTAGATACAATAAGATTTCCTTACCTAGTAGGTTCGTCGAAAAACATTATCGGAGGATTATTGACTAATTCAAGCGCAATAGAAAGCCGTTTTTTTTGTCCACCGCTCAAATTCGAAGTCATAGTTCGACGATGTTCGGATAGACCAAGTGTTTCTAGAATTTCTTGAATCTAATAAATACAAATGAATGGTATTATCAGGAAATTCAACATTCATTCTCAATCCTCCATTCACTAATATAGCAGCAGTAATTCTCTTGTTATCTATAGACAAAATATTTAACGAACATACCACTTCTTCCTTTTCTGCTTGGCTTACATGTGACCCAAGTTTAAGGTTCGAAGCGACCTTCATAGCTTCAGCTACAGTTAAATTCGCATGAAGTTGATTATCTTGCATAATGTAGCATGATAATTTTCTAAAGGCACTAAAATTCCTTTCATGGCCATTCATTGTGATGCTTCCTTCGGTACCTGTTGATCTAAATAAGCATCCAAAATATTTTGATGTTGAATATCTATTTGATATTTTGATTTTGAATATCTCATATGTATAATATCGCTTACGCTAAGAACCCGAATGACGAAAAAATATTCATAGTTATTAGAATAAATTAAATAGGAGCGATTACAAACTTTATTATCGTTCGTAAGTTATCGAGGTGCTTTTTGTATCTATAATTCAGGCAAGTGTCGTGATACAAGACGGCATAATAAATAATAGTTGAATCTCATTCGCCACCTGATCGTTAGATTTAATTGGCCTACGGTTGGAGTTTACGAATTACGTACATATTAACTAGTATTGCCTCTCTCAAGTATATGCCAACAAAAGTGAACTTTAATTGTTTGTAATTTTGACAGTTTTGTTGATAGATTTTGATATTATTTAAAAAATGTATCTCTATCGTATTTATAAACGAAGAAAATTTTCGAAGAACGAAAGGAAAACAACTCACTTATATCCGGTCAGGATGTTTAAAAGAGTAGACTTTCCTGCACCGGAAGGCCCCATAATAGCCGTCAGTTCTCCAGATCGTAGTCTTCCACTGACGGATTTTAAGATTGTCTTTACATCTGAAGATTAATTAATCCACACTGAAGTAAAAGTATTAAAAATATTTTCATGACTATGTCGAAAATTAAAGCCGAATGGCGCAGCGGCTATGTGTTAAAGTGAAAGTGCTCAGAATGTTAACCTTGCTAACATATCTAAAAATTACTGAAATCGATGAGGTGTCTCCTAATCTATATAATTATCAAGGGAACTAATGACGGGATATCATTCTTTGCATAATCCATTATTTTTTCTCGTTCGGTAGTTTATATCGCAAAACTTGTTTTGTCATTCATCGTAAGCTGAGGACTTTAGCCTTCATAGTTAGACTATCCTAATTGTAAGAATATCATTCTGCTTGTAGTCAATTTGTGCTATTGCATTTCTCTTCAAAATAATCACGTTTTCAAAATAGTCTACGATATATTTTCAATTACGTATAATTTATCATTATTATATTCTAATGCGTTATATTACTATTACCCACTATATTATATATACATATAATGTATGTGTGGATGAATGTGAATTAATTTTTGTAAACCAACCTCATTTTGTAGGCGAGAAGAAAAAATTAATGAAGTAACTATCTATCTGCTACGTGATAAGCTAAAACTAATACATACTATGATATTATTGTTATATCACACAATACATCATAGGTTCCTACCCATGCGATGATTGCATGATAGTGGATTTTTTGTATACCTAACAGTATTATGAAATTGGAGTATGAAAGTATTGAAAAATATGAAGAGTATTTATGAAGTTGGATATTACATTTGACGACGTTATGTGAAAAAAACAAAATAAAGTACGCGAATTCCGTTTTTAGTAATAACAACTCTAAATAAATTATCAAGCTTTCTACTTGAATAAATACTAATAACGCATATTTTCACATAGCAGTACAATGTATGACGAAATCATCTTTTAACCTTTATCAAACAGTTTCTTAAGTCAGAATATTAGACTTTTATACAAGCAGTGCATCTGAACGCAATAAAAAATTAAAATGGCAAACGCATTTGAGACCTTGATTTTCCATTAACGTATAAACATTTCTCTTGCAAATGGTAATTCATTTATATTAATTAATAAATTTGTACAATGTCATCGCCAATTTCAGTAATCGCGACAATAATTTTTTGGATATTAAAGAAAGTCAATTTCAAACAGGCTGTTCCTAGTTACGCAAAATGTGGGTTGCAAAAATATTGCTATATACATTCACTTTCTGCAAGCGGTCATATTGCCCTGATCGCTCCACTTGCACGTGTATGCGTGTGCAGATGTATGTCACATACGAAACTACATAGCTAACAAGCAGTGTGAAAAAATACAATTACGAGAATGAACTTTGGCTTGAAACAAAAACAGCCTTCATGCTTATTTAAGACACATGACAGGATGTCCATACTCTTTATATATCCGTAAAAACATAAACATGTAACGTTTTATTATCCTATTTATAAGATTTGTGTACATATTATGATGAAATAATTGCTGGAGTATTATTATAAATCCCTGGACATTGACACGCAAACAAGCCATCGCATTGTATGGTGGCTCATGAATTATTAATTAGGGAAAAGAGGGAAGTTTTTGGGAATATTTATATTATTTATTATAATCCTTGCCTTTTATCTTAGGATTGCTTCCGGCTTACATCATATTTACGGATACATTTGTATTAACTATAACCAAAACATAATTAATAAATTATAAAATGTGAGTCTGGAATATAATTTAACCAAGTAAATAACAACAAACATTTTTTAATCACATTTCACTGCTCAATCGATTGCAAAATACAATCATAAAATTAAAAGAAAGAAAATTTCTAGAAAAGAAATATTAATTGAAACAAAATGAAAATGCTAACCCGACAAATGAAACGGAGTTTTATCACACAACTGCTGTAGTTGGAACACTAAACTGATTGGAGTATAAACTGATGATAAATGGAAACAAAGACTTAGTTTTTGGAATTATTATCACCCACATTATTCGTTTTCCTTATTATACTATTGTTTCTGCTAGTGCCGGACTGCTAAAAATACTCGATTAAAAATAAGTATAATTCACACTAAAAATTGTGTCGACCTGATTGAAATATTTAAAAAGATGTCAATAACGATCTCTTTTCGAATAATAAATATACATATATCTATATACGATGTACTTCGGAAATCGTGATTAAAACCTTGCACTGTAACCGGTCTCTTATAAAATTTCACTTACTAATTCCTTCACTTTAGTCAACTACGCTCTACAAATCGCATAACGTAGAAAGTTTTTTTTTTTCAGAGGAAATATCTACACGATGACAACAAAAAGAATGGTATTAATCCCCAGCTAATTATTTTTGCTTTTATAAAATCAAATATTGAACATTTTGTTATTTAGTTAATTAATCCTACTATTTGAAAATATTATACTTATAAAGTTCCAGATACAAGTACTGAATTGTGTAAACGGCACTTTCACGCAAATAATATTTACGTTCTCTTTATGACCAGTATCATCAAGGACCAGTTTAACTGTATAAATTTGACCAAAAGGGAGCAAATAACGAAATAATTTTTTATGTTCTTTTAATGTATGAAAGGATTTTGATTCTTGTACAATACTATAACTCATAACTGTAACTCATTTTTTATTGTACAGAACATGAGTCCAATGACCTTCGCTACTTGACTTAGCTGCAAATAGTATTTACAGAAAAAGTTAGCATACTTACTATTTTTGCTGCCTTCTCGTACCCTGTATGTTAAATCTGCGAATGCTAGTTCAACGGGCGGTCTTTTCGGTAGATGCGTAATCGTTTTGGGTTGTGTTGGTACAAGTTGTAGACGAATACCCGAACCATTCCTAGGTTGTAATAAAATTTCATTGGTATTATCTTCGTGTGAACAATTGCCCTCAAGCTTCATTTTATATTGTAATCTTTTTTAATTTCTTATCTTGGCTTTGAAATGAAATTTAGGTAGCTGTTTCTCTTCTTATGGTCGATATTCGTTCAAATGAACCGACCTTTCCGCAGTATTACGTTTTCGTTATTGGATATGCATACAAATTCTCTCATCGCCTGAAAAATTATTTGTTTTCAATCTTAAGTCATTTATCTAGTAGGACATTTAAAATCAAATGTTATCCTTTCTTTATCACAAAATAAATATGACAAATTTTTCTTAATTAGATACATTTAAGAAGAAACTTCATTATGGATTTATTGTAATTTATAAATATTTATTTTCATATTGAAATATAGTTGTTTCTTTGGCACGTAGAGCATGTGCTTCAAAAATCTTTTGTATAAAAACGTGCAAATGATACCGGCATTGTTTATGTTAATTTAGAATGACAAAATACTTAATTTAAGCAATTCTTCAAATAGCATAATTCTACCTATTACACTCGATTTGGCAACAACACATCACTTGCTGAATTTAAAACTGATTAAATATTCTAAAGAAAATAAAGAATTGAAACAATTCAAGTTCAGATTTCAAATAACGCGCGTTCTTACATTATTCAAGTAGTGACGCATGAGAAGTCGGTCAAAAAGAGACGACCATGACTTAGAAATAATAACTGCGTAGACCGTCGATTTTATCCTTGTGTCAGAAGTAAATGCATCTCAATTTCTGTGTCCCACGTCCGCGTAACACACAGCAATATCGTTCGAACGATTAAAAATAAAACACTCACTCGCAGTTTTTACGATCACACGTATACGTAACTATGATAAACGTTTTCCGAATTGCACGATTATAATAATAAAACGATAGATCAACAGCGGAATCAAGACAAAATCCACCAGATGCTCTCTTGACGGTGTTTAAACCTCGGTGTTTCGAGACGGACTGGCTGACTCCACCATTTAGCTGCACCGCGGCCATCACCATTGACCGTCGTTGCTTTGCTGAATGTTCTTTCTCACTCTGTTTCTCTTCCATTTCTCTCTTACTCACTCCCCTTTCCTCACCACTTCTGTCTTTTTAAGGACGCAACAAAGGATTATGATAGGGGGAACGAAGAGTTAATGTGATCAAAGTCGAGATCGTGCACATCTTTTTAGTTGTAGTCTTCGGTAATCATTCCTTTAGTACTTACCCGCCTACGACTATTTAACCTATTTCGAATTACTTCTACACTTCAATTTCTTCCTGCTATTCTTCTAATTAGTCGATAGACTTATTAAACGTCAATTATTTTGATCGCGTTATGAATTTTTATAAAAGAAACATATATAGGCACATCCACAAAGAAGCAGTAACATTATTGCAATATTTAAAGGTTCTAGCGATTGTAAAGAAACGAGTTAAATACTGCCTCCTAATAAGTCAAGATAATAGAAAACAGTGAAAGATTGAAAGGAAGTATTAAAGAATTAGAGAACATAACCCTAATGTAAAACTGGAAATTTGTCCAAACCCTAAAGAGAAGATTATGTAAAAATAAAATAAATAATAGCAAAATAACAGAAATGAGAAAGTTTTAAAATATTCTTTTATGCAACTGGTAATACCTATTCATTCATGTATAAAGAAAATCGATATCGATTATAAATTACCAAAGATCATCATTCCGATAAGTTTCGAATTTTGTGTTATGATATATTGAACTTATCTATTATCTGCATTTATCCCCGCATTTTTTTTAAAACGAATAGATTGAAGCTAATCATTGAAAAAACAATGCTTTGGAATCTGAAGTTTCACGTCACGTTCCGCCAGCGTCATCCTATCATGTAATGTATTGAATTTAAAAACGGAAAAAACATGTAGTTCGTTATGAAAGTAACAAGATTCATTGATCGTATACCTTCGTCAGGGACGAGGTTTACAAAATTATATCAGATTACTTACAAAGCAATGTAAAACAATGCTTCTTTTGATTATAGAATTTAATTAAAAATAATATAAATTACTTTGTCAAATACATGCTCATATGCCAATACCTATATGCAAACATCATTTGACTAGATTAATATTTTCTTTTACTAGCATACAGATGAATTGTGCACAATACGTAGGTGATTAACATTGTTGTTAATAATAAATTAACAGATTACTAATGTTATTAACATTAGTGACTTAATTAAATGATGGAGAATTTTTCCTAGAATCATCATATATTAAAATAACGTATTTTACGCTTTCAGTATCAATGTCTATTTTATTGATGGCACGAAACAAATTTTGTAATAGCGTTCTTAATAATAAACATTCGATCTTTTTTACATCTTCTTTTATATATATCTTGTAAAGTTATATTGACGACGAACGAAATTTTATCATTCTCTATGCATGTGTGTAGAAGGAACTGGTTGGGTACGTGCACATAGTCATCCCGTATTCCGCGACTCGATAAGTGATACAATACAGTTGATAAATGCATAAACATAAATTCAAAGTCATAAATATGATGCATTTAGTACACTTATAACCATACATTTGATATGCGGCATGTAATAAATGTTGCTAGTATGACTATACTCGGAAGAAACTGATGACACACTTAAAGAAAACAAGTGAGGAGATTCTAAAAAAAATAATATAAAAAATAGTTACTAGAATCTGTTAATAGCATGTTATACAACAATTTTTCCTAACAAATATCATTGCAATAAATATTACGATATAAATAATTTACATCAAAATAAGTTTACAGCGCGTAAGTTGCTACTTTTTGTATCTTTTAAATTAGTCTTAAAAGATTGATTGCTTTTTACTGCCTTCTTGGACAAACTTATACAATAGTAAAAATTGTGCATGTGCTGAAATTCATTGCCAAAATATATGTAGTGTACTAGGAAAATGTATATTCTGTTATACGTATTTACTGTGGACAATATTATCGCACGATGTTCTATGAATCTAACCAGAATAAAGACTGCTTACACAACCAGAAGATCAATGTCCAAGCGTTCATTTGTGTTGAGTAGCTACGATAAGGATGTAAATAATTATGTGTCACATTTGAAAGCATTTGATATTGATTTATTCTGTTTCCGTGAAATAATATATTGTAAAAATTACAAGAATAATTCTTTATTTTAATGATGAATAAAAACACATTCCTTACTTTAATAAGTGTAATAAGCGGTATAAAAATAATGCTTCGATGTTAATTATATATTAAAGCATAAACATGTATATTTATGTACATATTTGAAAGGAGATATGTACACATATACATATTAAGAACTTTTGAACTTATATTAAAGAATATGCGAAAGGAATAAGAGGTATATACTGGTACATTGTGATTTTTGGAACATTATTTTATTGTCAATGATATATTATCACGTCAGAAGTTTGAGACCTCGAAGAATAGAAAAAACTTGACGAAACGTCTTAAAATTTTAATCACAAACACGTCTTGAGATTCAGTGACGTGACAATGACGAAAACATTGCGATTTACACACTCAACAACTGCATATCCTTTCATTTCGTATATGAATGTATATATGTATGCATACGTGCGTATCAATCTTATATTTCTCAAAAATAATATCAGTATTAAAAAAATATATAATATGAATAATGCGTTAATGACACAACTTTTGTAATTACTTATATTTTAAGACTTAGTATGCAATTATTAAGTCAAACAGAAACATTTATTAGAAGCTTGCGAGATCATTTCTGAAGAACGTTGATAGTAGTTTTTATTAAGTAGAAACTCACCGATTATTTTCATCGATAACTAAATTGATGTGTCTATTCTGTTTTCCACTTTTCACCAGCATTAAATTCTTTTTATCTTTGTGGGTAGATTTATATTGATATCAACGTAACAACTCAATTTTCTAAAAGAGCAAAAATAAGTTGTTAAATCGAGCAAGTTTAATACGCACAAAATCTTATATAAAATTGTAATGCAAGGTAATCAATTAGGACCAATACAAGAAAAAAATAATGTACGGTAAAATGAGATAAATGTATTAACATTTATAAATTACCAAAATTATCAAGTACATCATATTAGGAAGCAGGAAAGACAAAAATGATAGTTATAGTAATATATATTCTACCATTTTTTTTAGTACTGGTTTTTATATAATAAGGATTTCATGAAATTTACGTATAACTGCACAGAAATATTAAAATTTGAGTTTGAATGTTTTACTAAAATCATCATCGTCATAAAGCGAAAAATAAACGTTACCTAAAACTAACTTTTAATAAACAAAAGCGTCCAAAAAGCTATTGTCATAAGGTCATATGTATACATTATCAGATTTGTGAAAACGATTTAAGCGTAGCGGAAAAATGATGAATAAATTTAATCAAATCCTATTAATGGGAAATTTCCATTCTGTATTTCGCTCAATTGTTCCTGACTGAATTGAATAGAACAACGCTCAGAAGCATATAAATTATTCTAAGCCTTCCAAGAAGGCTTAATAAAACATAATCAAATGTTTTAATTCAAATAAGGCAAAGAAAGAATTAAATATTTACTTAGTAGTTACAATACCACACATTACATGTATTATTTCTCAATCGTAAAAACTCGAGGTTATGTTTAACAAAGTATGTATTCACTTGTTTTCGGTCTTGTCTATATACCTAATTTTCCATATATGTATGTATCCCTATAAATAATATATCCTTGTCGATACTTACCAATGTATGTAGATTTCACACAAATCGTTAAGGTTACAAGAAATAGAAAAACACAAAAAAGATATATATATAACAATTTTAACGTTACCAGTACACAGTACGACTTTCCATACACCATCCCAATAGATAGTTGACTACCTGATGCACGTTTTGATTGTGTAGTCGTCTGATCAACAATTAGTATTTCTCCATCCTAAAATTCGATCAGCGGATTGGCCACCGATAAGATTATGGAATTCCAAACTTCGATACTTATTTTTCCCCTTTCTGAATCTCCGTTACATTCACCGTAGGTACTTATCATCCCGTCTATTTTATTTATAACATTCATTCGATCCTTTAATATGGAAGTCATTAATATCGCCAAACTATCACAACTTCTTTTGCTGAACGCGAATTCAATCGGTCAAAATCTATCGTCGCTGCATGGATTAGGGAGAGGTATGTAAATTATTTATAAGAATTATAATAATTATTATAATGAATTATAATAATTATGAATATTACTTATACATACTTACACGAAAACTTAGGACATAATAATGTAATTATTTGAGGATAAAAAGTATACACAAAATTATATATTACAAATGTTTATTCTTAGTGACTTTTATTTCATGTAGTTAGGCCACGAAAAAATGCCAAAACGTTGCAGCCATTAGCAAATTTGATTTACTTATATAGTAATACAAATTTCCCAAGTCACACCACGAGGAGGTTGCTGCAAATAGTGACTCGCCCTAACTCCAACGGACCCATCCACCCTTCCTTTGCAGAAAATCTCGATAACCTGCGGTAAACATCATCGCAGTCTATTAACCGTTTATTCCAATTAGAATGAACGGTTTACAAAAAAGTGGACCTACCCGAAAAAGAGGTAGAGGTGCTAACCATCCTCTAAACTCTTTTAAAGCTATCTCTTAACTAAAACTTATACTAAACCCTATCTAAAATCTAAAAATTGAGCTAATCCCTAATGTCCCTAGCTAATAAACTAGATAGGTAGGAGATAGATGTGTATAATCGCGTAATTTATATGTTATTTAATGGCATACTTCTTAATAAAAGAAGAGCCAACGATAACGGTAGAACGATGCGAAACTATATAAGAAATCTCCATAACATGGGAGATTGTGCTAGTTTAATTACGTTGCACACCACGCCCGATTCGTCGTCTCGAGGATACAGGAAAAGGTAGAATCGTAAATGAAATAGAAACAATAATTGTGTTGCTATTCCATTCACACGCAAATTTTGTAGACGAGACAAAGCTAGGAAACTGCGTTTCTCTGCGTTGCAGAGATATTAATGTTTCTTTTGCTTCTGCTCATTTACAATAAGCAAAGATCCTTAATGGGTTACCGATTTTACACGTGTGATCCCTCCAGCCCAATTACTAAGAATTGTATTAAAAATAAAGAGGCTGTTGAGGAACAGCAGACTATATATCTGCCGAATCACCGCATAAAACGGGTCGTGTAATGGCGGTGCACAACACGGTAATCTTTGAATTGCAGAGAATTCGATTATTACCAAGTGCAGCACAAATTGTATCTTTGTGATCGTAACGCTTCAGAAATAACTGCCAAAAGCCCTGTTAGATTTGACTGCGTCAAAGCAACAGGGAAGATGGCGGCGATTTCCGTTTTGCCTTACTTTCAAAAAGTATACAATTTTCACCTTACAGACGTGTAAATAGAAGGAAGTGAAGTATGAAAAGGGGACTTACGATCGTTCGGGAGTCACAATGAAACCAAACTGCACCACACGAAACACGCGGTGGGCGCGAAAAATTAACACTAACATATAGAACGACGCGACTACACGGAGTCTAGCTTGAACACGATACTACAAATTGAAACAAAATAAAAAAAGGTGAAAAGGATGATGAAAAACGAACTATTATGATTAAAAAGAAATAAAATCAACCCTTGAAAGACAAGAATTATTGAACAAGAGCAAAACGACCTTTTACCACGATAGTTCAAGCTAAACTGAAATGAAGAAGTCCAACGGTTGCCTAGGTGGATTGATAGTGCTGCCACCGGAAGTCGATATTACTACGTTTACTACAGGTTATATGTAAAAATAACCCAGATAAGTATTAAATAAGTACAAAATCATAAAAATAAAATGTTACAATATATTTTTATTTTATTTGTTATATGAATACGTTTATAATCTTCGCCAAAATGAAATGACGGAATAATTATTTCTACTTCTAAAGTAAAATCTTTTTTGTATTGCCTGATGGACGCGACATCTATAAATAATCTATGTGAACACCGACGAGAAAGTTCGTTGGTAGAAAAAAAGACGAAAAAAAGAATAGAAATACAAGTAGTTTCTGATTTCGTTCTTAGAAATATGTATTTACAATGTTTCCAGGTATATAATGTTTCCCTTTTTTCTTACATTTTTGTTCAGGTTAAAATAAAATTACAACAGGTTGAGGATAAAAATGTAAATTACATTAGATGTTGTTTCGCAGGATATAATAATAAACGCAGTTCATTTCTTAAATTTTAATATGTTTTAATTACGCTGGAACAATGATAGTACTTACATGCTGTTTCCATCAATGGTATGCGTGAATGTAGCTTTTTCGTTAAAGATATAGGTATACATATAAGAAAATAGGAATTCGATTGTAGTTTTAAAACAAATATCAATAAGCTTCTGTTCATAATACCTAGGAAATGAGTATTCAGTTAACGATTTACTTTTGCAGTATTGACTTTAATAATTTTAAAAAAATTACTGAACGTTGCTTGAAACCCCTCTTAGATGTAAATTTGTATTAGGTAAACGAGGGGACGGATATGAATACCTGGAGAAATCCGGTATATCTTTTGTTCAGTTTTTGAGGAGAAAGTGTATACATTAACGTAGCCGTCTAGCTTCTCTTTCGGACTCTAAGAGTGTTAGAATGTCTCCTTCTCGTACAGGACCCTTCACATTTCTGATTAACTGCCGATTTTGTTCGTTCAAAAATTCAACTTTGACTTGAGTACATTGTCCTTGGGATCCAGTTCTGCCGAGGACCTTCACCACCCTTGCACGAACTATAGGTTTCTCCATGACTTTAAATTTTCGAACTTTTTGAAACTCTGATGCGTTGTTGCACAGTGAACTGTGACTTTCACAACGAATTCTATAAACTGCACTTACCAACTTAATTACACAATTTCTAATAGAATTTGAGAATATATATATTCAATAATATTCGAAATACTTATTATGTGATAAAAAACATAGAACATTTGTAGAAAAGAATTAACGTTACAATTTTAACATGCTCTAGTGAAATAATTAATTTTCATATTTTACAGCATTCTAATCTTAAATTGTAACAAATGAAAAACTTAAAGACGCTTTACTTTGGCAGCATTGCTAAAAGCAAGCTTAAAATAATTCTATTCCTCCATTAGATTGGTCGCTTATGCACCACGTGCTTCTGACGAATTCTTTCGGTTACAATTTCGAATTCTATATTTCAAGCGCACTAGATAGATCCGTTATCGATATCCAGTACAATTACATTTTGAATAAAGGTAACATCGTTGTGTTTTTACACATTATACAGATGTTTTTATTCATTTGTGCTTTAGTATAAACGTGTCATTCTTTGCTCAAAACACGAAATATTATATTGGAAATTTTATTTCGCAAGGATTTGTAATATCCTCCTTCCCGCGTGTACATATCGTTTCTCTTTTTTATACACATATTTTTATTTGTTTTCGATATCGCACACACAAACGCACAGCCTTACACACGTATACTTTCTTGTTTATATAAAATTACAATACTTGAAAAAAGTGTCATGAATTGTATGCGATACATGGTCGGGCAATATACATACATTGTACATTGTACGTGTGGAATATGTGTCCTAAAAGCGAGAACGTCTTAATTAATTTTTTTATGCTGCGTATCTACATTATGTATATGCAAACGTGATATTATGCTATTAAAGTTCTTTAACAGCAGTTTGAGAGTTCTGCTCGCAAGATGGTCACGTGCAATTAAAAATTTGCTTGTTCGTTATTACAGTCTCAATTCTCGCGAGCCTTGAACACAATACGCGCGGATTCGTGTAAACCTAACATTTTGATCGTGTAAACCACTAAACCTAACATTTTACCATCTTTACATCTGTTAATAATTCATTCAATCGCGAATGCAATTACGCAGCATTATACATAGAAAAAATAATCAATAACTTGTGTCATAAGAAACAATGAACCGATAATAAGAATGAATGGTAAACGAATATGAATTTTATCCAGTTTCAATTCATCGTACCGATATTACGTATGCTTAAACCTTGGTTCTGCATAATATGTTGGTATATATTTTTATGAGCAAAACTACTAAGAAATAGAGCTGACTATAGTATGGTAGAATTAAATAGTTTATTTTGGTTTTTGAATATTTTACTTTTGTTATGTTATAAATGCGAACCAAGGTCTAAACAGATATTCCACCCTTTATTTTCAAAATGTGATAACAGTATACATGGAAACATAACTGTTATCTTATTGTATCTATTCAATTTCGATGTCCTATTACTTCATGTTTATTAATCCTTACATTTATACCATTTTATATGTACATCTCATAGAGCTTGTCTTTAAACACCAAACAATGTTTGTCGATACTGAATCACAGACATTCCATATTATTATTACTAGAATGCATTTGGAATGAAATATAAATGATCATATGATATCCAAATTTATGGTAATGTCGATTTTAAACCTTGACAATTTGATTATGGTATAATGTTTATTATTAATTGTTTTACCATGGTAAAATTGAAATAATAACAAAATATTCGCACATAGATACATACTATGTATACTGCAGTGCGTCGTTGTCTCTTGATTATATGTTTGGTTAATTTGCTTATTTACATATAACAATAAGTAGAAATATAAATGATAATTATACAGCAAATCTAAGAATAAGAAAATTTTTGGCCTACTCCTGTCTCTATCCTTACTTCATGATTCACAAATTGTTTCTTTGCATACTGTATTAGCTGTATGCAAAGTCACCAGTTTAACACCGGTTTATCATTCAATAAACAGTCTGATAATTTATGATCGAATTAATTCTTAAATTCCAATAAAGAGAAATAGATTGATATCTTGAATGATATTACATCGAAAACAACTTGTCTAAGAGTAAAGAACAACTTCCTGGAAAGATTTTAAACATATAGAATGCCTGTAATAAGTACTGTCATAATTATGTTGCAATTACATTAAAAGTAATAAATATACATTGGAATACAATTAATATAATTCGCCTCTACCATAAAGATAAAATACGATAATAAGTTTGCTTTAAACCAAAAGTACTAACAGTCAGATTTATATTTGATATTGAAATATAAAAATATTTATATGATAATACTTTAATCTACATATATTATTTCTTCCCAGAATTGAGAAACTCATCAAATATCTATAAGAGAGTAAGATTATTCTGACCCCAACCGTGTGATTATATATTATGATTATGACATAACTACATACATATTACGAAACGCCATGAAATGAGATCTAATTTAAGTAAGTCAAAAAAAGTCTATAAATTTTTTGTTTTGTCCTTCCGTTTTTTCTTTTTCAGTCCTTGAGTAAATGAACCCGTAGCGATAAGAACAATGCATAGGCCGTGAACAAAATTCTTGTAAAAGTTCCAAAAACCGAAATAATCCTGTTAAAGTCATACTCACATGCCTAATTTGTTTTTTTTTCATTTTTAATTCTAATTTTTTCTTTTCTTTCTTTTTTTTTTAATAATATACTCCCTTCACCTCGTTAATTAAACGACTATATCGTAATAAATATAACAATGTTCAGCATTCCAGACTTAGAAGCAAACGCACAGGCAGCTAGTGATTGGTCAGGTGTGAGCTTTTTACAGTATATGTTTTATCATTTTTTCTTTATCGCTTAAACGTTATAATTATTGAATTATTTATAAATGGAATGACAATATGGATAAGGATTGCTCGCGATCTCGTAAGAAATCATTTAGTACAAATATGTGTTTATAGGTATCTCGCCGATATACCCGAGTATTGGACATACATATGTAAACTAATTTTTGGTACTTCAATGTTTTCGGCTAAAACTTCTTTTTGTCCATTAGGTTTAAACGATTAGTGGTCGTTTATCATCAATGGTATATCTTCGAGGTACCTCCCGCATAGACTAATCGTAAGTGAATGTAGTGATGTAAATATCTATAAGAACAATAAAGAATCCGTTCTAATTTTCGTGATTTGTAAATTCTATTGCTTATCTATCAAAAAAAGTCTATGCTGTCGCGTGGTGCACACGCGCTCGTTGGAGGGACCATGAGTCTTGAATGGGCCTAAGGCTCCTGGCGAGTTTGTAATAATTGGCTATAAATGTTTGCACTTCGATTGAGAATGTATAGTACCAACAGTGATCTCTTTTCGGTCTATTATCGATGATTTACAATTTCAATGTAATTCTATTTGCACTCTATTGTGTCAAAAATGCCTAAACTGTGTTCTTTTATGCGTACCATTCGTTTGTGTCTACTATTGTTAGTCATCTCACTTGATCGTATGAAACAACATACGTATCTCTTTGAGTTTGCATGAAATATGAATGTTTTCTTCAACATTTACAATTTGTATTTACATGGCAGAAATTACATTAATTGCAATTGATATTGGAAATGCGTTATTGAGAATGAAGACTTCCTTTTAAACTTCGGTTCTTTCAAAAAAACTCGAGGTAATGAAGCACTGTACGCCCTTCACAATAGAACGTTTTAAGGCGATTTTCTCATTTGCAACATGAGCGTGTAAATGAGATCATGAATTCCAGTAAGTAGAAAGTAGAAAATCTTAATAGTTGACGACAAATGAAAAAGAAAATATTTCATCGCGCTTTTTTCAGGCATGTACCTATGTTATGTTATTTTGATACATAAATGTCCGGGTATTTCTATTTTCAGAGAAAGAATCGAAATTTAGAATCGTAACCGCGAATTTCCGAAGAAGACTTGTCAGCTCTCGCGTTCGGGCTAGATTGAGGTAAAATGAATATTCCTAACATGATGACGACCAAGTGATCATCGATTATATTCGGCCACTGTGTGTTTTAACGAAGAGATCGTAACTTCAGTCTCAGTACAAAGTAGGCGATCACTCTCAAGGTAAGCAAAAAACCTGCCAACGCAACGGCGTCTAGCCAGAAGACAGCGTTTTGCATCGACATTTCTTCCAGGAACTTCGTCGGGCTCTTGAAGTGGCAGTAAGCGTCAGAACACTTGAGCTTAGCACGATTATAACCATATACAGAAATCATGGCACCTTCAAAGCTGTACCTGACATAACTCACGTATGAAAGAAACTTGAGATATTTTGGAATGGCATCAAAATTGACGAAGAAACCGGAGAACAGAATGATGGGCACTGACGATACAGGGCCAATAAATACTCCGCTCTGCAAGAAGGACAAAATTTGTCGTTTCATTAAGGCCCGAGAGATGACACTAAATAACACAAAAACAAATTTTATAGATTAGAATATAAAACAGTACCTCTACACTCATCGCTGCACCTATTACTAAACCGATGGATTGCGAAACTAACGCTGTTAATATACATATAGTTAAATACATCATGAATCTATTTGTTTCCAATGGTTGCGACGTCATGAAGTATACGATAATGACGTATGCTATAGAATACACTATCTACAATAAAAATAACAAACACGTTAATTGAAATGAGTGTTCATTGAAAACATAAGTGTTGAAATAAAAAGTCTTATATGTACTTACTTGAAAGGGTACATCGGCTAAAGTTCTCGCAAGATAATAAGCTTTCACAGAATACCAGTAATTTAAATGTTCTCTCACGAATACAGCCATTTCTGTCGGAACTATATCAAAAAACGTTGTTAATACGTATAGAAAGAGAAGGCTTAAGTATTTATCGTGTAGTTCACTTACACGTAAGAATCGTAGGCATCATAGCAGTGAACATGAGAAACATCACCGTAAAGAAGACGCAACCGGCATTGCTCATTACCTTTGAGGCCTCATTGCCGATGTCGTAATAAATTGCACCAATGAGGAATCCAACGATTATATGGGAAATCAGCCTTACTCTCGTTAATGTCTACGATAAAAATGATAAAATATCGTTAAGCAAGCGAAATATTACTATTGAGCAAGGTTGTGTGCAAGTATACTAACCATGTCTCTTATTTGCGACAAGAATATTCTTTTAAGAAGGATCCAAAATTGGGTACAACTATTCGTTGGAAAGCCAACTTTTTGTTCTATACTCTCCGCACTGTCCAACAAAGAAGTCGTACAAGAAATTGGTATGTTGATTACTGTCCCGCCATTCGGTTGCTTTGTCACACCGTTTGGTATTAAAGCAGATTCAGATTTTGTTTCTTGTTGCGGCGATTCTTTTGCGATATCATTCGATACAGTTTGCACTGCATTTATCGTAGCTTGATGTTGCTGATAATTAGCACATCTACCGTTATTTACTGCCATGACTAATTTGTGCACGCATTCTCCGTGTTCTCCACATGCCACTTCCATAACTAAACGAAATTGTTTCTCCTTTTTTTAATGAAATTTGAATGTTATTCAAGTCTTTAACTAAATAATTGCACCTACCGTAATCCGCTGGATTATGATAACTAGGACATTCCAAGCCCATTGACGATAAAAAAGGTACCAGGCCACCAACGTTTCCTTGATATATACACTGGCCCTCGGCCAAAAGGTACAAATGATCGAACATTTCAAATAATCGAGCGCTTGGTTGATGTATCGTACATATAATAGTCCTTCCTAAGATATCGCAGAAATAAAAACATTTATCAAACAGTAGACAGCATTACTAACTATGACATAGTGATGATTTCATATTTAAGAAATTCGTTGCCACAATTACCTCCTCTGCTTAACGATTTGAGCAAACTTAAACATTGATAACAAGTCGAACTGTCCAAGCCAGAAGTTGGTTCATCAAAAAACATCACCGGAGGGTTGTTAACAAGTTCCAATGCGATCGATAGCCTTTTTCTCTGCCCTCCACTAAGACAGTGGGTTTGTGTATTGCTCGCGTCGCTTAGGCCGAGCGTTTCGATGATTTCTTCGATCTGCGTTAAACATTATTTTGTTCAAATTATTATTTTAAGTGATTCGGCTACTGTTTCTGCGTTTCATTTGTTTCCAGAGTTTCGTTTTATTAACGTACCACCACTCTCTTTTCCCTCGCGCTGATGTCTTTTCCTAATTTTAAATTAGCCGAAACAGTCATTGTCTCATAGACCGTTAAATGAGGTAAAAGACGATCGTCTTGCATTATGTAACAGGACATCTTTCGAAATCTCCTCAGATTCCTGTCCTTTCCGTTTATCAAAACAGAACCACTCAAGTGAGATGTTCTGAAAATATAGAATACCGTGATGTTTTTTTTATTCAACTTGTATTTTTTTGTCTCTTAACATCATATAAATTGTTTGGAAACGTAACTCACTTGTAACCTGCCAGAACGTTCATCAGTGTACTTTTTCCAGCACCTGAAGGACCCATGATAGCGGTCAGTTCTCCCGATTGGAATTTACCGTTTACGCATTTTAAAATTGTTTTGTATCCTGCAACGTAAAACACCACAAGATTTATCATCTTTTCTTGTTTCTTTATTTTTTCGTATTTTCCTATCTCTCCATTTTTGTACAATATTTTGACGATTTATTTCATATTTTGCATTGACAAAATGGAGTTAAAATCTTGTAAAATTTACTTGTTCGTGAAGGTAATATATAGAAATTTCATTAAAGCGCAGATTTCGCGAGTGCCTAGATTCTCTCTAGGCCTCTTCACAACCTAGTCCAACTGCACCTCTAAGGTACATATTTTTGAACAAAGTGTCTACCAAATGTGCTTCTATGCACAAATATTTATACATATCGTTCTCGTTCGTTATGTTTTTTACGTAATGTATCGTTCTTTCGAAGACCAACCTCTCTTTCTGCCTTCGGATACGCTGTACGCTAGATTCTTGAACTCAACGTCAACCGGTGGCCTCTTCGGTAAATGCGTTAATGTTACTGCCGGCCTTTTGCCATCTTGTCCTGGACTATGGTTTGGTACTTTTCTCGCGAACATACTACTGCTACACATTGCAACTGCGGTACCATTAGACGCACTACCATTGCAATTGCAATGGAGATTATTTTGCGAGCCACTGGAATACAAAGAAGAAAATATTGCAGCAATCAGAAAGGACTCTTTTACCCGTATTTCAAACATTTCGAGCATTTCGGGTACCTCAGATAATTCAGCTCAATTGAAATAACTTGAGGAATAGATATTTTAATTCAACAAATTAAATAACTGTTGGTTTTCGTTTTCACGAAAGCGATATTTAAGTCAAACTACCACAAGGAACAGTTCACTCTAGTCCTACTTTAATAATTGTTAGATTTTTAGTTTTCTTCTTTTTTTACATATTTTGTCTCGCTTTAAATATTTGCCCGGTTACGGTAAAGTTAGAACATGGCTAAGTCTTTTATCCTATACCTGCGAGCGTGGCTTGCATTGGTGTAAAATGAATTTTAGAAGCTACGCGATGTTAAGCATACGATGTTCATCGCATCTGTAATTTAATCGCTCATTTCATTCTAGTTTTAAGGTTTCAATGAAAATAAGGATTAATCGGTATCGCGATCGTATGTACTGTTACCAAAGGGATAATCAGTTAAATTTTCGTAAACAAATTCGAACGATTTTGTGTACTTATGAATATACATTAAATATAATTACCAAAAATCTGACTTCGTTGATTTTTGCTTATATTTTTATTTTCGCATCATTTAATTCGAATGCAATGTGTATTTTTGCGAAGGACCACCTGAAAAAGTCAAACGTACCAATACTTTTCCCATATAATTTAACAATAAGTATCTAACCTTAGTTTAAAAACTTTGCGCAGTTTTACTTTGTGAACGACAAATTATATTGATGCTTTGTGAAAGCCTTAAAGCGATCAATGGGAAGACCTTGAGATCCGTTTTAGTCGTATTTGGGATATATTAGTTCGCGTGTTCGATGTTCACTCCATGACCGCGATGGTCTTTGTTATACATTCTCAATCTAATATATCCAATAAAATTCTGTTTGGTGTATATGAATAGAAAAGAAACAGATAAACTCAAACTAAACTAAAATCTACGATTATCCTTCCCTATTATTAGGTACCTATTTAAAAATGGTTCAAGCACGCAATTAATCACCAAAGTTGGATCTAAGAATATCTCGATCTAAAAATGAACAAAAGTTGATTGTACTACACATGTATGTAAAACTTCAACATCAATTTGTAGCATTGAATCCTTAATGAAAGTGCAGACGATTATCCGTATACATTATACATTGATCTTCTGCTAAGGTTCAGTACAATAAATAATTTTTGAGCAGAGAAAATGTCAAATGAGAAGCAGTATTACAATATAAACTGCTTAAAAAGATACCTTTGAAACGTGATATTAAAAAGACGTTCATCGAGAAGAGAGTAACCTTTGCAATCATGCTATCCAATCATTTTTGTACAAAGATTTGCACACGATGTAGTTTATTACGTAACTATCAGTATCGACTACATTATCTCTTATTTACATTAGTTATAAAGAATGTGTCGATGCGAGACTATGAGAAAGCTTAATCGCCAAAAGACATACTAGTTCTTATATTTTCGTTTTTTAAGGGAAGCCCGTACGAACGATTGACAGAATTTAAAGTAGACTTGCCTTTTCACCTCCTACGTATAAACTTTTTGTTAGATACATCGAAGTCGAAGTCATTTGAAATCCAAATGAAACTTTCTAAGAATTTATGCTTAAAAAATTGTTCGAGTTCTATCTTTTGCGTAATGATTAGCGATTATGTAGCATACCTAAGAACAGCATTGTTCAGACTTTCCAAATGCAGTGAAGGTGGAGGCGATTTAATGGTCACCTGATGACTTCCACCTGGAATGAACTGTACCTGTTCATCCCCACTGTATCTAGATCCTCCTCCACCAGCCAGAGCGAGATTCTTTAAATCTGCCATCATCTGTTGATGCTAGAACCATAAATTTGCCAATTACATCTCATCCCGTTGTTAAAGTTACAGTGATTATAATTTGTTTAAAAATTGTTTCTAGCGTCGATCTACTGGTGGATATTGATTGAATTGCTAAATAAAATAATGAATATTTTTAAATAATCTGGCAGCAGTTCCTTTTATGTAAAATATCTTGTATTATTTAACATTATTTTATAATAAATAATGAATAAATTATAAATAAATGATACTTATTATCAAACGAACGTAAAAGGATATGGCAAGAATTTCTGTGCAACGCTTTAAAACTATTCTCAGGATAACATCCATGAATCACGCGCATTTGAAGCAAGAACTTTGGAATGGTCGAAACGAGTTTGAGAACAAAGAACTTTTCCCTTCTTGCCTGTAGAGCAACATTTTTTTCCTTTTTAGGACTTATTGTTACATTACTAGACGATAAATCCTAACATTATCTGTCGCATGGACAGAAATGAATAAATCTTATTCTAATCGATGAACAAGAGAAGAGATATTAAATTCAGACAAAGAAATATTAAATTCTCTCTTTCAAGTTCATTTTAACTGTAATTTCTTGCCTTCTAAAGGAGAGAACATTCGTTCTTCTCTTACGCCCGATAATGACAGAAAGAATGAAATTCGAACGCACGTGTTATTTTCGAAAGATATGATAACGCACCTATAATTATCGGACAATATTACAACTGAATTGAATTTTATTGATTAGCGATGCGATAATCGACTACTTTCTTGTCATCTAGATCGATAGAATGAATTTACAATTAGATATGTATTAGATGCGATAAATGAAATAACTTGAAATGAAATAACACATGCTAAATATTCCGATAGATTTGAAAATATGTGGTTCAGAACATACAAATATATGTTTCGATGAATTCAATTTCGATGAGAATGAACGCTTGTTGCTACAGGTGGTCAAATCTTAATCGCTAATCGATCGATCGATCGATCGACATGATCCGTAAATCGATAAATTTTTAATTGAACGCCGCTTACAATTGTTTTTACAAGATACCTTCTTACGTATCTATAGATTTAACAAGTAAATGAATAGCCTTCGAATTAGAACAAGTTATCGTTGGTAACGATCGATCGAGCCATGATCGTTACAAATACTCGTTTAGATGGTTAAGAATCATATTTTTGTCATTCGGCCAACAAACTCGTAGACGGATTACGACACTAAACTTTTCTGCATAAATCGGTCGCGATCGTACAGGGTCAATGCCCATTGCATCTCTCGAGCATCGCGTTACTCTCGACAGATCTTTAAACGAACCTGATAGAAGGGCGGCTATACTTCAATTCCAGCAAATGTCTTGATGAACAGATGTGATGCGTAGAATCATTGCGATGAAGCATGCTTGTTACAACATTGATTCAACGCATACAACTATCTTTTTATCACGTACATATTATCAACATACGTTTTACATCAAATTTATTTTGTTGAAACTTCGTGAACAATTTTAACTCCACGTGGCCCAACGAATCTACCTACATAGTTGCTTCTAAGAGGAATAAGATTGAGACGAACAACATCAAGAATTTAACCTTCTACATCGAAAACAGGCCGTGTAGTCTGCCAAGATCGAAACGAATGTCATCATTATCTTTCTTTGTTAACTCGTCTTTGTTCTATGATGCGACAACCGATTTACACGCAAGTGTGTGTAAAAAAAGTGAACTTCCTTTTTTTAATCTTTCTAACAATATGTATAATCCCATTCTATCACTGACATATATTAACTATACGATTATAAACATTGCAAGTGTTGCACTAAACATATCGAACGTGTGTTTTAATGGCAGTCGCAAATGGGAGAAATATTAAAAAAGGCTGTGAAATTAAATGGGTCATCGGAGGTAATATGTAAAGAAAATAATCCGAAACCACACAAGCTTTGTGTCGTACTTGTAAAGTTATGAATTTTTTAGCACTGGAACTGGCCTTCATTTTATTTTGCTGCCTTTCATAACTTTGCACTTTCAATTTCGATAAAATAGAGAATGAATAATAAGAAAAAGAAAAAAGAAGGAAATGAGGATTTACGAGTCGTGAGACAGGTAGACAAAAGGGGATGGGTTAAACCTTCAAGTAGGATAAGAGGGCTGCGCGTACAGTGTACGAGTTAAAAATTTATGAAAGTGTCTGAACAAGTGTTATGATCATTATAAATAGAGTGAACTCACCATCGGTCGAATATAAATTTAGGTATCCTAACAGCGTCCGAAATCATACCCCGATGATGACGCTGTGCATTCTTTGCTTCTCCGCCCTTTCTTTGATCGCTACACTATACACAACGGTCGTGTTTCACAAGAAAATAGTGATCACACGGCAATCACAGTAGAACATGGAGCAGCCCGATATGTACATAGGCTAGCTAGGCCGTAGTGAATCGCTACGATGCGTCTTTGAGCCTTGTCTTGGCTTTTCCAATGATCGATGAGAAGATTTTTAAATTGCAAGGCCGCATTCGTTTTCGAGGAAAGAGTAGTATTCGGTAGGATCGCAATTGTCTCCGTTGTGCATACACGCATACGCGAAAATCGAATCGCGAAACAACTAAACGATCCGCAGTATTGTATCCACTGACAGCAGAGAGAAATGATCGCAACACTGTCCAGAATCAGCTGTCGCACTATGCACCACCGTTCGCCTCTACCAACCAAATGAACTGAGCTGTCCGACTCGAAACCAGGGACGACTACCGTCGTCGGAGCCCTCTCCCACTTGCATGTTTCTCTTCCGTCTCTCGATTTCGAGGTCTTGCGAGGTTCTAACCACGCGATCAGATTTGTAAGCGTTCTGGGCTTTACGTTATCCTGTCATTACCAATGACTCAGGATATTTTCTTCTATTCGCAATTACCTCCGACAACAGTAAGATGCCATATGGAAGCACATTCATTTCCCTCCAGCTTATTTCCACTATTTTCTCTGATAGCTACAATTCTTCGATCTATCGCAATTTCGTACGAAAACCGAAAATACCGCGAATACATAGGACTAACGACATAGAATCAGATGTAGGACATTTACTTCTTAATTAACTGATTCTGGCTGTGTGATCAAGTTGAAAAATTACACTTTATTCTCTTCCTTGAGTTCTTTGAGTTTTTTTAGGAGAAGGAAAAACAAATGACTATGGAATATTTTGAATGTTATTTTTCGAAGGCGGATGTAATGATACGATGCTCGATATAATGATAGGAATAAATGAAACGGTGGAATATCTGTTTGTAATTTACGTGCATGATACGCAGCACAGTTTGAAGGCCAAGCATTAACTTTTCTTATCGGAGAGTCATGTTTGTGAATTACTCGAGGAATGATAGACAGAGTTTTGGTGCGCGCGTTTGGAAGTTCTATGACAGTTTCAAAAGTCTGGCCGTATAGGTAGGGCTTGCGAACAAGATAGCACGTTCCTGTATCATCTCGCGCATGCACAACAATGTACCATATTGTCATAGGGTTGAAATTTCTGTGGACGGTTTTGCAAATTTCGACCATGTCGAAATCTATATTTCGTGGCGTGCAAAAGAGAAAGGGCTACATAGAGAAAGAGAAAGGAGCGAATTATACTAGAAGAATTGAGATAGGGAATAGGTGAACGAGACGCGATGTTTCAAGAGAGAGCAAGAAAGAAACAAGCAAAGGAGAAGGGAGAAAGAGTTACCACATGCTGTGGGTCGATACTCTAGCACTAGCTTCACGCTCGGTACAGGTGTACCCGTAACTCGGTGCATCTGTACCAAAGAAACGCAGTTCACTCATCGTCAGTGCAAAGAGAGAGTGAGAGAGAGTGAGAGAAAGAGAAAGACTAATGTATCCGTACTCAGACGATCGTAGACAAGGGCTACTGCACTTATGAATGAAAATCGAAGTTTAGATTCGGTTCTGACGCAAACACATACATGCTTATCTACTGTCTCTCTGCATTTTCGCATGCATTTCAGCCGCTTTTAGATACTGTACTGCTATCGGACGGTATAAATCACAATCTGCTATGCGCGATTCTTCCATATCTTCAACGGATTTTTTTACGAGATGAGTAACGCTTTTTCTAGTTCTTACACAGATGAAACATCAAGCGTTTCGATGTTTTTCGTTACATCTGGAAGAAACGTAATATTATATCTAAGATTTTTCCTTTTCTCACAAGTCAAAGAAATTTGACCACATGATGTCTTGTTTTCGCTGGTGTCATCGTTTGTGGAGAACGCATCCAGTTTTCTTCCATTTTACTTCCTACAAGCTAACGGGCTTTTTCTATAGATTTCTATCATTTTTACCAAAATTGTAGACGCTAACTTTCGATTTTCAAACTTTGGAAAGTTAATGTGGAGAATTGGAAATCCTGCGCTACATGCATTCTGCTAACAGCAGAATATTTACTAAACAGCCACTCGGCAAACGTAGTCTTTTGCATTACATGTCAATAGAATTCTAACGATAGCTTGTCTCTCGTTTAAACTGTTTAAAGAAGCCAATTATTGACTCACGTTCAGGAAAGTACGAATGACAATACAAATGTATAAAGTAAAATGGTATTATGGCAAATAAGGCGAGTAATTGTCGTAGCTACCGCTAAGTTTTTTTTTTTTTAGAAAAAATATATAGAAATATGTATTTACACTGGTAAATCTATGTTATATCGTTTATTGTTGAATAAAATGAAATAATGGACTTAGTTATTTCAGTGTTCTATTATTATTATTATTATTATTTCTATCGTTTTTGATAATACGGTCGAAGTTCGCATCCTTTCTCTGCGTCATTTAGTTATTATTCCGCCTTACTAAAGCGGGAACTGCTGTTATGTGCAGTACATATGCACTAAACTAAACAACATATTTATGTTGATCCGATAAGTGTGTTATAAATTAAATTACTAAAAATTCTGTCTCATGCGTACAATGACCACGTGACTAATCGTGTGTCGACCTATTTTTCACTGATTCCGTTTGTATAAGCAAACGACTCGATGTAATCAGAGGTATTCTTACGAGCCAATTTTTGGTTAATCGGCTTGTTTGTTTTGGTATTCTATTGTAAGAGAAGATACTGTTCAGAATTGTCACTAGAACGCCGAACATGCGTGTACCAAATATAACATAAAATAATAAATTTCGTATAAAGTTTCAGAAATTTCATATTATGTTTTGCAAGTTAAATAAAAATAATAAGTTTTAAGACTGTACCTAAATTTTAAAAAGTTTAATTCGTTTCAATTTTGTTATAATTTTTGATAATTGTTTTAAAAATTCTTCATCGACAAATTAATCATGTATTATAATTTTCTTTGTAATTTTCAAAGAACTTGTTTCATCTTACTATGAATCATTTACACGTGTCTTATATCTGTAAGTAAATATAAGTAAATATATGTACAATGTAGAACAATGTCTTGAAATTATGTACCAATTTTTTTACAGTGAAGATTTCTTCAGTTCTTGTTTCAAGTATTCTTCAATTGTTTGGTTCACAGTAAGAAAATTTTCAGTAGGAATTCTAAGAAATATAAATACCTAAAGAAGAAAGTTTCTACTCGCATTCCACATCTTCAATTACGATCGTGCAATTACATAGGTACTTGAGTAGTATTTCGTTGTAGCTGTGAGTCCATAGAATTATTTTCAATGTTTGAAGTTACACAATTTATATTTAAGTATGAAGTTAGATTATTATTACGTTAAACATATATCACGTTAATATATTTAATTATGTTTCAATCATGATCATGGCATTGTATTTTACCATGCATCTTTTTTATTAGGACGACCATTGGTATATATACATATATACACATATATGTATGTATATTTCCATAATTAATTGGATTAAAATTACCTCTTGAGCATATATCGCAATCTAGTGAATGTTGCGTTGTTTTAATTACATAGTAGTATGTGTTTATATACCTATGTAGTTCTTGACATCACGGTCTTCAGTGCAACTGTACTTGATTTGACGTCTGAAACGCGGATAGCAAATATCCCCTCTGACTAGATACATTAGAACAAAGGAACTGAGAATCGACTTTGGCTTTAACGTGATTTCATTTCGACTCGTATATAGATAAGTAATGCTTATCTCTAAGTATTCTGATTTTAACATCTTTGGATATCACATTGAAGTTGTTAATTTGATCTTTTGATTATATGCTTAACTTGAGATAATGAGTAATATCACTTTAATCAATGAGTTGAACGGTAGTCAATTTTTCAGTGGTATTTCTTTCAAATAAAACGATACACGTGAACGAACTGCACAAATATGCATTAAAAGATAGCAATATTACAGATGTTTTCAAGGGAATCTGAAATTATTATCAGGTATGAAATTCTTTTATCATGCACATGTTCTTATCTTATAATTGTAAAATAAAAACTACTGTTTTGCAAAAAGGACCGGTTAGGTATTATATTTCTATATTTTCAATATTCATTTTATAAATATAATATACTATTTTATTGTGAACTTTGTTGTTGGAATATATACAAGATATGTATTGCACTAAAATGAATGAATAGCTGTAATCATAAAGGTATAAAAATAAAGTTATATGTTATCGCATAAGACGGCGTAAGTGGATACAATATAAGCATAGAAAGAGAATGCTGCATGGAGGCCTTTTCTATCTTTGTTTGTCAATCAGGCATGATATTGATGCCACTCGTTAATCTGTGTAACATTTGCATATTTACTGTACGAATGCATATGCATTATTAGGACAAGGACACAAAGGGCCTCTATGCAACGTTCTCTTTCTATTCCTGTATGTACCACTTTCTCAGTTCGGTCATGCATTTTATCTTTATATGCATCTCTATGGGCTGCAACAGTGGCAGTGGTAAAGGACTTTTGTGGTAGAGGTCGCGATTAAACACTTACTCATAGGTAAGTAGAATGTTGCAGTTGCGATCTTTCAACGTTTGTCATACAAAGTTCATATCCATCAAGAATATTTTACGAGTTATTTGAACTATTACGAAATGTTTTACAATTTCTGGCCACCGAAGGTATATCCGAGCCAACGACGAAATATCTCGTTTGTTAATTGTGATCAAAATAACGCTAGAGAAAGACAGTTATTCTCGTAAGCAGTAGCTTATAGATGCATATATGAATGCACGAGTGAACAAAGATAATAGAATAGAGGAAGAAAGAAAGTGAATTTGTGGACAGTAGAAGGAATGCGACGAAATCAGCCATTATTCGTTCAGGCTGTTGATTTATACAAAAATACACCTAAAATGTTTGAGCCGACAGAGCAGGGAAAGGTAAGAAACACTTGTGAGTTCCTGCTGTCTCTATTCATAGTTTAATCGAAACACTCTGTCATTATCTTAAATGACGTAAACATTCAAGTCACATGCAATAGTTATGGTACGTCAACAAGAGTGAACAAAACTCGTTCGTTTGTATACAATATGATTCGTTTCCATACCTAAGTCAATTATAGTTGGTTGTCATTATATATTTTTATAAAATTCGTATACTTTGTGTAACGATGACCTGTGAGTGAGGTTATGTCCTTGCTATCATACGCATTATATTATAGAAGTATAGTACGTTATGCTCGTTTTACCCTTACATAGGTTTTATAGGATTATAGGATAGGAGGTTATGTCCTTGCTATCATACGCATTATATTATAGAAGCATAGTACGTTATGCTCGTTTTACCCTTACATAGGTTTTATAGGATTATTCTCATTTAGTATTAAATAATTTGATATATTTTATATTTGTATGTATTGCATAATCAATTTTTAATTAGGATTTATGCATTCATACGGGAGTTGTACTACGAAGTGCAAACACAAGGGAAGATGAGGTTCACAGTCTAGGCACATTAAATATCGTTGAATATGTAAGTAGACTTGATTTAGACTATGATTTATTACTTTAAACAATATAGAATACTTTTCTGTAAAATTGCAGAGTTTTGGCAAATGTATAGAATGGAAACCCATAGAAGACTCTGTAGTATCAGAGAATCAAGATCAAGACCCAGAATGGTCTTTGGTAGATACTCATATCAGACGTACGCGTACTTCATCGGAAGGACCAGATTCTCTTGGACGTACAAGGACTGTTAGAATTTTGTTCTCAGATTTAAACTCCTTTCGTGTAAATCATGGGGGGCAGCAACTTATATTTATGCAAAAGGATGGTACTACCCATGTTGCCTTCTTCCAGCTATCTAACGCTGAAAGTTTTGTAAATTCTCTAAAAGGATTTATTAAATTTGTAAAGTCTCGTACAAACAGAAATTTATACATTGTAGTAGATGAGGTCCAATCAGTACTAAGTAAATCATTTGCTGAATTGGACTTATTTCAAGAGAACACTTCAGATTATGTTTGGAAATTTGTAAAAAATTTACATAA
This sequence comes from Bombus huntii, assembly GCF_024542735.1. Lineage (NCBI taxonomy): Eukaryota > Metazoa > Arthropoda > Insecta > Hymenoptera > Apidae > Bombus > Bombus huntii. The sequence goes on from NC_066244.1 coordinate 2,035,274, forward strand.
CCGTCCATATGAAACAACATTGGAAGCATTTAGTAAACTGGCAGATATCTGCTGTAAGTACACAAATGAATTGTGGGATAGGAGAAATATTATTTCCACAATTTCTACTATTTTTAAACAATTTTGTATAACTTCTAAATTACAGTATACAAAGACCCTGCTAAACGTCCAGTCGAAGAAGCAGTTGCGGATATATTAAATAATTCTTTTACAATTGATGTTCCTCCTCTACCATCGATAGGTTCTGGGGAGGAATATGAAATGATTGGGGAACATGAATTGGGTGTAGTATTACCCCCAAGACCACCTTGTCCAAGAGGTATGGTGGAAATAGTGTTGTATCAAATTATATCGTCAAAAGTATATAAATATACGTGATTATATTAGGTACTCCACTGTCACAAGAGCAGTGGAACAAATATAAGGATCCAGAAGAAAGAATTTTAAATCCACAAGAAGTGAAAGAAATTATTTTTCATGGGGTTTGTATATATGTAGTTTACATATATATATATATTAATCGTTTTTCACTAATGGTTTTTATAAAAAAGAAGAAACATAAAGAAAGGAAGAAGTACAGCACAGAATTTTATTTGGAACATCACTGATTATTTACACATGTGTATAAAAAACAAATTAAACAGATTATGAAATTTTATAGGGTATTGTACCATCATTACGTTTCGAAGTGTGGAAATTTTTATTAAATTATTATCCATGGAATTCTACGCATATTGAAAGATTAGAACTTAAAAAAAAGAAGACTGATGAATACTTCACGATGAAGTTACAATGGAAGTCGATGACGCCTGTTCAAGAGAATAATTTCTCTGATTATCGAGATCGAAAGAGTTTGATAGGTAACGTCATAAAGTATTTAAATAGTAATTTACGAAAATATATAACTTATAATATTTGAAAATATATAAATTTTAGAAAAGGATGTGAATAGAACAGATAGAACGCATCCGTACTACTCGGGTGATAACAATCCTCATTTAGCACAATTATATGATATTCTTATGACCTATGTAATGTACAATTTTGATTTGGGATACGTTCAAGGTATGAGCGATCTTCTGAGTCCTATTTTATGTTTAATGGAAAGTGAGGTTGATGCGTTTTGGTGCTTTGTTGGTTTTATGAACAAAGTGGTATGTTTATTATAATAAATTCTGAATTGCAAACATTTATAGAAAATTTTAATCAATCATGATTATTATACACAAAACAGAGTACCAATTTTGAAATAGACCAAGTTGGGATGAAGGCCCAATTGTGCCAATTATATACTCTTCTGAGTACTACAGATCCACAATTAGCACATTACTTGAACAAGCATGATTCAGGAAATATGTTCTTTTGCTTTCGTTGGCTTTTGGTACTATTTAAAAGAGAATTCAACGCGGTTGATATAATGAGATTATGGGAAGTATTATGGACTGACTTACCATGTAAGAATTTCCATCTCCTTTTATGTGCAGCTATTTTAGATACAGAAAGAAATGTGCTTATGGAAAATCGTTATGGGCTTACAGAAATATTGAAGGTAAACTCTAAATTATGCAATTATGAGATATTTATTCCTTAATTAACACATAACATACACATTGCAGCACATAAATGATCTTTCACACCATATTGAATTGCCTTGGACATTATCTAAAGCGGAGGGTATCTATTGTCAATTAATGTCAGTTGCGGACCAGTTGCCTGATAATGTTCGCGTAATAATTGGACTTGAACCTATGAATAAAACGTCACCAATAAGTGAAATAGAAAATTGTGAAGCTTCTGGTCATAATCTCGTAATTGATGGAGCTGATAGTAATCCAAGGAGAGATAGCACAGAAAACGGCGATATTAATTTTGAAGATAATGAAGTTTCGTTCGAACGCGGATTAAATTTATCGTACATGTGAGAACAGGATCGTTCGTTCATCATTATCTGAAGAGTGTTGTGCATCAATGTGTTGTTCATTACACAGTCAATTTTGTATCATTTATTACTTTTAAGGAACAACATTTGTAGTCACACTCTTCAAGATGAACGTATATGCATTGTTTGTTCAAACGGTGCAGCGATGCCTTTTCGGCATTCAACGAACTTTATCTTGCGCAAATGATTTCGTATTTTCTTTATGAGACGAACCATTTCGACCGAAACGTGATACTACAATCCACATTTTGATCATTAAAGTTAGAACTCTGCACATGTCAAACATGACCTCCAATTTACAAAGTTATACTGAAAATAATTGTTAGTAGCGTTGAATTTTGAGATATTTATAAAATTCACAGTGAGTACATAAATATTAGTTACCTATTAAATAGAAGGTAGTTTCGTACAACCACATATTCTGTATCTTACTGATGCTTTTGATGCATATGAATTTGGAACAGAGAACAGAAAGGATTTACAGTGTATTTTGACTGTAGTCAGTGTTAGTGCTTGTATCATCTTCATTTGAGTTTAAACGTCTTTCTTAAACCTGTATAAAGGCTTACAACTGTACTGTACATTTCTAATAAAAGTCACCTGTTTCATCTTCGATATTCATAATTTCCTTCATTCATAATTTTAGAAATATGAAATCAACTTTTGAAATCTAGAATGGATTGCAAATATGTTTACAATTCTTATAAGAATTATCATCTAGTTAAAAATATTAAATTTGAAAAAATTGAAAACGCATTATTACAATCAATTGAGATTGTACATCTATAAAGTAATATAATACTTGTCAATAATTCACACATTGACGCTCATTATTGTAATATATATGTACTAGCTTATATTAAATATTTGTAGAACGAAACACTTATATATTATTTGCCAATTATGATGCTCGTATTATAAAGTAATATAAAATAAATGGAAGATTTAATTTTGTGTTTACGAGGTTGATGTCTTGTCGGTCATAGCCATAATTTCCGTGGTTTTATATAAGTGCGATGATAATGATACTTTTACAAATATAATTTCTTTTTTCATTGAACGAAACGGTTATAAGATATGGAATTTGTTGGTGCAAAACGTGGGAGAAGTCGAAAAAAAACGAGAAATTTGAAAAAGCAACGTAGTCAACAAATAAAGTTTGAGGTTAAGTTTGCGAAACGTCGAGGATTGATTTCGGATCGTAATAATACTTTCGTTGCTAAAGAAAAAGTAATTGTCAATACGATGCAAGCAAATTCTTTTTGGGAAAATTACACAGCTGCTCAAGAATGGCAAAAAAGGTTGGTCGATCAATTTATACTAACTATACAAGTTTACAAAGTTCATCAAAATTTTATCGAATTTATTCAAGAATAAAAATACTTGATATGATATGATATGATATGATATGATATTAATTTTAGGCATAGCATAACTTGGTGGAGAACACGGTGTATTGCGCTGGAATATGAGAACCAAATATTAAAAGATAAATTAAAATCTTTGGTATGCCAAAGCGGTCAACAGTATACAGCACACAAACGGAAAAAGAGTGGATATAAGTATCAGAATGGAGAAGAAAAATGTGAAGAAACCAGATTTAACGAAGAAGCAGAAAATTTGGAATTTCATATAGATGAAGAAATGATGAGTTTTTTAGAGCAAAGTATGCGACATAAATTTGAATTGAAAAAATTAAGAGAATCTGAAACATGTATTAAAAAAAGAAAAGAAGAAGAAGAGACTATCCAAGGAGGAGCCACATGGATGCATGCAAGAAATAGTAACGCAAAATTATTATATGGTGAAGCTAGCCCTACGATATTAGCAATGGAAACTGCTCTTCAAACTACGGTAGATAGACACAGAGACAAAGCAAAACCTCAGTATTGGCCAGTTATTCCTTTAAAACCATAAACACTAGGATCACCTACATATGTTAAAAGATGTATTTTGTAAAGAATTAAATATAATGAAAATTTTTCTATTAATCCTGTTTTCTAATGTACCAGTTATCCAAGGATGTATTTTCTTTTGTACACCATATCAACGGGAGATGACGCTGTCTACCCTTTCTTGGTCAAAGCGTGTATGACAGTCTGGCCTATTTACTTATCAGCTTACTTACCTCTTTTACCAGGTGGTGTTTTTTATATTTAAAAATATTAGTTGTGTTTTATTTTAATGTTTTATTTTTTTAAAGCAGTAAAAATTATTTGAAAATCCGAAGCATCGCAAGGAAAGTTGTTTGGTTTCGTAGAAAATTTATATCGGTTAAGAATAACGTTAAAATTTACCAACTCTTAGTTATATATAATATAATATATATATAATATAATAATATCCATATATGCGACAAATGTATATACGTACGTTGAAATATCATTCGTATAGGAACGTTTCCATATATATAGTAACTACGTAGGAAGGAAATCAGATTATGTTAGAAGATGTTACATATCTAAAAGACTGAAATTAGATTTAAATTAAAAAAATGGTTTAACAATCACTGTATCATAAATGAAAAAATTTTTGTATTTTGCTTTTACCAATTTTGCTTTTACAGGGCAATTACTAAGATTCATTCTATAGCACATGATAGATGGATTTTTTAGGTTTTGCGAATTTCTATTGATAAGAAGTGGCAACGTTGCAGATATATTCAGAGAAACGGATGAGAACCGTTCATGCTCTGTTTGTGTATCGAAGATAGATTAGAAAAAAATATACAAAAGAGTTTAGTCAGTCTGTCAATATGTTATCTTACGGTCGATTCGCTGACACGGTCCATGGATTTCTGGAACCAGTTCGAAAGGTTCCAACATCGATATTTCGGTCCAGAGAAAGCCCCTAATTATCGAGATAACGCGTGTTGCGGTGTCGATACAGGTTACGTGTCACATATCTATTTTTTTTGTACTCCCACGGTTTTTTGAACGATATGTTACCTTTTTCAAAGTGTTTTGAAACTCAACAGTTAAAACTCATTTTAAATAAATATATCGAGTCATTTACTATCTTGTTCCATTTGCCGTGCACGAAACGGGTCAAGGGAACGCTTTTTCAATTTTTATCCGATCAATTTTTTCAAAGATTCAAGTTATCTGATAGACCAGTACAAATGTTTTTCTCAATTTGTGTCAAACCGGTCGTTTCTATGCAAAATAAACGCACAGTACACACAAAAGATTTCATATCCTTCAATAACTTTCATTTAGATCTTTATCGATGAACTTTCACTGTGTAATCGCACGTTGCTCTTTGTCGCCTTAGTCTTGATTTTCTCACGATACTTTTCTCTATCTGCTATATTCATTTCATATACATTTCAATGCAATATACATTTCAATACCAATATATTTATATTTTATATTTCCATAATAAGGTTCGGAATAAGATGAATCACAGGATGAAAGAACAAGCGTATTTAACGTATCTATTTCGAACTTCTGCTAGTTTCTTCTTTTCTTTTTGATACAATTTCGTACGTTGGCTTTTGATCGCACTCCAGATTCGTTCTGTCGAGTATTTGCGAGCTCATTGGAACGTTTTAGAGTCTACCTTTCGTGTAACGCGTCAAGATAGCGGAAGAGGAGGGAAGAAAGAAAGGTAGAAGGGTTTACTTTTTATCAGGTTTGTGTCATTAGTAGCCGCAACGAGTACTATAAGTTGGTATTAAGGACTCAGAAGTCCAAGAGATGTTTGAAAGACGGTTGACGACGATGACGAAGATGCGGTTGTGGATGAGTATGACGACGAGAGCGAGGACGAGGACGATGACGAGGACGAGGACGAGGACGAGGACGAGAACGAAGACGAGGACGAGGACGAGGATGATGACGAGGACGAGGACGAGGACGAGGACGAGGACGAGGACGAGGACGATGACGAGGACGAGGACGAGGACGAGGACGAGGACGAGGACGAGGACGAAGATACCGAAGTACCTACCACCGTTCGCCTTATTAGGCCTCATCCTCTTTCCCTTCGTTCTTTCTACCCCTCTCGGTTCCCTTCCTCTTGCTTTTAAAATCATGGCTGCACGTAACCGTCTACTGATTATATGGATTCGGCGATGATTTCTGATGATGCCCCCGACCCCCGAAATGGTAAAATAATACAGTGTCGTCTCCTAGCCTGGACCCTTTCGGGTCTCGTGGGCCGGTTCGTTAGCGGGGCCTTGGCGCGAGGCACCCTGTCATTATGCGGCTGGTCTCCATCACCCCCACCAGTTCCCAATTTTCAGTGCCCCTCTACTACGCCTCGACGAAATCTCTTACCTTGGTTTCTTCCCTTTGCTTCGTCTTCCCAGTCATCCTTTTTTTCCACCCTATTATTCTACATTAGTATAGCTTGCTGCAGTTAAGTGGAGTAAGAAAGTTGGAACGAAGGTGCCCACGGTACAACTGGTCGTCATCACCTTACACATAGGAATTAAGAAATGCAGAACAAGGAATCGAACGAGAGAGACGAAGATGTACTGTCACAAAATTGTCGATCTATTTCTCTAGCATTTGCATTTTGAAATCACATTTTTTACGAAATCCGAGCGCGAAACTCTAGAACCATTCACGACTACTGGCGGACATTCGAAACTGGTAACTCGATCGCGCTCAGTCCGGCTGGATGGACCATCGTTGCACCTTACCTCGCGAGAAACATAGTTACTCCTCCTTTGTCTACTTTTTCTTCTTTTTCTCTTGCTTTCCCATCTTCTTTTTACGTATCTTCGTTTTTCTCCTACGCTAGTCGATCTTTTCGGTCAACGAGAACGATACCTTTCTTCATCGCGTCGTCGCGAGGAAAGGGGTTGTGCGTTCGTTCGTGTTCGAAGCGACGAAGGAAAAGTTAGTAGGCGGATGAGGTATATCGAAAGCTAACAGCTATTGAAATCATCGGGTTCTTTCAGTAAAATTCGTGGACTTTCGTCTTCCAAAGACTCGTCCTTGGAAGCAAGTTAGGGTGTAGGTGGCCCTCGCGACCGGCAATCATTTCGCTTAATGACGAGAGCTTTGTCGGTCCTTTCCTCTCTTCGGCCTCGGATTATCGCGGTGTGCTTCTTTCTCGTATCCGCAGATCTCTTTGGTTCTTTCCATTTCTTCTCTATCTCCTTCTTCTTTCTCCCTTTATTTCCGAACTCTGTAATTTTCCCTTAACGGCCATGCCACTGTGCCACCATGCCGCGCCGAAATTGGCGTACAGCGGAAAGATTTCGTAGAAATCCCTGACGTTCTTTAATGCGAAGGCGTCTGAACGGTGACAATAGCACTTCTGTTGTACAGTTTCTTTTTCTTTTTTTCTCTTCCAGGACGAAGAAGAAAAAATATCGATCCAACTGAAGAGAGATAAAACAAGAAGAAGAAGAAGAAGAAGAAGAAAGAAAGAATCGCGGAGTCAAGGAGAATTAGGAGGACAATCATGGCGAAAATGAAAGAACGGAGAAAAAATGTTAACAATAAAGAAAACGGAGAAGAGTAAGAAGAAAACGACGAAAGAAAGAAAGAACGAGAAGCAAAAGAAAACAAAGAAGAGGAATAGTATGTCGTCGATATCGATGGTTTCGGGTAAACTCGAATCAACGCAAAATACATATGTTGAAGAATATGTGTGTTTACGAATATGCGTATATGGTTCGGAGAAGAAAATCTATCGAACGAGAGATTCGGTTTAACGTACCATGTAAGAATCAAAATTTGGCAACGGGATAGCGAAGCGCGTAATCGTCGTTCGCATTAAACGCGTTACGCGTTTGTGGTTGGATCTGTATCCTGCATCCAGCACCTGCGAGAGATCGGGCCGTGTGGCCGATGGCTGTGCAAACAATACGGACGATGATGCACCATCTCGCGCGCATTGTCCGTAGCGAGTAGTAGTAGGCGGCGGATTTATCTGCCTACTCGTCGTAGAGTCAGGTAGAGGAGCCAAGCAAGGGTCCTCGACCCTCGAGACGCGTCGCGCGAGCCGACGGAACCGATGGATCTTCCTTTCATTTCAGCTTGATTTCGCACGGGAACGTTGACATTTCCATTGGTCGAGTAGAATCTCGAACTCGAGTCGCACTCTGGCATCATCTAATTTCCTTCTAAACAACAACGAGACAACAAGTAAGCGAGATTCCGACGAATTCGATGCGCAATGCGCACGGGCTGCTGCTCTTCACGATTATATTGTATTTACCGGCAGAGACGAGCGCAACGCGCATGAAATATCGGAGCTGCGAGTAGCTGCGCGCTAATCTGAATTCTTGGCGCATATGAAATTCCAACGCGTGCCCATATGAAGAGTTTGTTAATTTGTCCTTTCTTTTTTTTAGGAAGAGGAGGGAGGTGGAAGTCGAATTTTTAGATTGTTAGTCGCACCAGACGTGTCACGAGTCGTCGATGATGTATGGAATTATTAACGCGAACATTTATCGCTGGTACTTCACCTGCGTTACAGGAGTAAACCGTCGGTGATCTATCCACGAAATGTTACAAAATGTTTATATTATCGAAAGCGCGCGATTATTCCAAAAAGCAGACTTCGACATGTAACGCGGCGACGTCGCGAGCTGTCTCATGCATCATGCAACCAGCATCGATATTTTACTCTCCTAGGAGACGCGTTAACAGATCGTCAAAATTAATGCTTCCCGTTAAAATGCAAATGTTCTTAACGCGGGCTATACCGTGCAATCGGTGCGACGTAATCGTGTTTATCAGACACGATGATTTTTGCAACGAGCATACGAATTTGGGATTCGAGGAACGAAAGCATGCACGCTTTGCTCGCTAGAGAGCGTCGCATAGATAGCAAGTACGTACGTTCTTCGATCGAAGGAAGCGTTAGTTTGTCGAATTTCAATGATTCCAGTAGAAAAAACGACAGTTTGTACTCAGCATGCAAACTATCCAGAATCTCTCGCGTCACGGCACGAAATTCCAGGACCTTCGGCACAGACGTAGAAGAGGCTCGTAGGGCTGAGCGCGGAATGAGCGCGAATGGTAAGTCGGTTCTTCGCATACCGGGCGTTCAGGTATAGGTTGGAAGGTGGTATGCGAGCTAAACGAAGAGGGAAGCAAGAAATCTGTGAGGCGAGAGAAAGAGGAGGCAGTACCGGCGGAGGAGAACAGGCCCGAGATGTAGAAAGAGTAAGAAAGGAGGAACGGGGGGAAGAGAGAGAAAGAGGGAAAGGCCCGAGCAAGCGGGCATGCGAGCTAACAGGCAGGCAAACAGGCAGGCAAACAGGCAGGCAGGCAGGCAGGAAGGCAGGCAGATAGGAGGCAGGCAGGAAGGCAGGAAGGCAGGAAGGCAGGAAGACAGGCAGGAAGGCAGGAAGACAGGCAGGAAGGCAGGAAGGCAGGAAGACAGGCAGGAAGGCAGGAAGGCAGGAAGGCAGGAAGGCAGGAAGGCAGGAAGGCAGGAAGGCAGGAAGGCAGGCAGGCAGGAATGCAGGCAGGCAGGAATGCAGGCAGGCTAACAGACAGGCAGGCAGGCAAGCAAGCAAGCAAACAAGCAAGCAAGCAAGCAAGCAAGCAAGAAAGCAAGCAAGCGAGCGAGCAGAGTTTGGTATAGTCTAGCTGCTCGGTGCCGCGAAGCGAGCTGAATGCCGAGGCCCCGGCATATCGGAGCCCGCCGTACTACTGCTCCCCTCTCCAAGATGGCCGCCGTTTGGGTCCAGTCGAGTCCCCCTGACCGAGCCAGCCGAGTCCAGCAAGTCAGGGGAAGGGTAGGCCTTGCAGGTGCCGCCATGTCAGTGCATGCCTAACCTCGAAGCCGCGCGGAACGGACGCTGGGCCCAAGAACGCAACACCTCGTGCTCCGTTTGCTTCTTGCCGCTGCTCTTTCCGTTTGAATGTAAACCACACTCGAGACCACCTAAATTCGTCGCGAGTCCAGTGCATCGCGTTTTATCGATCGCGTGTACGTGTGATTTCGGAGCGATTCGAATCGATTCGGATCGCGAACATATAAACAGGGAACCGAGAGAGGGGTGTATCGAAGCGAAAGGAGACTATCACGAGAGTGGTTCGGAGTAAACGTCCTACGATACGCGACGGGAAGGTCGTATCCAGCGTGTGTATTCGCAAGCTCGTCGTTTTAGCGCATCTTATAATCTTTTTTTCTCGTCGCGCGTGACGTCGATTATGGTTCGCGATTCGTGATTCGTGATTCGTCGTCCTCGTATAGGTTATAGTGTGTCGAGCGTGTGACAGTTTTTGCGGAAGGACCGTGACTGGTGCTGTTTTGCCACGAATACACAGCAGTGGTGGAAGTAAGAAGTAACAAGTTGGCGACGAAGAAGGAAGAGACTCGGCTCGTTCGTTGGACCGACTCGTTCTACATGGTCGTTAACGTGCGTGCGCAACGACGTTCGACGATTTCTCAAATCCGAAAGACAGAAGTGGAGGAAGACGACGACGAGGAAATCGGCGTATGGAATACGCGTCGAGAAAGATGAGACAACAAGGAGGAACAACGAGATTGCTGCTGGCATAAAAATCAATCCACGTAGCAAATCGTGATCGAGAAGGGTCAATTTTTGGTGGAAATTCGACAGAAGCTCAACGTAGAAAGAGAGAGAGAGAGAGAGAAAGAGAGAGGGAGTGAGAGAGACATGAAGGGCGTTCCAGACGCGAAACGATCGCACCGGGTTCGCGACCGGTCGTGTTGATCGTCGAGTTATCGGACGTGGATCTAACGCGAGGAATGTACGATATCTCGAGGCGAAGATATTCCAGCAAAGGTGAGGACAGCGCGGATACCACAGCCTGCTACAGAGAGAGGTAGAGAAAGGAAGGGAAGCGATAGGAAGGAGGAAAGAGGACGAAGAATAAAGGTGGAACGGGGTCGGATAAACTCGTATCTACCGAAGGAATTTCCACAAGGAGATATCGCGCGAGTCGTTACAAACGGCATGTTTATAATCTAGCGCAATCACCTTCGAAACGTTTGGCTTCGTTGGCAACGATCGGGCAGGTTGTATCGGTTCTGCGGGATATAGGCGCGAACGCACAGTCGAACGTAATTCCTAGGAGTGCAAGTGTTTACGAGAGAAACGACCAGGGTAAACGTGATTGTGGTTGGTGGTGGTGCTGCTAGTGGGTGATTAATGTGTCGGTTGATCGCGTACTCGTGCTTTCTTCCGCCGGTTTTTTAACATCCGACCGTACGAGACGCGTGCGGACTGTCGACAAGAAACAGAGGAAGAGAGAGATTTCCTGGCCGTATGAAGAACATTTGGAGGTATCGATCGGTGCCGCGTCCTCTCACGATCCATTATTTAGGAATGAAAAGATCGAGATAATAGCCAAGGACGGCGGAGGCGAAGGTGGAGGCGGCGGCGGTGGCGGTTGTGGAGGCCCCAGGATGCGGCACCTGCTACTACTGTTCCTCGTCCTGGGAGCGACTGTTCTCGCCCCGGGCACACGGTCCGAACTCGTAAGATACTTGGAGGTTTCGGAGAACGCTCGACCAGGTACCAGGGTGGGTTTCATCGATGCCGACAGTCCACCGTACTTGATCGTGTCGGTTTCCGGGTCCGCGGTCGATTCGGACTTGATAGTGGATCACGCGACGGGCGAGATAAGGACAAAAGTGCCGTTGGATCGCGAAACCAGACCGTCCTACAGCTTGGTCGCTCTGCCGCAAAACATTCAAGTGGTGGTGAAGGTCCTCGACGAGAACGACAATGCGCCGACCTTTCCCGTCGATCACGTGGACGTCGAGTTTCCGGAGAATTCGCCTCGCGACGCGAAACGCGCCCTGCCGCCTGCCAAGGACCCCGATCTCGGCCAATACTCGACGCAACGCTACGAGATCGTCTCCGGAAATTACGCAGATGCGTTCAGGCTGTCCCAACATCGAGGTCGCGATGGCGTTCTCTACTTGGATCTGCAAAACTCCGGGTCGTTGGATCGCGAGGCTCGCTCTCGGTATCATCTGGTGATAGAGGCGTTGGATGGTGGCGCTCCGCCGCTTCGCTCGAGGCTACACGTGAACGTGACGGTACAGGACGTAAATGACAATCCGCCGATTTTCAATCAGACGAGGTACGTCGCCAGCATTGCGGAGAATGCGACCGTCGGGACGCCGGTACTCGCGGTGAACGCGACGGACAGCGACGCTGGTGACAACGGCCGCATAGAGTATTCGATTAATCGGCGACAATCGGATCGCGAGGAGATGTTTCGTATCGACCCAGAGACTGGCATGGTTTACGTGAACAAGGCGTTAGATTTCGAATCGAAGGAGCGACACGAGCTAGTGATCGTTGCTCGTGATCGCGGCGCTCAGCCTCTCGAGGCGAGCGCGTTTCTCTCGGTTCGCGTGACCGACGTGAACGACAATCAACCCGCTATTACTGTGATCTTCCTGTCGGATGATGCGACACCGAAAATCAGCGAGAGCGCCCAGCCGGGTGAATTCGTCGCTAGGATATCGGTCAGCGATCCGGATTCGAGGACCGAATATTCGAACGCTACCGTCACGTTGACCGGCGGCGAGGGACACTTTGGCTTGGCTACCAGAGACAACATTATATACCTGGTGGTGGTCGAGAGGCCGCTCGACCGTGAGGAAAAGCCCGTTTACGATCTCTCTGTGGAAGCGACCGACGCGGGAACACCTCCGTTGCGAGCCGTTCGAACTTTTCGTCTTGTCGTCACGGACGTGAACGACAACGCTCCGAAATTCGGCCGGGAAAGGTACGAAGCCCATCTGTTGGAGGCCTCGGAACCGGGTACTCCGGTTTTGAAGGTAACGGCCACGGATCTCGACGAAGGTGCCAACTCCGCCATCAAGTATTCTCTTCTCAATTCCACGTGGTTCGTTATCGACGAAACGTCCGGTTTGATATCAACGCGGACTCACGTTGACTGCGAAGCCGACCCTGCGCCGATTTTAGTAGTGATCGCCACCGACTCGGGTCGTCCGCCGTTAAGTAGCAGCGCGACAGTGCGCGTTACCGTCCATGACCTCAACGACAACGAGCCCATCTTCGAGAAGCCGCTGTATAACGCGACCGTATCGGAGGATATGCCCGTTGGCTCCTGCTTTCTCAAGGTAAGACAATCCTCTTTGTTCGTTCGTTTGCACGAATCGCATCGCGTTACGTAACCTTCGACGATATCGTAAGTACCGCCGTATATTTACTTACGTAGTATGCACCGTTGATCGTTCGGCAGGATAATTGATCTGTCATCGCGTCGACACCGATCGACGACGAATTCCTGCGCGAAACATACCGCGCGAATCGATAGCGTCGAATGGCACAGCGTGTCTCTGATCGGTGAAAGCCACACGATTCCCAATAGGTTCGTGTGTTGTTTAATCGTTGCACAAATCGACTTTGCGTAAAGTTGCTTCTCGGCGCGAAACTGCCACTATGTTGCAAAAGGTTTCTGGTAAATGTGCGAATCGGCCGAAAGGGCAACGCGCGGCACTGGTCGCGCCGCGAGCCACGTATTCGCTTTACACTGGGAAACTCGTAATTGGAATCGCGTCGCGCATGAAAGGTTTTCTCCGTCGCCCTCTAGCAATTAGCAGGGAACCGTGTATATCGGATAGAAAATATTCTCGACGACACGCGATCGATCGATGTTCTTCGTTCGACGCTGGACGCTTGCGTGGGCGTTATCGTGATCGACGGTTCGCGGTTCCAAACTGTCGGACGATGGCACGGAACCGAAATAAACCCGCGTGCACGTTTATTGGCATGCGACGCGCGTTCTATTGTGCGTTTGCCACTGTGAGCCACACAAAGAATATGCGTACCAGCACGACGAGGAAACGTGAGAAGATGAATGAGAAAAGGCTAGCGTATTGTACGAATATCGAGAGGAAGCTCGAAAAGTACGCGTTGCTCGATGATCCTAGTAGCGGCTAGTAGCAGCTAGTAGTGGCTGCTGGCAATGGCGAACGCTCGAAGAACACACGTGCCAGGGACGCGTTCCACTTGCGCAGGGAAACCTGTTGCGAGAGTTTTCTTTGTGGCAGCGGCGAGATGCTCTTCCCCGAAGCGGTGTTAGGCCAAGAACAAGTTGCTCTCGACACCGAGGTTGCTTTACGAGCAGAGCGTCTTCGCGATCGGTATACCTGCACGGTGTGCAATTACCGATCTTCGAAGCTGGCGTAACACGCGTGCGCGCTCCAAACAACCGAGAAACGATCCCGTTCTAGACCCTCGATGCAGGCAAACTAGCTCGGGCTATCGGGCATTCGCGAGGTGCGAGCTCGTCGTGCATTTCTGAAATTTAAGACGAATCGACGACGTGCCGTGGCCACGAAACGGATTACGCGCTTGGTCGCTCACGAGAGGTCGAGGGCGGGCACGGACGCGAGCGCACGCCTTATCTGTTGACCCTTTTTAAGGACGATCGTCTTACATTTGGCGTAATCGTGGACAGTAATACTATATCTATATTTTCGTTCGCTTAAGATAACGAAATTGTTACGCGCTTCTGCGGTTTGTCTAACCAAGGATCGCTGCAGATAACCGAGCCATTCTTTCCGCTCGATCGAAATCTCCTACGTTCTACTGCAAATTTTACGCGTCAAACACCGAACGTGACGACTCTTTACGCGATAAACGCGGGCGATCGCATTTGCAACGCTTCGAGATTCGCAAGACCGCGGCGAGATAATCGTTACCGGTGCCGCTGTTGGTGCTGCGACGAAGCGTCTGTCGTTCATAACGTTCATGATCCGTGTTGGTCGTGTGAATACGAGAAACACGAACGACAGAGAAACGGAGGAATGGAAGCGATAAAGAAGGGCAGGAAGCTACGGCATTGCGGCGACAAGGGAAGAGAAAGGGAATAAAAAGAGGAGAAAAATCCTTCCCTCGATCTCCTCCCTCTCACAAGCGACTGTCCATCTGACTGAGCGAAACTAGTGCCTTCTTTTTTCTTCAATTGGATTGTCATCCGCATTCGAGGGAGAAGCGGTGAATGCTCATGCCGGTGTGCACCAAATGCCGAATGCCGATGGAAATTGAGAGGAATAAACTACTACGTTTTTCAATTGGGTGGTAGACCGCGTGTACACTACTGTACAGTGTACACGGACGTATTCGGTAGGCGGCCGGATACACGTGCACGCACCGCGACCCAATCTTAACGTCTGCTCCAAACTTTCGTACGATATATATTTTATCGGTGTTTCGTTGCCTAGTTCAATGATGATTTATAATTGTTGCCCGCTCAACTGTAATTATTATAATTATAGATTTTTCGTCGGCCTCTCCCACCCGTCTTTCGAACCCGAACCGGCCGCTTCTTTTCGCTCCATCCCCTTTCGTACCAGCTCCACCCCTTTGGTTCTTCGCCTTCTTTTCTCTCGTTTGTTCCTTCTCGTAACCTCGCATGTTTCACCTTTCCTCTCTATCCGATGTTTGTCTTGTTTCTCTACTCGGTTCGAACAGCGAGGAGAGACCAGACATACATACATACATATGTATACGCGTATGTACGTTCTCCCTATGTAACTCGAAAACGGGTTTCGAAAGAACCCCACCGATGCCGCGAATCGAATCCATTCGCGTTTCCCACACGCAATTCACCCCTTTCCGTTCGTCTTCCCCAACGGAGAGAGGAACGATTCTCCTCTCTCCGTTTAAATTGTCTCGATACTATTAGCGCCCCGCTAAGATTCTGAACTGTTGGATTCCACCGTATCGGTTCGGCGAGCTTGGCCCTTTCTCCGCTTGCGTTTGCACGCGCGTAAATAGGCGCTACGCTCGTATGAGAGACCGTGCGCGTTCGTGCGCGAAACTATTCGCATCCATCGGCCGAGTATCCGTCTTTCTATACTACGTGGCAGGTCACGGGTCCGATTCATCTTCCTGCAAGCCTTCCATTATCCGTCCTAACTGGCAACCGAGGATCATTAAACCGCGGATCCTTTTGTCCGACTTTGCGTCCAGCCTTTTTTTTCAAGGACGGACGAGAAGGGAAATACTGGTCAGCAGGATTATACCGTTGTACCGCGTTTCGATATTTTTCGTGGGCGAGAGAGAGCCACGCGACTTGGAGGATCGATGGGTGAACGGAAACGGCACGACTGGTCTGTAAAGGGGAAGTTAGGATAGGACGATCGGGAAGATGGCCAAGTTGCATCGGCGGATGGATCGCGTTTCTAGAGGTAAAAGATGCGCGCACGACGACGGTGCATCGGTCAGCCGGTATACATCGTGTATCGCGGTACAAAGTGATGACCGTAATGACTCTAACCACCGTCTGACATCTGGCATTAGGCACTCGAGCTTTCGAGTGGCAACGCCCGCAGCAATTGTTGCCGTTTACGACTGCCGTGCACGCTCTCCTCTGTCTCCTTCTCTTCTTTTCACTTCTCTTCTCTTCTCTTTTCTTCGCCTCAGAATGTTTCGCGTTTGCGTCCGCGCCCGCGCACTCCATCGTCCTCGTCCGCCGGCTCTTCTCGCTCTTTCCTCGTCTCTCTGTCCGACGTCGTCGTCTTTCTTCTTGTTTCTCTGGCCGCGCTCTGCTCGCTCGTCCGCTCTCGATCCTACGCGCTATAGACCGCATTCCCGAGTGCAACGACGAGGCAGAGATATATGTATATGCATTCGCGTGCACCGGTCGGTGCAGCCACCGCGCGCGGCTGCTCTCGCTCTCGCATCGCGCTACATTGCGATCGCGGTTCTATACTC
Source organism: Bombus huntii (assembly GCF_024542735.1). Classification (NCBI taxonomy): domain Eukaryota; kingdom Metazoa; phylum Arthropoda; class Insecta; order Hymenoptera; family Apidae; genus Bombus; species Bombus huntii. Next base: position 2,051,860 of record NC_066244.1, read on the forward strand.
CGAGCGCTTCTACTTCGCCGCGCTATGAACAACCACACGGTTCTTCTCTTTTGCTTCTTTTATTCCTCGTCGTTTAGGATTGTATCCAATCATAAGCGTGCTTCTTCCTTTTTCTCGCTTTTTTAATTGCCGTTTCACTGGCCGAAGCGACGCCGCGCCGCGCCGTGGACGCCATGCACGAGAACGTTTTCCCTTGATCTACGCTATACAAATCTGGTGTCACGCGTACTCGCGACTAGCAAATACGCTGGATATCTTTCCGCCATCGTTCGTCCCTCGTCACGCATTTTCTTCGCTTTCGATTTTTGTCCCATCTCGCGACTCGTGAAATTGCGTAACCGGCGCGTAATTGTGCCACCAAGGTTTTCTCTGCGTGCCATTCTTCGACTCCGTTTCTGGAATAATAGAGATCGGAGTCGTCGAGAAAATGCTTTACCTCTCACCGAATGAAAACACGATGGTTAGCTTCGCGGATCGCGTAGCTTCAGGACGTTAGAAAGTCGGCGGCGTGGTAACGAGCGAGAATCTATGCGGAGGACGAGACCGGGAATCGATCGGGAAGAAGAACGGGAATCGTGGGTAATCGTGTGACAATGGGAAACGAGATCGCTAGGACATCGTACGAGGAATCGTAGTTATTTTCTCGTAGCTGCGAATGGAACGAGCTCGGAGAAACGAGCATGTTGGTTATCAAGTTTCTCGTATGTTCCTGGATTACTCAACGTTCTCTTCCTCTGTTAGTGGGTGGTGAGCTACGAGACGATCGCGCGCGACCGTTTGTCCTCGCGGTTTCCATCGAGCAAACAGATTCTCGCAGGAGCTGCCTTACGGTGTTTTGTAGCTTAACAAGAACGGCTACAAAGTGCAAGTCGCATACCGATGAATACGATGACGAATTCCCCATCGCGAGTCTGCATCGGCTTCTCCGTATGTACGTATGTATGTGTGTATGTGTGTATGTATGTACCATGCACGTGCCCTTTGATACTCTAGTTGCTCGTGTGTTTTTTCGATCGTAGGACATCGTACGTTGCTCAGAGGTAAAATCGTCGCCTTGTTCGTTTTCAGATTCCTCAAATGCGATCCTGTCAGCGTTGTTTACCCACGCGATTTATCGGATACGACAAATCTTTTTTCGGTGGATATCGCGCATCGCGTAAGCGTCTCGCAACTTTTCATCGATTCGAGGATTTTCGCCAAACTGATCTGTTACTTGCGTTTTCACGCGTTTCTCGAAGTCTCTACAGGACGACGCGATAATACGGCGCGATACCTGTTGTAACGTTCAACCGGCTAAAAATGATTCAATAAGACGCTATCGCGTGGCGTTTTACAGTCGCGAGAAATGTTGCTTTCTCCGACGATGACTGGTTTTTCCCTCGGAACTATCGTGCTCGATGGAGGTGGTACGCGTTGGTTCGTGGCGCATAACTGCACACGCAGCTTTTGATTGTCGATTCAGAGAGCGATATCGGCGACGACGATTCTGTACCTTGGATTTCGTGCTGCATGCCAAAGCGTGTACGGCGAACATACAACTTTGCTGAGCGTAGAAGGAACGGCTGATTGAACTTTACTCGGGGATCGTTATCATAATTTTTTTCTTTTAAAACTCCTCTGAATGTCTTCGCGCGGAGCCACGAACGTTGCATTGCGAAATTTTTCCTTTTTTCCACGTGCGATTACGATTTGTCGACCGGTCGAATTTTCGTGATCCCCGCGTTCCAACGAGAAATCCGATCGATCGGTCGGCCTCGATCGGAAAGCCGCAGGCTGTCGGTCACGTTTCTTCCACGATTAACGAAACGATGGAGAAACGAGCACGAGACGAAAGGGAAGTCGAGTATAAGTGCGTATATAGTTGTAGGTATATGCATCAAGGCGTCCGGAGAGAAAGCGAACGCTCGGTAGGCAGATCGGTGCCAGCTATAAGCCAGGTAACCAAACGTGAAAAAGGGGAAGGAGGGGAGGGGGACGAGCGTGCGAGCCGCACTTTCCAATGCACTTGGTGCGACCGTTGCACCGGGAAAGTGCACACACGCTCGACTCACTGTTCAGAGATGGAGACGGAGAGACAACTCGTTCACGCGACTGCCAGCAACATTGGAAAAGTGTGCGTATGCATGCTATACACGTTTCTTTCACGAGGCGACAGTTTTCTCTGTGCGATAGAATCGTGCTAGCTTGTGTGCTAGTCGATCGATGTTAACCTATAAAGTTAGCGAATTATACGTGGAATGTCATGACAGGGGTAAAAACGATGTTTAATTGATCTTGGCTTAAATTTACCATTGATGGGTGATAGAACGCGTAATTTTACTCGCAAGTATGCCTGTCCTAGATATTTTCTTCGTTGGATCGGCGTCTCGCGTTTAAAGTCGAATGCATCGCGAAGGAAAAGGTAGAAAAGCTGCCGCGGTTAAAAGGCACTAGGTTTCGTGGACAGAGTCGCAGGGTACGAAGGATTAACGAGTCGAGACTGTAGATAAGCGGTCGCTTGATAATTCTTCCGTGTTTGAAAAGGCTTGAGAAAATTCGTAGGAAAGCGAGAGCGTAAATTGGCGGCGGAGGAGGCAGTCGGTGAGATAGGCCGAGTGACGACCTCGATTGACCCGCCGATCCGTCACGGTTCTCCTGCTGAACGGGAGAGTGGCTCGCACAATTAGCCGGGTAAGGTGCAACATCGAAGGATCGTGCGTCACGTGGAAGGTAATGTCGGGCTAATGCAGCAGCAACTACGCGTTCGATAGGTTGTTGGTGGTTGGTTGGTTGGTTGGTTCGTTCTTTGGTCGATTCGTTGGTACGCTGGTTCGTTTGTTCGTTCGATGGTTCGCTTCTTGGAGCGTGTAGCTGCGCGAAATAATACACACGAGACACGCGTGTTTCGCTAATGGATTCTCCTGGCCTGAGGCCGATTCGTTTTCGTCGCGTCATCCCTACGCGGAATTTGATTAATTACGACCGCACGACCGGCCCGGTAATTACTTTCCGATAGGATCCGCGCCTCTCTTCTCACTCTGCACCAATCATCTCTCTTGCCGCCTTCCTTGCCTCCTTCTTCTCCGACTTTTTTAATCATCGCTTCCCTTCCACGGAAATTCGTCGTTACGCCGTTCCATCGATACGATCTTCGATAACTCGCCTTATCGATTCTTTCGAACGACGTCCGGATACAGAGCCGACGCGAAAAAGGTTCACGTACGCGACGGACACGCCAAAACCCTGGGAAATTCTCTGAATGTAACCCAAGTATCCACTTATCTGGTAGATATTTCATACGAGCGACGCGACGATCGATTTTTGGCCATATCACGATCGAACTTTGACATCGTTCGTTCTTGTAGCTGCGTCATTTTGTCCAAAACGGACAAACGTTTCCGCGTGTTAACGTCGGAGCGAGCGGTTCATTTTATTAGATTCTATAAGTCTAAGGAGCAGCTGACAAGTTAATTGTTTATTAATTCACATTCGCGTCCGGCATGAATACGCCGTTGGTTATGCGAAAACAGGTCTGTATCGGTCTGCCGGCTACCGAGTGAATACGCATGAAACTTTTTATTTTCTCGCCAGACGTTGGTGTCGAGTCGCGAATTCTTCGCTTTATCGGCGTACGCGTAATGGCTTATGAATTTACTTTCACGCTGGATAATTATAGCGTAACGTGTCTACTACGTTTCCTGGAATCGTTTGTACTATGTATCTACTTCGAGATCGAGTCTCTGTTACTTGTAATATATGATCGATTTGCGAGCCTTTCCCTTCCGTACGCGAGTATCTTCTCATTCGCGTTTACTACACCACGCGATTTGCCTCCTTTCTTGCGTAAAATAGCTAGCAGCAATTCGACGTTATTCAAAATCGCGTCATTCGTGACCACTGTATCGCGTACATACTTGGAATAGTCGTAAGAAAAATGGTCACAAATATAACTACGCTATAAATGTTATTTCTTTATCCACTGTAAGCAGTTTTAAGGACCCAGACATTATCTTTACATCTAATTTGACATTTATGGCACATTATAAGAGTATTAATCTCCCGTGATTATAAATCTTTCAATCTTATTTATAGTGTTTCCGAATATTTTTGCGATATTAATACTCTTAGGATCTATACTCTACTCTAGACTTTATACTGTCAACTGGTCAGACCGATTTTAAAATATGCTTGTCTCATTTGATCTCGCCGTTGTTGTTCTCGCACATAAATGACGTAGAAAAAATTCCAGCAGAAATTCTTTAGACTAACGGCCAGACATGATGTTAGACCTATGCCGTTATTCTTTCATAAGAGTGGCGAAATTCTCAATAACTTGAACTATCGACTCTTAGCAAAAAGACAGTAATATTTGAATTCGAAAATTCGACTGAGTAAAATAGGCAAGTAACATTATTTCCCGTTCTAATATCATTCGACAGTTCTCTCTTAATGCTCCTTTAGAATGTTTTGGAAATAATAATTTGTTCCACACTAATCAACATCGTACAACTCGTAGTTAATTTAATTGTTTTAATCGTATGCTAGATGGTATCGACTCGTTTCATGCAAAGATAGATCTATTTAGGCAAACCTTAAACACTGAAAGCTGCCTGAAACACTCGCTGGAACGTATACTTTAATTTATTTTTATTCTTATATCTCATATATATATGTGTTAATACCTTTCCCTACTTTATTATCTTATGTGCCAAACGGCTTATTTTATTTCCCGTATGAATAATATAAAATGATATAAAATATTCGTTGTTCATTCTCACGCGTTGAATCGTACGCTGTGTAAGTACATGCAACGTGGCCATTCACTTGGATTCGAGCAGATTCGATTAAAGCAGCGGGGAGCGAAGCGTCGTATTAGCGAACAACGGCATATAGGCGCATGTATTAACGGATTTTGTCGATCATACCCGCGGTAGATGTAAGAAGCTTTCCAGCCGATGAAAAGGGTAATCCAGGAACTCGGTATGGCTAATTTATAAGCGCCTAAGGCGTTCTGATTATGTCGTTAGTAGCCCGATAGAACAACCAGAATACCGTGACCACTTTGAACGATTCAAATCGCTGGGTAGGCGAACCAAGTGCAAACGAGGACAACGCGCAGCTCCGGAGGTACACTTTTAATTAGAACGATTACCAATCAACGAGATACCGTGCGAGCATTGGCAGTCTCGATTCGATACACCGATCGTCCTGGATCGGCTAACTAGAAACATCGGGAGCCGGTTTTTTTTCGTTTCTTGGCAAATTTATATTCGCTCGATAACGAATAACCGGTGAATTATCGATCACGTAACGCGCGTCCCAGTCGTATTTATGTGTACATGTGTGTGTGTGTGTGTTGTAATTGGTTTGCCGTAATAAATTTAACAGTGAGATAAATTTCCGAGTGAGGAGAACGAAGAGCAGCAGGCTTAATGTTAGTCGAGCCAGTCGTCGCCGATCTCTGCTGCTCGCGAATCAATCACCAGGATGCGTCTTGGTTCGAGTCGCGATATTCCGCGCCGCTGTTCGAACGTTGTCTCGAAAAGACGAAAACCGAGGGAGTTTCGTCCGACGAGCTCGTTGGAGAGAGGGTGCGAGAAAGGTGCGAGAGGGTGCGTTGATAATCGGTTGTTCTCTGTCTCGGTAAACAAAAACGAGCAACTAATCGGCGATGAAACGAATGCCAGGGGCGAGGTCGACTTTTAATTAAGTGGACGTTCAATCAACGGCCGCCTATATACCGTTGACCGCTTACTCTTAGCGAACCGATGCATTTCCGCGTTCCCCGGCCACTGCAGGCATTGGAGGTTTCCGCTCCGGAGAAAGAGAGATATCGTCGAAAAGTTATCATGGAGGTCAGTCTACTCGATCGCGTTCATCCTTAGGTGCGCTCGATCGAACGAGTTCCTCCCCTGTCCGTTCGTCTGTCCGATTTCATTCCGCTTACTCGTTTTCCTTTCTCTTCTTATCGACCGGCGATCTACCACGAAAGCTGGTAATGTCGAACAAGGTAACGATCGATTAGCCACCTGCTTCTAATTAATTCGGTAAAATCGAAGTGCCGCGTCGCGTTATTACGTTGCATCATCCTTGGATCTCTCTCTCTCTCTCTCTCTTTCTTGCTCTCTGTAATTGAACGGTTCAGCGGTCTGAGCCGAACAGAAAGAAAAATATGGTAGGCCCAGCGGTAGCTAATTCAACGCTTTTGCCCTCCCGTTCTACGTTATTTCATAGGTCGCGTTCGTTCCTTTTCTTTTCCCTTTCTTCCCCTTTTCTCACCGTCCGGCTATCTACTGCGATCGTTCCAGTTAAGCAGTATAAAAATATCGAATTGCGATATTTATCGCTGTTATTGAAAATGCGTAACTCGTCATTATCGAGATAACGAAGTTCGACCTTCGCATTTTGGATCGTCGCCTTTCTACGAATCATGGGATTTATCGTGAGATAACTTTCGAGTCGGTCTTTGGTCATAATATAAAAAACATTTTATATGGTTGCGTAAGGGGTCAATTCGGATATTATCGTCGAGCGGGTCGTTTGAACGACCTTGCTGCGTCCCTGAAAGAATTTTCGACTTGCATAACTATGTAGCTCTGATCCATTCGCCGGATGAGAAACCACGCGCGCGCGCGCGATGCCGTAATACGTTTGAATAGAAGGAAGAGTCGATGGATCGGCGAGGAGGAGAAGCGGAAAGGGGAGGGAAGTGCAGTAGAAAAGAGAATAAAAGAAAGTGGTATGGAGAGAAAGATACGTCGTGAGGGGCATCAGACTAACAGCAGGTGGTTGGTTAGCTTATATACCTTCCCGGGAATCGGTTTAATCTACACACGCACACTCTCGTATCTGCCACGATCTGTTAGCTTCTCGTAGGCGAAGTTGCGATAGTTGCGCACAATGTAAATGGCATTCGTATCTTTGGAATAAGCACGCGCGCTATTACAATTGGAAGGACGTGGCTCGAAAGCGTGTTACACGTAATACGACATTCTTGTGATTTATAAGGTGCGCGCGTGGCTTATATGCGTCATGAGCTACGATCGCATCGCGGCTGCATCGCTCAAACGCCAAATGCCTGCGGTTCGTTGAAATCTAATGAAAAATACGAAAAATGTTGGAAGCAAGTGTATGATTTTCGATTCGGCCGATCGGAAACATCGGGAAAGTATGATCCCGATGCGGGGCGAACGAACGCTTAGAACCAGGAAGTTTTCAAAGTGATCCGACAGTGGATGCTGCCGGCCGTAATATTGGCAACGTGAATACAGTTTCTGCAAGAGGTCGGAATGCAACTGGCGATGTTCGCGGCATTCTCTCTCTTCCCATGGCTTCCTTGATTTTAGGCATGTATCGCGAGCCATCTCTCTCCGCTATTCTTCGATGCTTTCCTGTTACGCCTGTCTGAACATTATCTTGATACGCGCGGGATACCGTTTACCGTTTCGAGAGAATCGAAGGATTAGCCAGCCAATTTTCAGACATAGTTCCGTGCTGCCGTCGTTGCGTCGTACTTTCCCTCTTTGTCTTCGTCCGTCCCTTTGCTCCCTTTGTTCGACACGAGGAATTTTATGGTGAAGGAACAAGCTCGGCAAAATCTTTGGAGAAGAAGGGATCGAGGGACCACCTGTCGCTCGATGTACACTTTGTAGCGGACTTGGTTCACGATGTCCGCGCGTGTACGTCACCTCCTTTGAGTATGTATCCGTGCGTGCGTATATATTGAACACCATATACGTCACGCATAATATTCGCGGTTCGATCAAACTTGACGCGCGTCAGTATTTGTAAACCGGTAAGACGGGTAAGCAACTGGTAGTACCCCTTTCGAAACGATATTTTTATTTAAATAGTTTTCAATAATACGTCGCGAGTAGTGTCGCGTGTGCGCGCGTAACGGCACGCGATTCGGTATTCTCGGTATGTTGAAAAAACCCTTTCGAGGAAACTAGAACCCGTGGAATGGGGCTGGATCGTCAGTTGTTATTAAAATATTTTTCTCCGAAACGTCCGCGCGAACGCGCCGCTTTCTCTAGGATCGTTGCTCCTTCTCGATTATATCTCGGATCGATGGCCTTAAGTCACACGCTTCTCGTGGCGGGGAGCAACCAACAGCCAACAACAGTCATTGTGTGGTCAAGGTGTAACTCGACCCTCCGTTACTCGGACACAGTCCTCTGAAACGAGTGGTCAGAAGTAGATTGCCTTAGAGCTGCACAGCTTCTTTCCTTCGAAATTCCTGGAAAAATTCGGAATTACTCGCTCGGAAGAATCTTCCTGTACATAAATCGTTACGGTGTCAGAGCGTATTTACGTATCCCGTGTGTGGATTTGTCCCGTTATAGGAGATCGGTCAATGCCACTATCCACCGATAATATGTAGTAATTCTAATTATTACATGTATATACTAATTACAGTAGTAGCAAGGCGTTTCGTTTTTCACGTAGTTGGCAAAACTTCGATGAAAGATTGCAGGGACGCTGGAATTTCGAAAGGATTCCGAACGCGCGATTCTGTCTCGTAGTCGTTGAGCGCGTTCTTGTCGTCGATTCTCGATTGCCGATGCGAGAGGCGAGAGTGTGCGTCGCGTGAATGAAGCAGCTACGCGCATACCGTTTCCAACTCGTGTAACCCGAACTGAAAGTCACTCGGCCTGTCCACCTTTCTCTCCTTGTCTCTTTCCCGCTCGTTGCATCGCGCGTACGGCCTCGAATGTGAACAACACCGCCGCCGTACTGCCGCCGACGCCCCGTAACCAAATGCTGACGAAAGGAATACTTCATTATGGCACGTGTTTCTTCGAATTCGTGCCTCTCCGACCTGGCTTTTTTCAAAATTCTTATCGCTTCCGAACTTACGCGTTAATTTTCCCGTAAAGAACATCGCTGAAAACGAGACAACCGAGATAATCTTCCGTGAAAAAAAAGCGTACCGAACGATACCGGTGATAGGAGAAAATAATTATTCTGGTGCACGCACCTTGGAATTCGTCTGGCGAAAATTCGGCCGTGTGAGATAAAAACGAGATTCCATTTTTTCACGTCGCCAGGCTTCAAAATTTGATTACACGCTTTTGACGTTATAATACTTTGCGGTATATAAAACCGTGCGATGTAAAAGCTGCTCGATAAAAGTGAAACGTTAACCCGAAATTATGGGGGGAGATACGAGAATTAAAAACGGTGTTGACATTGAAGTATGAATTATTAATACTCAGCGGTAGCTCGACCGACTAAGTTAGCGGTCGTTTTCGATCTTCTTGTCCCTTTACGTTCCCTTCTCATACGGCTCTAAGAAGCTGCGAACTGCGGTTACTCGCGTTAATAGAAATCATCCGTCATCGATCAAGTCAACGAGCAAGCGAAAGTACAGGGAAAAGCAAACGCATCCGCGAATTTCCCTTATCGATTCTTTCCTCTCGCGTTAACGACGCGATGCGGCGAGAGACACCAAGCTCCGAGAGACTGCGATTTCGAGGAGATTGGAGGAGAAATTGGAAAGTTTTTGACGGGGTACGTTGGAGGATACTCGAAGCACGCTTCAGGAGCGTAGCGCTAGTGATCAGGGACGAGTGCGTGGGTAAGAATACCGTGACATCGGTTGGCGAACGTCCGGGGGACCCCGCGTTGTCGAGAGAGGCCCGCATTCGTTCTCCAGACCCGAGGAATACGTTGGAAATGCCGAGGATTCGCTATCAGATATTCGTTACTCACATCGGCCCCCCTATCACCCTCCTCGCCCCTTCTCTTTTCCTCCCTTTCTCTCTAACCCGTCCGACATCGGGATTTTCTCCTTTACGATCCGCACATGTGTTTCGTTTGTACACGGCATGTAACATATGGGCCCCGTGTTATTTATCATACAGTCTTAGCCGCCGATCCCGAATGGGATGTACGCTGCATTCAACAGGCCGTCCGCTTACCACGCTCTGCCTAATCGCGTTAATTTTACCGCAGCGACATAAATTATCCCGCGAGGGTCCGAGCTATACGAATTATTGTTTTATTCTCCTCGCACGCTCGACTTTCGTTCCTCCTTTCTCTGGTGACCGTGAGCTACTCGATCGCGTCTCTGCGATTTTTTCTCTCTACGTTACACACCTCCTATCTTTTCACGCTCTCCAACGAGACGTCGCGTTACTCAAGCGATGTTAATATTCAAGAGAATTGCTTGGATTTTCTCGTTTTGCACGAATCTCGGACCGAACCGAACCCTAGGCGTAGACGCAGCTGCGTTCGCGGGAACGTTTTAGTCTCGAGGGCGAGGTAACCATAGCGCTACGAGCTATCCATCCCAGCTTGCGCCATTCTTTTCGTTCCGAAAAACCATAGCCGTGAATAATGTCGATGAGGACCGTGCGCTGGGAATCTAATGGACGAATAGACGAAGAAGAGAAAGAGGCGAAGAAAGAGGAGGACACGGTGGATCGGAAAAAGAGAGAACGCCGGTCGACTGCCCATATTCCATTCCGTGGAGCGCGGCGCGGAGTGGCGCGACGTGCCACTGCGGACGGTCGAGTCAACTTTTTGCGGCTGCATTTCACTTGCACTTGCCCAAACTCATTTGTCAGCGGTACCGAATTTATCCACCGCCAGCTCCGCTGTGCATCTCTTGGCATACCGTGTCGCTCGATCTAAATCGCAAGAGTGTATTTTCTAGAAGACAAGGATTTTATGCTTGTTTGCTTTGATCCTTTCATCCGAAGCAGGCTGACTTAGGTTCTCGTGCCAAGACGCGTACCGCGCGTTCCCGAGATTCTACGAAGGTTCTTTGACTCCGGTACGAATGGTTGACTTTCTTAGTTTGACTGCTGCGGCCAAAAAAGGTAAGATTTTTGTTCGGGGAAAAAGCGACAGACCTACGGAAATTATCTTCGAATTTTACGACCTGCTCTGGCTATTTCAACTGGTCGGACCAAAAAGCGAAGGTGTCAAGGAATGTCGACTATTTAAGGTCAGTGAAATCCACTTTAACGAACGACCCAAGCGCCATGTGGTCGTCGTCGTCGCTGACATTAAAGCAATTAAAACTTGGGAGGCAACCATCGGGCGCGTCCTTGTTCGCGTGCAACGCTTTTCAAGGAGAACGACGCGAAAACTGGAATACACTGGAAAAGAGAAGCAAAGGTCTTGACGTGTCATCGGAGGAAATTAAGTTAATTTTACGTACGCTGCGGCCCTTGTGACTTTTTGCACCCACGCTCGTTTTGCATCGCGCGCTGCTGCTCGTTTGCCGACGCAACGCATAATAATGATCCTGATAGTGAGTCATGAGAAATTCGAAAGACCTGCGCACAGTCGCTTGCAACTTGATTATTCTTCGGTGGCGAAGTGACCCGCCGAAACTCTTTCGCCGCTCGAACTCGCGCCGAACTTTGCTCGCTTATCGTCCGAAGACGGATAAAGAAAGTTCCAAGAAATCGCGACGATCTTTTTCTCTTTTCGTGCTCGTACGTCGAACGATCGAACGTGGAGAAGCAAAGTTTCCCATCTATCGGTAACTTTGCTCCGTGTGCATTACCTAAGACCATAGTCTTTCCTGTCGACACTCCCCTTGCGCCTTCTTTCCTTTTGCGACTCGACGAATTAATTTAACCTCGACAGGTCGTCGATTTTTATTTGTTCTATCTGATTCTTCGCCTCTCGCCTCCTCAGCCGACTCCCATTTTTCTTCGCCATTGCCCTTTTTTCTCGCTTACTACCTTGCCTGATCTGCCTTTCTTCCCAAACTGACCTGCGATAAGTTGAATTTCGGCCGACGAAACATCGAGACGAGGGATAGGCGCGACCGATCCGAGAACAAGGCACGAATAAACATTGAAACCGGGATACCGAACCAGAGTCAGAGAGGCACGCGCATCGAAAGGGAAGAGCGACAGAAACGGAGAAAGATGTAAAAGCGAATTTCGTACTAAACACGAAGAGCTAAGCCTGCTTCGAACGTGAAAAAGAGAGTAACGTTTTCGATTTCGTTTCCTTTAAAGGAACACGTCGGTTTTATTAGCTCCTTGGCTCAAAGAAACTCCCAAGAGTGAAAGGTAGTCGCGTTCTTCCTGCGTCTTCGTATCGATGCATTTTAACTAACGAGAACATCTCCTTCGCTTCTTTCTTCGTCCGTTTCTAGTCGATGCGCGACGCGGATAGCAGTAACCCATCGCTACTTTTGAAATAAAGCGAAATAAAGTGGCGACAAATTGATCTTTCGCTTGGCCGGACGGTTAGGTGCGTTTTTAGGAAAGAGACGAGGCTCGAACCGATTCGAAAAGATTCTTGGATTTTTCCAATAGTGGCGCTGGTACGATTTTGCCGAGAAACCGGTGAACCGAAGCGCGGGCAACTTTCGTGTAGATGTAATAACCTGCAAAGTGCACTCGCCGCTCGGTTAAACGAAGAACGAACCTTCGCTCGCTGCTTGGTTACGAAACGACGAAGTCAAGGGAAGAGAAAAGGCGCTCCGCCTTTTAAGGAGAACCGCCTGGCCCAATCCAGACTTCTGTTCTTCGTTTCTCTATATTTCTTTTTCCCCTCCTGTCCTCTTTCCTCTTTCGTCCAAAATTTGACGTCGATTCGTCGTGAGACGATATCTTCCTGGCCGGCCGTTGCTCGATATCGCGACGATGATAATTTCGAAAGCACGCAAGGGGATGCGTCAAGGCGATTTTCATAGAATTAGAAAGGATTTCTCGTAACATTTGATATAATGGAGTAGAGCTTCTGTTTACGTTTTAAGCGAGCCACGTTTACGCTTCTGTGAGGTCTGCAGGATAATACGGCAGCAATATTTTGAGTCGGTCTGTCAAAAGAGACCCACCCCTCTGGTTATTGTAGTCGGCGCGACGCGTTCGTAGTCGTCGTTACGCGTGCTCCACTTTTCGAGTTTTTCGGCGGAGGTCCCCAGAAAGACGAGAAGAGAAAAGAGGAGAAGAGAAGAGAAGAGAAGAGAAGAGAAGAGAAGAGAAGAGGAAGGGTTCCGAGCATTGGCCAGGGGTTGTCAGGTCCCTACTAGGACCTAGGTGAGAGCATGGAAACTGGTCGGATGTGTACGGGTCGGAGAGGAGCGTACGAGACGAGGGGCAGAGAAGAGAGGAGACGAGAGTGAGTAAGAGGAGAAGGCGGAATGAGCGGCGAGGACGAATGAGAGGCGAGAGAGGGAAGAGGAAAGAGGGGATAAGGGCCAAGAGAGTGAGGCGACCGGCATTCCATGGGGCCCGTATTAATTATACCAGGCATCGGTGATGCTATGCGAGTGCGAGCGAGAACTCTGAACTCCTTTCTCTTTTTCTATCCATCGAGCTCTCCCCGTCTTCGTCGTTCTTTTCTCGCGCTTCCTGCTGGAGCAACGAGGACCGCCTCGGACCGGATTACGTGGATAGAAAAGGAACGGGAACCAGTAGACCAAGAATGGGGGGGACGAGAGTGGGATCCCTCTCGACCGCGGTAGGAGTACGCTAATGCGGATCTACTGCCTCTCTAACAATAAGCCGGAACGCTTGGAGGAATAAACTCGAGAGGGATGTACCTCTGTAGTAGGTAGTGTAAAGTAACGTTGTAGAGGCAATTCGTACGCGTAGGCCGTCCGCGAATTGCCTTTCCAATTCCAACGATTTTCTCGCGCTACCAAACGTCCGCGTCAAACGTTATCACTCGCCCTTTCTCCCACGTACATTTTCAACAAAATATAGATTCCTCCTTCGTTCGTATCTTTCGTACGTTGCGTCACGCCGTGTCACGTCCAAAGGAAACTTGGTTTCGAACGTGATGTGCGATATATTTAGTTTGCGGTAGACTTACTTTTAGAGGCAGATGTAGTTAACGCGTATCGAATCCAGCGAGTGCATCCAAGGGAAAGGTGTAGAAGAGATGTAGAAAGGTAGGAGAGGAAGAAATAACGTAGCTGGCACTCGTGGCAAAGGAAAGAGGATAGAAAGTAAGAGGAAATAAGAGGAAGAGGAGGGTTGGTATACCGATCAAGGGGGAGGGTAAAGTCAGAGGATGAGATGGCACGAGTGGCGTTGAGAGAATTTGAGAAAAAAAGAAAGGTGGCAGGGGAGATTAGAGAGGCCAAACAGAGAGACCGCTGACCGATAATAGGCTAGTAAAATTGCAGCTTTAAATCTTGCATCGGTCTTGAGTCCGTCGGCTAAAACCGATATTGGGATCATTGAAAAATCCTCTGCTTGCCGACGAAACCGATCGTCGTTTGTATTTGTCCCCGTTGACTGTAATTTGTTGGCGATGTTCCGTGCTTCTATCTACCCATGTATCTAAACTGCGAATCGCCGAACGTCGAGGGTACGTGCCTCGGAGGAAAAATTATAGGAGAATACGAATAATTATGCACGTTCGGCAGAAAAGTACCGGCCAATCGGAATAACGTGCGTGTACGTACCTTGTTTGCACAATAATAATCATCGGACGGTAGTGATTCCGCGAGCGAGTTTCCGCGTGCGGTAGCGTTGCGTGCACGCTGCGCAACCAAGAGACGGCCGAGTGAAATGGTAGCCACGCGAGCGCTTCGAGCAAATTCTTAACTCTCGACTCTTTCGCCTACATGTCCTTACAATGTCGATACACGGTGTATCCTGGCGTACGATTTTTCACCACTGCGCATGCGACCCGTTTCTCGCGTCGTTGTCGACCGACTCGCTGTCCACTATTTCGCTTTAAGAGTCCTCAACGACGACGTATCGAAGCGGAAAAGAGAGGAAAGAAGATTTTGTGTAAATCATGGGTTACGATAGTTACCGTTCGACCAGAGTTCCCAAGTTTATGGCAGTCGTTCGTCGTATTATCCTAATGCATCCTGACAGGCTGGTACCTCGACGAATTTGAAAAAGGTCTTGGAATCTCGAGGTTGTCGTCCTAAATAAAAAGAGCGCAACCGGGAGGAATGAAAGACGAAGGAGGACGATCGAAAGGACCGGCTAAAGTTTGTGTGCTTTTGTGAAAAATCGAAAAACAAATTAGTACGTTCGTCGACGCCAGTCACGAACGAGCGATTTATCAAAAATTAATTATCCATTAGGCTTGGGATTGGGTAGAAAAGTGTAGCTTTGTTGCGCACAATAGTTACCTGCCCGAGGCTTTGGCCAGGTATAACGGGAAGAGAGAAAAAAAGATCCAGGGCGCTGAACAGCAGAGAAGAACGGAGAGGAAAGAAGAGGAACGGAGAAACAGAGGAACGGATCGAAAGGAGAGAGGAGTGTAGAGTCGTAATACAAAAAATCGTCTACGCCTCCGAATATCCGCTGCTGCGTTGAATCTGTTACCAATGGTATCCGTGTTGTCGTTCCGGACATCTTCTATGATCTTTCGGAGATCCAGAAATTCCTTCGCCCGAAACGGTAGGTATACGTAATTCCGTGAACAGAGTCGATATTAAAGGTCGAGAAGCGGTGACAAAAGAAGCGGTGGCATATTTCATTGGAACGTTTCTCGCGTACTTACGTATTTTCCAATCGCCGCACGCCAGTGTACGAATCAGATTCCCGTACTTACCTTCGAATAATTTAGGGGAAGAAGAGCGAGACGGTGGTCACCGGATGACCCGAAAGGTCAAGAATGCCCGAACCGCAGAGAACCGATCGGTGGAGTAGTCGAATACTCGGTATGTACATATACCCAGCCTTGGTTCAGCGCGGACTTACGAGCATTTCGAAGGGATTTTCGAAGGTGCAAAAGCGGGCGCGGTCACGTCGCGAGACACTTTAGCAGATCGTATTAAATCGTAGAATTTAGTCTCTGTTAGTCGCGGCCGTTTCTTTCTTCGCAGATCGGCGTAACTTATGGTATTTATTTCGTAAACTTGATCCTTACCCTGACCCTCGGATCTTGTTTATATCGGCCGACAGGTTCACGCTATGTTCGACGTTCATCCAGGGGCACGTGCTCGCAGCGACATTTTGTAGCAGCGACGTTTGTAATCGGGCGAAACGCGGTCGACGGGAAATCGAGAAACTGTGGAGCGTCGTCGCGGAGTTTTCAAGACCAAGAATCATTGAATCTGCGCGATACGGAGAGGTTCTGGGCCCGTCCATGAACGAGTACGTGGTTGAGGAATGACGGTCGTTGCATTTTTGTGGGTGGATATCGAGGAAGAGGGTCTTGTTGCCAGAGGGGACACGGGAGGCAGAGCAAGAGAGAAGTAGAAAAAATACGGGTGGGAAAGAAGATTTTATTTTTGGTGGGTGGCTCGAGGAACGGTCTTTCTTCGTTTCTCCTCCTCCTCCCCTCCTTCTCCTCCTCCTCCCTCTACTCTTCCTCTTTCTGCTGGCCCGTTCGACTGTTCGTTCTTGTATACCACCTCCAAGTTGGTTCGGAGGGACATCGGATACGCGCAATCGGCTAATACTTTAACGTCTGTCACCGACGCAGACCGGTCGGACCTACCAGCACTGTCACAAGGAAATAAAGTTCGTTCCAGCGATTCTCGCGTCTGATCTCACGGACTCGATGCGGTTCATTCTAAAGCCCCGCGAGATTCCCGCGTTGCTGTATGATCCGTCATGATTGACGTCGCTCTCCTTCCCCGTTCGATTCTTCGATTTTTAATCTCACGCGCCCGATGTCACTTTGTTGCCGAGTCAAGCGCATTAGCAGCTAAACACAGGATGCGTTTCCCGGAAATCTTTCTACCATCGGCCAACTTTTCTCTTTTCTCGACGACACTACAAAGTTGCTTTACTCGCACCGTCACCGATACGGACGTTGCCGCTTCGTGATCGAAGAACAAGGCACGAGGTAGGTGTCGCTGTATCCAGTGTTATCGCGCTTGATTGCTCGACCCAGGTAGGCATAATCTTAACTAGAATCGAACTTTTATATCGAACGACCCGAGAACGTCGCGCATATCTTCTGTCTCTGTTGACAAAGATCGTGATCGTCGCACACGTTCTATGCCTTTTTTTTTAAGTGTATAGAGAGTCCTTGAAGGACGCTCGCAAAATGGAAATTTATAGCTCCCCTTTGCGTATAACGCACGCGACTTAATTATCGATAATCTATCTAATCGTTCGGCCGCATGGGACGAAAGAGCCTTTAAAATCGAGCGGCGGGCGAAGCTTTATGCAGATTTTCAAGGTGTGTACGCGGGTACCGACCGTCCTACTTTCGTGCTGGTTGTCGCAGGTCGCGAATTCCCGACTGCGCGAGAGCGATTTGTTTCGCGCGTTGCAAAACAAGAGACACGATAAAACAGTGAGAAGAAAGAGGAAGGTGAGATAGGAAAGGGAAGAGTCGATGAAGTGGAGAAAGTGAGCGAAGGAACGAGTGTCCAACGCGGAAGAGAGGACGAAGAGAGGAAGAGAACGGGTCACAGGACTGGATGACAGTGCACGCGAGCCTGACCATGTACAAGACGAAGACCGAGAAATAAATTCAAATAGCCACGTGGAAAGAGGAGGAGAGAACTTTACGCCGATCCGCGATATGTAGTAGCTTCTCGAAGTCGCACCGTTTCCCTATTTCGAGAAGTCGTTGAAACACGGCATCGTAATTAAAGCTAGACGAGCGTCTGGCGCGCAATGTTCTCGTGACTGGTAGCTAGTGGCTGCCCGCTAAGACAACCTCTTATCCTCTAGGTTTCTTCTGGTACATTCGCTTCTTCGCGTCGTTCCTTTCTCACGCGTTCCACCTTTCCTACTTCCTATCGTTGCTCCACTTTTATCCTTTTCTCTCGCTCTCGATATCTTAATTGCCCGTTTACCGAGATATTTTCGCGAATCGCAAATTTATGGACCGGCTCCTTAACGGATCGCGCTAACGACGTAGTCGTGTGCGTAACTACGTACGAACGTGTACTGGTACGACAGGCCTGGAAGGAGATCGGATAACGAGAGGAGAAAGAAACGAGAAATGTAGACGTTGATCTCTCGCTGCGAGAGTCATTTCGTTATTTCGCGCGATCTCTTTCGTAGAATTCGTGTTCGCTGCGACGAATATCGTCGTTATACCGATCTCGAAGTATGTACCATGATGTTATCATATAGTACAGTTTTCATAGTTACGAGGATGTATGCCGAGCAAATAACGTTTAAACGGATTTCGAGAAAATAGTTCGGTAGATAGTTACCGGGATGTTTTTGATATTAATGGAACTGGTATGTGCTTATTCGCGGTACCGCTTTTTAATACCGATATATATCGTTTTCATCATAATTTTAAATCGATAGGGGATTAAGAAGCTTAATCCGAAATTATTTGGTGGTTTCAGAACGTTAAGACGTTCCTCGAAAAGCGTTCGCTACAGAGAGTCATAGAGAGATCTAGGAAAGTCGAGACGAAGGGTTATCCAGCCGAAGGAATTTACGATTTATCGAGTTTCCTAGCCGGTGAATCCGTTGTTATGCAGCGTCGTGTCAAATTCGAAGACTCGTACAAGCGCGAAGCTTTCCTTAATTCTCACTTGTCTCAAACCGTCGCTCTTAATAACGCGTGACACTGTTCAAATCTATGAGCAGCGTTTGGACAATATACGAACGGGTAACCGCGTTATCGAAATCTCGAAGAGCAATCGTCACGCGATAATCGCGTACCTTTTCTACAACCGTAATTCGCTACGATCGAATATATTTAGCAACAATTATTTGGCACTGAATCCAAATTCGGGTACACGATCTTTGAACGAACGAAAACGGAGTTCCTCGACATTACCTGGTCGAAATGCTTCGGTGTAACGAGGAGGCTGGAAAGGACCCATGGCAGAGATACAACAGGAGGAAGGGAGAAAGAAACGGTAAGAGAGAAAGAAAGAAAGAGAACGAAGAGGGCAGGAAGAATTTTAAGTTGGAAACCTTGTCGCGCGTTCCTTTACCTCGGAATCACGAATACCGGTGATGCTGGGATACCGTGTCTGGCAGCGAAGAACCATCTTTGACTTTCTTAGGTGGCTGAAAAAAGAACAACAAAGGTCGGGAAAAAAGGGATGAGGAACGCGTCGACGGGCCCCTTTTCCTTTTTAACCTATTTTTCCCAATGCAATAGAACTGAAAATTCTAAGGACAGAACGTGACTTCCAACGATGAACTATTCCATTTCCTTCGACGAACCGAGAGTCGCAGAAATTATATCGATGTTAGTTCAAACCTGCCGCCCCTTTTCCTTCTCTGTCAGCGGTAGAAGCGAGCTCGAGCTATACTTTACGACTGGATTCCCTGTCGTAAAATTAACAAAGCTCGAAGAATATTCGTGGCGGAACGCACGATCCTAATTGACGACGCGCTGGTTACCTGTGAAATTGATTCACTGTGTAACCCTTTTCCACTGATCCAAGTAACGAAAATATTTCTACATATTAACAGAAGCTATAGGGAAACATCTCGCCACGAGACTAATATGGTTACCCTACGGACTAAATGAAACTCTTATCCGAATGCAACATCTTTGGTACGCGTAACGCGTATTATCCGACGATCCGCTATTTTCTGAACCGGGCGCCAGTACTGTTATGGTTAGCAATCAACTGGCTCTCGATATTACTCGGAAAGCGTCGACGCCGTGCATTACCGAAGGCCCAAGGCTTCGCAGCCACACGCCCACGATCGCTCTTCGATGCTGCATTCACTGCGCGCATCCTCCGTTCTCTTTAACAACTAGCGTTGCTTTCCGCGATTCCACCTAAATTCCTCCATCATTTACGAGTAACCGTTGCCGCGTTTCGTTAGTTAGTCACGCGTTCTATGTTTTAAATTCGTTGCTACGCTCGCAGGCACGTGTATTTACTCTCGGCTCTTGGAACGCCGAAACTGAACGCGCCTGCGTTCTGAGTAGCAAATGATACGATTCGGAAATCGTTCGAGGTTTGCGCATGATTGGAACGAGGAATGCCAACGAGAAGCAACGCTGGTAAATGGAGCGGCTCTATAAAAACTGAACGGCACGGATAATCAAGCTGTTGGTTGAACTCTCGCGACTCGATAAAAAATCGATGAATCGTTAGCCGTATAAACTTTGCGCGCCGTCGAACCATGCGTCGATTAGACTGGGTCTAGCTTTACTCGTAGCCCGGCCTCTGCAGATTCATGGCTCGAGCGAGAGAGATGCTTCACTCCGGTCACGTAGCGGCTCGTACGCCGAGGCGAGGCAAGGCGAGACGAACCGACTCGAGTCGAATCGAGTCAAGTCGAATTGCACGCGCATTATCCTGCCGAAGCTTCCATGTAAATTTTATCGACCAAACGATGAACAAGTTGCAAGTTTAAGATTCGCGAGCGGAACGATCCAGCTTGGCGGAGGTCTTCTGAGTCGACTCTAGAAGGTGATTGCGTGACGCGTGCAGGATACGTATTTATACGCATTCGTGCTATATAATTCGCGTAATGGCTGGATGCAAGAGTAACACGATATCCAAAGCCGTCCTCCACATGCACGGTTAACGGTTTAGCGTCCCTACTCTGTTAACTAGTTTGCACTAGTTTAATCCTAGATGAGACATCGACGACGGACGCAGATAGAATACACGCGAGAAGGAAGCTGATATTTTAGACGCATTTCGATTATCTCACCGTTCACGTGGAGCATAAGGTGGTTAGTTGCGGTTGGGTAGCGGAAGGAAATCGAAAAGAGAATAGAAAATCGTAGGGTCGTTGTCGTTGGAAAGTGGTCGATTTGCTGGTCGTTGAATCGATGGATGGATCGATCGGGATCGGGCTAGGTGCGTACATACGACGTTCGAGGCGATCTCTGTTTCTGAAAGAACCGGGGCAGCTGGTGTGTGGTGCAGGTATGCACAAACGTAGCGTGTACTCACGCCGGACACGTTTACGGAACATATTATCTGGTTACACGTACGTACGTTGGTACGGTCGACTACGTAGGTACGAGTACGTAGGTGCACCCTCACAGTGCTCGCACACCACGGCTTTCAACGGCCGCGACCAGCAGACTGTAAATATCGTTATGCACGTTCTCCTGGCCAGAGAGGCCGCTATCGCCGCTATATATTGTCAGCAATTATTGCTACAAGAGATTATTTGTTGGTAGGCCAAGGCAGATAAATCAATAACCACGGTTGGGAGGCACGGTGAACGTCGAGGGAACGAGGGATGGATCATGCTAGACGACAGCCCCTTATCGTGGTCATTACCGTCGTTGTCGTTGTGATTTTTATCCTCGAAACGAACGCCCATTTCGATCGAACGTGTCGTTCGTTGTTTTTACGATGACGGTCGATAGGATCTTGCCATCGCGCAGAATCCTCTTCTTAGGACGAATAGACCTCGACGATTACTGTAAAATCGGTGATAGATGAGACGATTTTTGGACGTGCGTCTGCTCTTGGACTAGATACGACGGTAAATTCGTAGGACGTGCGAGAAAGTAAGCAGGATCGCGATGCAGTAGCCGCTCGAATAAATGTATAGTTGTGCTCCGGAATCGACGAGAAGCCCATACTCGCAAAAACTGGCAGATGCGTGCGACGTTTTTAAAGCAGCCCAACTGTATACGTTCACGAGAGGACAGAGAGATAGACAGAGATATTAATACATAGATAGATAAATAGGTGTGTATATATATATATACACTTGGCAAGATATATACAGGGTGATTGGTAACTGGTGGTAGAAGCGGAAAGGGGGTGATTCTACGCGAAAAAAGAAGTCGAAAATATAGAATAAAAATTTTTCGTTTGAGGCTTTGTTCTCGAGAAAATCGACTTTGAATTTTCGCTCGGTACGCGTGCGGTACGTTATAACGGATCTCACTGTAAATCGTTGTCTCGATGGAAAAATTTAAAAAAATTAAAAAAACATTTTTATTACATTATATTTTCGACTTCTTTTTTCGCGTAGAATCATATGTAGTATCTTATATGTAGTATCTGTATATGTAGTATCTTAATAATATAGAGTAAGGACAAGAAAGGATGTTCTATTTGAAGCGAAGTTTAGTTTTATTTTAACAAGCAATACCCAATGCAAAAGCTGACTACAATATCTTCGTATTTCTTATTTTAACAGTCAGCTCACAACTTCTGTCTTGCCAGGTCAAAAAATGCTGACCTTCAACCCTCGCACCCTTCTCCCACTCTTTTACTCATTTAGCTTTGACGTCACCAAGGCATACACTCTTCCTTACACTCTCTCTTTCTTTCTCTCTTCCCCAGATCTCTTACGATTCTTAGTTTATACCTTAAATTTACAACTTATACTATCCCGAGAAAACTCGAACTTAAATATATGATAGACCAAGCGTATACCCCCCCTTTTCTTTTGATATTACATATATATATACAGGGTGGTTGGTAACTGGTGGTACAAGCGGAAAGGGGGTGATTCTACGCGAAAAAAGAAGTCGAAAATATAGAATAATCATTTTTTTTCATTTTTTTTTTTTTTAATTTTTCCATGGAGACAACGATCTACAGTGAGATCCGTTATAACGTACCGCACGCGTACCGGGCGAAAATTTAAAGTCGATTTTCTCGAAAACAAAGCCTCAAACGAAAAATTTTTATTTTTCGATCGACAAGCCTTGCGATCGGAAAATTTTTGTCGTTTCTATCTTGCCACGGCCATTCTGTCGTTCGCGTAGTCTATAATCGGTCAAAAGTCGGTGAAAAACCGGGATGGGAAGGAAAGATTTCTCCCAGTGCTTCTGTTAACAGCGAACAGCTCACAAGGGAAGCGTGGACGCCGCTTTGCAGGGACACGGCTGACGTCGGCTTACACGCGGGTTCACCTCTCCTTTAAAAATCCGCCAGGCTATCGGATCTCTCGACCTTGAGGAATGAAACAAGTTGTAACACGGGAAAAGGGAGGCGCGGAGACGGCTGCGGTGCTTGCAGCTACTCGAGCAGCCTGTGGCAACCTCCACGATCTTTACTCTATAAAAGCTTAATTGTTTCTCACTTTACGGTTCGATCCTCTTGATCTCGCCTGCTATTATACGCGTTCTCTTCCATTATTTTTTCCTACCTCTTTTCCTCCTCGTGCACATCTCGAGATATCTTTTTTCTTTACACTCGCTTTCTTCTTCGCCTATCCTAGGTTGCGATCGATATTTTTCGACACAGTCCTCTTACGATTTTCTTTATCTGGAAATGTTTGATAGCGAATGTTTGATGCTTTACAATTTTTCCTGGATGGAAATCACGCGGTTCTTTGACCGTTTCAGCATCTACCTACTCGTTTCGCGTCAACTTTTTATTCCATTCGTTGACTTGGTCGGCGGCGTAATCGCATGCAACGTGACACGTGCAGCCATCGCGTATAATCACTCTCGCGTAGCTGTAACTTCTTTGACGTCGACGATGACGATGTTCTTTCTACTTTGACGTCGTATCCTCTATTATCGCGTGGATTCGACGTCGCACCTCCTATCAGTTTCGTTCTTTGACTTGACGTAACTCGATGTAGTTCTTTTGCGGTACCACTCTTTTTCCAACGTTGCGAGGGACAGCGGCGTTTCCAACGTTCCGGCGCGCGTTTATTCTCGTCCCGCGATTCACCCGTCCTTTCACTTTTTTCTGCCGGTGTCGTATCACGGTATCGGCATATTGTACGAGCGGGATATACTTGAAGCGGGTACCTACTTGAAAAATGTTTACGTTCCGTTTCTCTACCCGTTGATCGGGACGACAATACGCGTAACACACGCTACGTATACGCGTATATAGGAGCATTCGCAAACCTGTCTTCGAGATATTACCCCGTTGATTTCTTCGGCTACTCGAAAATCCATTGGCTCCTTTGAAGAACATTCCCAAGGTTCAAAAATAAATAAAAGGAAAGAGTGGACCAGTGGCGCGCCCTTGAAAGCAACGGACGAACATACATAAATACACCCACCATCCTAGAATCCGAGGTCTAGGGATCTAGTCGAAACCTAGACCTAGCTGCAACAGAGAATACGTAGAGAAGTCGAAGGTGGTGGGACAGGGGCCAGGGAGGAGTTGAAGCAGTGGAGAGAGCACGGTTATTACAGAACGTTGTAAAATTATGGATCGTTAAGCGGCTTTACGAGTTTGTTCTGTTCGCCCAGGCATCTTGGTTCTTTCTCTTGTCTTTCTTTTTCCTCTCGCCACTCCGTTCTCGTTTTTCTTCCTCGGTTATTCTCTCTGTTCCATCGGAGAGAAGCCGCATTTAGCTCTACGCGAATTCTTGGACGGACAGTCGCGGAATAGCTTATCTCGAGCGTGACCGGTGTTGTGGGCCCATGGAACACCTCGTTTCGATCTTTTCCATCGATCGAGAAAGGAAGCGAGATACGATCAAGAGCGCATTCCGTGCGTCGTCCTTCCATCCTATTTAGACTTTGTCTCGACTCGACACCAACGGTAAGATAGCAGCTTCCTATCTTACGAATTTTACTCTACGTTCGCGAATCATCGACGCGTTCGCAACCACCATCCATCCTTTACCTTTTCTCGTATTATCCTGCATTTCGCGGGAGATAGCGCTATTTCTGGACGCATCCGCACGTCACGTATCGTCATGTATCGCCATCCTTTCCGTTGCTGCCCATAAAAAGAAGACGAAAAGACGAACGATATACACACGCTAGATCAGAAACGTGGAAAACCTTGAAATAGCTATGATTCCGAGATACCGGGAACGCGCGGAGCCGGGAACAAGAGTTCGTAGACAGTTCGAAAAAGCTCGCCTGAAGGCTCGTCATTAGTCTGTGCGATCTGCCGTATCGCCGAGTCGCTTAGAAGTATGACGAAGAGGAAGAAGGGTGAAGGACGAAGTAAAAGAGGCTGATGAAAATGTAGCAGAAAATGGCAAGCATAGGAGAAGGAAGAACGAGCAAGACCGGATACGTATGTCGCGAATGATAGAGGGAGAGAGAGAGAGAGAGAAGAAGCATCGGATAGGAAAAAGGAGGGAGCGAGAAAGAAAAAGGACGAAAGTTACGAAGATGGTCGATATCGTTGAAAACGCGTAAAGCTGTTTTGTAGCGAACGACGAACGAAACAAAAGGCATACGGATATCATTGCACCGATTCGCTTGGCTATAATACAAGAGCTGTTCGCGGTGGACTTGCCTCGTTCGTTCTCTCTTCCTCGTAATATCCATCTTCTGTTCACAACCACCAAACCATTTCTCTACCATCTTCTTCTTTTCCATCTTCTTTTCCTTCTCCTCTTCTCTGTTTCTTTTTCTCGGAAGCGAAACCGTGGCTGCAAGGTAATTGTAGTGATTATACCTTCCTCTCTCTCTCCGACTGTCTATCCGCCTATCTACCGCTACGTTTCTTTTTCTTCTCTTCGTTCCGAAAGCCATCGACGTTCTTGCACTTTGCTCCGTGCCGTGTCTCTTTCCGATGAATCGGAAAAAATTGCTTTAGGGGCTTGTAAATTCGCCTAGAAAACGCGCTTCTGCCTGCTCGTTGTTTCGCCACCGTTCGATGCCTTGTTGCGCTCGGCCATTCGGCTATGTCGCGTTCCCTTCGTGATCGCTACAAGACATCGACGTCGTTGTCATCTCGTTTGACGAAATCGTTGTCTCCGTTTGAATTGTTTCTCGATAACGATCGTGGATCTGGAAGCGTATCGGTTTCGCGAAAGGTTTCGCGAAATTACTCGCAGCCGAGACAGGCAGTAGAGCTACCGCTGAGATTTCAGCGGCATGCTGCGCAAGCAAGAGCAGAGTTCTAGCGGCGGCGGTGGCGGTAGCGGCGGTGGTGGAGGAGGTGGAGGTAGAGAAACTTGGGCGAAGGCGTTCGAGATGCCCGCGAAAGAGACGGCGGCCAGCCCCTTGTGGTGTGTCCGTCAGCCGAGCTATATATCACGTGTAAACGACTCGGGTATTAGCATATCTGTATCTGTCCGGTGGTTGTCCCTGCCAACTCTACCGGGGTGAACGTCTCCTCTACCCACCTCCACCTCCGGACCCACCAGGCTCCCTACCCGAACCTTTGCTCGGTTACTCGTCCCCGTACGCTTCAGATGGACCAAGCAGATTCCGGGGACCAACGAAGTCGACTCCGCTCAAGGAGAGGAGACGCGATGACGAGGACACGCGAAAACGCACTGTTCTCTCGCTTGCTGGTAACAGGGAGGCGGGGAAGCCGCGCGAGAGTTTGGAGAACGAGCGGCCACCGAAAGGGAAGGACAGATAGCGGCCGAAGGATCGGTATCAGCCTCTTCTTCTCGAAACTTTAATTGGGAGCTTACACGACGCGCGCACTACGTACTTACATATACGCGAAGAAAGAACGCATCCCTCTTCGACGCAACTTACGGTGCTCGTTACGATCGCTACCAGCAACGAAATTCCCTGCGTGCCCGATCGCCGCCGAATTATTTGCCTATACGTCGACCGCTGCCGCCGTCGCCACCATCACCACTACCACCGTTTCTTCTCCTGGAGAACCGAGCAATCACCGCGGATAAGGACAGGACGAGTAGACGACGACAACGAAGACGACAACGACGACGACGACGCGCCATCGACTCTCGTCTCCCAAACGGGAGGAGCGATGGAAAATAAGAAAAAGGTCGGATGAAACGTTCGAGAAAAGAAAAGAGGATGGATTGCGGAGAATGACGCGAGAGACGGAGAAACGAACACGGAGAGCGAGAGAAAAAGAAAAAAGATGGATGGACGTTGGAAAGGGAAAGAAGTAGAGGCTGCGCCATCGTAATAGCGGCCGAATCATTTTGCCGGGGTATTTTTCAAAATGACTGGGCACTGTAGGAGCGGTATGCCGTGTTCTCTCGCGATTCGTCTGGGGCTTCACCGCTCCGAATTGCCCACAGATGCGAGGGAAAGAGGAAGAAATGGGAGAAGAAAGAGGGCGAAGGTGGCAAGTAGAAGAGGCGCGCAGCAATGTACGCGATACATTCTACACCGACAACGAGAGAGAAAGAGAGAGAGAGAGAGAGGGAGAGAGAGAGAGAGATGGAGAGAGAGGGAGAGAGAGAGAGAGATTGAATGAGAGAGAGAGAGAGGGAGGGGGGATGGAACAGAACGAGCAAGGAAGAAAGCCATACGGTATCACGGCTGCGCCAATGAGATAAAAGAAATGAATCCGGGCGAAAGGGAGGATCGAAGGAGATTGAGAGTATAAAAGAGTGACGAAGGAAGAACGAAAGAGAGAGAAAGATGGGCTACTGCATGGGCCACCGGTAAGAAAGCAGTTCGGTAATTGCGTACACCAACCGTTTCCACCGCGGGGATGAATATTTCGATTTCTCGCAAAGTCTCAGCCTGTTCTTCGAATCACCGGCAGCCGCGTGACTCGCTTCCGAAAGCAGAAATCCCGGTATCGAAAGAATTCGTGCCACTGAAAACGGCACGCGATTCTCCTTTCCATCTCGGTAGATACGTTTTCTTCTCCTTTCATTCTCTTCTTCTACTCGAAATGTTGCCACCCGTCCCTTCCTCCGGGCTATCGATTCCAATAAGACACAGATTTCGATCGCGAATCTGCCCCGGACGACGAATTCGCCGCAAACCTACCTTCGAAACGAACACTCGCCACTCGCTGCCGACGCACCAACGGAATTCAGACGTCTTTGTCTTTCTGCGTGTAGCCGAAAACTTGGTCGATAATTCGAACGAGCTGCGTATACCATTCGCCTAGTCAGACCCAGACGGTATAATTTGTGGCGGATCGTGTCATTTTGAAACTCCCTGTGACGCCAACCTCCCACTTTTCGAGGTACTATCGCGCGTTCCTCTCTCTACCTGAAAGGTTCCCGCGTTTCGATCTTTCTCTCCGTCCTCTCTTCTCCGACGTTCATTATAGTTGAACTATCGCGGGCCCGCGTGTCTTTCTTTCTTCGTTGAAAAGCAACTGGTCATTTGCCAAATATTCGGAGCATTGCGTTTTACCTAGTCCTTCGAAACGTGCAATCGGACCGAGAGCCCCAGGGCTCGGCGAACCAACGAAACGATCCGGATTCGTCTTCTCTTAGCCAAGTAGCCCCTTTGCCCCGTCAATCCTTTACCCTCTCGAAAAATTTCCAGATTTCAGACGGCCTCGATCTCTCCTCGCGTTAACGGTTAACGACGAATCGGTAACGAGACGATCGTCGTTCGTAGCATGCGAACCGCCACGCATCCGAACGGAGATAACGTGTTGAACGCATTCCGTAGTTGGTAGATTCGCATTAACGCGAGACATGGGCGTCCGCTACTGGTCGAAGGAGCGACCGGTATCGTCGTTACTGGTACGTATCCCTGTAGAAACCAACTCCGCCACCGCCACCGTCTCCTGCGTCGTGCCGTTCGGTAATTGCGGACGAGTCGCTAAACATGCAACGACATTCTTGAGCACGCGATCCGTCTCCGAGTTGCTTGCCTTCTACCTGGCAGATCGGTGAAACCAGTCGAAGGAAAGAGGAAGGCAGAAAAGGGAGACAGAAGCGACTGACCGACGAGTTCAATCGAGAAGAACGCACAGAGATATCGTAAACTTATTTGACAATCGTCTACACGCACGCGTATGCGTAACACACGATTCCGACGCATTATCGACAAATTCTGGCGATGCGAAGAAATGGTGCGAGGAAATTTGATCTCGATAATAGCGATCGGATCGTTTTCTATCGTTCCTTCGACGAAGACGAGCGAACTCGTCTTAGGGCACAGTCTTGTCTCGCAAAAAGATAATATAATGATAAGACATATGCCGGTATCTGGCTAAAGATTCGGCATTGGTTTCGAAGTGAGTTGGTCGGGAAGATCGGAGAGGCAAAGGGAGGCAGAAGGAGCACGAGGGAGCGAAGGGGATAGCTGAGAGATGGCGAGTTCTTATTACGACGTGGCCGTTCGTCGTCCAATTAGAGCCGTCTAATTGGAGGCTCGTGGAGGCGCGGGGATGACGGAAGTGGCGATAAGACCGGGTGCAAGTCGTCACGGTGCAACCACCGGACGAAAGAACGATCCGAGGAGAACGCCAGACTTCTGGCACACAGTCGAACCGTGCGCGCGTACACACCAGTGACGTATCCAAACGTATGCGGCCCTCACAGAGCGAACCGAGGCGCGAATATAAATCACGCTGCGTTACACCCGAGCGTGCGGGTATATCGCGGCTGTTTCACGCACGCATGCATATACGTACACGCACGTCGCATGCACTTACTTTTCTCTTTCTCATCACTTATCCCATTTTTCGCTTCTTTCGTCCTTTCTAGTACGATTCTCTTTCCGCTTCGTCGCATCGTCTTCCGTTGTCGATGGTTTCGCTGCCAAAGCAATGCGCGAATCGATCGGTTAACGACAACGAGTTTCGCAAACTCGAATACCGATGATTTTCGGTGTACGTGGTTGTTGGCGGATTGAAAAACGCGTTTGTCTGCTCGTCACGACTGTCCGCCTTCCAAGTGTGCTTACCTCTGCTAATTTTCGCTATTTGCCGTGGCGAGACACAAGCGTTAGAAGTACCCAGCCTCGAGTTTACCCATGCACTCGTCTATGCACGCATGCACGCCACGGTGTACCTTTCGCAGGCGTGTGCCTCGACGGAACTTGCTTTTCGAAGCAAACCGACGAACGCGCGATCTCTGTGCTATTTGTTTTCCTCGCCGCTTGTTTTGCGTTCATGATCGGCAGAAGGAGCGGAAAATATACGACGAGAGGATAAGGGTGCGGACAGATACAAGGACGAATTGAAATGAGAAAAGAGACAGAGGTCGCTCGCTGTGAAAGACTGGAAAGATAGAGAGGAGATCGTGTGCCGTCTTTAGAGCTGGATGATATTCGCTGGCTCGTTGTATGAATAATTAAGATTATGTTTCGGTATTGGCCTTTCGCTAACACCGACTGGCCCATATACACGTAAAGCCGAGCGCGAGCTAATAATATGCGTTAAGGATTACCGGCTATATACGATTATATTCGAATACATTGCCATAAAGATTTTAAACGATCTCAATAATTTCCACGGACTTTTAACGCGGTCAAGAGTAAGATATAAGCGCGGTAATTAATTCTCGAGTTGCTTTTAACGTGTATAACTGGGCAATTTATATCTGTCTCGGTAAGAAGCGGTTTCAATTTTGCTGCTGGTCTATTATATCTGGTTGCAAAGATCGTTTAACGCTTGCGTGGAAAAATTCTGGATCGGTCGTTTGCACGGTTTTAATTATGCCCGGGATAAACTCTGGCAGTACATGCTCCGACGATACGTAGAGGATCGTGAATGAAAAAAGGAGACTACTTGCCGTCCATTACGTGATCGAGCGATGTATGGTGTGAAACGACGTAGGCAGCTATCTATAGCCTTCACCTGTGCTCCAGACCGCCCCACACCGCGGCGCACCGTAGCATGCCGCGCCGTATTTCGCCAGCTCGAAACCACTCGATCGAGCACCTGTCGGTGTATAGCTAATCCTACAACTCCGGCTATAAACGAGATCACAAACGCGCTACACGAGTCGCGTGTCCTCGTTCATTGTTGTCTCGATAGCCGCTTCGCTTGTCGGACGCGAGTCTCCACCTTCGTTCGTTTTACCTTGCTTCTTACCTCGTACCCTACCGTTTCGAGTTTCGATGAGTTTATCAATCTGTACGGTTTAATCGTTTCGCGCGACCAGTTTCTTCCTAGAGTTCGTCGAAAGCGGGGTTTTTCGAGAAACGATAACGCTTAAGAGCGAAAACCGTTCGAGTTTTAGTAGGTCATCGAAGAATGGTAGATGTGGACGAAAGCACGAGAGAAACGCGTGAGATATAAAAGAGAGAGGTCGAGGCGGAGTCTGTAGTTATCTGTATTCCGGTTTACCGAGAACCTATGCACCTGAGATGCATAACTCTGGTTGGTGTGTGGAACGCGGGGAGAGAGCAGTGAAACGCATGCCAGGAGAGGGAGACGGAAAGGGAACTAACCATTTTCACGATGCATTAACAAACATTTTATAGCCGAGGCTTGCGCAAAATAATCCTTCGCAGACGGTGATCGCGTTTCGATAGGATATTTATCGTCGTCGCTGTTTCGAAAACACCATTGTTAAAACACGTCGCATTCTTCGACGCGCGCAACCTGGCCTCGCCTTCGTTCGAACGAGCGAGAAAATTGCCGCGAACCATGGTAATGCTACTTCGACCCTGATGGCAAATCATTTCCGAGGACGGTAAATCGTTTCCAAAAAATTCTTTGTTTTTCGATCTCGTTCGGATTCCGCAGCGAAACCCTTCCTCTTCCTCTGTTCTTTTCTTCCTTTTCTTTATTTTCTTCGGAAATAACGACGGTTTCGTCTAGCTTCTGCCTGTACGATTCTTCGGCCTGTATACACGCGTAACGTTGAAAGGATACGATGCGACGTTATCGGTAATTGTGCGGCTTGCTATCTCGAAAAATTAAACGATGCTCGTAACTTACACGTAACCTAATGGAGAACTACCTGGACACGGGAAATGGAAGAAAGCTCGTACGTTTCCGTTGCAGAGCGGAAGATGAAACGGAAAATGTCTGGTAAATCGCCCACGCGAGTGGGAAGCACGTAGAAGAAAAAATCCGATTCCCTCCGTGTTGTGGTTGGCTTTCTCCGGCACGTCGGTGATACAGGAATTCTGTTACTCCTGGGAAAGGAGAAGGTTGGAGGCCCCTGATTCGCTGTGATTTCTGGGACGATATACACTCGGTGCTTGTCGTCGTGGATGGAACGAACGTGCACCGCACAGCGCGACGCGATCCTATCGGTAATTGCGACCAGCTGTACCCGGCAGGAGTACAACAAGGAGACGACAGGAAAGAGACGGAGAAAGGGAGAAACTCGGCAGGTAGAAAGAGAATTCGATCAGCTCGCGATTTACGATCGAGAGAAATTACTGAAACCGAATTTCGCGTGCGCGCTGCCAAGCGAGCGTTTCTCGAGGAAAGCGAGACGGTGCAGCGTGGCGAGCGGTAAGCGGTGGTAGGCGACGCGGGAAAGAGAGCAGACGAAGTATGGCTTAAAGTCGCACGAGGCTTGGCGTAACGTAATAGTCGCAGGTGCAGTTTGACACGGCAAAGTGGTATGCTGATGCAATTAGCAGAACTTACATCTATTCTGTCTCTACGCCTATCTGTATAAGCATAAGTCGCAACTCGCGAGTGTAGTACGGCGCGTATAACGATAAGGTAAAGCGACCATGTAAAAGGAGATGGAGAGAGCGATAAGCGGTAAGGTTGGGCGGAGGAGGGAAAGAATGAAAAGACAGATTGCAAACGAGAAAGAGAACGCGATGGAAAGAGACGAGAAGAAGATACGAGAGGGAAAGAGAGCCAGAGTTGAATTGCGCTGTTTATTAATGTGTGCCAACGGAGCGTGTCTGTCATGTAGGTTGGTTGGTAGGTAGGTAGGTAGGTAGGTAGGTAGGTAGGTAGGTAGGTAGGTAGGGAGGTAGGTAGGTAGGTAGGGAGGTAGTAGGTAGGTAGGTAGGTAGGTAGCTAGGTAGATAGGTAGGTAGGTAGGTAGGTAGGTAGGTAGGTCGGTTGGTTGGTAGGTAGGTTGGTAGGTGAGAGCAACGATGCCGATCGAAGGAGACTGGTTGCTGCCGATGGTGTTATTGCTGTCGGCGCGATCTCTGTCGTTACTGGAACCAACTGAGTCCGGCCCCTTGTATACGCGTCTTCTCTTCGATTCGCCTTAATTAGAGCAAGTTCGTGTTTACACAAAGATACGTTGCTTCTAGGCAGAAAAAGTCCGTAGGCGCGACTGCATTGAATCTGCCACGCCGTACTTTATTCTCGCCGAGGTCTCGTTGCCGCGATACTCGCGCTCATGCATGCGCCCAATTATTTCAGAACTTCCAGTTTACCCGTACCGGTCGTGCTGTTTTCTATGCGCGGTTTGTCTTGGTCTTCGTTCTTCGAGGACGAAAGAAATAGTCGGACCGAATACGAGGATGCACGAGGGGATGTAATCGATCGATTAACGGGATCCAGGGCGACCCACGGGCCACGGCCGATAACTAATTGGTCGACCGCGTATTCAAGGTAGAAAGATTCATCGGTGGCCGCGTTTGGTTCCGCAGATTAACTTCGCCCACGGGACCACTCGACCACAATAAGAGAAACGATCGATCAACGATTCGTCAACGAGGCTGCCGAGTAAATGACGAAATTCGATGCGTCTCGGGTCTCGCAAACTTTTATCGCTCGCCCACAATTCACCTGAAATACCAATTAAAATACGAGCTATTTTTCTTTTTGTTGTGTTTCGTTTCGTTTCAAGATGAAATTCGATCGATCGCGACGAAGAGAAGGAACAATCTGTTCGCTCGATCGATAATGAGACGAATCGGAGTTGCAAATACCGTGCATTGACCGTGCGATATTTCCTCGATCGAGAAAATCTCGCGTTGTTATTACGGAGAACACGAATAGACAGCGACCTTTTGAATCTTATTAGCCGCATGCTTGTTACGCTTATTACGCATTTATAATCGTGGTATTTTGGTGAAATTTTATCGGGTTGTCGCGAATCTGTCGCTTTATTACGCGTGCTCGGCTGTTGGTTCGTCGCGAACCAACTTTCCGTGTTTTTCTTGCGATTTCTATGCCAATGCTATCTGTTATGTCGGACGACCGTCTACCTAGACCAGGCCATACACCGCGGGCCAGACGGGAACCAGATGTCCGCTCATCCTTACTGCGTACACTCAATAATCTTAAGGACCCATCGTAAATCTAAGGAATTTTCTAGCTAAGGTCCTTCAGACCGGACAAATATCGTTTTTCCAAATAATTTTCTAAAGGCTATTGTCTACTACGGCTCGAGAAGGGAAATTTAGTTTTTCTCACGTACGATGCTTCCCACTAGCAACTTTCTGTCGAGGGCGGCTAAGACGCTTCCTAGTCCACCAACCTTCGTTTATCCAATCAGAAGCAATGTATACTGCCTTCACTTTCCTGACCAAAAATGTCATCAACAAATCCGATGGTCCCGTGCGCTGGATACACCCATCGCTAGCTTTCCTCCGACACAGCATCGTCACTGTACTTTACTTCTTCTACGCAGGTAGAAAAGTCAACTACTTCTTATACACCGCTAGAAAAGTCAACTACTTCTTATACACCGCTAGAAAAGTCAATTACTTCTTCTACACCGCTAGAAAAGTCAACAACTAAGTACCAAATCTAACGCCTAACGTCTAAGTCTAAGCACACCGCTAGAGGAGTATAATTCATATCAACTATCTAAGTCGGTTCTCGGGAATATCGAACATTCACCTCCTCTATTAAGTATCCTCGAGTGCTACGTCCACTAACATACTAAATTTAACTATAAGAGTAACTATAAGTATAAGAGTAACCATATAGTAACTATAAGAGTTAACTATAAGAAAATACACTATCCGTTGGTACCCGTGGGTCATGACGGTATCCAATTGGCAGATTCGTATCGAGGCCCGTGAAACGATAATTGGCTAATAGTATCGTGGCGATAATAATAACTAGAAAATCTGCGTGACTACTTTTCGCGCGGCGCTAAGCGTCTCGAGATTACAGTATGCCGCGTTTTAATAATCTGCGAGCATTAGCGCGGACCACTTACTTGCCCATAACGCTGGATATTTACATCGTCCCGACAATTTTATCGTTCTTCGGAACGACTGGCTGGGATTTCTCCGCAAGAATGTCGTGGACGACGGTCGGCGCTTCTCCATTCTCGCGGAGTAACGCGTATCTCGGACGCGAGTTCGGCAATTTGCTCGGTTTCACGATGATCTCGTCCAAGATGGAGAGATACAATTAATTATCGGCGATCAACCGGCGATCGACGATTCGCGGGAGGGAGAAATTACGGTGGAAAGAGACGATGGAACGAATACGTTGCACGAATGCGAGTTCTGCCGTTTCCGAGAAAAAGCATCGCGGAGAGGCTCTTTACAGGCAAAATCGTGTGTCAGGCAATCGATCAATCGATTCTCTAGGCGTTGCAGGTTATTACGTGAAAAATTCTTGTAGCTCCGATAGCTTCTCGCCGCGGGAGGGTTCGGACCCCCAGCGTACTCCTCCCTCGTGCTTCTCCTTCCACTAGCCTTTCCTCCTTCTTTCTTCCATCTTTCAGCCATCAACGATCCTCATCTATCTCGCGCCTGCTCGTTGCCGACCATCATTCTAGCTCCAGTCTTTCTACCCAGGATCCTTTTGCTCTATGTCTCTTTTTTCCTCTCTTTCCTTCTTTGATTCTCTTGACCTCCTCCTCCCTCTCCTCCTCCTCAAAGGTATCGTAACGTAGTATCCACTCTATCTCTTTCGTCTTCGCCTCGTATCTTCTCTATCCTTCGGCAGCATTCTACGCTCTTCTCTCAGAGATGTCT
This sequence comes from Bombus huntii, assembly GCF_024542735.1. Classification (NCBI taxonomy): domain Eukaryota; kingdom Metazoa; phylum Arthropoda; class Insecta; order Hymenoptera; family Apidae; genus Bombus; species Bombus huntii. The sequence continues at coordinate 2,087,038 of NC_066244.1, forward strand.
GCCTCCTCGCCGAGCTTCATCCCTTCGCTTTTCAGATACTGTTTCACGCTTCTTCTTCCGTCTAAACCCCTCCTAACTCTCCCGACCACGCATTTCATCCGAGACATACACGCGAAATCTTGTTTCGTTCAGAGCTTCGTAATCGCGTAGAGAGAGCCGTTGCAATCTGCGCTTCCACCGCAAATACATTGTTATCTGTCTCGTATTCTACCATTACGAGGCGCCCGTTTTTCGAGTACACCCGAAAAATATGCAGGATGGTATCGCATTATCACGCGTAGTCTCGGTTAAGGGCTTACCACGTGCTCGTTGCACGACGTTTACGATGCATAAAACATACCTGGTTAATTTGTGACAAAATTCTCGCGTTGGTTTATTGCGCGCGCTCCTCTATCGATGCTAAATCGACGCTAAACGATCGCAAATGTGTTTCTCGAAGAAAATTTTACGAATCTACGTCGTGCTGCGCGTAACGTCGCTAACCTTACAAGATACAGATTGATGCGCGTGTTCGAGGATCGTGCGAATCGCCCAAGTCGATTATAAATTTCGCAAACATAGCTGCTTGGTATCGTCGTAAATTTCTTCCCATCGAACACTAACATACTCGATATAGGCGCAATAGGTATGCAGTCGTGGCTCGTACAGTAACTCGTGGCTATTGTTATTATCGATGTGGACTATCGACTATTAGCGCTACAGCCCCGTTTTTGGTCGCTTCGCGCTTGAAGCGCATTCCATTTTTCGATGCGCATGTTTCGCGTGATCGAACGAATAATCGCCAAACGTTTTCGACGACGACGCTGCAACGTCAATTCACATCAGAGACCAGGCCACATACCACGGACAGGATGGCACCCAGATGTCTGCACATCCTTGATGCGCACCCTTAATAGTCTTAAGTACCCACCAGGGGTCTTGGCATTTTCATAGTTAAGGTCCTTGGGACCAAGCGAGTATTTCCTGTCTTAGATTTCCCTTTACATTTATTGTCTACCACGTGTTAGCTTAGAAAGTTGATTTTCTTCACATCTGGTATGTTCCGTTAGCAACTTTCTCGCGAGGGCGGCTAAAACCCTTCCTGGTCCACTAACCGTCTTATTATCCAATCGGAGACGGTGGCTACTGCCCTCACTTCCTTAACCAAAATTGTCATCGACAAATCCGATAGTTCTGTGTCCTTAGACACACTCACCCCTAGCCTTCCTCAGACATGGTATCGTCAGAAAGACTCACTTATTCTGTATCCTCAGAATAGTCAACGTATATATACCGGTCTCTACCCTTATAACAGTCGCGTACTTAACGTATCGTTGTAACTAAGTCTTACATAACGTGGTTGGAGTGAATTGTGATTTATGTTAATTCAGCGTGTGTGATTGCTGAATTCATAATAAAGTTTAATTAAAACAAAGTTAATAGTTGTGTTACGACTCAGCTATTTTTATTTTTATTTTCATCAACCAACCCCAAAAATTACGTGACAACGCCGTGGTAAAACGGGCGTGCAGTTCCATAGGAGAACAGAGAACAGAGAACGCAGAGCAGAGTAGCGCGGTGCAGCGGTGCGAGCGAGTAGCTGGGTCGTAAAGCAGCAAGGGAACGGTGGCGATGCATTCGGTTGCAGCGTACCGTGCAACCGACCGTTTAGCGGCCGCTTAGCGATCCGATTCTACCGATTAGAGGAAAAACCTTGCGTAAACGTGAGCCGCCGCGTTTGTTTCACGCCGGTAGCTATGCACCGGTGTGCATTATGTTCAGCCGCTTGTCCACGGCATTTGCTAGCGTATTTACCACCGTGGCTGATAACCGGTAATTCTGTCTCCGCTTAATTACCGGCGCAGAAAAAACTGGAAATGGCCTTACTTTCCAACGGATTTTCGATCGCAGCGTGGCTTGGGTGCAGCGGCCACTGCGGTCGATCCTCGAAACGGCGCCAATAACGCAAACGGAATTCGGAGGAATTTCGGAACGTACAGTCGAGAGTATCGAAGGCGGTCCTCCCTGGTATATAGTTGCGCGTTTCCGCGATGCAAGTCGAATCCTTCATTAGGCGCTACCGATTGGATGGTAGAGAGTAGTGTTGCATGCACGCAAGTAGGATCACTCGGCAAGAACCGTTCTCTGCACGCGTGCAAAGTGTTTCGCGGCCCGAGGGCATACGGAGATTCCAGATTCTCGACACCACTTATCTTCCACGCAACTTTCTACCAGTGGAGCAGATGAGAGGCACCGATAAAAACGCATGAAATATATCGACAGCATTTTATACGCGCACCGCCGATCGACGATCAAGTTATTAATAATCTTTTCGCATTTAGCTACCGTATCTACGGCGAATAATGCTTTTCGGCTGCGCCTATCTCTCCACCGTGCCTCTCTTTTCTCTTCTATCGGCCTTCTCCTTTTTTATCGCTTTAGGATCGCTTTAACCAGAATAGGACGTCTCGACATTCTCGACACTCTTCCGACCGTTCGATCTTTCGCCGCTCGATCGACCTTCACTTTTTTTCCCCAACGATAGGTTTTTCGCAGTTCGATTGAATTGTATCTATTTACCGAGAAGCGGCTACGGCTAAACAGACGCGACGCGAACGCTGCGACGACACCTGCGTCCTATCGATCGTTTCGGTGTGAACCGATAAGGCGCATTTTTCACTGCGCTACGCCAATGCAGCCAGTCGACTATTCAGCCAGACAGCCCGTTTATATGAGACGGTAAAAACCTCCTACCGTATACGCACGCCGAGAGCTGGTTTCAATCGCCGCCGGCTACACGAAGATTCCAGATTCTCGTCATCGTCCGTCATTCCGGAGTAACTTTGCTCGGAATAAATCGGCTCACGCGATGAAAGTGTAACGCGATAATTATAGTAAATGGTGAGCTTGTATCGATCTCTGACCAAAACGAAACGTTCACCGACGCGACGCGCGTTTTCCTTTCCAAAACTCAAGAGAAAGAGAGAGAGAGAGAGAAAGAGGGGGAGAGAGAGAGAGCGCACGTTGGACACGAGTCCGAGAGTCGAAGGAAACTTCGTCGAGGATATATCGAAAAGATGAAGAGAGGGACCGAGCGATCGGTTCGAAGATTATTCACTTTCGAACGAGTCGAAACGATCGTAAATAGGAATTATTCAAATTTTCAATCGGTTGGCTGGATGCCGCGTATTTGCTCGGCTTAACGGTTCGCGCGAGGGGTGGGCTTTGGACACGCGTTGCACCCGGAGTCTGCGTGCAACGGGCGTTTGGCTGCCGCCTCGGGCATCTTCGGTATGACGGATTCCCAACGCCATTCATCTTTCGTGCGATCTTGTTGCCCGGAGAAACGGCCGATCCACGAAGATCCCCGGCTTTGAAACTGCGAACGAGTGACCGACCAGTCGAGCCACCTGCGTTCCACCAAATAGACCGCATCCAGAGACAACAAATCGTCTTTCACGCGCCTTCCCCTTTTCGCTCTGCCGTCGCCGTAGTAAGCATAATTCTCTGCTTCTTTCCAATTAGAATTATTTCGCATCGCGATCAAGAACTGCAGATAATCGTTATTCGCGAACGAACGCTTTCAAGTTGAAACCGTGCCGCCGCGAAATGTTACGAGGGAGAATGGGCGGTAAGATTAAGCCAAAAATAAGGGACGAGAAATCGCGCGACGAGGAACGAGAGTGATGGTATTTCTCAATAAGTTGGCGGAGAAAATAATTTGTGGGTGTCCAGTGTTGGCGGTGGAGTTTGCGGTCTTGGTACGACAGGCAAGACGGTGAGATGGAACCGAAAGAAGAGCGCGAACGTGAGCGAAGAACAGGGCGGTCGAGGAAGAAGAAGAAGGGGAGGATGTTGCGGTCGATGGTCGTAGATGAGAAAATGGGGTGGTAGAAGGGACGCGCGAAGGCTAAGAAGAAAAAGGAAATGAAAGAAAGAGAGGAAAAAGCGCGGACCCAAAGTGTGCACTTTATTAACTCTGGCTAACGTCACACAGTTCCTGGCAAGTGTACGATGCGATCGCTCGTAAATCGGGACACTTTTGTGGAGGTGCGAGCGCGCTCGCCATTTCTTCACGAATACGCCGGAGGATCGGCCATCCCGAAAAGGTTGACTTTTCGAAGCGATTCTTCTGTCGGAGGGAAGGTTCGGAAGTCCCGTTAGTTCTTCTCCGCGCGAGATAACATCGCTGCCCTTTTTTTCTTTCTCTCTTTCTTTCCAACTTTGCAACGTTTGCTTCTTGGATTTCCGGGCACGAAGCAGTCGTTTACACGAGTACGGGACGAATTATTAACTGCGTCAGCCTGTCAGGGCGCCTCCGTGGTTCGGTTCGTCCCTGTCGAGGTTCCTCCGATCGAATAGATATTCTAGCTAAGACGATGCGCGATAATTCAACGACGCGCCACGAGATCGTGGAGACGAGACTATCGCAGCTTCTTCCCGGCGTCGCGTCAAACGAAGAAAATGCACGACGAACGATCGGCGTTCCCCGATGGACACACCTGATTCCTTAAAGGTGAGAAAAAGATCGCAAAAGTGGGGCATCGCGATTACTACGAGCGCCGTGGGATTTCGCGTTGTTAGACTGTCGAGCGGATTTAGATACTCGGCGCGTCGGATGCCGCTCGGTTCGGTTGTGAAATATACGAGTAGCGTAAAAGGAAGAGGGGTAGTATTGGCGTGTAGATATCTCTGGTAACGCAGCGACTCGCGCAGCATTCGCACGCAAATGCAGAAAATACTCGTGTAAACAGTGTGGCAGGCAAATAATAGCGTCAGCGTAGATGGTAGCAGACGAGAGTCTCGTGCGAGCATCGGTTGCGTTGCATCGTACAAGAGACGCATTCCGGCATAAAGTACGCTATAGGTCCTGCAGATAATTATCTGTGTCCAAGAGCTCGACCGGTACCGGGACTCCCCCGGAACCTCCTGTTTGGACGTACGCGGAACCCTCTTAAATCCTGAATCTCGTAAATGCATAAATAAGCCCGTCGCGCGTGACACCGCTTGATCTGTCTTCGCGATTCTCCTTCTCCTCCTCCTCCTACTTCGTAGCCAGTTAATCGTCCTTCGATTCTTTCCTTCGCATGAGTTCCTCGCGGCTAGCTTACCGAGCGATGAAACTTCGCCGAGATTTCTGAATGCGTTTACGGCACGTTCATACGCGTCCCGGCGGAAACGTTAAACGGTTCGGATACGACAGACCCGACAGCAAATCGCATCGATGCCCAACCTACTTTTCTGTGTACGCGTGCGATCTTGATGTCCTCGTACGTTCTAACGAAGTCCGTTTCTGGAAGCGAGGAAGCGTAGCGATATTTCGCGCCTTCGATTCGCAGGAGCAAAGATTCTCGTTCGAGGCGTGTTAATCGTAGCGTAACGTCATCATCGACGACTAGGTTCCCGGCCGCGAGCTGGCGAGGGTGACGAGAACGACGAGATACATGTTCTCTCAAACAGCGAAACGATTTCCCCGACATGACACCAGGATCGGTTCGATTGATTTCGAAAGGCGGCAAGAAAATTGACGCGCCGCTGGGAACCCAGACCACTTCGTTTCGAATCGAATCGAATCGCGCGTACTACTTGCAGGAATGTGCCGTGTCATGCCACTCGTTCGAATCTATTCGATCCAACAACAACGTTCGATAACGAATATAAACGCGTGCGTGAAATTCATGTTGTCTGTTCGAGAAGAATTCCGGTGGATGATTCGTGGAACGTTGGAAATTTCGAAAAAGGGTGGTAGTTCGATTGGAAGTCGGAGTTCCCATTACTTATTCGCGATACGGAATTTCCGTAAGTTCGCTACGCCGCTACTCGAACCCATAAGCGAGGATTGAAAACGAGAGTAGCGACGGTTCGGGTGGTCCTGCATCGCGATCCTCGGAGCTCTTCACCAACAGCGGCACGAGTACTACGTGCTACTCTCAACATTGCGCTCTATCTGCCTGTATCTCGCTCTTTCGATCCGCGCGCTCTTTACTTCCCCCATCCTCTGTCTCTATTCGTTCCTCCCTCGCAGATACGCTTGTTCTCCGCATCATCTCTTCCATCCGTTTCGTCTCCTTCTGTCTCCCACCTAAAGGCTCGTAGCTCGCTTAACGTCAAAAACATTGCGATTTTATCAGCTCTTTCAATTAACTTAACAATATGCCGGATACGCAACGAGAGATAGCCAATAGTTTCGCAGTGGTAACGGTGCTCGGGCCTCGAGCCGGATCGAGCGAACCGATTCGCAGCCTTTCAGCTGGACAAAGTTTCGTCTGCGAAGAGTTTACACAGAGTAAAGGGGCGTGATAGGGCAACGGAGGGAACCAGAGAATTCGTATCGCTCGAATGACGATGCTCCGCCATTGAAAAGAGCTTACTTTTCGTCGTCCGTTGCATCGCGTCCACGAGCCCGCGGTTACGTTCTCTGCTCTTTCGGTGCTACTTTGCACGTCTGCCATCGTGACGAAGAACGCGTGGTACGTTGCACGTCGCAGGCTACAGTCAAACTTAAGCGATATCGCTTAGCCGGTTCGACGCCAGCAGCGTCTAATCGCGGAACGAACGAGCTACAGTCAGGCGATCGACCGATGGTGTAATGGGACGAGGCTGTGCCATAACCGCGTTATAACGCGTTTTACCCCCCGTAGAAACCGAAACGCCTCTCCCGTGTCCCCGAAATTGCATCGTCATCGTTGCTTTCACGTTTACAGTCCAGGCGAAAATATCGTAGAACCGTGACGCGTCGTTTCCTCCTCTCTCGATGATTCACGCGAAAAATGCTCGAAATGCTGGCGTTTGAAGGAATTTACGCGGAACGTGTCGCCATTGAAATTCACTATCAGCCGTTTAATTACGTACGAATTCCACGGCCACACCGTTATCCGCGTACATACGAGGAGTGGCCGCGTGCCCAGTGCCGGCTTTTGTCGTTTCCCGCGATTCTCGCGAACGGGAGCCTCGGAGCATGTGGAACGCGTACTAAACTCATGGTGGACGTAATTACGGAATAATAGAACGACCAACGCCTTTGGATTGGTGTTCCACAGGCGCCATTCGTGGCAACCTCTAAAACCTCTGGCGTGTCACAGCGACGGTCTATCGTCGCATTGATCGCATGGATCGCTCGGTGAGAACCCGATGTGCGTCGTGTGATGCACGTCGACCGCCTGGCCGAGCAGTTGTTGGTTGCTGGTTAAGCATCGTGTTAAAAGCATAATAACGGGAATCGAAGATTCGAAGATCGTGGCGAGAAAACAGAGACGCGATGCCAAGACAGAGCAGGCTCCACTGACCGTAGATGCCGAGAATAATCCGTGGATTGTCTCAAGGACGTTGCTCGTCCACCAACCTATTCGCCGTTGTAGGCTCGAGATTCCTCCGAGTCACCCCGAGCACTCGCGGTCAAGTAATTTGCCATCTTATTTGATTCGCGCGTTCCATCCACCGGCGGTTCGTAATTCGTATCGCTCGAACGCATAATCGACGATGATTCGAACGATAGAAACCAGTGGAAACCGAACCGTTCGATCGACTGGCCGAGAATCGAGTTCGTCCGACTGGACGATCGATCGGATAGACGAGAGAACGTCGCGCGATTTATCGAAACGGTGATCGGAAACGACAGAAACGTTTGGATTGAGAGGACAGTCAATGATTATCTTGTACGCCATTACTCGTTCATCGCCGGTGTCCGCTATTTCCGCGAGTAAACTGGTCTTCATGAATCAACCGCGTTATACGGACGACTCTTTTGGAGTCACGTAAAATTTCAGCAACAAGAGACAAAAGTCTCGCAAGAAGTAGAAAAGTTTCGATATCAAAAGGATACTGGATTCGCGATTCGAAAAAAAGGAGAGATGATCGCGTATAGTCGCTATCGTAACCGTAGCGTATCGACTGGTAGTTGGCTCATTACCGACCTACGTGGTCTATAAACGACACAGAGCCGAGTTGGAGCGCGCGTCAGCGAGAGTAAGTTCGTCGAAGAACGGCGCGGGGGATCGTTCGATCGTCCGCTTGTAACTCGAGGTAATTAGAATCGGAGGTACCTACACCCCTGTTCCTTCGCCTCGACTTCTTCCAGCGTCTTTTCGCTCGTAAGTCTTTTCCCTCCGGTTCGCAACTTGGCTCCGTCTTTTCTGCTCTTTTTCTTCTCGGTGCTCGAACACTCTGTCGGCCGTCCGTCGCCCCATGTGGTGCGTTTGCATATACATTCACGTGCGTGAGCGCGTAAGCGTAAGCGATGCGCGAGTCAGCTTTGCTAGCGAGCTCGCGTCTCCTCTTTTTCTCCTTTTCCCTTCGTTCGGCACCGCTCGTATTTTCTCCGTCCCCTCGGAGCATATTCCGCCACGCCGCGCCACGCGTGCTCCTCGTTGCTTCTCGATGAAGTTCGTTGCACGCGATTGCGATTATTATCGATCTTTCGTGGTTCCGAACAGATCGTAGTAATTTTACCGGATAGTCGCGCGCACTTTTCTCTCGCAGCACCGAGGCTAGGTAGTCTCCGTGTCTTTGTCCATCCACTTCAAATAAAATCCATTTCGCTCTGTACTCTATCGCGACGAAATTGCCGACCGCTATCAGGATGAACGCTAACCGAAATAGACGAAAGACGTTTGTTTCCTTTTTTTTTTCGAATTCCCGTCATCCTCGAAAGAAACTCCTCGATTCGGTTTTATAAGAGACACGGGTACTTAACCTAAAAGAAATTTCGCGAATTTCGTATCGTCCGCAGAGCCGGAAGGAAAGTGACCCGTTAACGCGTTAGCTTGTTCATAGTAAATCAAGTCTGACGTGAACGTCTACCTTGTGGATACCAGTGGGTAAACAGGACGGTTTTCGATTTTCATTTGCTTGTTGGTCGATGGATCGATCGGACCGCGTGACGGTCGGAAGATGATAGAACGCGGAGAAGGCGCGGCTGAGTGCGCGCAGCGTTGTCGAATCGAAGGCCAGCAGAGGTCGTCGAACGGCCGCTGTTCCCGGGTGTGGGTGGTTGAAAGAAGGCCAGACAAATTACCCCCGGCTTAATACGACAATGTGCCATCAACTTTGGCCTACACGCTGACAGTTACTATTTCATACACCTTCTCGTTCTGGGCCCTCGGCCCTCGTCTCCTTTTCCCCTTCCTTCTCTGAACCAGCCAGTCTCCCGCCGCGTTCTTCTGCTGCACCACGTGCTCGTTGGGTCCCGCACGACCGAAAAACGCGCAGGCACTCGATTCAATAGAAGTCGGTTTTTCGTTCTTTCGCGTAGAGCGGACAATAGGCATGGCCACGTGCGAGGGCAACTCGTCGATCGCATAATTCGACAAAATCGACTTGGCTATTGCTCGCGTAAAACCGAAGCGAAGCGGCGAATGACGTGATAACGGATAAAACAGCTTGTGGACGAAGTCAAAGACAGTAACCAGCTCCTCGCTGCATCTCGATGCGTGTTCCTCTCGCGCTTCGTTTCCACCTTACGAATGATTTCTCCGAATCATTAACGGCAATTAAAACATCGATCGAGTACGGAGCGGAGGCTGGAGCACCGTATAGGGGCCAAAGCCTTTGAAAAGGGTTTCGTGCGGAGATCGAAGGATGAGCGAAGCAAGGAAAGGAGGAGGACCTCATGCGGCGAGAGCATATTACTTCGCAGGAGGCTGCATAGACCCACCTTCTCTTTATCCAATCCTCTTTTCTTCGGTCTTTCCCCGCTTCTCTTTCACGTTCTTCGCGAGTCTCCGCGGCCAGGTACCCTCCTCGAAGCGTCAGAGCTTCTCAACCGGGTGAAAACGCGATTCCTTACGCGTATCCGACTTTCGTTACGGCGACGATTAACTCGATAAGGTGTTTAGTTCGTAGATGGAAACGACCGCGAACCACAAGCGCGAACGGAAACGTGGTAGACTCGAAGCGATCCAGTTTCTTCCGAGTGGTTCGTAATATTTCCCCTGCGTCCTCCTTTGATCCCACGATCTCGCAAAGTGGCCGTACACTGGACTGCGCCGCGTACGAGGAAACATCGAAGCTTACTTAACCATCGATCTGATTTAGGAACGAACTCTAGCAATTATTCGGAGCGCTATGTCCTTGAAGAAATCGTCCGGTAGAGAAAATTCGAACGGACGTTTTCCGAGAAAGGAAGAGACTCGTGGAATGTTTCCGGTGCGAAGACGAGCGAGTATCGCGAAAGGCGCGAGCCGCCGTTTAAGGCTGGTCGTATCGTAACCCGATGTAAACGGCTGGCCGGTATCGAAGATCTCTATCTGTGAAAAGATCGAAAGGCGAGCGACTCGCACGGCCGTTCGCATCCGGGTGTCGCGGAATAGCGGTTATCTCGCGTTCCGTGTTTCTACAGAAAGCGAGCGAACGAACGAACATCGGAAGGTACCGACATAGAGGAAAGTCTACTCACGTACGTTCTCTCGAGGCATGGCTTTCGGTTTCTATGTTCCGCGGTTCGGCGCGGCGTACACAGCGAAGCCAGTGCTTCTTTTGCCTGCGTTGGTACAACCGATGGTCGAAGGCGGAAAGAACAGAAGAGAGAGAGAGAGAGAGAGAGAGAGAGAGAGAGAGAGGAGAAGCAGGCGCTGGAGTTGTAAATCGGGAAAATGAGAGAATGCTAGAGAATCGGCCGCCTACGAACGCATAATACGCTACCCTCGAATACGATCCTGCTGTCAGCAATCGACGCGTAAACGCCGCTAAACAATCCGGAAAGTGGCATGGCTCGCTGCGAGAACATCTCTTCTCGTAATAAGGTGTACGAGTCTCGCGCACGTAACGTTGCGGATGCCCGAGGATGTGAGGTGAAGGTGGAAGGCAGCGGTGAAACGGCCGAGTGGATAAGGAAGGCAGGAAAGGAGTATCGGTCGAGGGGGAGGGAGGACGCGGGAGATGTGTCGGCAGTCGTGTTGTCATTTCTCAACTGGTCTTGCCGCCGCGTTCCGTGGATCGGGTCATCTTTCGGCTCGTCCTTTCACCCTGTTTCCCTCCCGTAACCAGCCCTCGTCTCTCGCTGCATCTTTGTTCCGGTTGTTCTGCCAAGGAACGTCGGTGCTTTCTTCATCGGCGCGAACGTATCGTGTCTCGAGCCGTCAGGCTATTTATTTAATATCGTCACGAGTCACAGCGGTGCTAGCGCGTCCCGAACATTTACCGACTGAGCAAGGTTCCCGATGACGCGAAAGATCGATTACGCTCGCGCGTCCCTTCCAACGCACCGAGGGATGGGGAGGTCGTTGGGTCAACCCCGGTGAACAACGGTCACGCGACAACGCGTTCGACGATTGCAAGTTCGTTAAGGCGACCGCGGCTACGCGTAGAAAAAACGTTTCATCGATTTCCTCGTAAAGTAACTCCCATCGCCGTTAACGCGGCGAAGCAGGAGGCAGGACACAAGCAATGCCTTAAAAGAATTTAAATTGGTATCTGCCGGATGAAGACTCGGGGAATTACTGTAAAATTCGACGATCCTCGCCCACGCGCGTTTATTACTGGAATCTTCGTCTTCTTCCCTCGCGTTCCCTTCCACACGAGTTGATGTGCCCCTTTTTTCCCCTCGTCGCAGGGTTAGCGGTTTAGGTTAAGTTCGTGAGGGACGCGAACCCTTTTATTTACTTTACCGGTCCGCGGAGATCGTATAGACTCGATAAAGCATTGCGGCCGCAACTCCGAAAGGATGCCTTCCTTCTCGTCTGCCGATTCTTTCTCTCTTCCTCCTCCACTTTGCCTCTTTCCAATTGGCGAAAGTAAATTAACGCGAACTCGAGGTATTCGATTCCCTTATCCGTTTCTTCCCCTTGTGTCCTTCTCCACCGCGATATTCACGACCGCCGAAACGAACGATCGCGTACGATCGATGAACCGTACATAAAGCGAACTGCATTCCACGCGTTTCGCATTTACCTTCCGTTCTCCCCGCGTGTCGGCCAACTGCGTTCGCGACTTCTCTGATGCATCCAGATCATCGATCGGTGACTCTTTCGATCGCTGATATTCGACTAGATGCGTTGGACAAATTTCGGCACAATGGCTTTTTCGGCGTCGAGGATAGGGAAACGAATTACCTTGCGACGCGTCTCTTTTAAATTTAGTTCACTCGTTCTTTTCTTATCTCGCGATAGGAATGTAAGCGGTTTCTGGTTGAAAATCGAAGATTCCGACGGGGCACCCCGTGGTATTTTCACATTCACGAGGTACGCAGCGCGTCTCCGGGGAATTTGAAGTTTTGCGATAAACTCGTCCATGGTTGGACGTGCGCGGCTGTTCTTCCACGCAAGCGCGACCAGATAAGGTTTTGTTTATTCTTTTGTTGGCACACAACGACGTCGTCGGTGCGAATTTGGCGCCTGGATCTTTGGCCAGCGTGTATCGGACGTAGGCGGAGAAGAAACTGTCGGATGACTAGTCGTTCCTCGCGCCCTCTCGTTTCCGTCGTTATTGCCGCGGTCGAATTATTTCTTTTCCTCGGGACCGTAACTCGCATCGACGAAAAGAGGGAGAAGGGCCAGCGGTGAAATTTCAGCCAAACGCGCTGCTCGCGGCCGACTCGCCTGTAAAAAAGGGAACCCGCGCGCCTTCGTCGACTCGGCCGACTCGCAATTCGGTCGGATAAAGACAGCAAGACCGATCGTTCCGCACTCTTCGTCCTACCTTCACTCCCGATCGATTCATCGTTCTTCTTTTTTCTTTTCCTTTTTCTTCTTCTTCTTCAGCTGCTTCTTCTTTCTCTCCCCCTTCTGCTTCTGCTTCTTCTTCTTCTTCTTCTTCTTCTTCTTCGTTGCCGTCCTTTTTGTCTTCGTCCTTCGATCCCCCGTTGTCCGAGAGGAAGAGAGCGAGCACGATTGAAAGCGAGGAAGGGAAAAGATCGAGGATTCGATGGAAGCAACGAAGGAGAGGGCAGAAGGAAGGAGGGAAGAAAGGAAAAGGAAGGGTTGGTAGGGAAAGGGAGCCAGCCGACCTAAATGCGGGTCCAGGCGCGGGCGGGCAGTTGATATCGAATTTATCAGGTGTCGGGTTGCAACCGTTCATGCTCTGTCCTTAAGCACGCATCCACGTCGTTTTGTCGGGCCAACGCGCCCGCAGCATATGCGAAACTTCCATCCGATTTGCCACGCTTGGAACGACGCGCGTACCGTACCGTCTTTTCGTGGCTCGACATTGAGCCGCGGATTTCGATTTCTTCGAACGTTCGCCAGTAAAGCGTTCGAACGAGGATTCGTATGAAATCGAGGAATGCATCGTATTGTGCACGCCGGGCGTCGTTCCACGAATGGGCGACGTTGGAAGAAAAACCAGAAGATTAGAAGGAAAGAGGGAAGAGGGAATCCGAGGAGGAAAAGAAGTTGGAATAGGTAGACGTTGATTAGGAGGAGCAGCTCGAGGCGTGCTTTCTTTCATTCGATCGGTTGGTCGATCGGACGGTCTTTGCGCACTCCTACCAGCTGGACTGGATTCCCTCTCGTCCCGTCTTACCTCTAGCCTATATTCCCTCTCTGGACGCGAAGCTCTTTTACCGTGGCTCGCCGTCAGTCTCGGCGAGTCGCTTCTGTTTTCAGACTCGAAGCACGCGATCCTCGTTCGCATGTATAACCGGCACGACCACCATCTTCGTTCGCGTTCCGTGTCGTCGTGGTTGTTCGTTCGTACGTTGGTTCGTTCGTTTCTTCTTTCCTTCGGCCGTTCGTTGGCTCGCTCGTCCGTCGTACGTCCGCGTCCGTCCGTTACACGACAAAAGCGTGTTCACCCGGCACACAACCATTAGCCTGTTGTACGCATCGTACCGCCACCAATACCGTTCTCGAACGTCACGACCACCATCCTCTCGGATCGCCACTACCACCACCGGTTTTGAGCCCAATTTCGCCGGCTCGCTGCACAGCCGAAATTATTTCCACCGCTGTATTCACCGAACCTGATTCCGCCTGTTTAATGCTCGAGTTGCGTTTCGCCGAAATCGGGAAATTCAAGGATGCAGCTGCACCACCGCCACGTCTACGTATCGACACCCATGATTTCGCTCGAAGTGAATATTGCCGAAACCCTTGGTCACACTGTACATCGCCTCGCGTATCACCGCCGATTAAACGATTGATTGCACGTATTCGTAATTATAATTATACGCGTCCGCAATCGCCTTCGTCCCGCTCTACCGATTTTGTAACGCGTCAAACGATTTCAACGAACCTATAAATTACATGCTTCCTAGGACGATTACCGATCGAGTCGTTGTTTGGTCCGGACGTTAATAGGAACCCGTAGAGACGAGATATGATTAACGATCTTGCCGCGCATTGCTTATAGTCTCTTATAACCGTGACGATTTACATATTACGGAGCGTGTCTTAATTTGACAGCGAGAATTTGACGGTCTCTGCGGCAAACGACACCCGATCGATCCATGAGCGGATCGGAACGTGTCGAAATCGATTGTCTTCACTGGCAAATCGACGCGTTCGTTGATGCTCGCGCGATCACGTTTCTCTTCGTTTTCACAAGAAGATCGTCACAAAGCGGAAATTAAAAATGCACCACGGTTTCGCGATGAAGAAGGGAACGCAGCGATTCGTATGCGACTCGTCGAGATTCCGTACGCGCTACAATGTACCGGGCATGCGGTGCCTCTTTTACGAGCACACCGAACAACGAGAAAGAGAGAGCGACGACGAGTTTGTGAACACGATACTCGCATCTCATCCTCCGACTTCTCTTTTTTTCTACCTGGCGGCTGCGCGACCGGAAGTACGTAGTGGCTCGTTATTACCAGACGTGGCTCTTTTCTATTCTTTTCTACTCGTCGGCGATACGCGCATCGCGTGTTTACGCGCGACCCGACCGACTTCAAAACTCTGGAGAGTCTCACAGAATTTTAATATCGCCTTGGTTAAGATCGCCGTCGTATTCTACAGAAATAGATGCCTATGTGTGTACGTATGTGTGCATACCTTAGCCGTAGCTTTGGGACGTACGCGAGTCTTGGCGATGCCGCTGCCAATTGCTTGAAGCATACGTGCGATGTTGAGCGATCGGAGAGACGTATTCCAATATTTTCATCGTGTATTACGAGAGATACTCGTTTTCGCGGTTACGATCTCTCGAGTACGGAGAGTACACAGTTGGAAGGAGAAGGAAAGTCTCGCTAACAGCGAAGGGCCTCGTGCGTCGATAAAACGGCCGGATAGTCGTAAATTCGTTTTTGCTCCTCTCCCTCTGCCGAGCTCTTCCTTTCGCGCCGCGGCGCGATCGGTAATTCGCTCTCTGCCCCTTTCCCCCTGGCTTCGTCGTACCCCTCCCTGTCTTGCGCTACGCTTAAACGTACATCGACTTTGCACGCGAACCGACTTCGTGGAAGGGAAGAATAGAAAGGCGATGTAGAAGGAGAAGGAAGAGTGGAAGAAAAAGGGCAACACTCGTGAAATATAAGCTGTGACATTGAGAGAAGAGAAAGCGCGAGATACGAATTAGGGTAAGAGGCGAGAAGAAGCAAGGGAAGGAAGAAAGAAGGAGAGTCACGTAAGTACGCAGCGCGGGAAGCAAAGAGGGACAAAGGAAGATCGTTAAGAGAAGAAAATTACATTGGTGCTCCGGAGTCCATTGGACTGCTATTAGCAATAAAATCGGCCAGCAGCGTAGCCGAACGGTTTTCAATAGGGCGGGGTGAGTCGCTGACTGACTAGCCTGCCGACTCGGTTCGTCTTTCTTTTTAAACGTCGTTCTCGAAGCGTTCGTTGACGATAGCGTACGTCCTACGGTTGATTCGAGACGAAAAATCAGAAGCGGTTTTGGAACTAGGGCTTGGCGGAAGATGAAAAACGTAGTGTCCCGCGTTTACTACGATAGGTAACACCGCGGATGCTAGATAGTCGTTCCGTAAATCGAACACGAGCCGTAGAGCACGCGGCACGCGGACGGTGCTCGACTTTATCGTCCTTGGTCGAGCGGGCCACGATTAAGATCGTCGGACGGCAATTTCGAGGCTAATAGCGCCCTGGCTCTCGGATGGAAGTGGAGGAAAGAGGGACAAGGAACTTTGCGCGCGGTGAGGTTGAAAAGACCGACTCGTCGGCGGCTGTTCGAAAGCATCTTGATGGTATTCAGAAGCCAGGTCGTTCTCTTCAAATGCAAAGGTTAAGAGACGGGTGGGAGTGGAATAGCGGGCGGCGGCACTGTGGCGAGGGTGGTACGAATATAGCTAGAGCAGAGAGGGGGATGGGGGCCTTCCGACGGAGGGCGCGCGGAACGAAACAACGAACGAGAACGAGGAGAAACTGGAAGAGAAAAGGAGAGACCCGGGGTGAGGTTGCTTTCTGTGGTTTAAGCCGTGCATACGTAATATCTGATTCTACGTCCAAGGGAGCAGGTCCGGCGCGATTGTCCTGGTCGTTGTGCGCGCACGTTGTCGAGGAGCGAGACGGAAAACATCGAAGCGTCGCGTTTCAGACGAGGACGAGAGATTTTCAGCGACGAGGGGATCCCAGCAGCAGCAGCAGCAGCAGCAGCAGCAGTCACAGCCACGGATAAAGGCCCCCAGATAGAGAGAGGCTAAGAGAAAGACGTAGAATGAACAGAACGGCGGAGAGAAGAGCGAAGAGAAAAAGAGGCAGCGAAAGAGAGAAGCAAACGGACGAAGCCGAGTAACTGGGGGCGTTGGGGGGAAGACGAGTAACAAGGAAGGCGTACAACTCAGAGAGGGTGATTGTTTTACCGGTGACATGATAATACTTTGCTTGGGCGTATTTAAGGATGGAGAAGTCGTAGCATCTTCAACTTTGTCGTTACTTCACGTCGATTCGAAGAAAGATGGAAAAAGAAACCACCGTTCCCTCGTCTTTCCGTGTTTGCCCATGCGTTCATGCGGCGTTGTCGACGTTATAGTTATTAACGTCGTGGTCAAAATCGGCATGGTCTCGTAGCGGGAGGGAAAAAAGAGCAAATGAGAAAGATAGAGAGAGGGGACAGAGCAGAATAGCGGAGGTGAGTTTGGAAGAAGGTGAAAGGAGAGAGGAGTAACTGAGAGAATCTGGCGGCAGCGGCAGCGGCGACGGCGCAACCTATTGTCCTCGTGTCCACAGCCTTTTTCAATTCAAATTGAAGCCGCAAAAAAAGCGCAGAGCACACACACGATTCGGGGACCGAACGCGAAAGCCGGTCCCTCGTTCGTTCGATACAGCGGTAGGGGGACCACTCTTCTTCCTTCGGTCAGGCTTCTTCTCGTTCTCTCGTCTACGTCGTACGAGGGCTGATTCTATCGGACCGTAAATATCACCATCACAGACGCAACTAACGGATCAACCTCCTCCTGCGACCACTCGCACGCGCGCGTACACGCACCACACAAACACGTAAATGCGTGCACGGCTCCTCTTTACCGGCAAATATACGAGAACATCGTCGGAAGAGGAGTACTAGAAAAGACAAACGAAAAAATCCCTTTCTTCTCCGTGCATTCTCTCTCGGTTTCGTGCGTGCGACCGATTGCGTACTCTGCTCGGAATCAAACCGCCTTGTACCTTGTACGTTCGTTGTACGTACACGGTATCCATACTCGACGACATTTTCGTTTGACGTACGAAGAATATGGGGAAGCATTGGTGCTGTTCCAAAGGGTTCGACTCGTTTTTTCACCTTCACCGTGAGAATCGACGAGTTCCCCGATAGTTTTTGGCTCTGGTTTGCAATCGTTTCCGCGCTCTATGACTCGTCCTAACTTTGACTTCTCGCGATGTAAATTCGCTAATTTTACTCACTAATCTTGTTTTTGTTCTGTTTTCAGGTAAGCCATTTATCTCGAAACCTTGGTCGAACATCCATCCGTTCAACGATCACCTCCGCCGAAATCGAGAGAATCGTAAGTAAGTATTTACTTACGTGCGTTTTACTCGCGTGAAAAACGCCTTGTTAATCCACGATCACGGGGCGAATCTAGCTATTCCGTTTCTCTTCGGGACTCTGGCTTTTCTGAAGGCGGTGCAACCGTGCAACGCTCGATAGCAGAGATTGGTGGCCCCTTTGCGTAGAAAAAAAGAACCGATGCTCCTGATGACACTGTACAAGAAACGCGGTGATCGATCCTGGGAACCACGGAGCCGTGGATCTTTCGAAAGAGTTATTGGATACGTAGGGTCCTACGTTCTACTCCCGTGAAAGCAATCTTTGTCTCACCCCGTGCGACCGGGGGACAAAAGCACAGAGCTGGGAGAGAGAAGCGACAGTGGAAGCGGCGGCGGGCGACGGGCGGCGGGTGGCGGCACAGCAACGAGGACGAAAAGTTGGTTCGTTTCGGTTCTCAAAGGTTCTTCGAAATGCACTCCCCTCCATGGTACGTTGGATAGTTTAAGGCGGTTCCGCGAGCAGGGGGCAGCGAGAGAAGAGACGGCCCTCGATCGCGAATCGTCGGATCGTCGGATCGTCGATCCACCGCGCCGCCGTGGCCTGACCACAGTCCGACCGCTTTGCATTTGTTTCGGTGATCGGTCTGCGCTGCCGGGGCCCGCTTCCCCTTTCAGCTGTCTTCCTTCGTAGGTCCTTGTCATTCCTCCTATGCGCTCCCCTTTTTCCTCTGCCGCGCGCGCACTGTTTCGCTCCTCTCTCATTCTTCTTTCCTCTATCTGCTGTGGTTGCTCGTTCCCTCGGTGGCTTGGACAGCCACGTCAGTCTCTAAATTACCCTGCCGCTGGACCCTCGACTGTGTCTATCGACTGCCAGCAACGGCCACCGAGGGACCAAGTCCGATACGTTTCGGTTTACCGTGTGCTTTCTCCGTTAATTGATAACCGATATCTCGGATCTTCGGACAGTTTTCGGTTTGGCAATCGAAGCCGTGTTTGGGACCAGGTTTGCCCGCGCGCGTATACCGGAACCGCTCCGCTTAACGAATCACCAACGACAACAACGTCCATGACGACTGATGAACGAAAACGAAACGTGCCATCGAAGGATAGGCTCTTCTTCGTTCTCTCTACCCGCCTTGTTTATCGAATTCACCAACTGTCTCGTTTCTTCCTTCCGTTCCCTTTTTCCATCTGCCTTCTGTCTATCCTCCCTCCGTTCGGCTCCCTCCACCCTCCTTCTTTTCTTTCTTTTCTCAACCTTTCTCTCCCTTTTTTATTTCTCTTTTTCTTCTTCTTCCGGCGTTCTTTCTTCGACCACCGAGTTCACCACTCGGAGAGCCCTACCTCCGTTTTATTCGTCCGTTTCGGAACCATCCGATGCGCGAGAGCGACAAGGACGACCGCGTACAGAGAACCACGGAACGAACGGGTCGCGCGGAGAGTCAGGCGGACGCGCCGACTGTCGCGCACCTTTTTTTCTTTCTCTTCTTCTACCGCTGCAACTTGTGTTGTTGCTGCTGCTGGTTCTGCTGCTGCTGCTGCTGCTGCTGCTACCGCTACTCTTGTTGCCGCTGTCTCGGCCTCTGTCTCTGCTGTCTTCCTCCTTCGTCGTCACCGTCACCGTCACCGTCACCGACGCTGTCACTGTTGCCGTCGCCGTCGCCGTCGCTGTCATCGTCCTCCTCCTCCTCCACCTCTCCTTTCCCTCGCTCCTTTCGCCTTTGTTTCTTTGTCATAATTGCCCGCGACGACTAATAAGGCGATTCTTCGCGTTCCACCCAAGAAGAAATTCCAAGTTCCCTACTCACCGAGCGTTAACATCCTTCACTATCTTTGCGTGGATCCGGAATAACGTTCGAACTGTCGACGACTCGTCCTCGTTTGTACCTGTCACTTGTTGAAATTTCCTCGCCGAACAGCGGAGATTCGTTGGTTTTGTCGACCGACGATTGACGAAAGAGGTTAACGTATCTTCTAAACCCGCTTTTGTTACGTAACAACCACGGCGGCAGGAAATCGACGTCAGCGTTCTGAGTTTCGCGAGTCGTGGGTGGCAAATAGTGTCGATCATCGTCGTCTGGATATCGCATCTCGTTACGTTTTGTTCTGTTCCCTCGCGCTCCGAATCAACGTTGTTCCCCGTGGAAACAAACCTCGAGTTCCTCCGATAAGGAGCATAATGGAAAATTAGATGCGGCCGGACTGTTCTTACGTAGAAAGTTTCGATCATAGAGTACGTGCAAAGTATAGGGTAACGGAGACAATGCATCGACGCGTAATGACTAGGTTAATGGGAAAAACAATGTGCGAACAAGGCACTGCGTCGAAGATAAGAGAAAGAAGATAAGGGAACAGCAGGACAGAATGGCTGGAATCTCTACCGATTTAATGATATCGCGATGTTTCGAACCTACGATACAGAGTCATCGGGCTCGTGATAACTCTGCTGTACTATTCGTCGAATACGTTATATGCCGTGCTTATGTGAACACGGGTATTACTATTAAAAGCTAACTCTTTACTCCTCCGTCAGGATGGGCGAGCATCCAGCATAGGAAAACAATTTTCCTGATTACAGCGACTACGAGAGTAATTGCGCTGATGATCATCGTAATAAAAGCTTTCTGCCCACGGTGACACGATATCGACCTGCATGTTCTTCATCCAAGACGTATCGTATACGGGAATTCCGGGTTAAATAAATAGCGATGCGACGTATCGCGTTCTTCGAGTTTCGATGTCTGTCCGAGGCCTCTCGTCGTGTCGCGAATCTCGATTCTTCGGTAAGAATTGCTTTGGGGTGGTGGAAGCCGGGCTATATACATAGTCCATACGTGGCCCACGAGGCCGGATGTTTGGCTGTGTAACAATAGAGGGTGATAAATGTGCACGTCAAGGGCTGCGAAGAGGGCTCCTTCTTCGAGCCGCTGCCAGAGGAAGCTTCTAGCCTCGGAGAACCTCGGAGCGACGCCACGGGACGAGGCCGACTCGCCGGCTATCTCCATCTTGAAACGGGATACGAGCACGCCCGCGCATCCTAATGCCGTTTTTCGGCCGGATCCGCTTCTCTGTTACAGGTAGGATCAAGGAATATCTCTATATTTCGAATGGCTGACGTTGAGAGTTTCGGCAAGTTGCTGGTCCGAGAAACCGAACCGCTGCCGACTCTCAGGATTTTCTCAGGAATTTTCTCGAACGCTGTAACTCCTGCTTTCAGACGATTGATCCTGCGAACGATTAACGTGACTCCGCCTCCCTATTAAAAGAAATCGTCACGGGATCGCAGCGAGATACCATGATAACGGAAACTCGTCTAAATTTCTAAGAAACGCGGTATCGACGAGTTACATGAATCTGATTATGTGGAAAATATAGTAGTCTCAGAAGCGGGGAATATTACCGCCTAGGTGATACTAGCGCTCGATAAGCTCGAGCACATCGAGCACATCGAGGAGTAGAGTATGGGTTACTCCGTAACG
The DNA here is from genome assembly GCF_024542735.1 of Bombus huntii. NCBI lineage: Eukaryota > Metazoa > Arthropoda > Insecta > Hymenoptera > Apidae > Bombus > Bombus huntii. Next base: position 2,108,306 of record NC_066244.1, read on the forward strand.
ATTACCCTGTGTGTACGTTCTGCGCGTACTCGTCGTAACATTCGTTTGGGCGTGACGACGGTGCGTGCGAGATTAAAAAAATAGCGTTGCAAACTTTGTTTTTCTCCGGATCTTTGTTTTTGGCATCGGTAGGTCAAATTGGAACTTGCATGTGCTTGAAACGAAAGGAATTCTCCCATCGTTTTATTTCCTATTGGTACGGCGAACGCAAACGGTTGGTCGTTCCTCGGAAGAGAACAAATTGCGTTAATTAACCGAGTCGAATGGCGAGTGGTAACGCGAACCGAAGTACACTGGCCTTGCTTTCGATCGATAGGATCGCGATTATGTTAGTCGAAGAAACGGTCATGTGTTACGACGTTTAATAAGAGATTACATTTTTCCGCTCTTCGTGCTTTTCGATAGACAAGATTACACGTACTCCGACAAAGACGTTGCCACAAGTTCCGCTCGAATAATTTTCTGTTATTTCTCCTTTCCTCTGTCACGATCTTCGTGTTTCTGCTTGCGTGAGTTTGAAAAGGACAACTAGATGCGCCAGATAAAATCTCGTACTCTTTGGGACGGAAATTCGTCTTCGTAAAAAGGTAGACGAGGTTTTCGGCCTCGCGCTTTTTTCTCGATCGATCTCTGCGTGATATTGCTAATATCGCATCTCGTTGTTCTATCTAGAAAATCTAGACGCTGCGAAACGACCGGGCAGACCGTACGATGGTGTGTATTGCTAATATCGGCGTGCATGCGGAGAACATCGAGGCGTGGGTGTCGATGGTCGCAGTTCATTGAAAATTCCAGCTTGTCCCCGGGGTTCCGTTAGAAGCTCACCAGGAGGGCTACCGACGCTCTTGGGCGACGGATTATTTAGTGGAGGCACGCGCTACCGCTTGATTTTCACCTACAGATAGCTCAATCTCCGAGGATCCTGGTGACTCGACGGATTTAAATCTCCGTGTTATGTTCGAACGTTTCCCTAGACGAATATCTATTCTAGGAAAATTAGGGACGCTTTTCGTTCTCTCGTAGGATAAGTTCCCTTAGCCTTGTTCTCGTTGACAGGTTCTGAAACAAATCGAATTATTCAGAAGAAAGATCGATACCCGACTTTATAACAAATTTGAGACGTACGGAAGGAGCAAACAACTGTGATCCAATGGTTTCGAGATGAAAAGAAAGAAGATAAGGGAGAGGAGAGGAAAGATATAAACAAAGGGTAAAGTAAAGGGAAAGGAAGAGAGCTAGAATGAGAGGGAACGAGAGCATCGGTATTAATTACACGGCGCGCGTCCGGCTCCCTAGGCCACCTACGGTTACCCGCTTTGCATAATACGTATATACACTTACGGTAAGGGTGGCGAGGGAGGATACGAAAGAAGATAGAGGCGGAAAGCGAAGAACGACAGAGAGAAGAAAAGAGAAGGAAGAGGAGGAGGAGGAGGAGAAGAAGAGCCGGCGAAGTGTAAGGCAAAGTCGAAGAGTATGGTTGGTGGGAGAGGGGCAGGCGGGAGGATCTGGCGCGGATCGAAAACGAGGAACGGCGAGGAACGTGTTCCATTCCCACTCGGTCCGAACCGGAATCGCCTCCTCTTTCTTCTTCGTTGAGAACGCGAGAGCCACGAAGCTTCGTCTTATTCTGTTGCTCTTTCTTTCTCTTTCGCCGGGTCGAAGCGCGCCTGATTATTTAGGCAGCGAATGTTTAATCGAAGCATTGTATCGGTAGGGCCAGAGCTGCTGGCTGCTCGGTTGCCTCGCTTCTCTCGCTGTGTTTAGCCGAAGAGACACTCCGCCTCCTCCACCTCCACCCCTCGCGGTCTTCCCCTTTTTCTCTTCCCCTCGTCTTGTGCTACTCTCCCTCTTTCTCTTTCTCTTTGTCTCTGCGCCGCCGCCACTACCACCACCATCACCTCCACCATTGCCATCGCTGCCGCCACCGCCGCTACCACCACCGCCACCCTCTCCGCCACCGCCACCGCCACCGTCATCACCACCGTCACCATCACCATCACTACCACCAATACCACCCCCACCACCATCACCACCATCACCACCACCACCACCACAAGCACCACCACCACCACAACCACCATCACCACCACTACCGTCACCATCACAGCCGCCACCTCATCCTCTTTACATTTATTCGTTTATTTGTTGGTGGCTGATACCTCATTACCGCGACAGATCCACCGATAAGCGCACCGTTCTCGGAAACACACAATGCGCCCCTCCTTTCTGCAGACTACCATTGCTGCTGCTGCTGTTACTTCTGTTGCCGTCATGAAAGAAAGGACAGAAAGGGAGGCGAGGTGGCGGCATCGGGAGTACAATCGGTTGCGGCACACATCCTCACCCTTTTCTTCCACCTCGTCCACCTCTTTGTTCTTCCTACTTTGCTCTATCCTCGTTCGCCTTTTTTTGCCTCTCCTCTTCTCTTCGTGGCTCTGTTGGTCACTGAGTTTACCGAGAAAGTAGATATCACTGCGGTCTTCGGCTCGTGTATTTGCTTTGCCTCCCGCACCGTTCCACCCCGAGGGTGGAGTTCTTCGATCGATACAACTCCATTCCAAGCTACATGTAGCTACGAGACCCAGCAGCAGGACTTTATCGCTCTATCGAGGCCTCGCGAATCGAATTTCCATTTATTAGTGGCCTTCTGGAATCCGGCCGATCCTATGGAAGCTAATCCGCCTATTTGCTTCTAGTCGATTCCGACGCGGATATCTTTGAAGCGCCGATCCTCGATCGTTTCGTATCGCTTCGACGAACCATAGATTTGTCCGGTTCTATAGCGAGTTAAATATCGGTCGAAATTGAAACCGTTATCGATGGAGATTCGTGTTTGGATACGGGATATGCGGATACACTTCCATTCGAAAACCGTGGCGAAACGAGAAATATGTCACGGATATTTTTAGTCTATCGACTCGACTACCGGAACGCCTCGAGGACGACCTTTGCTCTAAAAGCACGCACGAAAGAATCAACTGTACCGATCGAACAGATCGGTGCAGATAGCACCTCGCGAGTAGTGATATTTTCGAAAAGTCAGATCGTCGATCGTCATCCACGTTTTCGATCGTCGTTTTAATTCCAGTGTCGACTGATTCGCAGATACGCGTTATGCAAATGACGAACAATTGGAAGGAACCAATTCGTATGTATCGAGGAGATTGTATTTTCTCCTGCGAACGATGTATCGAAGTCGGGAATCGAGTCGATACGATCTCTCGAGTCATGTTCACCAGTGGCGTCTTATTTCGAAATTAGAACGAGACTCGCGTTCTATTCTATTGTGGTAAGATAGGATACAAAACCCGTTGGAAGAAATTTCGTCGTCGATCGGAAAAGGTATGGAACGGGACGGAAGCAAAAGAAAGGGGAAAGAACGGAAGATAAATGACAGAGCCGTCGAATTCGCTAAGCCGTTTCGTGGTGACGTTGCGCGTAACGAGCAAAGAAAACAGGTAGTCCGAAAGATTCGCAAACGAAATCGGATCGCTCCGTTTGTATTGTATCTAAGTGAATCGGTATAAATGGCGAGCAAAAAATTGGTTCCGAAGATGGAGGGGTTGTAAAAGGGTAAAGAGAGACGAGCAAAGAGACGAAGAGAGAGGGAGCGCGCTGCAAAGAGAGAGAAAGCGAGGAGGGGTTGGACATTATTTATCGATAGCAATGAAAAGGTGGCGGTCGGCGCTTGATGCCGGAGGCTCATTATTCAGATTAACGTTACGCGCCTTTTTTCGCTGGCCAATACGCCGGTGAATATTACTCAATAAATCATGGACGTCACAGTGCTAAAGACCCAAAGAAAGGAGGGTCCTTGAGATTTTTCAAATCATCTGGCTTGATGAATGCAACATCGTTTCTCGGGCCACGAACTCGGTTGCTCGTGGAACAGAGCGCGCCAGAAAACATTAGCATGAGTTACCATCGCGTTGCATCCGTACGAGTTAAAATGGTAATGGTAACACAATACATCGATTGCGCGCCGTGCAATCGTTTACTACTACGGGAAGTGTTAGACTCCGATATGGGATGGGCAAACGCTACCGACATTGGTCAATGTTCCGCCAGCTTGTTGAACGCTGATTAAGAACCGTTTTGAATGCCTTTCCCTTTAAACAGCACCGTGCAAGTACTTGTGGGAACATTGACGCTACAGGCCAAGTCCGATGCGAGAGACAGAGGCAATATGTTTTCAAGCGTGAAAACATTCGTAATTGTGGTAGATCGGGTAGGCGTTGATTCTTCTGTCCCGATTCTGAGGAACGTTAGCGTCGAATGTCGTCCCGAAGAAAATAAACGTTGAACATTACGCGAGAGAAAACTTTGTACCTACCCGAAATATGTGGAGCGAGGAAGCTGGTGGTGCGGTGCTCTCGGTAATCGAGATTTATATCCCGATTATGGTAAAGAGGAGGGGCTACTGAGTAACGAGGAACATTCTCGTCCGACCCTTAACATAGTTGGCATTAGCCGTACTCGAGACGACAAAGGAAGAAAAGGGAGGAAAGGAAAAGGACAGAGAAAGAGAGAGAGGGTGGGGTGAGAGAAGGAGAGATACCATGCGTCGCTGGTGGGTAGATGCATCTCGAGCGTAGATACTCGCAATGGAGTCGAGAACATTGATAACGCGAATAACGCGACTTTACACGTGGCTAGACGAGAGGATCGCGCGTAACTAAGAATACGGGAGAGAAGGAGAGAGACGGTGGTTGGAAATAGAGAAAGGAATCTCGAGTGTCTTTCACGCGACTCACTGGGTCACCATTTATAGATGTATTCATCTAGCTCGTGACTGGGAGTCGGAGAAAGGATATCGGGGACCGACGGAGGGCAGCGGATCGTCGCCAAGCGTGGGATAAATATCTAAGGTCTGTGCTTCGTTTAATTAGCATCGGTATACCGGCACGGTCGCACTCGCGTACGAATACGTGTACGTGCAACGCGGCAACGTGCAACGAGATGGAGAGAGAGCTGCGTCGCGTCTGTTCGCGTGTGGGTGGGGAAGAAGCGGATCGTTCGAGTCGCGAACCTAAGGATGTACGGATGCAGCGGAGCGAAGAAGAGACGAGACGGGAAAAGGAAACGGAGGACAGAGTGGAGAAGGATGGAGGGAAGCGAAGGAGAAGAGAGGCGAGGAGAGGAGAAAAGAAGAAAGGGAGGTTGAGAAGAGGATGCGAATCGCAGAGTTGGACGGACACGTTGACGAGGCACAGTAGTACCTCGAGGACTAATTAAATAAATCCGGGAGCGGCTTCTCGGGCTGCGATCGCGACCGTAACCACCACGACGATGGTTAGGGTCGTCGTTGCGGAGGCGTCTCGGGTCAAGCAGGAGGTCAGCACGCTGGCGGTCCATCTTCTCCTCCCTCCTGATCTTCTGCTTCATCACCGTCGCACCGGTGCTCCTCTTTTCGTGACGAGACTAGCGCCCCCTCGTGTCGTAGATTACCTTCCGACCTAGCTAGTCATGCTAATTTATTCGATGGTCGATGTAACGATCGCTTTTCTTCGTCTGGAACTCGAGCTCGAGGAACGATGCGCGCGCGCGGTGCTCTGTTCGCGATTAGCACACCGGGAGAAGCATTTGTTACTCGGTCCGCGAGATTTTATCGAGAAAGCGTAACATCCGAACGAAGAAAGCCGTGTAACAACCACATCTACCGGTTCTGCGTATTCTATACGATCGTGCGCGTGTCCAAAACGTACATATGTATGTACTTAGCTATAGTTAGTTACGTACGTAGATTGTTGGCGCGTTATACCAGGATTCGACGTTTGCGAATCCGCTTCTCGCGTTCCAGCGGGTCGCCAATGGAGAGACGACCGTGCTGGGGTATCCATGGAGCGGATAGAGTCGATGCATGAGCAGATAGAGCGTCTAAATCGCTTCGCGGTACACCTTGCAGTTAGCAGGCGGTATTAGTCTAGGTGGCAGCTGTTGGTGAGAGCCTCTGCTTGTAACCAATCAACGTACTCCGTCTCTGTTCGACGGCATTTTCCTTCTCGGTCTCGTCGTTCATCATCCGCCACTCGACCATCCGAAGTTTCTTCTCTGCTTCGTGGATGAGGCACAAGCTTCGACGAGTCATTACACGAATACCGACGCGGCGATTCTATTCCATGTATTCTGCGCCCATCACTGTCACTCGCGCTTCCCCCCCCCCCCCCCCCCCCCGAACGATTCGATAATTCGCCAGATCCTATTACCGAATCGCGCGTTCCATTTTCGACCGGCGGCGGCGAGATCCTCATCAAGGATATCGATTGCGATGTTTGCACGTCGCGTCTCATCGCGTCGTCGGTGGGAGGCAATTTATACGTTAAACGGTTTCGTGTTTTTCCATGGATCTCGCGGTACCAGTTCTTGCGCATAAACCTTCGCGAGAGGTTCTATCATCGAGGTAGATAGAGAGAGGGAGAGATGCGTATAGATAAGGCTGAGAGTGGCATTCAGGATAGCGTATCGACGGAAACTCGAGGTGACCTAGGAACCTTACGTCGGGGAAGTCGTTCGTAGTTGTTAGAAAATATTACGATTTAACGAAAATTCCGCCGGCGATATCGCGCTTTGGAAACTAGCGCTTTCGACTTCGACGCGGTCAACAGGAACGCAACGAGAGGAGTACGCGCAGGAGATGGTAATCGAGGAATGCAAAAGAAGACAACTACCCCCTGCGGTTCGTCGGCGCAACCTCAGCGGACCTGTACATCTAGCACGGTTTGCTGCCCGGATAAAGGTGCTCGGACGGAGAACGAGCCAGGTGAACGAAACTAAAGGATACAGGCGTTTGCGCGATCCTACACGCTGAGACTTATCTATATGCAGGAAAGTGCGTGTGCGTCAGAGTATACCGTCAGGCATACATAATTAATATTTAAACAAGGAACATCGGCACCGGCAAGGATCGAGGCGCGCTACGCCTCTGTTCGATGGTGCCTCGGGAACCCGTGGAGAAGGAACGAACCCGCTAACGACACCAGCATTTTTCCGCCGCGACATCGGCTAGGACGACACGATGGCACGCGACGAAACATTCCCCGCGATTTGTCTTTGCGAGATCGGTCAATATTTCGTAAAGTATTTCGCAAAGTAGCGGCACGGCACTGGAAAGGTCTAACGGCTGCAGTAGCGGAATTCGCAGAAAACGTTTAACGAGAGAACGCCTGCCTACTTCGGGGTGCAAATGCACGCGTCATTATCAACTAATAAGGCTCCGAATGGAACGATCGGATATTACGGAGCCGCTGCACCGGGAATCGAATGACCGGCGAAACTCGTTAAATCGCTGCCATTTAGACCGTTTAAAGGATCGCCACGGTAATATGCACAACGCTGGCGTTGTTTCGCGTGCAAAAAACTTTGCGCGCGTTGCAGTCGAAAGCGATCTCGCAGCGAGTGATTCGACCGATTTTTCGTACACGTTTCTCGTACGCGATATGTGTAAGTACTTAAGCTCGCCCATGATAATTTCTTCCGTCCAGATGGCTAGAACCAGAGGACATGGAGGTTGATCTCCTATGTAAATAAATATCGTTGCCGGGGATGCTCGTTCTTTAATAACCGACAGGCAGAAATCGTACACTCGCGAACCAATAACGTATTTTATATATATAATATATATATATATAAGCGTCCTCTCGAGGACGATACCCTAAGGCCGGAGTGATAAAAGGTCCAACAAGAGCATCGAAGAGCTTCGGAAAGTTCGATTAGAGTTTTTGTTTGCTCCTTGAAGGCAGCGCGCGTTCATCCTCCCCCTTTTTGGGTCCTTGTTCGCTCTGTCTCCGTCGCGTTCGAGGTTCGTTGTTAAGTTTCTTTGTCCCGTTCGCTTCGATGGTTTGTCCAGGTGCGTACTCTCTCGTTCCAACCTTCTCCTCGCGAGCGAAGAAAGGCCAAGATGAACCGAAGGTACTCGCATTTTTTGCTTGCTCCATTCTTCGGCCCTCGTGCCGCGCGCGGAACTTCGAAAGAACAGAACGCGAGAGCGAACGAGACAGACCGATGGTCGGGGGAAGGGGGAAGGAAGCGTGGAACCGAAAGAGGGAGGAGACCTTTTTTGCATCTCGTAACCCTGTAACCCCCGACTCTCGACAGCTAAATCCTGCCTTTTCCTTTTTCTCGTGGTTCTGCCTTTTCCTCCGGTTTTTGAGAAGCAACCAGCATTTATTTGGCAGTGTCGACGACATCCGCCTTCCCCGAGTAATTATCGGAAGGAGCCGCCCGATTTTTTCGAATGCAACTCGACCATCGCTTGTCGCAACGTAACGCACGCTCGTGAAATATCCGTTCGCGGTAGATGCAGGAGAAAAAAAATTCGACTAGTAGATATCCGGCGCGACGCGATCTCGGTTGGTTTTGTTTGGTTATGTGGTAAAAAGCGGAGCCACGAAGCGCAGGCCACGTAACAGCCGCCTACAAGTTAAAGCACGTGGACACGTCGGTTTTTTCTTCGCGGCAGGGACCATGGATCGCTCGAGGCTTCAATTTAAGCGTACCCGGCTAAAACAATAGGCAGGCCTCTTCCTTCCACGGCCGTCAGGCCGCCGTTTGGACAGCCCTGGAGGCTGGGTCGGAAAAAATAAATGGCCCGAAGAACCGAAACCCTCTACGAACCGCGGCGCTGTCCGACGGAACGAGCAGGATACGAAGGAAAAGACGGTTATAGGGAGAAGAGGCTTGGCCCAGAGAGCTATACGTACACCAAAGATGTAAAGGTGGATGCTACCACGCCCAGAAACGACCTCGAGACCTCTTTCGCCCCGTTTCTCCTTCTCCCGTCGACTATCTTTCGAACTTCAACATCTCGAACTCGTCACGCCGCAACGCGAAACGCTCGGACTAGACCGAATCCCTTAACTCCGATCGTCCAAATGTTCGCGACATCCGCCGGAAACTCGAAAGTCGAACGGCGGTCGAGCGCATCGGATAAAGGCAAATTTCTATCGGCCGATAATTCCAGCACTCGTCCGTCGTAGCGTCCGAGAAGAGCTCGTTAACGAGAGAGGATTACGAGGCAGGCTCGAATTAGCGATAATATTCTTCTGGAAAAGGTATGCTAGTTGCGACACACTGCCGCGCTGTGACAGCGATAGAAATGCCTAGAAAGGTCGAGAGCGTTGGCCGTCAGTAGGGCGGCGGAAAGAGGATAATAATTTCTATGATTACGGCTCTAATAACACGGGATATTCGAACCAAGGTGGAGGCTAGATAAAGCTAGATTCGAGGTATCTGGTCTCCGTTCATGGAAGGGGCAGTCCCTTCTCTGTTCATTGTTTTCAGGATGCTCTCATCACGGGGCGACGATGCAGCTTTCTTTGTTTTTCGATACGCGCGTCTTTGCGCGTAATTAACGCTGCGTCGCGCGTCACAGTCGCAGCTTCTAGACCTGGCTAATGGCATCGAAAGGTCCCTGTTTGCGCGCGCGGTAAGCTCGTCGCGTTCCCGATTAGTCATTACTTTACTTGACGAAAGCGGCTCTCCTCTGAGCCGCGGCACAACTAAACCACTATGTAATTATGCTGGAAGGGTCCTTCAGCGAAAAGGGGAAGACTCGAGAGGATGGGGAACGAATCGTAGAGTCATGCAGCGTCATCGTCTCTTCTAGGACGTATCGGACAAGGACGCGGACACCTCACTACGGTCGGTATTCGAAGATGCGCGCAAACGCGTCTCGGTCGATCGTCGTCGGTCGGCATCACCGCACGCGGCGAATTCGTCGATGGAACTCGGCGACATGGAAGAAAAATGCCTTCTGCGACGGGCCGGAGAACCATCGTGGAAAGAGAGAAATATACGGAGGATGCAGGAAGGTCTAATTGTGAGACTGGAGCCCATTACGGGCCTGAAATTACAGGGCTGGCTCCTCCGATCTCCCATTCCATAGAAGAGTCGGTTCACGATGTGCTTAGTCCTCTTTTCGGGTAACTGGTCGCGTTCCAAGAATAGTGCGCGTTATTATAGGTCCGCTGCGATATTAGTATCTTGTCATTTGTATCGTTTCGGAGGGTTAAGAGCATCGGTAGAATTTGCTCGATCGTTCATTTCCGAAACCTTGAAATCCATTGGATTCGAACGAACGTCGTTCTCGTAGAATGGAAAAAGTTGGTTGGTGCGATTTTCAGAAAATTCCACGTGGTTGCGACATGCCTGATAGCCGATGGTAATTGAGAATAATAGCCGCAGCAGCAGTTTCCCGCTTATATACGCGGTTCGGTGCATTCACCTCAAGGCGACCTACGGCTGTATCTCGCCTCGTAGCTCTCTTTTCCTCCTCTCTTCCTCTTTCTCTCTCCCTCTCTCTCTCTCTCTTTCTGATCTTCCTTTCTCTTTCTTTTCTCCATATAGCGTTGTGCAAACCTATTTGCTGTAAAATTACTCTATGCTACATCTTTCGCTACCTCGCCTCGAGCTCGTCTTGTTCGCGTGTACAGCCACGAACGCCGCAGTTCTATGCACTATTTTCGAAATGTCCGATTTAGAATGTGTTCGTCTCTAAATACACCTGACCATACGTCGGTCGTAATGCAACGCGCTTTTACGCGGAACCTTGGTATCGCTGCGTTCGCATGGCCGAGTCGAGCCGATTCCTGCTCTCCCTGGTACCTAGTCCGGTAGCCTCGAACAATGGCGGTGCCGTGATGCGTCGTTGAAGCGGAAGACGAATGCTCTAAATGCCGAGCAACAAATCCCTTATGCCGTCCGCTAGACGAAGATTGTAAAGAACGCAACGATCAAATTCCAGAAGATCGCCGTAGGACCTGAACGTGGTACATACTTTTGTCGGTTGTTTCCAGGTATCGTTCTCAATTCGTCAGAGAAATTCGACCTTAGAGAGAAGACTATTAGGTAAAGAATGGTCTCTTCAACCGGGCTTAAAGGACGACACCGCGACAAAGGAGCGATCTTACGAAATATCTGTGATTCGCGTGGGGTTGTCGCGTTTCTTGCAACTGGCACGTTCGGTCGTAGCCGCGTTTTACGCGTAGTCAGGCGGAATATCACCTCCATACACGCACTCGTGTAAGTCAGACGTTCTCGAACGCCGCGGAACTAACGGTATAAGCCGAGAGTCGATCGGTACGTGAGATGCTGGCATCGATGGAGTGAAACGGGGGCAGGGACGGTAGGAAAGCGGGAGAAAGGGAACGGAGATAATTACCGAGGGGTGGGAGAGAAGAGGTGGATACGAGAGGCCGGGACTAGATAGCGAGATTGAAAAATGGAAGCGCTAGAGCCGATGGAGGAGCAATAAAATACGAAGCGCATGCTATCGCGGCCAGCTGCGATATAATTATTGTAAACCGGAAAACGAATATTGCGGTGCCCGGCAAACGTCTTCGGACGCGGTACTTTTTTCGCGGCTTGGCCACCGATTGCGAGAGTTACGCTCGATTATCCGATGAACTCGATCGAACGGTTCGTGAACATCGATTAAGAGCCATTTTGTTATTCGCGTATAAATTTTTCGTCGGTGGAGATGCGCGCGGCATGGCGCATCGCTGTTCCCCGCGAGAAATTTCTATTCGCACGAAGACGGCAGTCGTTTCTAGGAAACTGTAGCTCGAGTTACGTGGCGCCATGCGATCGTCGTTAAAGCCAGCCAAAGCTCGTTTCACCAGATTCCCTGTGTAATTTCGTGTATCGGGACATAGACGAACTGCGAAATTCGTGGTACGCCAGACATCTCGTTGTCCTCCCGGCAAAGACCGATTACCTCCGGGCAATCCTTTAACGACTCGCTCTCGTCGTTGCGTACCGCAGAGAAAGACCGGTATTTACGTTTATGGCGTCTATTCGGTGGCCGCGATGCGCGATACGTAGGTATTGGCCGTGTGGCCTTTCTCTTGCCTGGTTCGATTTGAAACTTTACCACGAATGCCGCGAATTCCGAAAGGCTCTCTCGCCTCGGTAGTTCGTGCCGCCTCTCTTTTATTCTACTCTACCTGCCCTCGCTCTTCCTGCCTTGGTCGGGAGCACGAGCACGCGCGCGCGCCTACTCCGATTCCGTTGGTCGGTTCTCAAGCTCGTTCGGACCAGAGCGCGCCATCTGATCAGTATCTGCGATCGGTGGTAGCTACATCGTCGTCTGGTAACGTAGATTCGCGCGAACGATCGTCTAACGGGAAATCGGAGAAGCGGCCATAGCCGGGAGTAGCAGCAGGACGTCGATACGTCGCAACTTTCTGCGTCGCATCGTCGATCGCGGCATTTGAGCATCTATTCCGGTTTGCCTTGTCTTTCCTCTTTTCCCTTTCGTGGGAAACAGTTTTACAGGCGCAGAAACGGAGAAAATATCGCACGCGCGATTTTCCACTATGATCTTATCGATCGAATACTGGCGCATTTCTCGACGCGAAATTTCTGAAACGTAGGTTCGGCTAACCTACGGTCGGCGAGCGAGCGAAAAATCAACACAGTGCGTGTCGTGTATTAAGATATCGCGAAGATTACTGCAACGTTGTACCTAAGAACGAGAAGATAGGTGCGTAGTCGTGCAAAACTACGAGAGAACGAGACGAAACGGAGAAAAATACAAGAAAAAGGAAGCTTAATGTAGGCGCTGCATGGCACGACGGTGTATTAACATCCCTCGCGAGTGGTCGACTAATTGCGCAAAGCCGTATAATCCGCGGATTCCGCATAACAAAGCTCCGCCGCGGTGGATTATATCAATTAGAGAGTGTGGTGTATACGCGGAGAGAATAGCCACGTAAAAGGAGGAGGTAGAAAAGGGAAAGAAAAGAGCGAGCTAAAACGGAAGGTGGGGGCTGGTAATGCTCGACGCTTGTACATACACCTGGTCGTAACGAGTGCTGAGCGCTACCGCTGCTAAAAGCACGAGAGAGGGAGCTTCGAACGAGAAAGGATACACAACAGGAAGCTAATTATAATAATCCGTCGGAGCCGCAAACTCGGACGATGCGACGGCTCCTCGCGATCGGAAGAAAACTCGCGATCGTTCCTCGAAAGGTGCGAACATTCGGGGCGCCACTTTGCCAAATGGCTGAGTCTTTCGTTCCCAGACCGATCGGTTATCGTCGAGAATTTGTTCCGGTAGCGGTACACTCTGCGATCGGAGGATTTGTCCGTGAGTATCGACTTCGAAACGATTCGGTCGATCGGTAGTTGCATTAGCGTCGGACGTCAGAGTTGTTGCGGACCGCGGAGGAAAGAAGAAACGGAAGGGAAAAGAGACGATGAAGAGACGACGACTGCGATAATCTCGACAGCGAGATGATGTCTCGACGTATTGAAAGGGGCTGCAGGAGAGGCTAGGAGAGAAACATGACGCTACCGGATACTGGAAAGGGAGAGAACGAGCAAAAAGAAGAGATGACAGTCGACGTAACGGCGATCGTGTGTCGTACAGTCATGGTCGTTTCGCGAATGAACCAATAATGAGTTAAATGCAATTAGCTCGGTTGCCAATACAGCCAGTTGCGCGCGTATACACGGGCGTGAGAATGAAATATCGTAATTCATTGGGCGCCCCCGGGCTTTGGCAGGATGCATTACCCATTCCGCTAAGCGCGATAGCGTCCAAAACGGCTCGCAGCTTTGCGGCCGGAGAACGCTCGAGCGTGCGCGAACGTCCGTATACACGGGACTGCCGCGTGTGTACGTAAGCGCGAACGAAGGAATGACCTCAGATGGATATCGGTTAATAGCTTTTTTCGGGCGAGGTTGCAACGCGAGAAAGAAAGACGGCGACGACGAACCTTGACAACTGGTTGTGCCGAACCTCTCTTTCTCTCTTTCGTCCTTGCCTCTGGTTCGTCGAACGGCGCGTGTTCCACAGTCACCGGTAGCTAGTCGTTTGGACCAGGAACTGCTTAACATACGATAGCGCTTTACTCCCGATTTTTTCTCTCTCCGTCAGTCCGCCGTTTGCCAATACGCGTGCGTAGGTGCGACACGCTGCTCCGCCTTACGTTCGTTGCCGATGTAACGTTTGGTACACGCGTGCACGCGACGCGGCCCAAGGGTTTTAGTCTGTCGCGTGACTCGGTAGATCGCAAAATCCACGCGTGGACGCCAAGCGACGCGGAGAACGCCGTAAGTTGTCGTTTGTTACGTTTATTTGGTGACGCAGACAGATAGGCAGAGAGGCAGGCAGGCAGGCAGACAGGGTGTAAAAGCGTCGAGCGGCTTTGACGAGCTAGAAGGGACTATAACAGAGGAGCGATTTTTCGGTGCGTTTGTCACGGTCGAAGCTAGATCCGAGGGAGGGCCGTGTGGTAAGGTGGCGCGAATACTCGTGGTAATTAGACGGGTTGGCAGGCTGACTTCCAAAACGGGCTCCGTCCGGTACGCTTACTAATGAAAGGGAGTGACTAACGACTGATTATTAATATTGCCGGATGATCTCGATCGCGCACCTAGCACCGTATTAACTCTATAGCGATATCGGCCTGTTGCGTGACGGCTAATTAGAGAGGTCAGTGGAATAGAAGACCTTCTTAAGACGAAGGGTTCGTTACGCCGCGCTGAGGGAATCGCGTTACCGCTGGTTAATCGCCGACAGCTATTGCGCGTCTATTTCTTTCATCGCCTAGTGCGTATACTTTCGATTAGACGCGCGTGCGTGAAGCTGAAATTGACTGGCCGATTTATCGGGGAATCTCTCGAATGGAAAAACGGCGCAGCGGCGATGGCAGCGCGTTTCGTTTACCAACTTGTCAAATTGGTCTCGGAAGAGTGGCACGCGGTGAAAACACCGAATCTCGCTCGGGCAATACGCCCGAACGCGATCGTTTCGGCTGCGAAGCAAATAGGGGCGGAAGCGAGATAGTTGGTTGAAGGCACCAGATCGGTCCATCGGTTTTCATCGGTCTCGGTGTATCTACGCGCCGTTCGGTCGCGTTTATCGACCAACTTGAATCATCGCGCGAGACATAAAACGGTCCGAACAGAACAAAAGGAGGAAAAGAATTCGTAACGACATTAAAGCGGTCGATACTAAATCTCTTGGTTTAATTATAAGCTTTCTCGCTCGCTCGCGAACAAGAAGAATAGATACGTGACCTGTCTCGCAGAATGAATTAGTCGTTTTCTCGACAGGGACGATGAGAAGTTGGCGGAGGAGGATGGAAAGAAGAAGAAGGAGGACCGTTCGTAGAGCAGACTCTCGCATCGCGCGAGCGCATCGGCTCATTAATCTCCCGCGGTAATTGCGACCATATTCCAACGGCGCGCGGTTAAGACTCTCTTCCCGACCGCTTCTTCTTCACCCTCCTTCTGCTTCTGCTCCTCCTTCCCTTTCCACGACCTTCCTCTTCCATCTCCTTTTCTTTTCCCTCTTCTTCTTCTGCTTCTTCATCTTCTTCAGCTTCTTCCACGTCATCTGCGGCGGTAGAGTAAAAAAAAAAAAAAAGAAAAAGAGAGAGAGGAGTGCTCAGCGGGGAAGGCTCTCGATACCTGTCCGTCAATCTCCATCGATTGCCTATAACGGCCGAGACTAAAAGTCTCGGCCCTGTCGATTTTTAACTTTTCATCGGGTCGATTTCCTTGATATTCGCGCGACCACGCTCCTACCTCGTTACTGCGTGTCACGACCGAAGAAGAGAGGGCGGCAGGTACTGATTCCGTGACGCAAACCGCAGATTTCCCAGTTTCACGGTCCGTGTCACGGTAATCCACGAATCCGGTAGCGGTGCGATCCATCGCGAGCTTCGGACGTTTCTTAATTACTCTCGCGTGCAAATTAATTATGAGCGTGCAGATTATTCGAGGACTCGCGGCTCCCAACCTTCCCCTTCGCCCTCGAACCTCTTCACCATCCGTCTTCGATTCTCTTTCTCTTCTGGTTCGATCATCTAGTTGCGCACGAACGTCACGGTCACCATTAATTATCGGTCGATATAACGACCCTGGCGACCGAACCCACAACTCGATTCCGTGGTCTCTCCCCAAGAGGTGTTTTCGTTTGACGATCGAGCCAGTACTTTAGGGAGTTCACTGCGAAACCCGTGCTCGATAATTTCGTCGGACGTATCGATCGTTCCGAGGCATAAGTGTACGTTATAGGATATAATTTGTTAGGCCTAAACGTTTTTTCGCCGAATCGTAAAAGAATCGAACGCTCTCGTGGGGGCAACAAAATTTCGCGAGAACGGAAGTCTGATCGGAGGCGTTCTTCGTCACGTGTCGTGGTCGTGGTCGTGGTCGTGGTCGTGGTCGTGGTCGTGGTCGTGGTCGTGGTCGTGGTCGTCGTCGTCGTCGTGGTCGTGGTCGTCGTCGTCGTCGTCGTCGCGACCCGCGATAGAGCGGCGCGGCGATTGTTGATCGCCGAAGAAAAGGGAAAAACGAGACAAAGAGAGGGAGGGGATAGAGGATAAAGAGATCAGGCATAGTCGCAACTCGCAACGGGTTCGACCAAGTGCGCGTAGACTATGAATTGAATGGGGACCGCGATCGATCCATGGCCGGATCGACACGGATGTAGTAAGTGGGACGTAAAGGAAAAGGATGCAGCAGCACCCTCCCCGCCGAGTTGCCCCGGGGGCCAGAGCGAGCGTTGCACCGAGCGTAGACCCTAACATCGCAGCATGAGGCGTTCCACACACAACTCAGAGGCTGTTGACATAAACGATCCGGGACGTACAACGTTTTAATACAAAGTTCTTTATGATCGGGCCGGAGTGCGCGTGCTGCCGCTCGCCGAGTTTGCGACTCGTTCCGGACTCGGCCCGGGAACGTTTCTGTCCGGTGGGCTCTCTCAGATTAGGCCCTGTGGTGCGTATACGCGCCCGCATAAATCCCGGCCCTCCCATAAATTGCGATACGGTAGCATTAAAGTGAAAATAATGTATGAAATTTGCCTTTTGATCATTTTGTCGGCCGGGGGCGCGCGGCTTCCGCCTTCTCGTTTCCTTACCCCCTCGTTGCTCTGCCCCCCTTGGTCCCCCAGGCTTTGCTTTTCGTTTCGGTCGATGCTTCGACGTTTCGTAGGCGCCACTTTGCGTGTTTCTTTTCTTCTCGTCTATCCCGTGTTCTCCCGTCTCTTCCAGACCTCGTCCTTCTCGCTGCTAATCGCTTCTGCGGAAATTTGCTCGTCCTCCGTTCGATCCACAATCGTCAACACGGAGGATGACCACGCGACGGAGCAGGCTCGCGCGCGGCTCCAACAACTGTACAAAGTAACAGGTTCGCGTCGATCGATCGAACGAACGATAAGCGACACCGCTGAAATATTTTCCGTTTAAAGCTGGACTTAGGGGGAATATCGTTCCTGGATTACATGCCATTACTGTCACGTGTAACACGCTGCTCCATTGGAGGGGAGGTATCTCGCGATAGGTCGGTGAGAGGACCACCTAATCTTGCATCAGGCCCGGCGGGTCCTGCGTTCGCGGCTCCCGCTCCTACACTCAGCCGCTTCTGCTGGGGCTCGCTGCGCTGCTTTATCCGCCCTTTCTCTCCACTCTATACCGTCGTTCATGAATTGCATACTCACCCTCCGTGGGGACGCATCCTGTCTAGGTAGCCGCTACTTATTTGTCCCTAATACCCGTCCTGCGGCGCCTACGAGCACGTCGTAGCCGGATTCGCGAAAGCAAACGTCTCGTTGGATCGCGGGAACGAACCTCAAACAAGGAATACGCGATAATAACGATTTCCAAACCGTTCATTCGAGCCTGCTTAGGTGATTTATAAAACTGGTTTATCGAAGCGATCGAATTCATTCTACCGCTGCAAAACGACCAGCTTATTGACACGCCTAACTAGCTCGCAGCGCGCATACAGAGTAACAGGCAACTTCCGCGTTCGCGTTTACGGGTATTATTTTGGTACGCGAGAGGATCGCGAATGGCCGAGATTCACGGGAAATCGAGCTTCTCCTTTTTTCCTCGCTTCCAGTATTTTTCCCATCCCGATAATCGCTGGCTATTTAGGGTCGGTCGAAGGTGAGGGCACGTTGGCCATCGGTGAAGCATTCTCCGATACACACCGATACAGACGACCATCCGCAATTCCGTCGATGCCGCGCCACGCCAGTTCACCGACTGTAATGCGCACTGTCTCGCCACTTTTCTGCGCGCATTATGCAAAATATAGTGAAAGCTGAATAACCGTGCTACGGAGAATCGTGCTGACGCAGGTTCGATTCGCGCGCCTCGCTGCATGCGTGCAGGTAATACGAGCGGGACGCGCTACGATGCGCTCCACGCGTCGCAGATCTACTTACGAACATTCTCGCGAAAAGCGTTTTCTTATGCCGTTTGACACGACCGTGATTAAACCGCGATCGATTCGGTAGATACCCTCTAGTGGAGTGGATAAACGAGCGGACAGTATAACGATGCCAGCGTGTTAGCGTGTAGCGCAATTGCCTTAGCTACGTAATTGATCGATATATCGAAGTAACCGGCGAGGAACGCTTTGTCGTACACGCTCTGTAACGAGACACGCGATTATCCTTGGTGAAAAAATGATTCGCAGGCCGCTCGTTATTAGCTGCGACAATGCGACGCATCGTCGAGCCATCTTTACGCGGCAGCCAGAACGCGGCCCAACCTCGTTATCTGGAATCCGCTTTCTCATCGGGCTGCGACTGGTCGCTGGCGATCGAAAGCAATTAGAACTATCGGCGAAACGGCGTATACGCGTAAATTCCGAGATCCGTCGCGATCGTGCGTCGTGGCGCGTTTTGTCGAACCGTAAATTCCTTGGAATTTGCATTTTCATAGAACGTATGCGGTCGGTACGTGTCGCGCGCGAATAACTCCGTAACAACGATAATGCGGGTCAATGGATTCTCTCCCGGTCGGGTACCAAGCACGCTGTCCAGCCGTTAAAGAGCGTCGAGTACAGTTGTATAATTAATAGAAAAGTGCAAGCGACAGGCTGCATGTGCCTGCGCGGACTGGCCGCGGCGATACGCGGACAAAAGTACAGAGCCGGGAGATGACGGTGGCAGATAATTGTGGCAGGGTACACGGTCCTCTAGGTCGATGGAAAATCGAGCGAGAGGGAAGCGGATGGAATGCTGGCGAGAGTGAGAAGCGCGAGGAGTCGTTGGCGGAGGCGGACGAGGCCACGGAAGGAATCGAAATGTTAAAGTGTCGCGACCGTCGGCCACGTCCGTATTGTGCGTAGGTACGCGCGTCCTATACCGGTCATGGTTGCACCGCGCCGTGTATGTCCGCGGCCGCGTGACAAATAAACGTTCGCTCGCTCATAGCCGACCAAACAGGAATTTGCATTCGTACGCATAATGCGTTCGAAGATATCTTGGCGCGACTCGCTCACCAACGCTCACGGTCTTCCTTCGTTTCAGCGGATTGCAGTTTTCGCCCGTTTTCTTCGCGAACGCCCGTTCCAACGCTGTTAGAGAGAGAGAGAGAGAGAGTAGCCCAGCGAGCTTCTTTCGTGATAGACCTAGCGAGGTCCTGTTGTAGCATGTGACGAGAAGAGCGATCGAATGGACGCGTGCCGCCAAGAAAAGGCAAGGCTTTATTACGGGATTAGTATGGCTAGTAGGTACCTTAATTCCACGAACAAAACGAATTTACTGGTTACGAACCACGGTGGGTTATTCGACCCGTTACGTTTAACCGACTTTGGTTATTCGTTCCCGACTCGGCTCTTCTGAAACGCTTCTGGAAATGTGTCGTTGACGTGACTCGCATAAATAATGTGGGTCGATTCGATCGTTTTGATTCGGGGACTAACTGACGCGACGCTAAGTAAGCGCAACTTTGCTTCGCTGGCTGCGGTTCTCTCGCCCACTTTCTCTCACGTAATTCCCTCTGCGTAATCGGAATAACGCTCGGCAATAACTCACGCAGCCCGAGTAATTATTATTGCCGGGCGGCGGACGGTTACTTGGCGGCGATGCTCTGTAACATTTTATTGATGATTTACCGCTGCTTGCGTGCCAACGAAACGTATCGCGACGGGGTTTTGAAGCTCGTTACAAACGATTCGAGGGATTGTTCCTTATCAAACAAAGTCATTTTTTAGCAGTTCCGGCTCACACGCGATCCATATCTTTTTCACAAAGTTTTGTACCGATTGTAGTCGAAGCGACGGGACGCATGAAATCAACCCCGTGTGGCGTCTGAGCCACCGCCCACAGATCGATCGGAATTATATTGTTTTCTCAAGAAGGGATCGCGACCCGGGTCGATTGAACATGGAACGCCAGTTAACCCAAGGGGTAGACTGCTAGGGTGACGCGAACGAGAGATTATAAAATTGATCTGCGTCAGGTCAAACGAGCGCAAACCACGAAAGTAAAGAGATTGTCACGACGCGATGGAGGGTTGTCCTGGTTAACGCTGAATTGTAGAACATCGATGCATTTAATACCAGCGAATCTTTACGCGGCATTTTACAATCGTTTCTAGACCTCGTTGACACGTTTTGCGGCGAAATATTAGGGAAAGATCGGAATACCAGGATAGGGAGAAGATGAATCTCGCTTCGTCAAACTGCCCGTAAAGAACCGGCAGATACCGATTTTAAGGATCATCGATTACGACCGGATTGACTAGTTACATTTCGTCGGTCCTCTATTTCGAGCTTCGCAGACTTCCCATTTCTATTTTCTTTCTAATTGGAAGCTGTTGTTTAAGTGGCAATTACGCCGAAAGGAGGAATCGCGGAGTTATCGATTACGCAATGAAAATGACAATACTTGACCGGCAGGCATTGGTAGGAGGTAACCATTGGGACGTCGTGCGATTTATTTGTCTCTATTTACGCGTTAATCACGTGGCAACGCGAGGACACGTTTACAAGCGGACGCGCGAAGATGAGGAGCACGCGCGGCACGCCGAGATTTCCACGAGGACGATAATGTCAATGGCATGAGAATGTCGACGGGCAGGATAGATCGGACGCCACGCCGGCGCGGCAGTTCTGGGTGGGTTTTCGTCGACGTTCTCTTTTTGCTGGTGGCTCGGTCGCGGCATCGATGACGCGCGCGCGCTCAACGGCATCTCTTAGCCTCGCGCGCCATGGACACAACAGAGACATCGATCGAGATTGACCGATCGCTTGGAAACGGTGGCACGAGAGAGGAGAGAAAGAGAGTGGCGTTAAAACGGCGTTCGCCGTCTATGGTCCCGTACAAATGGCTCTCTCGCCGGTGAAACGTGGAATTCCTAAGATAAGGAGGCTGCCGAGTTGCGAGATATTTCAATTCGGTGTCGTTTATCTACCGTGGCCCTTCGCTTTCTCGAGTAAAAAGCGTTAAAAAGGCTTTAACGTAATTACCGACAAATTCGAGCCACAACGGACGAGTACCTGGCAGGCGTCGAGAGATTACTCCAAGTGACGAGCGTGTGAAGCAATAGGAAGAGTCGCGTGCTGTCGTAAGCTGTCGACGTATCGGCTATACTGGCATAAATCACCAAACGGTAAATGCTTTTGCCAGAAACGGTCGACTCGTGGCTTTGAACGAAACGTCGTTTCTCGTTTTTTCTCCAATTCAAACTGGTCGATTAACGCTGCTTCGCGCACTTCTCCTTGGCGTCTCCGCTTCGAGGAGATGCCAGGTTCGCGCTCCACCGTTCCTTCGTAACTTTTCTTTATTATTTTCTCATTTTTTTAATTTGATACAATATTTCACGTTGATAGTAGATAACGCAATACGAAACCTCTCTTTTATTTTGTCGAGTGCTCGACTGCTCGCCAACGAGGAATCCTTCTACGTCGACACGGCGATCACTGCATTCCATTTCCTCTCGTCTTTATGGTGGGACGATGTAAACGTAAATTAACGAAACACGCGGTAGAAAGGCTGGTCGGTAAAGGCAAAGGGCCGAGGGACTAGGGACGAGGAAGGCGCGATGTGTAGGCGCGAGGTGAAAACAGTCGAGGCAGTTAGCGACGAGGTGTTAGCTGGATCTTGTCAGACACCGAAACATGTTTTTGGCCGTGCTGCACCTCGTATCGACCAATGGCCGATGGCTCGGTCTCCGCCGATGAACGCATCTCGAATTTACACTCTAAACACACTAAAACGTGTTAAAACTCCGGTAGCTCTAAAAGCCACGCGTTCGCTCCCTTCGCCTTGCCTTCCTGAATATTCCGTTTTCAGATTAATCCGTGCGTTCCTTTGTTTACGCGTACCGCGAAGCGAGGGACGCGTTCGTTTGGCTCATCGTAAACTTGACAGTGCCAGGGTATGAAAGAAAACACGCTGGGATACATCGGACTAGGGGAGCGTTAAGATTTAGACCGAGATTAACGGCTCTGTCGGCTCTTTGTGACGCCACGCCGCAAACCTTCTCCTTTTTTGTCGCGCGGAATTATCGTTTCCATTTTGTCTCTTCGATTTTGCTTCCGTTTTCAATTAAAGCGAACGCGTTGATCGGTTTGTCTCGTGCGCGTCGAATCGGACGTAGAGTTGCGGACGCGCTGGTTCACGCGAGGCCCCTTCCTCTAAGGGTGGAGTGGCGTTTATGGAGACGTTGGACGTTCGCGTGTCAACGAACCACGGCTCGTGGACTCGTGGGTCACGTTTGTGTCCGTTTGCGAACGTAGCCGCACGAAAACCGACGTGAGCAGGACGCGGGAAGATCGACCGTTAAGCGGCCCGCAAAAAGGGGAATCCGAAGAAACGTAAACGCCGTCTCGTGTTTACAGCAGTCGTCGGGGATAACCTCAAATATTTGGGCTTTTAGGCATGTTTAAAGAGAAAAGACAGAGGCCGACTGCCGCGATGCCGGTGATCGTGAGTCGTGAGACACCAAAGACGGAAACATGAAACGTTTCTGGCCAACCATAGCCTATTTGCGAGCTCCGTTTGTACCTGACCGCGCTACGATTCTTCGTTCCCTTTTTCTTTCCTCTTTTCTCGTGGCCGTCCTCCTGTCGTCCCTCTCTCCGCTCACTCATTCTCTGTCTCTTTCGAAAGAGAGAACGCCGCTCCGAAAGACGAGATTTTGTTCCTTCTTAAATAAAAATTTTACATCGTGAAACGAAACATATTAATTAATTTCCAGATGAATAGCCGTCAATGCGATTAATTGTCATCGGTATCCAAGATCGTTTTCGTAGTAAGGTTTTTTTCGATCTTTCGTATTTTATTACGCGGTGGATCGTGTGTATGCGCGGTCGACTGGAAAACACGGAGAAACGAAATACGGATCTCCGAGCGATTGCGTATCTCGCGACCGCGAGTATGCCCGGCTAGGAATAAATGGGAAGAAAGGTTGCTCCGAGGAAGCGAAACAGGTTCGATCGCGGAGGCTGTGACCCCGAGCGCGCGTCGTCGCGCTTCTTACGCAACTCGAGTCTCGTTGCTCCTTATCCCTTATCCTTTATTCCTTATCCCCACTGCACCGTTGCGTGTTATTATATACATTATCGTCATCGTCTTCCACCTCCTGCCTTTTCTTCTCCATCTCTTCTTTTCCGCCTCCTTCTCCTCGCATCGGTCTTCCTCCTCATTTCGTACAGGCCCATCGTCGTTTTCTGCCGGTTACCGGTGCTTCCATCATTCTCGAGAAGGGCCACGCCTGCCCCTCCCTCGATCCTATCTTCCTTCTTCCCTTTTTTCTTCTTTTCCTCCCCTCGTGCACCGTGTATCCTCCCCTCGTTTAATTATCTCCACGCTGATTGGTAGCGAGGAATTTCGTGTCGGGTAATTTTGATCCCTTCTCGCCCTCCGTCTCGGGTCCCCTGCTTCCTTCAAGTCTTCGCGTCTCTCTTCTCTTTCCTTCCCCGTAGCCGAGTCTCCTCCTTCTCTAATCTCACGCATTTCCTTCTTCTTCCATCGACGACCTCTTATCTCTTCCCTTCCTCCTGTTACGCGTTATACCATTCGAGCCGCCTTCGTTCGCCCGTTCTCGTGCAATCTTCGTAATATCGTATTCGAGCGACTCGATCCCTTTTTTATTCGTCCCGTGTGCCTTTAGCCGTTTGCCCGTCCCTGCCTATTCCTCTCCGAGTTCGATGAAAACGCTTTCGCGGGTCAGCTCGTATCTAAAGAGAAGCTCGATTCAGAGCGAACGGAAAGAAACGATGTTTTCGCACGGTGCGAGTGGCGACACAACACCCGAGCAACGTAACCACGGCTTCGTATTAGCTTCGCGGTGTCGTACCGAACGTTAAGATGCGAGACGCATCGGTTGCGAGTCGCGATCCGTTGCACCGTGCATTATACTCGCAGCTTACAGTGGCGAACCTGGAGTACAGAATAGAGTAGTGCAGCAGAAATTCGCTGCCAGTTGATAAAACGATTTTAGCCGCGTGGCAATTTCTTGCGTTGCAACAGGTGCGTCGAAGTTTCTCTTCCGATTTGAGCGTAGCGGTACGAGAACAGCCAGCAACGTAACTAGAATTCACGAAACTAGATTGGAATTAGGTTGGGATTGTTCGCGTTTAATTGCTTGTGAACACATTCCGAAAGATCTTTATGTCGAGGTGGTCGCGCGACTTTCGAATGTCGCGTCAGCGATTATAAACTCACTTGGCGACTTTCGTGGTACTTTTTTCTTTTGACATACGATAAAGCGGTATAACAACGATATAATTTTCGATGACGAATGAAACCTTGCCTTTGGAGAATTAGATATCATATTCGACCATATTCTATGGCGGGTGATGTGATTTTACACGCGTTCCGTGAACTATAGATCGTTTTAACGCCATAAACACGCGACGCAGGTAATGGTCGAGTACTTACTTTCCGTCTTGCTTTTACTTTACGATCGTTCGCGCCACACGAGTTAGCATCCGAACAAATACATGTGCAAAAGACCGATCGATGGGACTACAGTGATCGTGTTCTTCTTTTGTAAATATGTAACGCGGCGAACGGTAAACGATGCTGTTTCTCAGGACATTTATCGAACGAGGAGACGAATATCGAAGTATTCGCGGAACGCTGCGAATAGCGTGTAGCGTGACGCAGGTCGCGTCAGCGATGCATCGATCGCGTTGCTGGCTGTGCTAACGAACGTTGCTCTCCTCGTGAGCATTCTTAATGGTCGGTTCCTCGTGGCGCTATCAGCGACCGCTGTATTACAACCGATGATAGTTACGCTATGCTGAACTAACGTGTACGGTATTAGCGGTTGCTAATGAAACGCTACCCGTTTATTATCGCAACACGCCCTCTTCTCCACGAGCATGTACGCTTGTCCTAACCAAGTATAGCGCATAGTGACATAACTCGTGGCGGTGTACCACGAGTCAATTAGTTGTACCGTAAAAGATAGGTTGTGTCTATAATAGCCCAGGAGATCGCGTCGTTTGTTGGCTCTACCCTCTTCCGTCGATTAATCTTAGGCTGCCCTCGGACAATCGAGAACACAGTTAATTTCAAGATTCACAATATCGTTGTATAATATTGGCAGTATTGACAATACGTATTGGTCCTTTCAGTTGAGAACCTTCAAATATTGAAAATATATGTATGTTAATAGCTTGGGGGCACACTTACGCTGTTTGCGAAACGTTTCTACGATACACACCTGATAGAATCTCGGAGATTAAAACTAATTTCGTTAACCGTTTTTGGAAAGAAGGAAACTTAGTTTCAGACTCTAAAGGCAGCATCGCGTTTTAACGATGGGAGGTCTCTTACGAGACGACAAACGACTCTATCTGTTTACTTAGTCACGACATATCAGTCGCGTCGTTATTACGCTATCGGGTGCGGTATATCGATTGGTAGCGGTTTGTGGTTGCGTTTAGTGCGTCCACCTGTCGCGTCAGTTATATACAAGTACATCGAACCGGTCGTCGCGTCGTCTTCTTTCCTCTCCGCCCCAAACTTGCTCGTCTTGCAATCTCATCTACTTACTTCCTTTGATATCGAGGTCGTAAAAGCATCGTCGTCTCGTTAATTAGCAATTGCTACGATAATTAATAATATACAGCAAAGATACAGTCGCGGGGCCGGGTGGCGCGAACAGCGGCCGATCGCGAGCTTGGACTAGGTCGTTTCCTCATTTTCCTCATTTTCCAATTTACATTGGTTCGATGTACCCGCGCGTTTCTATCTGTGCTAGATCCAATCCGCAGTTGAAACAAGAAAGCCTCCGCCTAACCGGTCTCTAATAATTACCCATAATAAATCACAATTCCGTCAATGTTGTGTAATTATAATCAAAATCGCGACTCGAATATTGATTAAAGCGATGGTAACGTGAACGGGCGAAGGAGTGTCCGTTCCTCTTCCTCGTTCTTTGGATTCATTAATTTGCAGAAGGCGTTACCAACGCGCGCGTATTTCTTTATCTTCGACTACTGTCCGGGGTCAAGGCTTCTTGCGCCGACTTTATTGGAATTTCGCGACGGTACCGTTTCGGAATACTGTCGCTTCTCGAATATTTCTTCCTCGCGGAATCTTTCTTATTGCCGGTACGATCGAAAAGAATAGCAGCAAGTCGACTATGACTTCCTCCATTTCTGTTTCGTTCCGTTCTTCTTATTTTCTTCCTGGTACTTCGGGCCATGTTTATCCCGGACAGAATGAACAAAGAAGTAGAGAGATTTGGCCTCGGCCAAAAGAGAGCAAAGAGAAAGGAATGGTGAATCCTGGTAAAAGGGAAGAGAGAGGGAGGGCGGCAGAGGAGAAGATACTGGCTAGAAAAGGAAGGAGTAGAAGAGGAGAAAAAGAGGAGAAGCGCGTATAGATCCAATCAAGTATAGCCGCTCATAATTCTCTGTTGTAATTATTGCAGTCTCGGAGGGCAGCGCTCAGGCAAAGCGATCCTCTTATTTTATTGATTAAATTGCTATTACGTTATATACTCAAGGCACCGTTTCTCTGGCGGGCAAAAGGGGCAAAAGAGAGAAAGAGGAAGAGGAAGAGGGAGAAGGATAGGGTCGACTGTATCGTGTATGCAACGCGTGTATGCAACGTGCACGGATATTATACGGACGCGGTGATACCGTGGCTGATCCACGATGCCGAGGCACGACGAGAAGAAGAAGAAAAGGAGGATGGAAATTCTCATAGAGGCGGGAACGAGGAACCAGATAAATATGTCAGAGCGACCCGGAGAAGGAACCTCGATCTCCGGCGAGTCGAGAAGGAACTCGTGTAAAGGATAACCTCGCGAGGTTCTTCGGATAACCTCGGTTTACAAAAGAACAAAACGGAAGGGGAGAGAGGGGCTGAAGGGAAAGCGAGCAGGAAGGGTTACGCGGCAGAGGGGAAAGAATAAGGAGTAGAGGCATAATCGTTCTCACCTCAGGAAGGTGCGTTTCGTCGGATTCACGGTCTCTCGACTGACGCGCGATACCTACCTTCTCGGGTTTTCTCTTTCCTTTCCTCGCTTTGCGCTCTAGCGCGCTCTCTCGACAAGGGACAGCGAAAGAAAGGTTCAATCGGAGGAAAAAATATCGTTGCAGGGGAGCTGGCAGAAATTCGATATCTCGCCACCTCGGCCACTCGCGCCAGTCTATAATTATTCCATCTTCGTCGGTTCTCTGTGCCGCGACCGACGAAACCGTTTCTCTCTGTTCGGCTCGTGACACGAATCGAGATTCGTGCGTCTCGTTCTCTCGTCTCTCCGGTCCAGGGACCAACTTGCCGGAGTTTTCTCAACCGATGCAAAACACGTAATCCGATATGTCCTACTAGCGTGCAGATAGAGTCACTCGTTCGTGGCCTCTAGACCTTGTCAGCTTCCCTCTGTCTCCGCGCCTCCTCTCTCAACTCTTCGATCTCACGATCCCCTCTCCTTGCTTTTCTCCTTCTTCTGGTACTCGAATTGCCGGACAAATCGACCCGATGACAAGTTGTTGGTAAAAAGCTGAACAACAACAGGCAGAAGCAACGCGTCCGTGAATGAAAGGACGGTGTTGCGTGAAACGTCGCGACGGTCTCGAGATAACGTCTTCGTCTTTCGACTGTGACACGATCTCGAACCCCTTCGGCAAGCGTAGCCGCGTGTCGGCTCTGATGGGCAAGAAGGGGACGAAGCGTCGAAACAGCGCGAGTAAGTTATTCGAGTATCTTTGGCGCAAATGCGCCGGTTCTCTCCAGCAAATTGCAGTCGTATCCTTTTCGATTACGCAGCACTCGGCTTCTTCTTCGTATATTACTTCATAAAGTAACCACGCGCGTGGTCGAGGCGGAGAGCTTCGGCACGTTAATTGCCGGTCAAAGCCCGCTTATCGGTAGCCCGACGGTCGTTTATTGGTTAAGAGTCGCGGGAGAAATGGTCGCGAACTGTGAGCCACGTGATGCCGTCGTTGCAGACGCGAGAAGGGGTTCGCGCAAGACAGGAAAGAGGAGTTGGCCCGTCTAGTCGGAGAACTGGAAGAACTGGCCTCGTGGAAGATTCAGCTCGCAGATCGAGTCTCTCGTGGCGCAGAGAGAACGGGCTTGCTAGAAAAATTCGATAAACGGTTTACATCGAGACGAGAGAGAGAGAGAGAGAGAGAGGGAGAGAAAGAGAGGGAGAGAAAGAGAGACCAGTCCGATCGATGCGGTGTGTTCCACGCGAACCGGTGCTTCTCCTCTGCGCGATAATGACACGGGGCGGTGCCGCCTCGTAAACTATCGCCGAACGAAATTTATGGGGTAAGGTGGATACCTTTTACTTTGCAAACTACCTTCCTACCGCGCGCTCTCTCTCTTTCTCTCTTTGCTCCTCTTGTCTATGATACGCACCTACACCTATCGTGCGTGCAACTTGGCTCGGGTTATCGTCCTCCCTAGATGCAACGATCCTGTTTACCGCTCGGCAGAGGAACAACCGCGGCGTGCGAGAGCAAGAGGGAGAGGGAGGATACACCAATCTTTCGATTCGAGGCGTTAAACGGTCGGTATCAGGACCGAACGAATATCCCGCGGAGCGATCGACGCCTCGATACCCAGCCGCGAGCGCGCGCGCGCGCGCACACACAGTTCCTTGGTTTCTTCGACAGCCCAGAGACTGTTCCCTTTTGCTCTCTGTCTCTCGACTCCTCTCTCGACCGTAGGGCAAACCTCCTCATCCCGCACGGTTAATTGCGCAAAGGGTAAAGGGAACGGGCATGGGCAAATGCGACGTCGAGCCGGTCTTTTTTCTCAAGCGTATTAATTTTTGCACGCCACTTTGAAAGTTTCACGAGAAAATTATTACCTGAACTCGATGGAACGCAGAAGAGATACACCTCTTCCACGAGATAATTTCTTAAACTCATTCCGCGTCAGTCTTCGTCCGGTGTAATCAAGTCGTCATGCTTTAACGTTGCCTATTACGCGTTTCTTTGCCCCGCATCGAGGAGGAAATTTTGCAGTTTCGGCAGAAGACGCATCCTTCTTCCTTTCTTCTTCGACGTCCAGTTCCAATTCGTTCTCGCCAATTCTCTGCGCCGTGCCGTGGCCGCGTGCTAGCCAGCGAGCCTCGAGGAATCGCGTACCACAGCACCGGTAGGCGTTTTACGACCTTTGTAATACGTATATATACGTATATCGACGGCTGTTTCTAGCTATATCATCGTCACGTCTGTCCAGCTTCGGAAAGAAAGTGTTCGACTGAGAAAGAGACGTCAGAGTCTTTACGATATCGATTTTACCCACGAAAAGACTGTTTCGCGAGTGTAACAACGTCGGCACGTTGTACCGTGTTGTAAGTCGTGAGACAGATGGCGGAGGAGCGGCGAAGGTATCGAGAGGAAATGAGTTCACCGGTGATCGAAAGACGGAGAAAAGCAGACTCTGTATCACGCGTCGTGTACACGTGGTATCCAGAGTGAGAGAGAAAGCCTCGTCCATATAATACTCGTGTCTGTATACCGATCGGATGCCTGAGCTAATCAGACGGACATAATTGATCTCACTTGTGATCTTGAGATTCGAAAGATCGCGGATGGAGAGGGGCTCGAACCAATAATTATTGTTAATACCGGCCGTCCCTCGCTCTTCTACCTGCCACTGCCACCGCCATCGGCTGCCGCCGCCGCCGCCGCCGCCGCCGCCGCCGCCATCGCCACCGTTATCCCCCGTCTCTTTCTCTCTGCTTCTTCGATGGCTAGAGACGTCTCTTGCCAGCAAGCGATATGGTCGACGTTTTTGAATTCTCACCTCCTTTTCTTTACATATATACATACGTACTAAAGAGGCAGTGGTGGCTGCGCGTTCGTGTGCGCCTCTTTACTTACGTATACGTGTGTTATTCGTCTTGGTCTTCCTCTCGTACCCTTCGTTCCCGAGCTTTTTCGTGATCCTCATCATCCTCCTCTACCTACGGCCGTGTGTTCGCGTTGCTTCAACCTCGTCCTCTGTTCGCGTTTGGGCATCTTTGGGCATTCTTCACCGACCCTTCCTATCAAGAACCGCGTCCCTGTTCAGAGCTTTTATTTATATTAATTTCGTGGACTTTTTGCTTTTCGATGGTTTCGGAGCCTCGGTGAAGCGCAGAAAATATGAAATAATAATGATAATAATGAGGCATTTTGCGCGTAATAATATGGTAGAAGCTCGCGCGATTCGCCGGGCTAATAACGTCGGATGCTATAGGTTGGATGTATCGCGGTCGTATCCGTGGATCCGTCCGCGCTCTTTCCTTCGGTTGATCCTCTTCCTTGGCCATTTCGTCTCTTTTCCCTCCCCTCTCCCCCTTTCGCCGGTTTCGTTCGCGTTTCGTTGCTGCGCGGCGGCGATTCCCGCGATTTTCTGTCGTTCGTATCGAGTCTTCGCTCGTTCTTTTCTTGTTTCCCTCGATCGTCAAACCGTCGAGGGTCTGTCGTTGTCCATTCCCGGCAAAAAACCCGGGCAAAGGAAATGTCCGCAAAAAAGTGGGTTAACGAGGCGTTGATCGTGGTCGATTTTAAATAATTGCCCGGCATAAAGTGGATGCAATTGCACTGGCTATATCGGCCGGCTACAGTTTATCCCGTACATTGGTCTCGGCCGCAACTAAAAACCTGCGCGTCCTTCGATCACAAGTGTCGCCGCTATTTCGCAAATTTTATAGCGAATCGTTGGATCGTACGACGATCGTATCACGTAAGTACTTGCGTATAGCCGCCACTACGTCGGGGCTATCCGGTATCGAGTCGGAGAATAAGATGACAAGGGGGACACGTATTACGTATACGATCGGTAGCTCGGTGGTGCGGCGATCAATGTACGCGGCCGATAGAGGACCCCGTGGTCATTTTACCTCCTGCCGCGCCACCGACCAAGCCTCTAAGAATTTTATGGCACAGAATGGGATTTGGGTACACTTAGCGATCATAAAGCGGCAGAGGTGCAAAGAGCTATCCGCGGCCAACCCGCCAGCACCAAGTCGGCACCTTTCATCCCGAGGGGATCGACGTTAGGGGTAACGAAGCTTTTACAAGTTTGCTCCGCCCTTCTACCACCGGCGAGAACACGCTTCCGTCGAATCTCTTTATACCATTCCCCACCGTTCCTACGAATACCCATTTTCAAAGGAAACGTTTCGTGCCGTGCATGCTCGTCTAGTAGCACGCCGAAGGAATTTACTGCGCGGTGTTCCGCTTCCCGCAACGATTACCACGGCGACGCGTTCTCCGCTATTAACCGAACGACCATACAAAAACGTGGAGACGGGGCAAAGATAATAAATTCGGCATCGGTTGATCGTGAACACCGAACAACGCGGTAAAAGACTACGCGAACCAGAGGGAACATCGGGGATGGTAGAGGTGCGGTGGTTTCCGGCGCGGGAGAAGACGAAGAACGAAGAAAGAGCTGGTCGAAGGTTACCGCGTCCTCGGCCTTGTTCGGTTCTTCGACGTAGGGCGCGAGAGAGTGGCTTGTACCTCACACCCAATCAACTTAGATCCGCGGTTCCAGATAAGGTTTCTTCTCCCTCCAGCGTCGCGAAGAGCGAGCAGTCCGCGCGTATATACACGTCGTCAGCGTCCTGCCGGTTAAAGGCAGCCTCGGCGATGGCACTCGCGGGGGCGGCCTGCGAATACTAAGTCACCGGGCGCAAAATACACCGGAGGGAATCCCCACCCGGCGCTTCTCCGTGTTCTTCGTCCCTTGCCTCCTTTACTTCCTCCCACTCTTCTTTTTCTTCCTCGGCATGCATGCACCCGGGTAACGAGCTTTCATTAGCGACGCTGTAGGCTAATGAGCCGTGTTAGAGCCACTACGTGGACGGCCTCGAACGCTCAGATCCACCGCTCTGACTTCGTAGCTCGTTGCTCGCTCGCTCGCATTCTCTTCTTTCTCCATCCGACTACGTTCACGATCATCGTCCTTTTCCGTCTTTCTCACGCCTTTGCCACGCTAGCGATACGGAGTCACTTCGTCTATCCTCGATCGCGGGAAACCTCGAGCCACGCGAAAACATCTTTCTCGAAACGTCGCCAGCGCATCCGCTATTTAGAGGTCGCAAAGTTTAAAGCAGGCGACGGAAATTATCGAGCGGCTCGTCCTTTCGCGAGTAGCAAGCGAAACGAGTAATCTTTCGATCGTAGAGGTCGACTAGTAATTGGAATTAATTTTCAAGGGAAAGCTCGTGACTGTAATCGGGATTGGAAAATTTGTCGCGGTCAAGCTCGCGGGCAACTCGATAACGTTGGCGATTTGTCCGTGAAACGAGGTAGGGCGCGATAAATTCTCCACGCGAACGATGAATTGTATTTCGTGCGTATCTAGATACCGTGGAATATGTTTACACGTATATCGATTATTGAATAGAGAACCGGCGTGGCGCGGCGGTCGCGTAACGGTCGCGTTACCAGCTATAACAGGCAGCGTATTGTGTCGTATTTATTACCTGGTATGCCCTACCGTGCCGTTACCGAGATTGCCGGCTCTTATTTTCTCGTTACGTTCGTTTCTCTCTGTGCACGCATGTTTCGTATAACGACGTTGTGTATCGTTCCCGGCAATCGCGATAGATAGCAGAAAGCACGCTTATCGACCGTCGTGGTCGGCCAATGGGCCAAGGGAAACGTCCTCGACTACCATTACCGATGGTACTTACTACATTAACAGTCGTCTCGCCCTAGGATCCATCTATCGATGATCGAGTCCGACTAACGACGATCAATTTTTTCTCCACGTTGCTAATTCGAACTTTCTTTTTCCGTTTCAGGTAAGTTGTAACCAAGACGTGGCACGAAAACGGTAGAGAACGATGCAAGATATGACGACCGATGGAAGGAGAAATCAGAAACACGGACGAGCAAACGATTAGCGCGGAATCGCGAGCGAGGATCGCCGTTACAGTGCAGAGCCGCGACGAGCTCCTAGCAAGGAAGCGCTGGTATTTATGTTAATTACCGTCAACGTTAATTAGAGTCGGTGCCCTCGTCGTGCTGCGGTCGCTCGACGGTCGAGGACAATCGCGGGAGAGAAGGGACGGTAAGAATAACGAGAACTCGACGAGGAGGACCGGATTCGAGCCCCGGTCGCAAGAGCAAGACGAGAACAGTGCTGAGAGAAAAAGAGAAGCGGGGTAGGAGAAAAAAACGGGACAAGAGATCAATCGAAGTTCCTGGCATGAAACTCTTGGTTGCATTGTCTGCCATGGACGATCGGGTTTCGGTTCGCGTATCGATAAGTACCGCAATTCTCGTGGCAGAGCATCTTAATGAGATGTCGGTCGCCTCTGTCTTTTCATATCGCGATGCCTTCCTCTTTTTCTTTTTTGGTCTTCGACTTTCCTGCAAGTCGCGCGATTTATGAACGAATCCGTCGATTAGAACCTGGCGAAATACGAATCACGATAGCCACGTGATCATATTCTCGCGGTACCCGTAAAACGCGGACACGTTACGCGATTAGGCAGATACGTAGAACGGAAGCGCAAGTAATAACGAGAAGACGTTAATCCATTATCGTCTCACGGAAACGCTAGCACTTAATTACCGATCGATAGAAGCATCGTGTGAGAGCATCGGTTTTCTCGTGTCGGCTGAGTGTTCCGTGTGGAAGTTCTTCTGTTTTCGCGGTTGCGTAAAAATTGTTCAGATGACTGCGGGCATAAAATCTATAAGCGAGCGAAAAACGTTAGCTGCGTGATGTTGATTACCTGGCAGCGGTGGGAATTTAATGATACTCGTGCAAGAACTGGAATCGTAGGACATTAACGCGAGCGATTCTCGAACATAAAACCGAGGGTCACGGAACAAAAAGTAGGGACAGCGAATGATAATCCTTCGTTTAATCGTGGAATCTAGATCTTCCCGAATATTTCGCACGATAAGATCGGAGAAAAACGGCCGTGTTCGCGGAAACGATCCTTTAGCGTCGGTTTCCACGTTCCGCGTACGATTGTATTTTTTATATTATCGAACGGCCGCTCGCTGCTCAGTACTCTATGATGTTACAGCGCGTATTCGGTGACACGTACGAAACGCTCCGTGTCACCGTCCGTCTTCCACTTGCTCTTTTTCGTCGAGAACAACCAAGAGAAAACCAGGAGTGTCCTTCGAGAAGGCAGCGGGTACGATGACTTTTCAGCAGAGCTACCGGGGATCGGAGAAACTGCTGCCAGTACCGGACGACTGTGTACCCGCGGGACAACCCGACCGACGGACATACGTAGCTACATACGTGGTAACATAGCTATGGAAAGAGATATGGGGACGAGAAGGAGGAGGAGGAGGGGACCGCGGGCGGACAGTTTATGATACGGTACGACTTGAATACTCAAACGTGCCGCTAGTCGTGTCCTCTTCCTCTTGCTCCCTCCTTCAGGCTCGCTCCTCTTTGCGCGGCCACGATCTGTCTCTAACCGACTATCTGCATCGCAACTTTAACTTTTCTTCGGTTACGTTCGTGGAGACCGTCGAGGAACGAAACCGCCGGCCGCACCAAGCCGACTCAATGGCATACGTTCGACGAACGCGCGTTGCGAAATCTCTCCCTCGGACGGACCTTGGTCGAAGAAGGCGATTCGCAGCTGCAAATAATTACGGACGGACCTTTTTTCTTCTGTACGTTGCTGCGAATCCTTCCTTCCGCAGCTCATTCGTGCGAAAGTTCGAACGAACGTTTCTCGATTAGGGTTATTAGGTGGCTGGAAAAATTCGTGCCACGCCTGTATGTGGAAAAACCCGTTTTCAATCCCGACCAGGAACTCGTAATGATCGTGACCTATTAAGCTGCCCGTTTACGGGCAAACGACGAACTATCGTTCGAAGTCGTTCATGAACTCGAACGGTCCACGGATGTCTCAATATCATCAAGTCGACTTCCTGTCTCGCGACGTGTGATTATCGCCTAATTTGGGAACTGCCGGGCCGAAGCATGCGTTTTCTAACTAACTGATTGAAACTCGTCTATATGTTCCAACTGTAACCGATCTTACATCAACGAACACCGTAAACCGCAATATTTACGTAGCAAAATGAAAATTCAAGGATTTTAACGACAGTTACCGTCACATTTGTTATAGATAATCGATCGGTTTGTCCACTTTCCGAGTAATTCGCCGGTCGGTAGGACAGTGGCAGGGATAACACGTAGAAGGTCGGGGAATATAAATTACGCGGAATTGCTAACTAAATTAGCGCCACTCCAAGAGGTATTTATATGGAATTGGATATATTGCGTCTGCCGGAACGCGGCGCCGTAAGCACCTGCAATCTATTTCGCCTCGACCGATTTATGACGGTTCACTTAAACCGAGGTTCCGGCGAATACCATCGGCTTTACAGTAATTGCGTTATAGCATAATTTCATTTCGGATGTATTTTGGAGCATCGCGGTGCTCGCGTGATTCATTCGATGCCAAATTTGATTTACACTCGTACGGCACAGCGAATTGGTTCAGAAAGCACAACGGTGATTTTAACCACCGTCTGACAATTATAATCCAACCGATGTATAGCGTAAAAGAATTCGAAAAACCTAACACTCGAGTTTTCGAAAAGATTTCGCAAACGATGTTTATCTCGCGTTAAGGTGGCGCGACTTTACCCATAGCGTATCAAAGTGAATCATGGGTATCGTAAGATCCGACAAGGTTCGGACTGAAGCTCGACGGCGACGGCGACGGCGAAGAAGAAGAAGAGATTCGTGAAGCTAGGATGTGGATTCCGCGCAATTAATTATCGGGATCGGCTTGGACGCTTCGCGCGACAGAAAGTATCCGGTTACCTGGGCTACATCGAAGAGAAACCGGAGGGAGGGAGTAGATACATCCCAGACGTATTAAAAGTTCTTTGGGATCTTGTGGAATTGGATAAATTCGTCGGCCCGTCGCCTCGAGGACAGCACCGACTTGGCGTGGATTTACTACAGACTCTACCGTTGTACCCGAAAACCGCGTCGCGAAAACCGAATTTGCGCTCCCGCCGCGTGCTAGCACAACCATATCGAATCTTCGGCATCTCGTCGCCATGGATATTGGGAAAAGCGGTGATGAAAAAGCGCGATTGAGAATTTCGTTTCGATCGCGGATGGTCCCTCGTCTTTCCGTCGTCAGCGACGGAATCTAGAACTCGAGCAAGGGAAGCTGTGGACTGAATTATCAAGTCGCAGGAGTCGGTTCTTTGGCGAGCAGGAGGTCGCACGGGTTACGAGGGGAACGAGGTAGTATGGCGAGAGGTAGGCAGCACGACAAAAGGGGACAAAAGCGTGCAAAGCAAATGAGCGTAAATAACCGCCTACGCCCCGCCGCGAGACGTTCGACACCTTGGTTCGCGAGTGCGTTGGTCCCGGTGCCATTATTTCATTAATTAGTGTCACTCGCAGCCAGCCGTAGACACATAAACACGAGAAGTTCTGCGTACGGGCCGTGTTACCGCCACCCGCTTTGTTCACCTTCACCATAAACCCTCCGAAGAGAGGATTCTTCTCTCCCTTCCTCTCTCCCTTTCTCGGCCTCTGTCTCTCGCTTCGCGGCCGGATATTTTCCCTACATCCTCCTGTATGTACGCACGACCCTTTTCTCCCTTTCTGTTCCTCCTTCGGAGAAGATCCTTCGTTTCTCCTTCGTTGACTCTTTGATCTTTCGGTTTATAGTACCTACCGGCAAGCCGGAACAGTGTGAAAAGCGAAACGATCTTGTTTAAGATGTAACGCTGCGCCGAGCCGTCAACGTTACACAAATTATGAACAGAAAATAAGAAACTGTCTTAATTAGTTAAATAGCTTGATAAAAATGTAACGTTCCTGTTTCGTTCGATGCGAAAACACGCGATCTTGCCACTATCTGGACGAACGTAATTTAGAACGCGTAACGACACGATTTTGCGAAAAAAGGAACACGGAAATTACTTGTGTGTAACCTTTGCTTATCGCAAAATCAAAATTCTCGATAAGCTTCGCTTATCTTTACACGCGCTGGGCCCGGAGACCATAGAGATCGTAGACCTCGAGACTCGAGAGGTACAGAAATACAAAGAACGTTCGGTAACAAACTTCATAGGGAAATACGGTTCGAACAACTTGTGTGTTACTCGATCGAGGGATTCGACCAGGAGGTTCGCTCGTCTTTTTATTAGAATTATATTATTATTTCGTATTGTAAATTCTCTACAAGATTTGAACGCCGTACACGCGAGAAGGTTTAAGCAACATCACTTCTGTACGAGGTCTTGGAGTAACGTGTATTCCAGTCTTGTCCTTCGCTGAGTACTTTAAAGAAATAACTCTTCCTGCTCTCAGAGCTCTCTGTTCTATCATGCGAACAACATTCGACTTTAACTATGTCAACACATTTAAGATCCATAGAAAGAATTCAACATAAATTTTTGCGTTTCATTTCCTATAAAATTCATAAGCCAATCCCGGAAATTTGCCATAATTACGATACAATTCTAACAACTATTCTTGAACGACGTAGATTTATATCCGACTTATCATTTACTTAAAAAATCTTAAATTATCATATCGGCTGTTCCGACATCCTCGGTCTACTTCAATTTAACGAACCACTCAGGAATCTTAGATATTATCCGTTTATTCCGCGTATCTCCATATCAACGTGCTCATGTTACTAACTATTGCATTAACCGCATTTGCAGACAGACAAATTCGACAGGCACATCAAGTCGACCTTTTTGGCTGTCTTCTGTCCCAATTTTTAAACCGTAATTCTGTATTACACGACCTTTCGTAGCTCTGCGTTCACGTTCTACGTATATCGTATTCGCTGGTTTCTTACCGTATTAACCTTCTCAAGAAATATTATCCGTTAATCAAAATAAATCAATAAATATGTAAATAGATATCCGTGAAGCCTTTCTACAATCGACAAATATATGGAGAAACGATCGGTAAGCCGTCTTAGAAAGATATCGATTTGACGTTTCGTAACCAAGAAAAATCGGCAAGTGCGACGTTTCGACAATTCGAATATCGAGCGTAACGAGATTTCTCGTGTCGATTACAGCGGAACTACGTACTACCACGGTGCAAAGGCGAGAAAACAATTTGCGCGAACGACGCGTCACGCGATCAGGCCGATGTAGTTGTGGAACGGACAAATGGAATTTGTCTATAGAAGCGAGACAAGCGCGAGGTTTATTAAGCAGGGTGTAATTGCGTAAGCACACTGGAAGGCGGTTATGCGACTCGCAGGCAACTTGTTCGCAAGAAAGGTTCGATCCATGTGGGTGAGCGAATCGGTAACCGGCTGCAGTTTGTAACGCAACACTTCTGCCGCTGCCTGCGGGGCAACGGACCTCCTTTCATTACGATTCGTCAGGGTTTTCATCTTGCGACGCACTTTTAAGCTTTAACGCATAACCGCGCGGCTCGGCATGACTCTTTCGTCCGCAGAGTATCAACGTCTTTATCGAAGCAACTGTGCCCTTTCTACTCTTATTTACCATCGAATTTCGACTCTGCGCTCAGTTTCCTGCGCGAGGGAACGCGATATTTTCCGACGTTCGCGAGATGAATCGGACAGTCTGCAGCAAATTTCGAGTAGTTTAATACTGCGTGCTCGCGAAGGTCGAAAGACGAATGAAATTGAATCACACTGGTTATCTCGGCGAAAAGAAAAAAAAGGTTCGTTTCATTCGAGATTACGATTGTTGCATAGTGGGCTATTTCTTCCAAGTACGTGGAATTAATCGAAAAATCTTGTTGTCACGAATTAACTTAAAATTAGGTGTATTGACAAGTTCATTGTCGCCTGAAATCTATTCAACAAGTCTTGTGCATCGAATGTTTGAAAACATTTGAGAAGTGGTAAGTAAACAATCGATAATCGAAAGTCGAGGCTCTCGTCTCTTGAAACAATTTACCAGTCAGCCTTGGTTTCGTCTTCAGTTCAAACATGATGTTCTGTCGCAAAGCGAATTTTTTTTACGCCATCAATTATGAATTCTTGTGATACAGGTATTTGTGTTTGTCTAAAATTTTGTTAAATCTACTCCGAATAGCAGAATAAAATAGTTTCGTTTCTGGAACATCAGCAACGACGTATTGCAGATCTATTAAAATTCGATTCGCCAAGAAAACTACTCGAAATATTATCAACGAGTACAACGATATAACGCGACAAATTTAATCAAAAGCTGAGGGACAACTTTTAGAAATTACGATTTGGTAATTCAATATGAATTTTTTGACACCACGGTTGATGGAAAAGCGTGCAATGCACTTTCGAATAAAAAATCCGAAAATGCTATATATGCAATGTTACTCTGAATGATATGAATATTTCAAAAGTCATACAGTGGCTTGTGAAAGTATTCGAACGCTTACACTTACAAATTTCAATTTAAAAAATGAGGTGTACTAAACTAATTTGTTAAAACAATTTGGTGTCTATAGTGACGGGAAAGCCTCAAGATTACGTCAGTAAAATTTGAAAACGATTCGATAATATAGACAGGAATTATGATACATTTATTAGAAACATTCGTGATAAGTGTCTCACAAAAATATTCGAACGCTGTAACACTGTTGATAGTTTTTCATCTTCCTTTGCACCAAATGTAAACATCATTGCTAAATGAAAATATTGGTACGTTCACTTGATGTTAGGATATCGTTTCATTAACAGTAACGTAAAAGCGTGCACAATAGTATTTAAAACGAATACCAAAAAGTCCGAAACAAAAGTGTGAAAGAGAAATAATATTCCGATTACACGAGGACGACAAATCATATAACGAGATTGCCGGAATTGTGAACAGAAGTAAGTCCACAATACATTATATCATAAAAAAGTCAAAGAATGAGGGAACACTTGTGAACAAAGCTCGATTAGGTTCCAAAGAAATTGACTGGAAGAGAAGAGAAATTAAAAAATATCCTGCTACATCCGCTCCTCAACTCGCAAGTATGGTAGCTGATACGTTTCATAAAGAAGTTGACCCGGAATTATGTCAACGAATCTTACGAAACGATTTTCATGGCAGAACACCGCGAAAGAAGCCATATATTAAAGCGGTAAATCATAAAAAACATTGACTTTTGCAAAAACCTATATTAATAAAGATAATTCTTTTTGGGGTAAAGTCAAAGTTTAACATTTTTGGCTCGGATGGTCAAAATTATGTGTGGAGAAAACCAAATACGGAATTGGAAATTCGATATTTACATGAAACAGTGAAACACGGAGGTGGATCGGTCATGGTGTGAGGGTGCATGATTGCCAGTGATACCGGAAATTTGATATTTATTGATGAAATACTTGATAAATATAAGTATTTAAATATTTAAAAAAATAACCTTAAAGAAAGTGCCCGTAAATTAGGATTATTGGAAGATTTCGACTTCCAATACGATAATGATTCTAAGCATATTGCTGGAATTGTGAAGGAATGGATCGTATATAACACACTACACATGTTAATTACTCCACCGCAAAGTCCATACATAAATCCGATTGAAAATTTATGGGCTGAAATCGGGAAAAGATTAAATAAATTTCAGATAATCTCAAAGCAAGTGTTGAAAGATAAATTTATAGAAATATGGAACTCCGTCGAGCGTAGTTTTACAAAATCATTGGTTTACAGTATGGAGCGTCGATTGAGACACACTGCTGCTGCTAAAGGTGGTCCAACAAAATATTAATATTAAATAATTTAATAATATATGTAGCGTTCGAATACTTTCGTGAGCCATTGTACATACGTAAAAGAGAATGTAACCAGCAATCATTCTCCTGGGACTTATCAATTTTACACGAATATATAAGATTTATGGAATGTCTCCTATATATGTCTTACAAATTAGATATTAAAAGGTGACAAGTCCGAAATATCGAAGAAAAAATATTATACATAGATATTATACAAAGATTAATAGTTCATTAATAGTTTGAAGCATATGTAAATGAAACTGCAGAATTATACGTAAATCTTTGCAATTAGTATCCTACGCCAGTTAAGGTTCATAGGATATTGATGTGTAGATTAACAACAATATCTTAATTTCTAATTCCGATTGGCCAGTTATCCGGAGACGTTCAGGAATCTAGCCATAAAGAATTCAAGAAATTCAGAGAAGAATTCTCCCGCAAAACATCAAGAATACGTACAAACATTGGCATGCTTCACAATTTACCCTGATCCTGTTATTTCAAACTTGAGAATACTTCTTGAGAAAAAATACCACTTAACGTGAAAGATATTTTTTTGTCCTGATCAATACTTTCGGCCAAACGTAAGATAAAACAGTATTCTTAACAATAGTAATGGAAATAATAATTCAGACACTGAATTAAATAAATTAATATTCTTTAATATCGAGAGTTGCTATTTAATAATATTACATTATTACATTGTGTTAAGATATATAGTATTAAACAATTATTTATTAATCTATAATGTATTTATTTTCGACGAATCGCAGGGAGACGCAATCGCGAAGAAACGCGTCGACGGGAGTCATAAATTCCCGTTACGATTATAATAATCGACACCACGAGTTGATCGATCCCCTGATTTCCGTTAAGATAACAGGGGTGGTTGAGAGGGTATAACACTGAGATTAACAGGGTTATAAACTATATATTTGTGTCGGATGAAAAGAGAGAGAGAGTGGTGCGTTTCGTCTCGGGAACTACCGGTGGACTCGTCAGTAAGGCTATGCTCGGTAGTCCCTGCCTTAGACGTAGAGGGAGTCTCGCTAGGTGCGGTATTTGTATCAATCGCTCGTATATTCGACCGCTAGCGAGTTAGACAGACAGA
Source organism: Bombus huntii (assembly GCF_024542735.1). Classification (NCBI taxonomy): domain Eukaryota; kingdom Metazoa; phylum Arthropoda; class Insecta; order Hymenoptera; family Apidae; genus Bombus; species Bombus huntii. Next base: position 2,150,297 of record NC_066244.1, read on the forward strand.
CTCGTTGTCGTCGTAGCCCTCTAGTGTTGGCGGTTGGTACCCGCGGCTCGATCTGTCGGCGTCCTATTGATACTGATCCGCCACATATTTTTAACACTTAAGTTACACCGTTGCTTATGATATATATCGTCGACAAGATTTAGCGTATAGAGATGCGATACACTGGTACATATTCGTTTGTAATCGAGCAAGGCTCTTAGAGGTTTTTTGTTATAGTTGACGTAGCAATAAGGGAAAAGACACTAACCCGGTACTGACATGTTGACTATTCTAACGTTGAAGAATAAGTAAAGTACAGTGCCGATGCTGTGTCGGAGGAAAGCTAGCGATGGATGTGTCTAGCGCACGGGACCATCGGATTTGTTGATGACATTTTTGGTCAGGAAAGTGAGGGCAGTATACATTGTTCTGATTGGATAAACGAAGGTTGGTGGACTAGGAAGGGTCTTAGCCGCCCTCGATAGAAAGTTGCTAGTAGGAAGCATCGTACGTGAGAAAAACTAAATTTCCCTTCTCGAGCCGTAGTAGACAATAGTCTTTAGAAAATTATTTGGAAAAACGATATTTGTCCGGTGTGAAGGACCTTAGCTAGCGAATTCCTGAGATTTACGATGGGTCCTTAAGACTATTGAGTGTACGCAGTAAGGATGAGCGGACATCTGGTTACCATCTTGCCCGCGGTGTGTGGCCTGGTCTAGGTAGAGTGTCGCCCGACGTAACATATAAGTTATTACTATCTATATTATTAAACTATTATTAATAATATATGTAAACATAAATAACAATTCTAATTAAAACGATTTTTGTTTAAAAAGTATTCGAGGCATCAGCCTTTGTAATGAATTCCACATAGAATTCTGAAATGGAACACTGTACGTTGTACGGGGAGCGTGTACGGTTTGTTCCGAAAGGAAAGAGAGACCTTTGTATTTTCACGCCTTAACGCGATCATTCGGGAGTTAATTACCGAACTCGGTCATCGCACACTGCTCGATTGTGTTGCCCTTCGGCGGAAATTTCGTTCGTACACGAGATTCGTTGACACGGCGATGTAGAAAGCGAAGGCGCCCGTTGCGAAATCACATTCAAAAAAGTTTCGAGCGAGACACGTCGTTCGAATCAGGATTAGTTTCTAGAACGTTTGTCATTATCATCGGTGCCACCGACTATTATTATCCGGTGTCTATCCTTCTGTCGGTCGACTTCTAATACTTCAGCACGGTTTCGAGTATTTCCCGATCTTCGTGTCAGCCGATCCTTATTTACGCAAAGGTTATCGCGTTAAATCATCCGATTATCAAACGATGCTCTGTCACGCTGATTCAATACCGTTATCGTGAACGCGGATACCCCTTTTTTCCATGGTGCCGAATCAAAGATGACTAGATGGGTCGAGAAGGGGACTCATGGCGCAATAACTTCCCGATTTCCAAATCCCTCCGCCGCTGCTGCTTCGGCCTAGGCAGGATTCCCCGAGAACCACCTACACTATTTTGCCTGGAAAGTGGATGCCGCGTAGCTAATCGTAAGGTGTCAGTAACAGGGACTCGCGCGTTCGTGTGTGTCTGGTTGCTTAATTTATGTTCGCGCACCGGTATTCGTTCTAAAATATCCTTACTCCTGCTGGAGTTTGCTCCTCGTATGAGAAAGGAAGATAGACGTCGTAGAAAGTTCGTTAGGCGATTCATCTTACCGATAGATGTATTCAATTCCAGCGTCTCGCGTGGACGCCCCTTTCCACGGAAATTCTCTTGGCTTTAGAATCCATTCTCGAAATGAAAGAATATTAGATCGAGGATGCATCGGCGCGATCGTCTCTATACGTATTGGAATTTTCACTCGGGATAGATATTATCATTATTATTAATGAAACGGATGAAAAATCTTTCGTATTGATAAAATTATTTCGAGAGAAGAGGGATTACGTTCGGGAGAGTTGGAACGAGGAAATGGAAAAAAACGCGTAATGTCAGGGCACGAAGAGAGTAGTCTGTAGCGTTTCAGAATTAGCTTGAAAGGCGGTACATCTGGTTGGCAGACTGCATTAATCCAAAATCCGAATTCTTCCCCGTCGATTACCGTATTTATTTTGTCAATTAATACCGTGCGTTCCCAGAGATCTTCTCGAAGCAAACGCTACGACCAACCTGTTATTTTTTCTTTCGTCTGGACGTCAAGAGAAAAGGCGCTGAGGTTCGTGGTGGTGGATCGACATTCGTATCCGTATACAACGGTATCGAGGCATTTATTGAATCGATATCCGGAGCCGTTTCGCAGCGGGCCCTTCTCCGAGGCACGTACCGCCTTCGGGCCTTGAACATTTTTCATTGCGCACCGACGCACCGCGCACCGACGCACCGCGCCGACATTCTTCCGAACATTTGCTCGCTCCCTTTCACGTCTCTCTTTCGTTCTCCTGCTCGAAACTACGCTCGTGCGTTTCGGGGAAGGGCGGATGAAGAAGAAAAGGACGAAAGAAAGGCAGGAAGGAAGAAAGGGAGGAAGAAAGGAAGGAAAGGGCGGAGAGAAATCATCCCCGTGTGGTTTAGAGTGCGTGAATTTCGGGGCGGCGCAGCGCGGAGAGGCCTGGCGTGCCGCGGATCCCACACGGGTCGATGCTCGACGAGCGTTATCGAGGGCACCGCACAGAACGATACATGTATTACGTTGCGCGCGAAAGATACATGGCAAGCAGCGGGGCAATCGCGTATGGGGTGAGCCGCGACTGCGTGGAAACGAACCGCGAGCATCCCGATGCTTTTTCGCCGCGATTTCGCCCGCCAAAAAGTTTACACGGTCTACTCGTATCGCCGACTATGCCGATCGAACCGATCGACGATTTTTGGTTACATGATCCAAATAAATCAAGGTACCCTGCGGGTGACTTAATTAGGTGAGCTCCGGTTAAGGGGGAGAACTCGATTACGAGGCTCGGTGAAAAAAGGGGGCGCATGTAAAAGGTATAATGTGCGTGCGTTGCCGAGTATTCTCGTTGGGTTGATTATTCGGTACACGCCGGACACGCACCGCTCGTCCGGTCCTTACCCTTACGAATTCTTACTTCGATGAATTATTGCTTTTAGCGTTGTGTAAGGCTTCCTTTCGTGGGCTTCACGCGTTCCGCGGATGCAACGCGTGATAAATGTCGAGTCAAATCGTAATAGGTACCTAGATAAACATTTTTTTATCTCAGTCGTTCTCTCTGGTCTACGATTTCGCTTCTCGTCTCGTCTCCTCTCCATTCGATGCTTGGTTAAATAATTTCGCGTCATAAACGACTACTCCTCTGTTCGTCCGACTCGTGGCTGAAAGAGTTAGGAGGAAACGGGATACTCTGTTCGTTAAGGCGGCCGTGGTGCTTTCTTGTGGTGCGCATTGTCGATAATAAATTTATTCTCGTCGATTCATTCGTGACAAGAGGCTCGGTAATCACCTCGTAAGCGGCAGTAGGTACTCGCGGATGACTGCGCGACCGCGCGAGTTACGAGCAAAGAAACGTCTAGAAAACGTCTAGCGCATAGTTGGCACGCTGTCACCAACTATTTAGAAAAGCTAGCACGATCGAACAACGCAGACTGTGACGAGTTTTACGAGAGTGTCGCGTTTCTTTCTGTTATTTAATTTACCTTGGGGTATATGGCAAGTGGCGCGTTCGAAGCAATTTACTTCGCTCTTCGGCCCGAGCTTCTGAGTCTCGTTCGTTTTCTCCTTGGGTCTCGTTGTTGACTGTGTTTCTCTCGTCTTCATTGGCGGACGCTTTCGTCACACGCGACGTACTGCCGATAGGTCAATAGCCTTTTCAAAACGAATAGTCGTTGTTTGAGTCCTGGAGCGAAACATGCGCTATTTTTTAAAAACAGTGCTGGTTAAATTTGAACGCGGAGGTCAGAACCGAAGAACAGTGCGTTGATGCGGTTGCCAGAAAGAGAACGATCGGCGGAGATAGGGAATAAAGTGGCGTAAGGAAGAACGGAAACCGATAGGCTGTGGTGTTGCCGCGAGTATACGGTAACGACGCGACGTACTGCTTCGCGACTAATTAATGAACGTTGCTTCGATCGATTTACATTTACACCTCTCCCCGCATCCCCCTGTCTAACTTCGAGCAACAGCACGAACACCTCCTCCTCCGCTTCCTTGTATCATTGCCAGCCACGAATACGTAAAGGTGCAGCTTCGTTAGCGCTTCGAGACGTTCCACAGATCCTCCTAGCACACAGCTTGCCGAACATCGCAAGCACAGCCGCGCTGGTATCTATACATTCCCGGCACGTATGGTATATTTTGTTTTCGTCATGATCCCTTCCAGGCCCAGAAGTCTCCTATATCGTAGAACTATGGCGCTCGATTTAGCACAAAAATTAATGGTACAAAACGGAAACTCGAGAAAAAACGCATCGTCTTACGGTGTTTAAGGGTATCTATCGTTTAAGGAGTCGTCAGTGAGGAGGAATTCGCCTGACCGCTGGTTTTCGACCGATGGCGTTCTCGGAATGACGTTCCAACGAGAAACTACGTTGTTCGCGAGATACAGCGAAGCGCGCGCCAGAATTTGAAAAGGTTTTTGAGGTATCGTAATCGGACGAGAAGGCGGAACGATCGGGAATGGCGTTCCGAGGATCTGGGAAACGGCGAAGCGAGAAGGAAGCGAAACCACCGAGCAGTTGATTCCTTCGGGTCGTTGAGCGTCGACCGAGCAGGGTAATCGGTTGTGCGTCCCCGTGCAAATAGCATTCAGCCGCGAGGGACACTCTAACCGTTCTTGTCTCTGCAGGCTGCATCAAAAAAGGATGCTATTTTATCTTACTCAAGGACCTTTCGAACAGCTCGCAGCTAATTTTGCGGTCGACTAAACGGCGACGCGAGCAGGAGACCGAGGGAAGAAAGAAACCTCTCCTATCTTCCGTGCCGTTTACGTTCGCTTCGCCAGCCGCAAGAAAATGGAAATTGCTTGCTCGTCCTTGAAGTCCTTACGCGAAACTCGTAATACTAGGAATCTGGCTTCCTCCATACCTCGGACACCTCGGAGTTCACCGAAGCTGGGCTCGACGTTCCTTCGTAATCAGCTTGCACGCGTTAAGTTTTTGCTGGAACACGAGGTGCACCGTTATTTTTTGAACGGTTGGCGCTCAAGCGAAGATGCACTTCGCCTCTGGGAAGGAGCTAAAGACAAGCGCGCAACGGGTCAAAGGAAACGGGTCGAGAACGTCCCTGCGTACTCTGAGATCTCGGTTGCCATGCCCGAAAAAACTTGTTCGCATTCTGCACTCATTGTTAGTCGAAAAGAGGATAAACCGTAGACGGTTTTGGAGTGTGCTGGTTGGTTGGTCTTTTCCCAACGTACCCTTCAAATACGTATCGTTCAATCGTTCTCTTTTCCTCATTTCCATATTAAACGTTACGCCCCCGGTTGTGTGCCGTTCGATAAATCGAGATCGAGGCGTTGGAGCCGATCGCGCGTATACACAATTTCGCATCGTTTTCGGGCCGCGTTTTTTCTCGTCGAAAGAAGCCGTTCCTGTAGCAGGTAACATCGCTATTTCGAGTTTTGTTTTTTCTGCGCTCTCGGTAGCATTTAATCTTCGTGACTGCACATCCCCGCGTGTCTGAAATGAAAGGATTCTTTGGGTTGGTTAGTTGGCGCGCGATGCGTGAGGCCTGGCAAGGTGCAAATCTCATACACCTGGATCGTTACACCGTGAATCAGCGATTGCCTTTACGAAGCCGGGGATATTGAAATGGGGCTGGAAGAGGGACGTCGAAGGCTCGATTTACGAAGATGAGGTGCGCTCGGCTTAACTCGCCTTCCCCGCCTCTGTCGGTGACGACCTCCGGCCGTTCCATCGTGCGCCGATGATTATCGAGATGAAACGTACCTTTTTGTATTTCTATATTACGTATCATTAATGCAACTTCTTCGGTTACGTTAATAACGATCGTGTCCGATGATGTCGTCGGTTTTTCGCTTTAAAAATATAATCGTTATCGCGTATCGCCGAATACTTAATATACATAGTACGTTCGTCTCGGCCCAATGTACACAGATAAGGAAGAGAGCGGTCGTCGTGGTATTTCTCGGGAAGGAGATGGAACGGAGAAAAGGGCGTTCCTTGTAAAAATGTCAACCGATCGAGAGGAACGTTTTGATCTCCGGAGGTGTGTAACTGCTGCTCGATCCTGGCATACTCTTTCGGGCCATTCGTCCACCGATCGAGCACCGGAACGAGATACAAGGTAATAAATTACTATCGCGTCGATAAAGAATGTCGATGGGGTCCGATGATAGAGGCTGCGTCTCGGAGAACGCGGCCTCGGTGGTTATCGACCGCCTAATAGACTCGTTTCTGGGTGTCATTCCCGATATCGATGTGGGTGATTGATCCCCACGCGATCGTGATTTTGGTGCCGATGACGATTTTCGTTCTTGGGCCTTAGAGCGTGACTCCGACCAGCTTTTCCATTCATTATTTCGTGCTCGATCTTATCCGCTCTCTTTATTGAATCTATTCACGCAGCGTTAATAGGCTCTGACGGACCAATCTAAATTTCATTCTGTTACCGTGACGTCACCGTATTTTCGTGCCTCCGTGTCCAAAGATAGAACGTGACTCCGCATAAACAACGTTTCGAACGATTTCCCAATCGTGCGCGCAGTCTGCCTCGCTCTACGCGACGATTCGTGAACGCCGTAAAATGCCTTTTCACGCGTTCCCGCGAACGCTCCATGGGAATCCCTTTTCGAATCTGCAGTGGCCGCGTTGTCTCGTCGCAAAGCGGTTCGATGAATCAAACGTATCCGGAGGCTAATAGCTCTCGGCTCCAGGAAGCGAACGAAACGAGCCGCCTTATCTCGCACGGACGGTATTTGTCCAGAGCGAAGAGCCAGTGGATCGATCGTAATTGAATCTCAGCGCGCGTACCGAGCGCCGGCCTCCTTGCTTCTAGCCCTCGCTTTATTTTGCAGTCAACGATGATTCTTCCTCTGACCTCGGAACCGAGCAGACGTGATTCTGTTTTCTCGCTCGACGGGCTACGCTACGCTATGCCACGCCGCACCACGGCGCTCCACGCCACACCACTCCACGCCACGTCGCGCTCGCGTCGTGCAGGCCCGTCCGCTTCTGCATTTTTCCACGTACGGTATCGTACGGGGGAAGGTTGGTCCGCGGCGGTCGGCCACCAAATCCATCGAGCGAATGGAAAGGAGAACGGTCGAGAGAGGGTCTTTGCGGTTGTAAAGCGGTAATCAGACACAACACCGAGCCCTTCTCGCGAGACCATTTTTGTGTCGATGTTCGAGGTCATCGTGCTGTTTTTAAATTCTCTTATTGCGTCTACAGTGGCCGACAAACGGCAACGAGTCGGCCACTCGCGAGCCAACGTTTCTTCGATTTTATTGCCAATTCGGCGCTTGAACATTGCTCGGACGTCACGAATCCACTCCATGCTGCTGACGAGCGATCCAACGATAAAAATCGACGACTGCCGGACGCCCGTATCGCCATCTACGCATGTATATCGTAACCGTGTATCGGCCGCGAACGGCCCTCTAAGAATTACCTTCAAGATGCGTAATAACGAACGGAAGGAAAACGTCGATCGTTAAAATTTCATTCTCAGCGAACGATCAACGACACGATAAACATCGTTTGTTACGAAAGAGGGTGATGTGTGTCTTGAAAAATCGAAGTGTTCCGTCCATTTATCCTCCGTTCGATCGAATGTTCGGACGTCCACGGGAGGATGCCGAATCGATTAATTACGTTTATTACGAGGGTTGTAGTCAGGAGACGAGATTCCTCTCGCGATGATCCTCGCGTCGTAAATTACGCGACTTGGCCATTTGTTTGGAGAATGTTCGCCTCACGATTAGGGGTATGCCGAACTGCGAGCAGTTATTCGTTGTAACGGCAGTCGAAAGGTATCCGTGTTCGTGTACGAACGACTCGTTGAAAAGATTCTCGAACCGTGACACGCGTTCCAAGTATTCGACGAACCGATCTCGGTAGAATCCGCGGTAGACAAGTGTTCCCGCTGTTACAGCGTCGCGGTACACAATCGCCGTGCAGGAATGTAGACCAATCCTTTCACGCGTCTGGTGAGCGTATGTCTTAACACCTGCACGCAGCCTTTCTCGATCAATCTTGGGCGTCGTTGATCGATCGGACCGGTATTACATAAAATAGAAACGTTCGTCGAGTTCCTTTTCTCGCGTCTAGCTTTATTAATCCGTTGCCGGTGTACGTCTCTCGTCGAATTATCCTGCCTCATGATCTCGATAATACTCGGTCACGGGTGAAAAGTGAGCATCGCGCGGACATCGAACAATATGACGACCTCGATTCAACTTCCGGCGGTTACGTCGATTCGCATCTCGGTCAAAAGCCAGCTATAAAGCCTCTATATCGATACGATGAAAGAAGGTACGCTTCTGAAAGGCACGCGAGGCACGTGTGCCACGGACGAGCGGAGCGTCGTCGTCGCGTTGCTCCGGTGGAAGTCGATGGTGACAGTGAGGCGCGATGATGCAAGCGCACGTGTACACGAAACTATGCGCGCAGTCATCAGCACGGTCAGTCGAGGACGCGAGCACAATGGCTGCATCGGTATGCGAGACACACGGCTCCTGCGACAACTCTGCCGGTGCATTTTGCCGATGTACCAGCATCGGTCATTTGCGCCAGCAAAGTCGTTAGATCCGTGTTCCTTTGTACGGCCAGTGTAAAATCGTTCTCGGGTCAAGGGCTAAAAACGCATCGCGTACGCTGCGTTGCACGATGAAAGGGTAAATACCTCGATCCTTTTTTAGCGAAAGAGTACGGCGAGGTGTTTCAGTTTTCAGCGGGCGCTCTCGATTGTTTGGGGCGGGATGGTAGTTCGAATCGTCGGAAGGTTCTATTATTCGTTCCGCTCGGGAGACAAGTACAATGCGTACACGATGTACCGGTGCCTCGTTAGCCATCCACGACGGGAGGTTGTAGTTGGCGTTTAAACCGAGCAACAAGCAATCCCGCTTACGTATTTACATCGTCGACGCTAAGTAGGTACGCGTTCTATTCGAATAGCCATACAGCAGGGAGGAGCGAGTCGATCTGGCTCACTCTCGGCAACGCAGTCGCAACGCTTCAGCGATTCCGCGGGGAATCTTCCCGACGGGGGTGCGCTGATCGGATCGCAGAGAACGGTGCTGCCCGCCAGCTTGTTCTGCGATTCGATCGATGCGTACACAAGGCCCTCGCGGTGTACCAGCTATGGATGACCTTCGAATCCGACAAATAGAAGACAAATCGAGGTCGAGTTCAGGCCGAACGGGTATCGCGGAACTTTGAGAAACGCGATCCTAATTGGCCGCCTGTAAACGCGCGATTTATGTCTTTCTACCTGCACGAGAACTGTCTTGGGAATAATTAACGAAGCGAGGATCGAGAGGAAAAGGAGAGCTCGTAGAATCTTTCTCGGTAGCCTCGTGAAATCGAGTTAAAACACGCCAGTTCTCGTATATCATGTTATTTTCGCCTGTTACTCGAAAAACCAGCGGTGTTAATTAATCAAGCACGCTGCTTCTTTATTCGCTTTCGTTCGCTGCATAAAGTGAGTTGTAGATTTTTATCGGGGCGCATCGTAACGCGGAACGAACGTTTTCGACGGGGCGCGCCGGCCATCTATTCAAATTGCAGGAAGTCGGAATTATTGTTGGTTTCGATAGGCGCACAAGCCAAGATCGGGATGCCATTACGTCGCTGAGATCTCGAACACGTCCCGCGGTGGCATCCACCGGCGGATCGTGATTCTACACGCTCGCAAGATTTCTTATTTACGCGGTCGGCTCTGACGGACGTAAAAGAAAAAAACGTCCGCGGTTTTGATCGTCCTGCCGCGAGATCTCTCCCGTCCTTCGAGCGGCGCGTCCGCGTCTATCCAACCGTTCGTTATTAACTTTACGCTATCTTGGACGACCATCTTTACGCTGCCGGATCGAGTGAGGCGTATCTACCAAGTTCTTGGCCTACCGACATTACGTGGCCGCACTCAAACGCACCCCCCCTTCCCTCTATGTTGCAGGGTGCGGCTACGTCAGCGTCTTGCCGACCGCCGGGTAACAGGCTTAGCTCCGTCTCTCTTGAAAATTGCCCGCCATATTTTTACCATATTACTTCATTTTTAAGCCACCTCCCGCTTCTACCGAGACTCGACGCCACCATCACCGCTACCATCGCCACCACCACCGCCACCACCACCACCACCACCACCACCATCACCACCACCACCACCGGCACCACCACCACCATCAGCTTTCCTCGTTTTCTTGCTTCCCTTCCAACTCGACGCGCTTATCGATCCTTTTTCGCATTTACATCGTACCCGCGGCCTCTCCTCTCTCCTCCTCTTTTATCCTCTTCCTTCGTCTTTATCTCATCGTCGATATCCACCGACGATCCGACCGAAGTCCGGAACTGGCTCACCGCAGCCACGCTACGATCTCTCGCGTACACCGCCATTTTACTAGCGTACTCCGACTTGCCCATCTTTTCTTACTTTCCACTTGCCTCGCTATACGTGGTGGCTGTCGGGCCTGAGGACGCGGCAGATTTTTTCCGCTCGTTTCGATCACCGCAAGATGCAATACGCTTTTTGTAACAATATTTGGAGCGAATTTAAAATAATGATCGGCCCGCGACCTCGAGCGTGCGGGCCGCGTCAGTGAAGCTGAAATCCGTGGAGGTGCGGCCAAGGGAAAAAACGGAACGGAACGGATGGGCAAAGAGATGGGCGGGGTGAGGCGAAGTAGGAGAATAAGAAGACGAAAGAGAGGAGGAGAAACGGAGGTGGGAGAGGCCGACGTCTACGGGGCAAGTTAATGAGATCACGCGTAATCGAAAATTGTCTGGCGTTCGAATTTTATTGGAACGGCCGTTGCCCACGCAAAAATCACTCCCGCGAGCCCCTCTGGTAGCGTACTATGCGCGAGCCGACGATGATGCTTCGGATGATAACTCCCTGTACACGCGAAAGGGGATCTGACCTGTTCACGATCGTGGCCGCTTACATAGCGCGTTAATAATAGGCAATCGAGCGCGGATACATGCGTTTTCGAGTCGTTTCGTGTCACTACGTCGCATCGACAACGCCGTTTTCGTTCGATCCAACCACACCTTTCTCTTTCGTTTGCGCGAATGAGCGATGATGATAGTTCCGCAGTTACGTCGAGCTAATTGGAAAGCCAACGATCGATCGGACTGCGATGCCGCATGGTAATCATAGTACCTGTTGCTCGTTCGAACGAGATTCGACGGTATAATCGGGAGCCGGTTCTCCTCCGATTGCTATCATCTGGTGTGGATTTCGCGGCATTTGTGTTTTATCAACGACTTTGTTATTCCCCGAGGTGGTCTATTTTAATCGACACGATCGATCCCCTTGCATCTTTGCACCTTTTGCCAACGATCCGGCTGCATGCCATTTTCTCAACTTTACATCAACATGGTAATGAATAAATGCTGACACGCGAAACAAGGCTAACGCAATCAGAACGCGCAAGATGTATCTGCACGCGTGGATAATACATCTCGAAACCATCGCGATCGTCCTTGTCACGGCGTTGTTCCATCAGTAGTTCCGGTAGTTTGCGCAGCGATAGATATTATCGGAGAGCGTGATTGTATGCGCGAACAGCATCTCCGTGGCGCGGTATTGACAGCTCGAGCAGACCCCTGCGAAGTCAACTTGATTGACTCCACAAATTGACACTACTCGTTACGCAAAGATCGGATTGTTGTAACAGCGTGCTGATAACTTGTCTACTATTACTACTTAATGGTACGACCCATATGATACCAGGCAGGTTACACACTTTCGCAATGGACGGTTTAATAGCGACGATTCGCCGTTTGCGGCGTTGTCGAAATTACGAGCGACTGGCGTCCCATAGAAAACGACGCTCTTTGGTTGGTCGATGCTCTAGACTGTACAGATTCGTATCGTAATGTGATTAACCGGTTGCGAGGAATCGAGCATATTCGAGTCAGAGTTAATATTCGACGCAAAAGACGTACGAATAATAATCCGCAGTACATTGTATCATGCACCACTGAACGAAGAAACAAGCCGCAACGGAGGTAAGCAGGTTGCGGTTACGCGAATATTTTTTTCATGCATGCCATGAAATCGAATGATTCGAAGCGCGAGGAACGAATCGGGAAAGGGCAGCGATAATGATCCAACGTTTTTTAGTTTGTTCGACCCGCTAATGGTACGCGTAAAAAGCCTCTCGGCCTAAGAGAGAGGCGTCGATTACGAGTGAGAAAAAGAGAAGGCGAACGCTTTCGTAGCCGGGTGACGCGCGTTTCTTCCGATTAATCTGTGCTCTCTATGAAAGCGTGCGCGATCGCGGAATCGTTTTTCTCGTTAATGGGTAGCGACGAACAGACAATCGTTGATCAGCAAATAAAAAATCTGACGTCGAAAGATGTCGGAATTGCATCCTCCCTCGAGAGAAGAGAGGACGTAATCGGTGCATGAGAAGTTTGGAGCGGAGTATAAAATTATCGGACGGCGCTCCCGTATTATGTATGCCTTCGATCAGACCGAACGTGTGCTCGGCGATGTATGCGCGCTTATTGCTTCGTGTTCGAGTGTCGGAAGCCTTCGATCAAACGCGCTAGAGATGGTAATACGCGTAATGATAGGCTGTGTATCGACTAATCATAAGTCGGACTATAAAATTTGGGCGAATTCGTCTTTCGCTCGTCGAGTTTCTAAAGGCGAGATACGACTAACATTTTGCACGCGCTTTTTACCGAAAGTCGAAAGTTCATCGACCCGCGCGATAAATCATTCGCGCGTCGTTGGACGATTCATAGAAGTACATGCTATCGTATCGTTGGGGTGAACAGAAATTTGTGCAAGTAGTAAAGTTGACGTTGGACGCATAAAATAGACAGAGAGTGAGAGCGAGAGAAAACGAGAGAGAGAGAGAGAGAGAGAGAAGGAAAGAGAGAGAAAGAGAGAGAGTATTTTGGAGGAGGCGAACGATTGCCGTCAACGAGGAAAAGCAAAGCTGCGGGAATCATGAGTTGAACGACGGCATTCGTGGGGGTAAGGTAACGAGCGGGTAGCCGATAGGTATGAGTACAACAACCATGCGGCAACAACCTCCTGTAGGTAAGTCGAGGAACGCAGGAGGTAGGTAGGTAGGTAGGTAGGCAGTGGTAGTCGTCGGTGCTGGCTGGGCTGCCGTACCATATTATTAAGGCGGCCAACCGGTGTGACGCTCCGCGTCCCAGGAGCCAATGGCACCGCGTCTCATCGCGGCAGGAATGCGTCCACTCCTACCTCCGCTTTTGCCCTCCACGAAAACGAGCCCCCACCGTTTCCGGCAAGATCGACGAATTCTCCTTCTCGCAGATCGAGACCGATCCGATACTTCGTTTCGCCTCTCTCGTTCTTCCCTGTTGCTCTTTCGCACAATATTTTGATCACTCTCGCTTCGACAACGCCGATTTCCGTTCCCTTGATCCACCGGATGTCGGTGTACCGCTTCATTTCAGCCAATCTGCTTGGACCGCTCAACCCACGATCCTTCGAATTCCTAACTCGGTCTTGATCGAGAAATTTCGAGAAGCGACACGAAACGTGAGGCTTTCTTTTTCTCGCGATCGATGGCACTCGTGTACGTATACGTATACTCGTTAAATGGCAGCCCAAGTTTCGAGAGGGAGAGGGGAAGGGGGGAGGGTGATGCCATGCCACCACCGTGAGCGAGTTTCCAACTCTTCAATTTTTGGGAGGATATCGCTCTTCTTTGGACGGAGATCGTTCCGTGCATTCGGATTATCGCCGGTTCTCGATTACTCGAGAGGTGGCCGAACTTGGATCGCCCACCGAACCGAGCCGTTCGCTGCTTCCAATCACGGTCTTAATAACTTTGAACGGCCGAAAACAGGGTGCAGACGTCGTTGTCGATGACGACGATGACGAATACGACTATGCGAGAAAGCGAAGAAGATAGCGAGAAAGAAAGAGGCGAGGGAAAGAAAGAAGGAAAGAGAAGGAAAAAAAGCGGTTTGAGAGAATCGGCCATGGTATCCGAGGCGCGTAATAACGACGACGAAGGGCCTCGATCTTCGTGGACAATTTACGAGGGTAAAGTGGGTCATAAATGTAATTATGGCCAAATTATGATTATAGAGCTACCCCTTTGAGAACAGTGCGTCTTGTTCTTCTGCAACGGAAGAATGACGAACACGTTGCAACACGACGGTCGAAAGTAACTCGTTTCTGGATTTCTCCGTTTCTGTGAACCGACAGTTTCCGAATGGTCTCGGCCAAACGGCCGCTTATAGCCTTCCTAAATCTGCGCAGTCGATCCGTGTATTTTACCATGGCGATCTTTGTAAAAAATAATCACGCTCGCGCACTGTACTGACGGGGGAGCATCTCGATTTTCGTCCGCGTGAAAGATAAAGCATGGTCGGGACGAAAGAGGGCGCGGAGAACGAGCATCCTTATTAAAAATAATTCCCATGCGGGCCGGTCCCTCCCCGATCCCACCCACCCACCTCTTCCCCTTTCGGCATTCCGTCAATTAAGAGAGCCCTTCCGATCCAGCGTGGATTCAATTGGAAATAAAGATCATCCGTGTACGGCGCCGGACGCTTTCGCGATCTTTCGTAATCATAGAGTTTCGTGATATGCTTATTAAATCGGGCCAATCGTCGGAGTGCACTGCGCAGCGGTAAAGCCCTCGGGGATTCCTCTACCTCTCTCTCTCTCTCCCTCTCTCTCTCTCTCTCTCTCTGTCGCTCTTCTTCTTCTTTCCCCTTCCTTATACTCGATACTTCTGGTTACCGCTGTGCCTCGGTTATTATACGTTGCGCGCATGGACGCGTACGACGTCGAGACAAGACATCGATCGAGAACGAACGCGATTGCCCTTTCTCGTCGAGGAATTCGTGCCGATTCCTGTGCCACCACGGTCACCACAACGACGAAAGAGGAAATCTTTATTGGGGATGGAGATCTTCGAAGGCTAGTCGTCCTGGCAGCGAAGACCGCTGTAGGCAGCGTGATCTTGTCTTTAACGTGGCTTCTCCGCTACTGCTTGGGCGCAAGGGTCAGGGCCGAGGGTCGAGCGTGATTTTCCTGGCCCACCGCGTGCCACAATCTCGGCCACGCTTGCGTTTCTGAACCCGGGTGAACCGTTCCTTTTGTTCCTCACCCTCCTTGTCTCCGACTTCGTTGGTGGCAAACATAGACGGCGTTTAGCGAACGATAGTTGTGAAAATAGTTCGCATTGTCCTTAAAATTTGAAGATAGAGAAATGAAAATATTATATTATTATATCACATCTGTTTATATTTATTTATTTTGAGATTTATGCCAGATGAATTTCCATTAATGTACAAGTTTCTTGGATTCACTTTGCACTTTGGATTAATGACAGAATATAAATGATTATATAAAATGGAAATCATAGTGTCAGGATCGATATATACCTAAGAACATGGCCATAAACTATGGAATTAAGATAGCTGCGAATTCCCGATTAGTTACCACGTCTAAAGTTACGTAGTTCAGCAATGGTTTTTAAAATGGTTGAAAATTGACAGAAGCGTGCGGGACATCCGAGGTTGATTTATTGGACGTGATATATATAGAGGAACTGTCGAGCGAGGCGGCTGTATCGTAGCGAGCCGCTGTGAAAGGACCGCATAAGATACGTCGTCGCCGTGGAGGACGTTAACGCGGCGCTATGAACGCGGCAGGGGGTTCGGCGTAGCTACCAACCTCATTTTTATGATTATTTGGCGGCGTTATTGCCGCTTGACCCACCATTAAGCGGTTAAATGGGCCGAGGCGAGAGAGTTCCGACCGTACTCTTTACGACACTGGAGGATAGTCGCTACCGGGGTAGACCAAAGGTCTTGACCGCGCGTCTCCGACGTATTTAACCCTCTACCCAATTTTTCGATATTTTTAGTCGAATTCCAGATGAAACCCGATTTCGTTTACCGCGGTGATTTCATACCGGTGCGAACTTTTCTGAGTATTTTATAAGAGAAACGAACTACTCGTCGATCGTTATTCGCAAGTGATGTATGAACGTAACTGGCGTCGTGTTTACTTTACCTGATCCTGCGCATTTCTCGGAGTCTTTCTCGTCCTCGCGTTATGATACCAAGCAGCTCGCTAAAACCACGACGCGGTTCCCCGCCTTAATTCCATTTATCGGTTCGCCATTTTTCGCGATCGCAGCATACATTAAGCCACCGTTGCAACACGTAGTCTCGCGAATATACGGCTAAGCCCATGTTTCATTCATGAGCCATAAAGTTCCTGGGGACGATGGTGGTCGGTGGTGCAACCACGAGGAGCTTTCTGCTCGCTGCGTCGCATCGCAGCAGGGATACGCGAGCTACTTCGACGCTGCTTCCTCGATCTTGACCGCGTGAATTGTATCTATGCGAATCGTATAAGACCTTTCCTCTGTTGGTACCGTTCACGTACAGGATCCAAGTATTCTCACGGTCTTTCATCGCGCCAAAGTTTCAAAATCGTTATCGTTCCTCGATATCGAGACGTTGTGTTGCGATCCAACGTATCGTAGAAAAACTACGTCGGCAAAGCTGGAGTCTTCTCAAGACGAGAAGAAACGAATGAAACCTGAAGATAAGAAATTCTAATCTATATCTGTTTTTGCAAACACCGTTCGTCTTACCAAATACCAGCGAACGTTTGTGCGTGCTGCAAGGAGGTGACAGATTCTTCCGTCGAAACGTCATCGATCGGTCGTCGGGACCGAAGCGAAGGATAGATACGGTCGAACGTCTTCTCCGGTGGCAGTGGTGGTTAACCGGTACGCCGGTTGTCTCATTTGCATTCACCCGGGAACTCGAGCGTCGCAAAGGTTGCGCAGCATATACTCGAACGGAGGGAGATTCTTGCTCTCGTGTATCCCTTCGTGTATTTGTTTGTAAGTCTGTCGCTTTCCTTTCTTTGTTCCCTATTTGAGCTTTGTCTTCCTCTCGCACGCTTCTCAACTCTCTTTTATTCCACGATGGAACGCGGGGCTCTCGTTTCTCCTTCCTCATTCCATTCGTTTTCGTTCTCTTACCATCTATGCAGTTTCTCTGGTTTTCGCGTGGAACATTTCCCCATTCGTGGTGTCGTCGTCGTAGTCATCGTCGTCAGGGTGCTGGCGTAGTCACAGCCGCAGGAGGAAAAAACAGAGACGGAAGGAGAAAGGGAAGAGGATGTATCCTTTGCACGTAGGCGCAAGGTAATCCTAAGTAATCGACCCAGCCCGGCAATACGTTTAGCATGGGCGACGCGGCTCGTTGTTACATTCGCCGGCTGCCTCGGTTGTTGCTTCTGCCCGTTTGCTCTTCGTACGGCGTAACGGCACATTTGGTGGCAAACAGGGGACGGAGAGAAGAACATAGAGACGCGAGAAGCGAGAGAGGAGACTCTCGTACTAACGGCCAGCTCCGGGTTCGTCGTTTCGAGTTACACGAGTTACTCGCGTACCGTGACCCACGATCGCGCAGATTCCGGGACCATTCGCGAGTTCTTATCTCGTCACCTTTCCCGTTTCCACGACTCCTCTCGCGGACTCCGTTATGACGATCGTTCATCCGCTTTTGCAATTCGTACGCGAGATCCTCACGATACGTCGAAGCCGAGGATGTCCGAATGACTTTCTATCGCCCGTGAGGAATCTTCGTGGTACTTGGATTTCTTCGTGAGATTCTTCGTAGAAAAAAGATACGAAGGCGAAAAGTATAGTCGACGCGTTGCGCGTTCTTTGTGAAGACAAACGCCCTAGTTTCGATCGGAATGCGCATGTCAACGATCGTCCGCCGATATCCGGGATCATCGAGCGTCCTTCACGGTGAAAACATCAGCAGAAGCGAGCAGAGCGTTAAGAATCGCCGGTCGGTCAACGAGGTCTTGGCAAGAAGAAATCTAAGGTGGATGGACGATGGTCGATAGTTTGAACGACCTCGATCTTCGGGATGAGTTTGAGGAAGACGAAAGGCGTCGAGCGATTCGCGAGAGAAACTGACAAAGAGAGTGAAAATATGCCTTATCGAGATTCTCGACGGCCTTGCCCGTCGATTTATCACTCTCGCATAATAGGCCGGTGCAGATATTCCAGAGCTTTCGCGAGAAGAAAAATCGTCCTTTTTGTTTCCCCTCCCTCGTTCTCTATCCCTTGCCTCTCGTTTCGTTTCGTTCCGTTTGGTTTCGCGGTGCGATGCGGCTGCTTCGGCCGACCAGAGGGTGGCACGACGCGCTTCTCTTCTCTTCTCTCCTTTTCGCCGCAAGTCTCTTTGCCCGCCTTCTCTAGTTGCTACTCTTTTCTCTCACGACTCGAGAAACTCGATCCAATCTTCTCGAAGGGATCTATGTAGAACGCTCCGCTCATTTGTCTACCGTCCTTTTAAAGTTGTATTTCGCGGCCAGCCGGCACGGCACGTCTTCCTCGCCGTTTCACTCTATACGTTTCTCCCGGCCAGAAACTCGAACTCTTCTTCGCCGGAGGAGCCAAAAGGCGAACCGGATGCGCTCGATACACGCTATGCCACCTATCACTCTGAATCATTTCGTGTAAGATCGCTCGCTCTAGTCATGGACGAGAAGCTTTCGCGCGAGTGTGGAGCGTCGGGAAATTTTCGATAGTCGCCGTTTCGCACGGTTGCCGATCGGGGAAAACAGCCGCGGTAGATTAGAGGAAAGGCGCCGCGTGACCCGATTCCCAGCGTCACTTGCCGATATTTCAAGCGGAATATTTCACTGCTAGATCGCACATCGGAGCTACCGACTATCGAGTCAAGGATGCGCTTCTTGTTCGTGCTGGTACTTTAGTCGGCTTTCGTACAGCCGGATTCGCGAGCTGCTCGCGAAAGCGACAACAACGGAAGGTTCCTTGTCCACATTAAAGCCGATAAATATCTAAAGGAATCTTGACAAGCATATGCAGGAAACTTGCTCGCATTCGCGATGATCGAGGAGCTGTCGTCGCTCGCCGCGACTTTCAACCGTACAAACGATTTTATTTCCTCTGCCGTTCGATGCATAGACGTATTTCATTGAAATGGACAGGCTGTTTCGCTACCGTGGAACGTTTCCTCCGAGCCTGTGTGTCCGCTTCTCGGTTCTCCGCGTGGAAAAGCGGTACGTGCAATTACGTCGATAACGTCGTAGAAACACGTTGTTCGTATCGAGAAATCGGGATACCAACGAGAGATGCGCCATAGAAGATGCGCAGAATAGAAAGCGGCGGAAGGGGATATATTTCTGTTGAATTCTCAATCTAGCCCAGGGCAATCGACAATGACACGCTGGCAAACGGCATCGGTACGTTGGTTGCTTCATCGGTTACCTCGTCCCATTTCTCGTTTCTCTCTCTCCGTTTCGTTGGTCGAACGGCCGTATTTTTTGCGGGCTACAATTATTCCTTTCAAATTACCAAGCGGGGCTACACCGCGGAAAACTTATAATGCCCCAAAGTGGCCGAGCGGTCGCACGCAACAAGAACAGCACGGTACCTCTCGGCCAAATAAAAAGCCCGCTGCGAAGCGCACGGTCTGCCAACGTTTCCGTCCGTGACCGGTGAACCAGTCGAGTCGGGTCTCGATCTCGACGCGAAATTAGAATCTCTTCGTTTCGCGTGTGTTCGCGCGACAATTTCACCGAACGATCGTTGCGCCGTCGATTATTTTGTAGATTTTTTTCGAACGACCTCGCCTCTTACCCGGTCGGTTTTCGGTACCAGAAAGAATGACTTTCTTGCGAGCACCGGAACCCCGTAATTTGGTCGGCCACGCGTAAACTAGGTACTGTAAGAGAGCGCGTTGAAATCGTTAAAATTACGATTTCGAACGACGCCGCTCCTGTTTCTTCCTCCGTGCGCACAGAAACACCAACATACGTTTTACCATCAGCTCGTGGCTGTGTGTAGATTGTCGCGAAAAAAATGATTCCTCGAAGTAATCATCGTTACGCGTCCTTAACGCGTCGATCCCTTGCGACCGAGATTTCGAAAGCGAATCACACAGCGGAGCAAGAGGAAGCGGCGCGCGAGTTAAAAAGACAAAGGCGATAAACTCGAAAGAAAGGGCAGATGTTGCGGATGAACTGAAGAGGGAAAGCATATCGGTTGATTCACGGTGCGCCGAGAGCGCAAACCGTTACGAGTAATTGGTTCTCTAGAACGCGAATTCTGGATTCCTAGGCGCGTGCCAATGCAAACGTATAAAATACGAAGCATTTCCGTAATCGTGGTACGACACGACGTTCTCGCGTTCTTCGCTTCAACCGTAAACAGCCGTTGTTCCTGTGACGGTTGGCTATGGCTACGGCGTGAATCGCTAAAGAGGATCGCGAAGGTCAGCGAGCAGCCGCGAACGCGAATGTTTCCCTAATTTTTTGACCGCAAACTCGAACGGGATTCGTCTTTCGTTGTCGCTTTTCTGTCGTTATCGTGATAAATTTCGGATATTTAAACGACTGATGAAAGTGAGAACTTGCCTCCATGTCATCGTATGCAAATCAGCTTCTCCATTCTGCTCACATTTCGCGAGTCCGTCCCCTTTCGATTTCTATTTAACATCCTGGAATCGATATCGAGAAGGAACATACATAAAATATCTGTCACGAGCGTCGTAAAAGTCGAATTAATCATCAAGGTGTCGATGGGAATCGAATTATTCGGAAGATGGTCGCGGGAACGCAGTAAAGATCAAACGCGAGAGGCCGTCCAGTTTTTGCTTCGTTTCATGGCAAATAAAATTTATCGGACTCTCTAGGTGCGAGATCGTTAAATTTGGCGAGGAGTCGGCGGTGTTAAATGCCCGAGAGTAGAAGAGAGACGATGCGCGTAAAGGAACACTGTCGTCGAGCAAGGTTGTGTGAAACATGAGACGCGGTCTCATATTTGCTTTCCACCACTATCCTTAATGACGTTGTAGCGGTCGAAGACGACAATGAGATTATCGCGAGATAGTCTCGGCTGATACATACATTCTACCGGCACGGTTAATCTCGTCGTTCCTTTCATGCTCATTTTCTCGTTCGTTCGATTTCTTGGAAAAAGAAAAACGTAGAACGAAACCATGCGAATTTGTTAGCAAATAAGCAGATAAAACGGAAAATCGATGAAGTTGGCGGCTAAAGCTGCGCGAAACAACGCGACGTCAGATTTGAGCGACGAGTCGTGGATGCACGATTGTCCGTCGGTCGCAGAAGATTATCAATGCATTCTCGAATCAAGCTGTATACGTAGGTGCTATTAGGAGAGGTGCGCTTTATTTGAACGCATGGCCACTACGATGTCTTTTCATATTTTGCGAGACAAGGAAAATTAGTTAAATGTGTAATAACGCACAAAGAGGAGACAGCAGGGACGAGGAGATGCTCTCTTCCTTGCAGCGCTTGTCCCGGGTCAGATGCCGGTATTCATGTGTCTCTCCGAGCCTCCTCTTTCTCTTTGTCTCCTCTTCTTCCTTCTCGTTACTCCGTTTCATCCGTCGTATTCCTCCTCCGTCAGTGTCTTATTCTTCGAGCTTTTCTTCTGCTTGGTGTCCGAGGCTCGACGCACAGAGAGCTAAGCCGTAGGACCACACGCGGAGAATCACGCTATCTCCTTTACGGTTTAACAAGACGCTAACTCGGGAATCGTTTAGGCAGGTTATCGAGCACCGGATAACGGCAGCAACGCCGCCGCCGCCGCCGCCGCCGCCGCCGCCTTTTCTTCTTTCGTTTCAACTTCAATCGTATTGCCACTGGTTTCGCATCTTCCTTTGTGCACTTTCCTTTTATTAAATTTCCGAACGAAAGCGCGTCGCAACGAGCTTCCGACGATAAGAGAAAATCGGCGGCGCGTTTTTAATCAGCGATTGGCGAGCATTCTTCCGTTGAAAATTTGACGGGCGCGTTCGCGCTGTAAAACGACTTTCTGTATTTCGCTCTGTATCAGCGGTCAGCCGTGTGAAATTACGCGGCGAAAAGGCGTTGATTCACCCTGCGATGCCAATGGCAAAAGCCGCGCGGAAAATTGTGGAAAGAAACCGCGTTTCGATCGATGCTCTGAACGAAAGCAAACTTGCGAGCAATCCTAACAAGAAACGAGTGTCTTTTCCCAGCATCGTACGGATCCCTGTCGTCGTTCGTTTCCTGACAACGTATATGTCTCTGGCCTATTAATAACGATGAAATATGTAAAGCGCGCAGCGAGGGTAACGTTTACGAGCAACAAGAAAAGTATTACTCGCGAAAGCAATAATTATGACGCAGCTGTAATTAATTATTGCTGCTCTTGATTTACCGCGATCGATTATCTTTGTGTTACGAATATCATGCACTCGTTTTATCGTATACAGCCTGAATCGATACTAATTAAAAAAAGGAACAGGTACTGTTATTATCGATAATTACGATCGGGTCAGAAGTTCTCAGGTCTACTTTTTGCTCGATGTAAAACCAACTACCGCGAATTATCTAAAGCGTTTCGCGTCCTGCGTTCCTGTTCGATACACATATACGTAAGCACATACATAAGTAGGTATGTAGGATGGGCGAAGATGGCGCGATGCTAACCACTTGGGCGCGATCACGGCGCGACGCGACGCGACGCGACGACCACGTTTTCCGCGAATTTACGCGTTTTCCAAGGAAATTCACGCGAGCCGTGCCTCGTTTCGTGCGATATTTATCGCATGCCGTAATTGAAACGTTCGTGTGGTGAAACCACGCGATACCCGATCTAACCAGCGTTTTTCTTTCTGTTCCAGGTAAGATGGACGTCGTTTGCCTCTGCACGCTCTCGCGTACGTTTCATTCGTAGGTAGGACAACATTCGAAGGCAAATTCGAAGAACGGCATACGTGCCACGTTAAGAGAATGATCTCGTGTGAAAAACGGCAAGCCGAATAGTAATTTTTCTATGACCGATCGAAATGCAACGTCTGAATTCGCGTACGGTGCCACTTCTGCCTTCGGAGCGGTACAGTCGATCGCGTCTGCAAATCTTCCCATCCTTTCTCTTCTTCTTTCTTTCGTTCTTTGTTATTCGCATTGCACAGAGTCGGCTATGGTTGTTCCGGGGAAAGGAGAGCAAAGAGAGAGGTAAACCGCATATAGCAGATCGTATACGTGCAGTGTAGCGAGGAGAATGAGATATCGGACACTGACCCGCGCAATGTACTGCTCGACTACGATTCCTTACGAAGAATACATCATTTACTCTTTACTCCGCTATTGTACTGACTGCTTCGGATGACAAGCGGCGGTATTTCGATAAATATGGTACCTGTCGCGGATATTATTTAGAGACGGTTACGACATAATCTAGAGGCTCAATTCTTTCCTTTTACTTCTTTTTTTTTTTCGTTTCTCGAATAGCCACGCGCGCGTGCACAAACGGACCTCCGCGTTTCCAAGTTGCAACGGACGTCGGCTGCGAAATCACGAACGGATTACAAACGAATATTTTCGAGCTATCGATCGTGAAACGGTGTCGATCGATCGCAAATAATGCGAGCTGGAGATTTCGCTTCGCGTTCCAATGTACCGGTGGTCACGGTTGTGGAGCGTGGGTATAAGTGGCATGGTGAATGTGGTTAGATTCCGAGAGCCCGGGATAGCAGCAGGAAGAGGCTAGTCACCGGTAGCTAGGTGGCCAGTTAGCGGCCAAGTGTCGTGTTTGCGTTGGCTCGTCGTAAACCTGCCGAGAAGAGGGATCCTGCATAGCCACCGTGGAGGAGGCTGCGCCCATCTTTACACCCTTCCTTCTTCTCTTCCTCTTCCGACTCGATCGAATATCGTTCTTCCGACAGCGGCCTTCGCTTCTTCTCTCATTCCGTAAATCTCATAGCGTAAAATCAACTTGATCGATAGTCACACGCGGTTACGTAAAAAATGATAGAACGAGACCTTTCAAGCAACGAATAAAAATTGTTTTCCCTCGGACGCGATAGTTAACGATAGTTGACATTTAACGTCGCAAATTTTGACAGTTCGTGCGTAATCGTTGAAAACCTTGAAACTTTATTTTCTCGATCACGGCTCCGAATTTCATCGTTTCTCGAGTAATCCGGGTAGCTTGCCTGTGATTAACGTCGCGACATATCGGCCACCCGTTTCCTTCGTGGTACGGCCAGCATCTCGCGCTCGTCAATAATATTATCCATTTTGGTTTTCGATGAATCACGAACACGGAGCGAAT
This sequence comes from Bombus huntii, assembly GCF_024542735.1. Classification (NCBI taxonomy): domain Eukaryota; kingdom Metazoa; phylum Arthropoda; class Insecta; order Hymenoptera; family Apidae; genus Bombus; species Bombus huntii. The sequence goes on from NC_066244.1 coordinate 2,174,523, forward strand.
CGACCAAAAGGAATCGGGGCCAGATCGTGTCGCGGCCAACGGGGAACAGGTTTTCTATCAAACGGTCTGTGTACCCATCTCTCGGCTGGTTCGTGGTTCGCACGTATCTCTAGCTGACACCCTAGTGGATCGCAGGCAATTAATCAACGAGAACAGCGAAACGATTTGTAGCCGACTATCCGTGTAGATTTTGGCGGTGTTACATAGTCGACCGCGTCTTGTTGTTTATTTATCGTTAGCCGTATACGATCACCGTGAATCGGTTATAGACGAATAATTAAACAGTCATCGCCGAAGCAGGTTTCGATTCAACGGATCGGCACGTTGAGAAAAACCGAGGGATTTTTCCTGCGACGAGATCTTCGATCGATCTATACACGGTGGGTCGTGGACTCGTGAAAGACATTTCCGATAGTAAGTAGCTTCGTTTGAAATTCATATGCGAATTGTGGTTTCCAAATGTCTAGTTCGGGTGGTACCTCACTCTGGAAACGAGGCAGGAATGCGTTCAAACCGAGCAGCTGTAATGGAAAACGCAGGGATCATTAAGGCCACCGGTAAAAAAGAGAATTCTCGGTTTTTACCGTTCCCGTAAGTATCCTCTCGCGTTCTAGAGGGTGCAGCGGAACGGATAACATTTACCGAAGACGCTAAAGGCGGCGACCATGCGAGGCGGCCTTGACGTATTTTCTTGCACCGTTCGTATACTCGTTTTCGACCGCAAAAACACCGGTCGTTCGATTCTTCCTCCACTGACCCGACCTCGTTCGAACGATCCGCACCCATAAATCGATCGATTTTTCTTACTGCAAGATCGCTAGATGATTTTCCTGCTAACCGTGAATTAATAATTGCCCTTCTTGGTGAAAAAATTCCGGGTTCGAGAAATTCGAAGTTATCGAGATGTTGGCGCTCTTCTGGCGGTCTGATCGCACGGCATCGAAGATGGGAAGGAGAACGACGACGCTAGAGAATATTAGGCGAAGGAAGACGTGGCTGACGGGACTGGTTTTGTAGCGTAGTCAGTGTATGCTTACCTCGCAGCGTACAAAAGGGCGCTTTCTCGCGATAATCCTTTATCGTTGTCCGGACATCGCTCGAATAATCTGTATTCATAAACGGCAGAATCATTAGCGGGTTCTTTCTGAAGAAGAACGAGTGCGTAGGGTGGCACCCCGTGTGCTTGCCAGAGGTAGCGATGAAAAAAGAGGCAAGAAAAGAATGCGCGGGAGAAATGGGTACGCTCGTCCGGCGTGTTAAAGCCATTCTGACAGAGACGAATACCGTTGATTCCGTTAATTTCGTCGACAGAGTTTCTCGAAAGAGTTGAGGAGGGAAGACACTCGAACATACACGCTATAACGGTTGATCTTCTCGCGGCGGGGCGATGCGTAGCGCGTATGACAAGAGGATCGTGCAAGGATCGTGACGCGCAACGACTGTGTCTCGAAGAGGATCTGGATTTCGAGCAAGCTCGTAACTCCTGCCGCCGCAGTGGCGGTGTGAACGGGAGCGAAGCCAGAGAACAGGGCGTGCCGCGGTAACCCCGTAGGTGTTACGTAAGAAGGGATCTAGCGGCGTTCTTCCTTGTTCTCGGCCTCCTCCGGCTCCTCGAAGAGAATTTCGCGTTCGTGGTCGAGGCGGGCTTACGGTGAGTGCACGTTCCTGCCGGGGAAGGCGCGTCATAACTCAGAGACATCAGCGTTCCGTGATTACGAGTCATTAAGGGGCCGCGAACCGGTCGCTAGCGCAGTATACCCTTTGTACGTATGGTTGCGCGTGTATGCGCCCACCGATACACGCTCCCCCTTGACCGAAAGCGTGCGTGTGATCGCGCGACAACGCGGCGACGTACGCACGCGCGTAACCGTTCGTTCGTGGTTCGCGGCTCGATTTTCGACGCGTCACGCCGCCGCGATCGAAGGCGCGCCGCGCAGCGCCGAGTCGAGTCACAGCCGGGCCATTCAGTCGAACCACGCGGTCGTGGCCGAGTCTCCTTCATATTTTAGCATCGTTCACCGCGGGAGTCCTAACCTCTCTTTCCGTTTCCCGCTCGTTCCGACTTCCTACTATCGGTCCCGTCAGTCAGTCCTTTTTTTTTCGCCCTTTCTTCTTCTCCTCTCGCTTTCAAGACGCCTTCGCACCAAAGTAGTTTCCGCACCTGTCAAGCTGCTCCTCGTATTCTCAAACGAATACCGAGGTTAAACAACGAGCGGTCGAACGCTGCCCACGCGGACTCGGTTCGTCACGGAATTCGCTTCTCGATCGGCCGCCGACGATTCGATCCGCGGGATTTTCTGGCTAATGGAGCAATCTATAAAGTCGCGTGAAACGCGGCTGAAACTTTCCGCATATTCGACGGGAATAACCGCGCGGTGATGCGCGCAAGAAAATATTTACGCGAGGCCGCAGGCGAACTGTTGGCGAGCAAGAAACGACTGGTCCGCGACATCCTCCTCGGGACACTACCTAATGTTCGCCTCGCATGAGACGAACTTACCTCTTGCTGCGAATTACAGTCCTACGTACCGCGACACCAACCTTTGTTATATTGTTCGTCGTTTGTTTCTTATTCGTAGATCACAGGGAAAAACTGCGCGGAATTTATCCGAGTTTTCTCTGGCTCGGCAAACGCGTATTTCTACCAGGTGTTGAACGATCGGGTGTCTTTTAACGGGAAAGGGAGCAAGTTCCAACGCGAACGGCAATAGAGAAATGAAATCCGAAAAACGGCGTAAAGAGCAGCGAGGAGGACGTGGCTCGGTGAGAGTGGATGTATCGGTCGAAAGAGTTAATAGCCCGTGCGAAAGGCTCGTAAGATTCTTGCGTGTTCGATACGGTAGCTTAATGTTCCTCGATAGGGCGTTCAGAAGCTCGGCGAATGCTCGCGGTTCGTTCGCGAAAAGCCTCGGGGCAAACAAACTGCTCGGAGGCAGCGTAAGCGGTCTGGTTCTTTCCGCTCGCGGTTATTTATAACGCGCAAAGAGCACCGAAAGACCGGTGCGTTAAGGGGTTTTTGTCAAGCAGCCGCGTCGAGTCGGATAAAAGTCGCGTCCGGCGCAGTTCCAGTGCCGCGAAATTCGCAAAAACTGTGTGCCTTCGCCGCGAACAATCTCGCGTTTATGGCAACGGACGCGCCTATCTGGTCGTTCCGGAGGAGTGCAGCGACGACGACGAGGAGCGCGATCCAGGACCGAGGACGACGTCCCTGAACTCCGTTGCTCGCCTGGCCGTGCCACAGCGAAGTCGCGACGAAGAGGAGCGAACGGGAAAAAAGGGATGGCGAAACGGCGTGGATATTATTTGCCATTAAAGCGAGGGACAATTTAAAAGCTATTACTATTACTCACGGCCTTCGTGTATACGCGGTCCGTTGGCTGACCGCTCTTGCCTGGTCTCCGCTGCGATCGCGGACACACATTCGAGCCTCCATGGTTTTCTGCAGGCTGGCTCCGCCGCTTCTTCGGGACCGGGATCGTTTTGCGTGACCGAGCGCGTTTCGCGTCAATCCTCCGTGTTCTTTCTCGTGGCTGTGCGATTTTCACGCCGGGTCATCGTATCTGCGCGTCTGCAGAACGGAAAACAAATTCTCGCCGTTGGCCGAATCCCGAATGGAAATCGTCGTCGACGATCGCTACGTCGATCCAACGAACGCGTCGGAATATCAAAGGTGTTTTACCGCGTTTTATGCAACGGTGATAATGGTAGTTTAAGTAGTATTACTGTTCGCATGAATAGGGAAGCAACGAAGACAAGCGGCTACCGGTCTCGCGATCGCGTCTCGTGTGCACGAGCACGAGGTAGGAGAGCGAGAGATTAAGATCGGCCGGTGAAGAAAAGCCGGTTACGTTGACGTATGCGTGCCGCAACTCCGTTAAGACGAACGTCCGGGAAGAAGGGGAGCCTGGAACAGCAACGACGTAAAGGGGAAAGAAACAAAGAGATAAGGATGTGAAGAGAGGTAAAAAGCATGCGGCGGTAGAGAAGTAAAAGTCTCACGAGGTCGCCTCTCGTTAGTCTCGGATCTTTGAATAATGGCATGGGTCCATTAAACAAACAGCAATTTCGGAGACTCAGGCTCACGCGGCTAACTCGATGAAATTCTGGCCGGAGCGCTCGCCGGAAACCGTTAACGTGTCGCTGGCGAGTTTGCGGCAAATCGGCCTGTAATTCTGGGCGGAACAATTAGCTGGTTCGTAAACGATCGTTCGTGTGTGTGCGCGTGGCTGAATGCCGCAGGAAATTGCTTTACGACTCGCGGATTGTTCCGCGGGCCGTGAACGCCGCTTTAATCGAGACTTATCGAATCGACGCGTCGCCCCTTCGCACCGGCCATTTCTTTCTTATTGCCTTTCTTTCCACGCAAGCCGCGATCCTGAAATCAGCACAATTTGCTCGGACACCGAAACACCGGCTCCTTCTTTCGTTCTTTCGCCGAGATGCGTGATTGCGATTATTACGAAACCCACACGCTCTACTAAGCCCACCTCGTCCGTAACCGGAGGCAATCGTTTCTTTGCGATTTCAATTCTAATCGTCGCGTCCTACACCTGCCGTGAACACACGCGCCAGTTGCGGCTCGGAGTAGACATCGTTCGGTGGACTTTGCGATCGAACGTTTTACGCAAAATGCGCTCGAAAGAAAAGAAAAGAAAAAATGAAAAACACTGGGCATCGGTTCGTTTCTGCGAGGAAAAAGAAAAACGACGACGCGTCATCAGCGTCGCTTCGTCCCGAGCTCGCAGGACTAAGCGCGCAGGACCAGGAGTGCTGCTTTTATCGGAAACCGTCGGTCGTTCTTCCGTCCAGACTCCCGGCCTCGCTATAATTAGGTGTAGGTCTTTCGAGGGTGCAGCGATCCGCGTTCGCGATATTCCTGTCAGCGAGGAACAAACTGGCCTCGTAGGAAACTGGGCCTTACCGCGGAGGACTTTCGAGACAAGCGGCCGATAGGCAATTAATCTCGGCTTCGCCACTCGCCCCTTTTCTCGTTCTCGGTTACCCTCGTGGTCTCCGACGACGAGAACATTGCGACAGCGAAGAAAAAGGACACGCGAGGTGGATGAAAAATTTCGCGCGGTATCGCTGTCCGTATACGCCGTCCAATTTGAGAGCGATATCTTAACCCGTCGGTGGCCACTGCGCCGCAATAAATAATGCCGGCCGCTGGAACGGCGACGGAAGGCAGCGCGGCGATGCCGACTTCTGGACGTGGATCAGAGCGCGGCGTTTTCACGCGGATCTCGTGGCCAGAATCGTTCGAGTTTCGCGACGAGCGGTTCAGAATCGTCGCGTAGCATTTACGAATTTAATTAAGGCACGCAGAGTCGACGAAGAAAAACGGTCGCGCGCGTCTTCCAAGTGGCAAGATCAAGAACCACGAGGCGAAACGATCGCATGCGCGAACAGGTGCATTGCACCTCGTCGTTCCGCGATCCGATGGATCTTGCGCTCTCGATCGTACGTGTACGTGTACCGCCTACGGTGCCGGATTATGGAACGATATCGCTGAAACGACGGAGATCGAGTTCTCTCGATCGGCTCTGCCGCGTGTTCGTTCCTTTCTCCGCGGTAAGCGTTGCGTGTTTCCATCGGAGCGATCGAGAGGCGAATTCGCAGGAGTTCGTTTCGTCGGCTCGCTCGGTCGTTAGCGGGAAGAGTAGAAAGGCGTTTCCGGTGAAATAAATTTGCCAGACGGTCTGACCTTGCACGAAACACGACGATCGTTCCTCGACTCTCGTTCTGCCACGGATTCTACAAACGCCACGGTTGCCCCTTTCCGTCTTCTGTCAAACCGCCCCCTCCCTGCCCCTATGCGGTAGAAGCGCGACGCACTAATTCGATTGCAATTCTCGTAGATTTCAATAGGCTACATCGCGGCGAAGCAAACCGGTCGCTTTCGTTTCGCACAGAGAACCACGTACGAGTTGATTTTCAGGTCCGAGATTTAATTCGCGATTAACAGATTTGCACGATCTCCAGTGAGTTAAAGGGAAACTCGTAGCCGTCGAAGCGCCATTCACCGCTACCATGTGTGGTAAAACACGCTCGCGCCGGTTTATTCGCTTTATACGGACGCTTTTTGAAACAATCTTGGCGGATGCTGATTTTTCCGATAAATTGACTCTCTCGGCGTAAAGAGGTTATTAGGCAGCGGGTGTTAGACGACCGCTAATGCGTACGATTATTGGCTTGTGGCATCGTTCGCACGATCCGTCGGACCTCTACGAGTCGAAGAAAGGAACTCGATGGTGAGGAATTCGTTAATCGCGTCTCTGCGTGTTCTCTTTGTGACTGGTGCCTATCCCCGTTAATCGTCATTCACCGCGTGCCGCTCGGCACCGATGAAAAGTATCGACGCAGTCCGAGACGCTTCGTCATGCAGCCGCACTCTTAGCATCGCGTGTTCCTTGACTGTCAATTGATCGATACGAACGACCTCTCGCTCGTCGTGTGTCAATCGTACGAATGCATGGTCTACGCGCGGCTGCGAGCTTGTCAGCCAAGAATGTCGTCCTCAGCCCCTGCCCCCCTCTCGAACGATTACTCGCAGATTCGACTAGAATTGAAACGTAACAACGCGGACTGGGTCGCCGAAGGTGGTTTCGTGCGTGCCAATTAAATTCCCGATCAAACGGCGGAAGGCTCGTCCAATTAGCGTGTTGAAACGCGCAAAAACGGTTCGATACGGTGTGTACACTCGAGTCGCGTTGGTTGGTTCGATTCTACTGCGATATGGCAAAGCGCGAGCGATGACCTGAATAGCGCAAAAACGATCGGTTCGGTGAAATTAAGCGTATCGAGGTGCACGAGTTTCAGCGGTGCATCGATAGGAGATCGGCGCAAAACTGACGGGATCGGTAATTAACGTCCAGCGAGAACGGTCGCCGGAGAGTTAATTCAAACCGCGATATTCGCGATCCCCGAAACGATACGGATGCACGCGTGTTCGCGTCCGTACTCGCTGTGCCGCGACTACACTGGGTCGTCGGTTGAATCCGTCGCGACGGAGTTTTTCGCGGCTTTCGCTCGTAATTAACGTAACTGGCTGTTCCGTTAATTTGGCAAGTTCGTGATTCGTTCGGGACGAAGAGACGCTGTCCGCGTTCACAGCGGAATTTATTTGAAGAAAAAACCGTGGAAATTATTTCGAGGTACGGTGTATCGATGCGCCAGATCTTCGTGGTTGACCATCGTGAGACGCTAGCTGCATAAATTAATTACCGAGGCGGATTTCTACCGTTTGCCGACTAACTTTGCGATTAGAGAATCGCACCGGTTTAATCGACCGGTCCGATCCGTGGCGGATTTAAATCGAATGGAGCTTGTTTTGTCGTGATTGCCGCGCGTTAATAGCGGTCGTTCGATGTCAACACCGAGGATTCCCACGACGGAAGGCAACATCGTCGTTGCGTTTTTCGGTCGGCGTCGAGATTCGCGAATTATAATCGGCCTGGATTTGTATACGGTGGAACCGAGAGGAATCGGCGCGTCGCGTAAAAGACAGAGGCGAAGTAACCGATTTCTCACGAGGTCGACTCGAGGGAGGCAGTGTGGAATCTAGGGACGAGAGAAACACAAGAGGCGAATAGGCGAAATGAAAAGGAGAAGGAACGGGGTTCCCCGGCGGAGGCGGGGACTGCTCTGTCGAGGCCCGCGTGCGCCGGCCCGGAGGTTTTACATTCCGCGAGGATTTATCGTAGGAAAGAACGTGTTCGCCGGTGTAGAAGCAGCGTCATGAAGGGGACCGTGATCTGACTACATCTCTTATGCGCGCTATATATCAGCGTGCCGGCAGGCAAGAAGGAGAAGGTCAGGAAGAGAAGGGTAACTACGCCGGTGAGTCTTGTGCCCTGGCCACGAAGAGACACGTAGCTACGTCTGTATACATACGTACAGAGCAGACAAGCCAAAGGTACACCAGATAAAGGTGTACACCGTGGTAGAGTTCGTTTTCGGGCTCTCTCCACCGAAAAAGGGAGAGAATACCGGAGAAAACAAACACACGGAGGAGATTTTCGTATTATTTCTGGGAATTCTTGGGGCGATCGTCCTAGCGATACCGGGCAGCGGGACTCTCGGTGCCCTTTTTCCTTCCATCTTGGTCGGAGGATCCGAGATGGACGAGAGAGAAAAACGAGGAAGGAGCAACCGGCAGAGAAAAGACGGGTTCGGTGTAATCGAGATGACTCGTGGCTTCGCGAGTCCGACGAGACTCGGCGCGACGACCAACGTCCTTTCTTTCCGGCCACTTCTGAAAAAGGCTGAAACGCGAATCTCGGTTTCTTCTTGCGTTTTCAACGTTGTCGCTTCGGCAACCGTCGCCACTGAGTTTTTAGGTAGCGGACTAGAGACAGGAAAGGAACGATTAAGCATCGCTGACCGATCGTCAGTGTCCCTTGCTTCTTATCAACTGTCTTTAAAGCGAAGATTTGAAGGCGACTTCCGCCTTTCTGTCCCGGTTAGGACGCTGTCAGCGGCCTGATCTGTTTTGACGGGATGAATCAGGTGAAAACGAGATGAGCCAATCCGATTACAAGATTCCCTCGACTACCAAGGATTAAACTGCTGGAACGGTACGACTGAAAGGCCGGTGTATGTTATATGTATCTCTTCCGGCGAATCGTGGTCGCGTTTCATTGAAATTTTCGCGACGAGTGACGCGGCACAACGTAATTAAACGAGTTCGCATTATCCGGCAGTTTAGTCTAACGTCGTAGGAGACACTTGTTTTTTGCGCGATCGACTGTTTGATCGAAGCTCGCGCCGAAGAATCTCTTCTTTCATTCTCTCGCCGTTTGCTCGTTTTTCTGACCGGCTCGCTCTCTTCTTCCACCTTTGTATGCCGCTTTTTCTCCGTTGCTCGTGGCGTCCCCCCGTGTCGCCACTCGGTGACGATAGCCTGGCTTTCGAGAGCCGTAAACCTAGGCTTAATTACCAATTAGACGTAGCGCGGAGGCACGCTTTCGCCCGGTAAAATCGATTAGTGGCATGGGACACGACGAGTACCACGGTGTATTGGTCGCGGACTGCGCCTTCCACTCTCGCACCAATTTACCGGTACATGAGCATACACTCTTGGCGGCCGTGCACCTACGTTATGTGACACACGACACAACCCTATCGCTGTAACCGGCAACCGGCGCCCGCTTATGCAAATCGAGCGCGTCGTGGAAAAGCATGGCTCACCCTCGCCGCCACTACCCGCCGCGCTGCGCTTCGTTCTCCTTATCGATTCGACATTTACCATGGCATTTAGATTCGTTTCTAACACCGGATAATCCGGCCGATCCACGGCGTGATCGGCTCTTTCCCTTGGTCTTCTCTTTTTATCTTGGGCGTTCGTGTCGTGACGACGTGAGAAACGAGGACCACAGGGACGGGTTATTCGGGAAACAAATAATTAATGCGTTTCACAACGCTTTTGAGTACAGATCAGTGGTGAAAGATAAACGAACGTGAAAGTGGACTGAGTTTTATTGCCGCGGCATTTTCGGTTTTAGTTTTCGGTGACAGGAGAAGTATCCAGTGTCCGCTGGGTAACGCCGCGGCGCGTCGCGCCGGCACATCGACACGGTGCATGCGTATGTCGATGCCCGCCGGTAACGCAGGAACTCCTGGACCCGGGTATCAATTTATGCGGTGCAACATTGTCGGAACGCGCTTGGCCCTGGGCCTGCTGCTGGGGGGCAATGGGATGGGCCACACGGAGAAACCCTGTATTCGAGGAGAGTGCCTTGTAAGACCGTGTTGGAGGTCAACGATAATTCAGGCAGGAGAATACCAGACCGGTTAACTTTCGAGCTGAAAGAACTCCGCTTAAAATTATGCTCGTTCGATTCGAGCACGGCTTCCTCTATTTCTTTTCTTCTTATTCTTCTAGTGTCTTGCCTCTTCCTCCTCCTCCTCCTCCTCCTTCTCCTTCTTCCTCGCCTCTGTCTCCTCTTTTTTTGCTCTTCTTTCTTTGCTACTTCTGTTTCTCTTTCCACCTACCTTGCATCGTCTTCTTTTTTTCATTTCTCCTCTTCGAAAAGGTGTCGTCCGCCGTTGGATCAATGACTCGCACGCACTGACGGATTCTATATTACCGTGGCGTGCATTTTGATTAATTTCCCCCGGTCCGGCTGGATGGGCGGCAAGAAACGATACACGGAGAGAAAAGGTTCCTGCGGTTGTCTTCTTTCGACGTTGTTTTTTAGTCGGCCAACGTTTCGGGTCTATCGATCACGCGTCGAAGTTCCAACGCACGCGCAACTCCTCGATCGCGCGCCGCGATGGACACTCCGATTCCAATTCGATTTGTGACACGACGATGACCCTGTTCTCGGATTTGTCGAGAACACGCAACTATGCGACGAGTCGGGGCGCGAGCCGTTGTCCAAGAAAAATCGATTCTCGCGCTGTGCAACTCGGAGGCGGTCGAACAGCGACACACGCGCATACGCGCGAACGTGTACTCTTCTCGTCGAAACTCAATTTGTCAACGGGGATGCGTGGTTTTGTTCCACGAACCGGATTCCGTTTCGATGTACGCGCGACGAGGCAAAACACAGACAACCAGGCACCCACCTCGGCACGCTCGCCCGATTATCAAGCTTGCCCCCGCGCACCTCCGTTTCTTTCCGTTTCTCTTTCTCTCCCAGCTCTCTGCCCCTTTTTTCCCTGTCGCTTCGTTCTTCTCCAGGACCACGGCTCGCGCGCGCGCGCGCGCTAGTAGCCCTTCGAATTAGTCCGAGCAAATCCAATGAATATTCGATGACGATTTTACCCTGTGTAGTCGCGGCGCGATTACTCCTTCGAGTCGGCAGATATCCATGTCGAAAGCGTCGATCTCGTACGTCGTAATTCTCATAACGGTTGCGAATTTAACGGTACCGTTCGCCGAGGATCAAAGAGTTTGCGCGCCAGGATCGTAGAGAAGAGTCCACGGTGGACAGAAACGGGGGAAAGGAGATCCGGCTATTCAGGCTCCTCGAAATTTTAAACAACGACACCGAGGACGTTGACGAGCACGAGTAAGAGCACGACGAGCAAAGATTCGCGATGAAGAGAGGCAGTGGCGGATGTTCGAAGGAGAGACGAGGCTCAGGGAGAAGAGAAACAGCCTCTTTGGGCGATTAAACAACTTAGGGACTACGGGCGAGCAAAGGCGCCGCCTTGTGGACGACGCTGAAACGATTAAATAAATTAGTTGCTCGACAAAGAAGGGCAGCAGCAGGATGACTGGATGGGATCCGTACGAGGGTAATCCCCGTTGAATTCCTCCTAATTATGCACGCTTTACCACCATGGCTATCACAGGCCGTGGAGTGAGCGGGCGATCGAGTGGCGCGAAGAGGAGGAGAGAGCGCGACCGGTGGAAAGGAGCGAAACGGTTAAAAGCGGGAGAGAGAGAGGAAGGAGAGCGCGCGATGCAAGCGCGCCAACTGGCCAGAACAAGAGGCTACGATATTTCCTTCCTCCGTGTTCCTCTCCTTCTTCGCGCTCCTACGTTCCTTCGTTCGATGCGCGCATCCCGTTCTACCGCGAGGTGCCGCAGTTCTACCGTCGGCCGTTTTACTTACAAATTCAATAAGCATATATCATATTTAATGCACGCCCAAAGCCGGGAATGTTTCGACCGCCCTGAACCACCTTTCTCTTCCTCTGACAACGATTCTTGCTCTCTCTTTCGTCCTTCTCCTTTGTGTTTGCTTTCTCTGCATCGGCTGGCCGCTTCTCGCGGCCAATGCATTTCCGGCCAGAGCAGATCGCTGGTTCGCGTCAGCTACACCGCGGAAACTCTTCGAGCGACCGGCCGCGAGAACGAGAACGAGAACGAGATCGGGCAGAAAACCGTCGCGTCCATACCATTTTACGATCGTACCGATCCGTTGCCAGACCTCACGCGTCGCGACGAAAAGCGATCCGGTTCGCGTAAGCCGGATTCGGCAAACCTTCCGATTCGCGATCCCTCTCGAGCTCGATGAGTAACGTTCATTAGTGTCAAGGATCAACAGAGGCCCGGCGATAATATTTCGAAGCAACGTATTCGTCCGAGAGATTCCTTTCCACCAGGCGCATCCGCCCGATAGCGATTCGAATCGCGTCAGATCGCCGCGAAAAGTATCGTGGACGCGAACGATCGGAGGTTATTCGCGAAGCGGCGTGTTTTATTACCCGGAACCAATTACACCCTTGCTCCAATTGTCAGTGCAACAGTGGTTGGCGGTGTCAGCCACCGGACCGTTAGTATTCTTCGGTGGCCCTTGCCATGGGGGCTCTGGTCTACCGACACCTCCGTGTACGCGCTCGATATACACGGCTCTGCACACGCGGTCAACATGCCGATGTACATGCGCGAATGGACAGGGAGCCGACCGCCAGAACGGCCAAGCAAGACCGATGGAGAAAGGAATACACACGCAACACGCTCGAGATCGTAATGCGTTACCCACGGCGGTCGACGTTCGATAGAGAACGAGATAGCGGCACGTCGTACGGTGGGAGGCCACGTATCGGGACGTATCTACTAATTAATTTATACAGGCTCTTTCGAGCGGCTCGCACTAATAGAAACACAGATGTGGAAAAAAGAAGAGAAGGCCAGCCGAACGCGAAACCGTCGTCTGCTCTAGTCTTGTCTATCTGACGGTCAATGGTCTCTGGGTAAAGAATTCGTGTCAAAGGGAGCACCACGTCCAATGACAAAATAATACACCGCGCGATACGATTTTCATTGGTAAATCAAAAGGCTTCGCGAACGAACCGATTCATTTTGTGCACGGCAAATCGACGGAAAGGGCGTTAATATTATTTATATCGTAATAATTAAGTGCTGCCACGGGCGATATAGCGAATGAACGAGCGCACGCGCATGCGTTTGCGCGCTGATACCGCGTGCACCACGGGAAGCCATAAAATATCTTTAATGCCTTTCCGATTCAAATTTGGTCCCTAATGGCTGTAATAGCTATCGGTACCGAGGACGAACGATTCGAATCGGCCTTTGCACCTGTACGCCGATGCCTCTGCTGGTAGCAAGCGTGGGTGCGCCTTCGGACGATCTGCCGACAATATCGACGAACCGAGATTAAGACTTTACTCGAGCGTTTTTCTCCTTTTCGACCCGTTCCGTTCAAACGTTCCGTTCCAGCGGTCGCGTCCTGTTTCGAAAGATACAAACTCGCGTAAAACTCGCGTTCACTGGAACAGCGTAATTATCGTTTGCGTGTGTAAGGGAGGAAGGTGGAAGGCGAGGAGAAAAAAAGATGCCTACGCGAAGGTGTGCACTCACAGCGTCACGGAGAGCAAGATATAATCCGGAACGACTCGAAGTCATGATCGACCGATGGAATCGAAGGTTCTTGTCCGACGACGTTCCTCCGCGTACAATCTCAAGGACACTCGACATCCTGGAATCCAGAACCCGTGGAACCGCGCGCTTGTCGCGGAACTTTTTCGTTTGCTCGTCGTTACCTTCGCCCGAATAGAGGGGAGAACTGTAAGGCAACGGAATGGCAAAAACCGAAGGCAAACGTACGTACAGACCATTTAAATGGTTACGTAAGCCTCGGTCGCCCTTAAAATAGATTCCGCCTGTCTTCGTATCCTTTAATTATAATTATCGGTGATGCGTTGCGATCACCGATGTGCCGGTGGAGAAATACGAGGCGCGTTCTCGGTACGATATATTCGCTTTGCCGCGAATTGCCGTGCACGATAAATATGTCGGATCCGGGGATTCTCGCATTACCTTGGAATAAAAAGGGGCACCAAACCTTCGGCCGAAAAATATAGTCTCCGCAAATACAGATCTAATAACTTGTCCGCTCACGTGGCGCGAAAGAAACTTTCCAAAGCGATTTACGGCGAAATTTACCGGTATGTCGGGCACCGCTGCATAATTCATGGCGCCCTGGGTGCCGACCCCATCCATTCGGCCTGCGACTCCGCGTCCACCGGTGGAGGACCAGTTCGCAGAAAGCGTTCGACCGAGAGAGAAAGTTCTCAGCCGAGTCACCCGGTAAATGCGATCGCTGCGCGATTCGTATTGCCGTATTGCGTAACTCCCGTTACACCGTCGATAACATGCGGAACGTTCGCGTTCAAGGGCAAGCGTCGTCGAACCGTGCGAACTATCTACCAACTGGCAAGAAACGATCGCGTATCGCGGCCCGTGTGGATCCGTCGAAAGAAACTTAGAGATAGACTTTGCGCCACTATAGACGCGAGAAACGACGAGAAACATAGACGAATTCCAAAGTGGGCGGATGAGCGACACTGCTTTCAATAAGGCAAGAACACGGCACTGCAAACCGCAAGTCATGTTGCTTCATTACGCCGCCCCACGTGAGAGTAAGATGAGACTTCGAAACTAACCTAAGCCGCTCTGATGGGACCCGCCTCGTGCGTAGCCAGCCCCCGATAGACCTGCGAGGCCATGTAGCGTTCTCCTGGTTCTTCCTCTTTCTCTCTCCGATCTCGCGCACGGTGGTTACGTTCGGTCTTCTCGCGAGAGGCAAGAAACATTGTCGGATGTTCCACAGTCGAGTTGTAAATTCTTACAGGAATTGCATTTACCTGTACTACACCGTAACGACCGTTAATTAAAGCCGTGCGCTTTTCTGCGCGGATAACCGAGCATTGCGTAATCCTCCTACGCGGCGGATAGTCGACAGTTGCTCGATTAGGAATTATATTCTACCGACTGATCTCAGACAGTGCCAACTGATTTCGTTGGAACGGAACACGCGTTTTCACCATACATAGCAACGACTCTGATTATCGTCGAAAGGAATACGATAATTCACTGGAGTTCTTGTGATGGTCGATGCGCGACTTGTGCGTCTACCGCCTAGAACGCGTTAAAACGATCGAGCGAAGAGAGTCGCGCATCTGCCGTTTCGAGGTTAACCTCGAGAAAGAAGTGGCCTCTATACGACGCGGTTATTCGTCTCTGTCTGCTCGGCCTGTACTCGTCTGCCCGTCCTTCTTCATCTGCTTTCTCCGCGTCGCATCGTGAGACTCAACCGGTATATATATACCAGGAACAAAGAGGCGAAGCGTAATTAAACGCGAGGAGGAAATGCAACGCACGATTACCACGATGCGGTCGCCTCTAAAATGAGTTGGAATCAAGTGGCAGTTACGCCACAAGCCGTACGGCTAATTGGAATTTAGCGGCAACGGCGGCAATGGCGGCGATAGCTCGGAGCACCGCGGTGACTCCGTGGAATCGCAATTTTCAGATTGCTCCCGCGTTTGTTCGTCGGTGGGTACGTTCACGAGAACGTCTTACGAAAACTGTCCACGCGAATCGCGGCCGATCGCGATGGAGGATAGTGCGGTGCGGTGTATGCACGCGTAAGGAAATATTCGATAATCGGGACACCAAGAGGTACGAACACGTGAAATTTTTACATCGACCGCGCGGATTGATTAGACACCGGGCTCGTAATTTTACCAACATTGTTACCACGATGTAAGAAACTGAGTCGATGTAATATTTCACAGGACGCGATGCGATAAATCATCGAGGAGATTAACTTTCGAATTCGATGCCGATCGTGCGTTTCGATCCCTGCGTAATTTCGTGAAGGAATTCGCGAATACGGGATTCGGGATGCGTCGCAGCGAGGATTCACGAGTATTCACAAGGCTCCGAGATGTATACGTGCTTGCTCGCGACCAGCCGACGATAGCAATCTACATCCTTAATTCCGCAGGTTGTCGTGGTTCTGCCGGATCGTAAAGTCGAAACGTCAAAACGCACACCGGTTGCCGGTGCACGCCCACCCACGTATGCCTGCCCTCGTATACGGAAGAGTACGTACGCTCCCTTCCTCTCCTTTTTTCCCTCGTTTTTCGCAAAAACTACGGGAGCCCGGCCTAATCGATTATCTCGACCGGCGATTTGATTAATCATTGCTTAACGCGAAGAGGACGTCCTCGTCTGCTCCTCCCTCCTGTCCAAGGTATTCTCGACGCGTATTTAACTCGGCAAATTTTACTTACGTCTGTTTACGTTTCGCGATGAGCGACTGGGACGCGATAGCAACGTATGCCCCGCACTGTACTCGCGGATCCACCTCGCAGTGATTTCGAAGCAGACAAAAACCACGGATTACTCGCGTACACTGTTTTCCGCAAAATTACATTCTATCGACTTCTTTCATTTACACCTCGTTTCCTGCGCATTAGTTTCTTGCTAGCCGTTAAAATTATTAGCGAATTCCGACTCTCCCGGATGCACGATTCTCAGGCCTCGCGTCTCCTTCGTTCCACGATACCGTTTCAAGCAGCATTATTTTTTCCCGCGGTTTCTGCCGACCGAAGACGACGATACGCACTTCCTCCGTTCTTTTCGGAGTCGATTGACACGCGTTGCATCGTCGCCGACCAGGAATGGAAAAGGAGAAAAGGCAAGGCAGGAGGATCAGGCGACTGGGAGGGAGGGAGGGAGGGAAAGAGGCAGTAAAGAAGTTACGTCGATGAAAAACTGGAGCTGACATGTTAACGGGCAACAAGAAGCCGACTTTATTGGCCGTAAACGCGGCAATCTCTAAGCCGGTCTTATCCTACTCTGGTCTGATGCGGTTCGCTACCGACAGCAAAATCTCTTTCTTCTTCTCGGCCGTTCGCTTTGGTTTTTCCTTCCTGGAAGCTATACGAGCGCAGTTTTTTGCTATATTCGAATGGAAGCCACGCGTGAAATACAGAGATGACGGATGGAATGTCGATATGATAGAGAGCGGAGGATCGTTCGTTCCTTAATTAGGAAGGTGCCTCTGATAGGGTTTGTTGGCACGGTAAATGGGCTCCTTTATTAGGAAAACTCACGTAGAGAC
The DNA here is from genome assembly GCF_024542735.1 of Bombus huntii. Taxonomy (NCBI): domain Eukaryota; kingdom Metazoa; phylum Arthropoda; class Insecta; order Hymenoptera; family Apidae; genus Bombus; species Bombus huntii. The sequence goes on from NC_066244.1 coordinate 2,191,352, forward strand.
AGAGTCAAAGAGTCTCGGAAGAATCTCGGGGTTCGTTGATTATTGCGAGAGGCCGAGTCCCGCTTGCAACAGCGTCGTGCCAGCAAGTCTCCGCCGCGAAAGCCCGACATTAATCTTCGAGATAGTTAGCCGAGTACGAATACGAGATTTTAATGGCGCTGAAGATATCAGCATCTCCGCTGGATTGAAATTTATACGGCGAAATTAGCCCGAACAAATGCGCGGACAATTGTTGCCGTAAAGTGTTCTCGAATCGGTAGTTTGAACGAGGATCGCTAAACGTTTAAAAGGTCGTTACTAGACAAAAGAAAAGGAATAATTCCGCGAGCTGAGAAGCATTTTCTGCGATTTCTTAAAAACTTTCACTGAGTTACGACGCTGATTCACGGTTAAAGGGGTCGAGGCGCGCGTTGCATAGAGACGGGAGGTTTTACCGGTGGACACGAGTTAACACGAAATGGGCTGCTCCCTGTACGCGTGTAAACGTCTACGCGGTGCTCGTCGCACGCGGGAATATCAACGAGAAAGAGAAGAGAATCCGGCTATGTCGAGTCGAGTTTTCTCCTCTTTCCCTTTCTATCCTCGGACATCTTTTTTCGGTTGCAACAAGGTCGCGAGTCGCGCGCACGAAGTGACTTTTCGTATCTGCGCCCAGCCCGAGAAACATCTGTTCAACTCGCAGTGTTATCGCGCTCCGTGGAAAACCGGTTGCGGCTATCCATTTTCGGTTAGCCCTGTTTCTCGAGCGCGTACCGAATCCACGAGCGATATTTGCGACACGACATTATTAAAATCATCCTCCAATCGACGCCGGATCGACGATTCTTGGCAGTTCTCGAAAATGTACGTGCCGCGGAAAAGCTGCTCGATCTCGATCGGGCGATCGATTATAATTTAACGGATGCCGCCTACTACCATTGCATTTACGGTGCAACGTGATCAATCTTGACACATCCAGCAAGAATGCTCCTTTCCTTCCTCGAGAAAGGTCGCGCTCGAGAGGAACGCCGTCGTCCAACACCTGTTATCGCCAACAGGACTTCTCGGTTTGGAACCAGCCGTGTTAAAATTCTCGCTCGCACGACCGTTTGTATTTTAACAAGCTCTGGCAAACGAGGAGTCGCGGCAGACCGACCCCGAGAACGGGAACGTATTGGCGAAATTGTGGTGCGTGGCAATATACGCGGGGCGGTATGCCCGCGCCAATACGAGACACTCCTGTCTAGCACCTGTCGCGAAAGTAATCGTCCGCCTCCCGTACCGGTCTCTCGCTGCATCTCGACGATCCCGACCCTTGCTCGCGCGACGATCCTGGAAGCGAGGCCTATGCAAGCGGCTGACAGAGCTTTATCTGGCGCAACCGCTTCGCGGCATGACGGATCGGTGCATTAGCGTGCTGATTAGGTCCTCTCTCCGTGGCTCTTCGTCCGAACCACCAACCTTTTTTCCGTTTCTTTTGCACCGACCTGTTTGCCTCTCTTTCGATTCGACTCCATCTCCGAGCACTCTCGCTCTTTTTTTCTCCGACCGGCCGCTCTTGGCCCGGTCGTTGGTACGGTTCGATTCCATTTTCGTTTGTCGAAAGAGGAAGGTGTTTGGCCTCCGGGAGAGGGAACCGAGGTACGTCGCGAACCGGAGACGCCGCTACAACCAACGACGACTTAATTAAGGACGAATCTGTCGGCGGACTTCGACGGCCGATAACGCGATTCGCTCGAACGAAGAAGATCGATGCTACCACGCGTTTCGCGATCGTGTTTATACCTCGCCACCATAGTCGATGATTCCCTCGTTTCTTAGGAGACATTAGCGTTGGCAAATCGCCACTACTTCCAACGACGTTCGCGTGCTTCGTCTCTTTCTTACGACGTGTAACGTGACCTTATCGTTTAGTTTGCTCAACGCGAGATGTGCTAACGACGATACGATGCGGGAAATACAGTCGCGTTCGACCGCGGATAAAAGACGAAACTACTTTGTTGGGAATTAATCGTTTTCTTGCTCTTGAATTGTCCAGCTGTAATTGCATCGTGAAACTAGATGCTAAATGGTTGTACGAATTGCGATCATAGATGGTTCCAACGAGGATCGATCGTAATTCCGTGGCGTGGAACGATATGGTTTCGCAACGGATAATCAGCCGAGAGAGTTATTTGTACGCGGCGTGGAAAATGTGGGATAGAACGGTGCGAGCCGAAGGCAAGAGTTCAAAGATGCCTCGTAGACGACGATGAACTTTGGGTGGAGAGCCGATGCAAGGGGAATAAAGAGTAAAGGAGCGAAGCAATCGGAACGCAACGATGCCTAAGCTTTTCGCCTTGGGCAACCGGCTCTCGGGATCCAGCTGCCACGAGATTGACCAATTCCACCGGTGTATCTAGCATCTACTAATATCGCGTATATGGCAATGGATACCAGCTAACAAATCTGCCAAGAACTCCTCGAGTGTGCAACATAAATAAGGGGAATCGAACATGCCGTTGAAATGTTAAACGGTCCTAAACGTGTGTGAATATGTACACGTACACCGTAAATGTCAGTACGGGCTGAACCTTTTGCGGAAAGATCTTTTACGCAGCGTTAACCGTACCGAGAGGAATACAAATTTGCGACGAACAAGTGTAGTGTACCGTTCGTGTGTACGTCGCGTCCATCGCCTCGATCGCTTCTTTCCCTCTCTGTCTTTGTATCGAAAACCTGGAATCGCCGAACCGGTCAATATTAACGAGTATCTCGCGGTAAAACAATCCGATGGAATGCCTCATCGGAGATACTACAGTCGTCGCACGTCGTGATAAATCTCGTGCTGTTACGGTCGCATCGCGCAAACGACACGTTCCGCCGTATTAATTAAATCGCGACTTTCTATCCGCTGGAACAAAAAGGACGATCGACACGAAAACATGGAAATGGGAGACGGAGATCGAGTCGGGTCGAAGAACGGACGAGACGAGGCCTCGATCGCCGACACGGCGCGTTTTTAACCCGCGCACGCCATTCATTCGTTACCAGCCGTTCCGAAGCGGCCGTCCGTCCCATCGTTTGACGCGATACGAACGCGTGGTAAGTCGCGACAAGCTACATACATATTCGACTCCTCAGTGCGCGTATAAGTTTTGCGGAGGAATAAAAATAAATCAAAATTCCAGCGGGCATAATTCATCATCTGGCGATATTAATGCGACTGCGGACCACTCGCTCGGTGCGTCGTATGTACACGCGTGCAATGCGGCCGACAAAGACGGCGCGCACACGGGTCCAAATCGAGAGAAAGGAAGAGAAGAGAGATCGTGAGGAGAAGTGGTTGAGCCTCGGGATGTGTTTTCGCAGATGAGAAGCGATACCGCGAAAGCCCTACCTGCGAGGAACTTTATTGATGACGAAATATGCAATCGGTGCGATCTACCAACGCGCTATGTACCTTCAATTATATATAAATAATTAACTTTCCGTGTGGACAGACCGATTCGGCCCAATTAAATCTGGCACGATCCCAATCGATTCGGCCTTTGCGCCGATAAGTTTCGCACGAAAACCACCGGAATTTTTACTTTCACCGAGAATATTTCTCGGTCGCTCGATCGCACAGAGCATACACACACACACACACACACGCTCATGGACATTTAGCTGTTGTTTCTTCCTTCTGCAGAAGAGGTTGCTTATTCGGTCCTTAGCTTTAGCCGGATAAAAATATTGTTGGAGCAAGGTTTGGTATCTGGCAGAGGTGAGGTTTAGAGAGGTGACGTGGCGATTCCTGGTCGTTGGATTCTTCTTTTTGCCACTTTATATCGTTCGAGTAACTTCCGTGGCCGCTTGAAAGCGACGACGGAGAACGGAGACGATGGAAAGAAAAGGAGGATGGCGAAGAGAGAGGGCAGTACGAATTGAGTCGCTTCTGTTCGCTGCGTATATATACTCGAAGTAACTAATTATGCAGATAACGCCAGAGCGCAGAAAAGGAGGGTGGGCATCCAGATATGGGGGTCTGGTCGTGCTCCTTTCGCCTACCTCTCTCTTGTCCTTTTTCGTTCTTTTTCGATATCCCTCTTTGGGCGTTCCGCAGCCCCCGGTCCGCAGCCCCCTGTCCCTTTTCTCGACCATTCGTGTGCTTTGACGTTCATGGCGACGCGAAAGTCGCCGTTAATCCTTACAACATCGAACGCTTCCAGCTTCTTGTCGAAGAAAAAACACGTCGGCCACTGTCACGATTGCTCGCAGGGACAAAGTAACGCTTAGGAAAGCGACGACGATTCGTCGAACGCGATGCTGTTGCGGTGGCAGCCGTACGTTTCGATCGATCAGTCGACAAAGCGGTTGCATTTGCGTTTGCTTTAACGCGTCAACGCGGTCGACGCTTGTTTGTCAAACCGGCCGTTCCCCCGGAAGGCAGCGAACGGATTTTTCGAGAAGCGCGGATCGATGCTGGTTCGTTTCTCTGTACACCCGAGGCCGATCGGTCGTCTTCGTTGATTACATTATCGTGTTACTATCTGACGGATCGCGATGTGTTCTTCCCTCGATCAAGTATTTTTAGCGAAATCTCTTGTCTAACAGGTAGAGCGAAGGCTCGCGAGTGTGGATATCTCATAACGCGCGGCCAGTGGACCGTGTAGTCGTGTAGGTACCTAAATGTATATATACGATATAACGAGCACGGCAGTTTCTCATTAGCGCGGTCGCTTTTTCTCCCGACGAATTATGAATCGTTTTTATTGCTTTTAAAATTGCTAATCAACCGCTCGGCCATCGGGGGCAGGCCCGGACTCGTTAAACATCGGCGCTTCGTGCGTCTTGCGCGTCTTTTGCTCGTCAGCTCTCGTCTAGAGTCTCGCTGAATAGACACCGATATCCTCTTCTTCTTCTTCTTCGCTCTTTTCTTCTTCTTCCTCTTTCACATTTTTAGTCGTCCCTTAATACGATCGTCTATCAAAAACCCCGACCGTACACTGTTTAAGTGAAACATGGCCCATTCAAGTTTATTCGTTAACGAATCTTTGCTTTATTTAATCTCGCTTTCGCTTATCCGGTCGTTTGTCCATATCGCGCTCTTTCAGCTTGGCTATACGCGGTGTAAGATGTAATCATCGCGTCTCTTCGTTGACCTTTCGAGCTTTTCGGGCTTTTTTCATCGATATTCCACGAAATCTCGAGATCGATACTATCGGTACGTTAACGAATGGTCTGGTATCCCCTCCGCGTGGTAGCGCGAGCGTAGCTGAAATGTCAGCCATAAATCTCATAGTGTACAGACTGCACGACGTTTCCTCGCTGTTTCACCCATTAACATAAACTGACGTGCAGTCACGCTGAATCCGAGAACCACCGGGAGCATAGTATTCCATCATTGCATCGGTCGTTGCGTGTGTTCGTGTACGAGTTGGAAAAAGTAGAAACACCAGCTTCGCCCGGACCCAGAATGTACGAGAAAGTACGAGAGTACGTTTTACGACAACCCATCCATGACAATAGGAACGAAGGCGGTCGCGAGTAAACGATTTCCGTGATTTCTTGTCTTTGTTAAATGAAGAACGGTTGAAAACCAGTGAAACCCTTGGATGTGAAATACGACGAGACGATGTCCAGTTTACCGTCAGCTACGTTCGAACGTTCGATTCGGCTGTAATTAGTCAGCAACGTTTGGACGTTTCCCAAAGGGGTATCTTCACGGCACGGGCGTGTCCAGGAACGTTCACGTGGGTCCGGATACTCGACGATTCCGCGAGGTTGTCGACGGAGGTTCGGACGTGAGGTGATTGATCGGTTCCAATATAATGAGGGCCGATAATGACCGACACGGGACAAGGCCCGGCGCAAACAGAAAACGATGGGTCTGTTCGATAGGAGTCCGTGGAGGATGCGAGGTCCTGATCTTCTCAAAGTACACTCTCAAGCCACACACCTATCCCCGAATTACTCCAAAATCTAGCGCTCGGCTGGTCGCACACATACATCATTACACACACACACACACACACACACACACACACACACACACACACACACACACACACACACACACACACACACACACACACACACACACACACACACACACACACACACACACACACACACACACACACACACACACACACACACACACACACACACACACACACACACACACACACACACACACACACACACACACACACACACACACACACACACAGATAAGAGGTTTCCTTTCGCGTCGGTCTCGTTCTTTTTGAAACCGAGTAACCGCGTGTTAGTCTGGATCGAGATCTTCTCGGTTCTCTTCACCGAACGTACCTACAGGTGTACGCGAGCTAAACTATCTCGTGACTGAATTAAGAGACAGTTACTTGTCATCACGATTTTCACCGGATAATCGATCTCTTATCGGCGAACAAGTCGCCTTCCCAAACGATACTCGTCGATAGATTCGGTAATAAATTTAGGGTGTAAAAGAAAAGGCCTAGTAAACGTCTGTTTCGCTTTGCGGGCAAAAAGAGCACAAGGACGAATGGGTTGACCTTGTTGGTGAACGGATCTTTTCCTTTCCGTTCTCAGAGGTCGCATGCCCGTGTCTTTGGGCGCCTATCAGGTCCAGTCTTATTCCCTTTGGTCGGCGATCAAGTGCTCGCTACTTAAGAAGAATGACGTGTCAATTCGTTTAGTATCTCTTTATCTTTGACTTTTCCCTTTCGTTCTCTTTCAGTAAATCTTCTCTACGACACCGTTCTCGGTCTCGTCTTCGACGCGCTACGTACACGCACGAGTACGCGAGACGGGACGATGGGATGCAACGGGGAAATAAAATGAAACGCGGAGAAAGAAAGATCTACCAACCAACCTACCTGCCTACCTACATATCTACCAACCTACCTACCTACCTACCGGTTGTTACCTAGTGACGTGCCGAGGATTACGTTTGTACGATTCGCTGGTGTGGATGATGTTGTCGTCCCCGGTGTCGACGTTATCTCGACACAGGAGGGCACTTACCCAACGATAACCGTTACCTCTTTTTCTCTCTATCCGCCTCTTTCGTCGTTTCTCTCCCATGCAAAGCCTCCTTCTTTCTATTCTTTTCGTTTCGTTTTTCGAGTCTTCTTGCCTACTATACTTTGTTTTCGGGTGTTCGCCCTGTTTCGCTCGCATCTTTATCTTCTAACCGCGGACTGTCTCGGTTTTCTACCCAAAATTGCAGTGTTCCGGTAGCCGAGTACGGCAGAGCGAAGCGAGCGCGGGGAGATGGTCTTTGGCTGGCCAGTCGAATAAGTAGTCGATAGGTGGTTATCCGCTTACAGTGTACCGGGTGCTATTTATGCAAATGCGCGAACGAATCTCGTCCAGTGGCAATCGCTCGAGGAATTATCCCCGCATTGGCATAAAATGATTATTCCACGGCGTTAAACTCGTCTCACTTCTCTAACCGGTAATTTCGTAGCGGACCCGCATCGTCTGCTGAGGAAAATTTTGTGCTCGCGATCGGCGTTTCTCTCGATGACAAGATCGAGGAACAGAGCGGTGAGACGTGTTAATTTTATCCCGTGTTGAACGGTCTTCTGTAATCTCGACTATTCAGGTCGTCTTATATAATCCTTAATTAAGGTTTCGGCCTCCAGGGGTACGCAAGTCCGATGGCATTTCCAATTAAGGTTACGATCTTGCCTGCGAGAGAACAAAATATGTAGATAGATAGAAGAAAGAAGGGTGAAGGGAGAGACGACAAAGGGTAACGTTGACGAGGGCTTTTCCATGGCGGAAGGGCGAGGGAAAGGGGACGATGTGGAAGGCAGCGTGGTCGTGGCCCATTAGGGACTATCGGGAGTCCGGTGAACCAGGGCATAAACATGCTCGACACCTCGCCGCCTCGCGGTAATGCGTTCGTAACTCCTGGCAATATCTCTCTTCCTCTCTCTCCTACTCTCGCCCTCTCCCGATTCCTCCTCTTTATTCACTTTTTCTCTCGCCTTCTCTGTCCTGCTCTCTTTATTCCCCTGCGTTCTTGTGTGACTTTCGATACGGAGGTCCAGCCATCTTTCCCCCTCCTTCCGTCGCTTTCGTTCGGCCTTGTTTTTCTACACCGTGCCACGCCGCTCACAGTGTGGTAACGAAATACGTTTCTGAATTTAGTTAAACGCACGGTCGGCAATTAATTCGGCTAAATTTATCGTAATATTGCGTCGAACCGAAACTCGACGATGTTTCGCATCGGTCGTTTTAGCGTAATGAAATGCTCGTAAATGCTAATATCTCGGTGATACTCGCGTTTTCAATAGATATCCGAATTCTATACGGTTCGAAGCACGGACCAAATTTCCTCGAATTTGGCCGTCGCAGCTGATTTACGCATCCGATCACACCGCGTAACCTCTTTCGTAATTTCGATGCGAACACGAATGCTCGTATCGCGTCGTGATCCTCGATCCTTCACCTCCTCAATGGTACAGCGGCAGCTTAGATACCGCGATCAATCAGGCTGCGTTGGTCAGGTGAGTGTCACCAGGTATTAATCGTACATCGCGCTTAGGCGTGGGATCGTCGGAAAGATATGGTCGGTACATGATTAAAAAACGGCGCTCAGTCGTGCGCTCTCTTCGATAATCTCTGTAGGTCATCCCACGTTGCTATGATCCTCTACAGATTGGACGCAACCGGTCTACGTTTCTTACAGAATTTTGGAAACGCGTTCGGTGCGTCGTAACGAAGGATTTGTGCATCGAAGCAGTTCTAAAAAGTGGAGAAAAAGCGGAACGGAGTTGTAACGCGGATCGAGATACATTGAGACGTAGAGTTTTCGAGCGATGCTAATAGCGACATTAGTCATTTCGCTCGGCTTCTCTGATACACAAATGGTGGCATCAATAACGGGCAAGAAGCGACCAAGATAGTAGCTGATTCGTCGAGAATAAGACGAACGGTACGAAGGGAGACGGAGAATCGAGATGAACCGGTCAACGCCATCCACGCTCCGAATGCTACTCGCTTCGGTGGAAGTGTTTTAGCGTTTAGAAGGTCTGGGATATCGTACGAGATTAAGATTAAGATTCCATATTTCTCCTTCCTGCGTTCCCATTCGATCGTCTCTACGTCTTCTTCTCTTCCTACTCTTTGCCCGGTCTGTGGTACATAGTGAATAAAGAGTCACGAGATAAATGAGTATCGGAGGAATTTCAGTCTTTAGCATTTCTTTCACTGCTCGTTCTAATCGTATATAAATCACGTCGACCGTACCACGTATCTGCCGTATCTACACTTCGAATGGATAAAGTCGGTGTCGAAAGGTGTAATCATAATGAATGGTTTTGGAACGCGCAATGGACGCGGAGGGACCATTTCTGTTACCGTCTTCATCTCTGCGTCGCGTCGCAGTGTTGAAAAAAGTTCCGTTCGTCTTTTGGGAATCGAATATGGATTTCTTAATAGACGTAACTTCCGAGAAAACAATTTCGAAAAATTGCCGCGTGAAGTTACTCGCGAGGATAAGGAACGGTTCACCGACGATTCAGAAAGGACGGAAAGGAAAGGGAAGAGAAAAAGCAAAAGTATCGCGTACAGCGTCGGTGTGTTAATTGGAATTGCGCAAAACGTATTAATCTAATCCTTTCGTGTCAAGAGAACTAGCAGATAAACATGCGACCGAAGCTATAAATTCTGATGCATTAACGTGTCCACGTCGGCATGCAACAGGCTTTGAATACGACGTTAGCGTGGAACTAGTTCAGCTCGCAACTTATTCAACCTGTGCGCTTGTCAGGCCTTCTTTCCAGTCGTCGATAATCGTTGCCCTATTCCAAATGAAATAAGATTCCAGCGACGCTATTGGCGTGACATGATTACACATCGAACACCATAAAATATGTTATACAAATTTTAATTTCCACGATGAGAGTGATACCGATAGCTGCCGCTACGTTGTTTCACGTGTTTGTAAAAAGTCTAATATTTCCTGGTTCACACGCCGAATTCATTAGGCCGAGATTAATGCTAGCGATTACGCGGAACAAAATTCCGTCGTAAGCTGGCCAAACGGACGTTTTTATTCGACGTAATTACGCTTGTACAACTTGGCCACGTTCCGGGAACCATAAATCCGTCTATGCATTGCCACTCTACGAATTCGAACTTCATTTTCACCTCTTTCCGGGGAGAAAAATCCCAGATTTAATCATATAAAACGCCATAAACAAAAAGCGGCAGGATACGCGTGTATAACAAGCGCCGGATACCTGCTTATACCTAGTTCGTTAATCATTCGCCCATGGCAATTCGAATAAGCATTAGACGCGATACCGGTAGAAATTGTACTGGAAAAAAACGACTGGTTTCGTGTTCGTTTCGTTCTCTTTACCATGACGTCTGAACTCGCACAGAAAATTGAAAAGTTAATCATCTTCCTCTCTTTGTCAACTTTTTCGTTCCGTTTGTTCAGTAGATAGAATAAACTACGTTGCAAAGCGTATACACATACGTGTGACACTCCCACGCACCGAACGATGCAACTCGCGAAAGACAGATTCAGCTTCGTTCAATTCGACGTCGTTTACCGGACGCGAGTTCAACCCCTGTGAAATATTTCGGGAGATCTTATCTCTGACCGAAAAGATTAAACGAGCAATTATCAAGTTTGGCGCCAACAACCGATGCGTTGTAAATTTAAAAGGGTGTTGCGCGGTTCTACACGGTATAAGAGTTAGCAAATCTGGTATTGGATACAGTGGCTACAACAAGTAGATCGTTCCGCTCCATTAGCCGTAAAAGCGCGTGCAATTCGTTTGTACGGCCGCCTACCGATGATTAGACATTCCGCGAGCGAACCGTTCCCGTTCGCATTTACAAGCATGACGCAAGAGTATTTCGCCTCTCTTCCTGTTTGCAAGGGTTTTGCGGATTCTCCCGATGAAGTACATAAATGTACGGCTTCAGGAACGGAAGCAGGGTGTGGTCAGGAATTGTCGTTCGTATAAAAGATAAGATACAAACAACTAATGGACCGTGAACTGTTGGTAAGATCCACGCGATGGATTTACTCCACGTTCTCTCGTTGGGGTGAACAACGGGCGACGAATATTCGATTCGTAGGAGATATAGGTATCCCTGAGACTGGACATAGATCACGATCTCTCGACACGGTGGTGCTCCCACCAACAAATAGATCGTCCCGGTCCATTACGATACACCGTGTGCGGTGCAGTCTACATCCGACCGCCTGCCGGTAATTAGGTACGGTCTGCGTGAGTCAGGCTGGTACACGCGTGTAACGTCGCGCGATTCGACGGTGTAACTCACGACTCGACCCTCTTCGACTTTCGAGCCTAGCCGAGCGGAGTGCGTGCTCGAGTGCGTAGACTCAAGCGCGACTCGATTATGCGCATACTATACGAGCGACGGTGAATCGTGACCCGCCGCGCGAAACGAATCAGCTGGCGGAGCTTAACCGCTACGAAGGATTAAATTCAATTTCCGACACTCATCCTTGCCGGTGGGAGGAGACAGATAGAGAAGCTATGGAGGGATAAATAGAGAAGCAAAGCATCGATGATGATCATTGCTTGTCGAGCTGAAAAGCGTTCTTCATTCTCCTTTATCCATCGGTCGGCTCCCTCCTAGTTCATTCTCAGATTTAAACCCTAGTCACCGTTTTTTCTCCACTTGTAACCACGTCATTAAGTTCGAACGATGTTTTAGTTCTCGCTAGACGATATTCATCGCCGCTTCGTGCCAACCGCGGCCGGATGAATCGTCCGATCCGATATAACGTTTCGCGTGGTTCGCTGCGCTCGCGATGCGCATACAGAAGATTGCCGCTTCTATCATTTTACGCGGACGTATAATTAAACGCTGTTAAGATTACGCGGATGATCGTTAACCAGACGGGCAGCTCACCAGAGAAAACGGTTTTCCATTCACCGGCACAAGAGGTGGGATATTCGTGGCACACCAGTCGAACCCGTATTTCTTCATAAATATCCGCGTGATCGACGCGCTAATAGCATCGATAATACATCACAGCGTTATCCCGACTTACTAACCGTATGCGTTATACTTGAAATCTCTCGTCGTTGCCTCCTTTTTTCCTCAATCGATGCTATTATACGTTGCTCAGTCGATTTTTGGCAACCAGGAGATAAAGCGTTCCGTTCCAACACGGCAAACAAATCGTTCGCGTTAATTCCCTCGCGAATCGAACGACCTCGATCCTTTTCCCCCGTCTGCCGTGAACGAAAGCATTTAACCCAGGTGTTCGAAGGGAAAGGAACCATCGCTCGTGCGAAAGCTGTTCACGAATTGTTGATGCGTCCGTTGAACGTTCGAATGCTGCAATGAGCACCGGTTTTGTATATCGGCAGGAAGGATTCGACTCCCGAGGCGTAATGGAACAAGGGATAAGGGCAGGGGAGAGGGCAGAGGGGAATATTCGTGGCACCGGTGCACCATGGAATTTGATACACGCGAGCTTGACTGCAGGCAACGAGAGTGGGAAACCGGAAGAGCAAATTGACTTAACCATACTGTTCGGAGGTATAAATAAGATGCGGCCATACGTTGTATTAAAATTACTCGATCAGAGAAAATTGTCGAGCGAACAGTAAGAGATAAAGATAAAGAAGAAATTCCGTATGCATAATGAATGCGGGCAGGCAGGTTCGAATCCGATATTTTATTATACTTTCGGCCGCGAGCCAACGAAAACGCATGTACCTTCAGCTGGAGTACCCGCCGTGTTGCCGTCCGCCCAAAGAGTCGCGGCCGATATTTTCGACTCGCAAGAAGGGAAAAGAGTTGTTCGCGTCTATTTTCCGACGATCTGTAGGTGCGTTTCACGGTAAAAGGAAAGGGAGCAGGTCAGATCGATCTGCGGGAGCGTAGATCGGCCATGGTACCAGTCGTCCCATGAGATTAACTCGCTGCGCCAGCCTAGCAATATCTTACGTAGGCGCTGCGGCTCTACGTGGGCCGATGCATAACCCGACTATATCCAACCACCAAGTACATGTTTCGCTCGGTAGGCAGGAGGGAGCGCGTCGTGGAAGTACAGTAGCGGCAGCCCCGGGCATCACCACGAAGGGCACCTCATTATTTATCGCGATATCAACCTATATTTCACACACATCTGCACAGCTAGGGAGAAAAAGAGAGGCAGCAACGAGGAAGGCTGAAAGAGAGAGGGAAAGAACGAGAGAATAAGAGGATGCAAGTACGAAACAGCAAAAATATTACGCGTTGCTCCTTTTTCGCTGGCTCACGCATCTCCTACCTGCTTCCCCTGTGCCTCTTTCGTTTTCACACGTTCCGGTTTTCTCGCCACCTATTTCTCTCTATGTTTACGTAATCGATGTGCTTGCACCTGTAGCGACCGGTAGCTACAGTCAGGCTGTGTGATATATCTGTTTTCTTCGCTATTTCAAGCAACGACACGTCGCTTACCTAAATACATACTTGTAAGATGTGCAACGTTCGACGTACGTACGTAAAGGTTCGCTTGCGTTGTTCACCGAGGGACGATCGTCCGGTGAAAGGAGAGGGTCGATGTCGCGAATAAAAGTCTCTCGTAGGCCAGGAAGTTTCGACACGCGCGAGAACGGCGTTGCATATAAAGGAAGACATGAGCCGGTGAACGAAAGAGCAAGAGACCCCCCGCGGATCGGCGCGGAGTGACAAATTGTTTTTCTTTCTACCGTAGGCCCATCGTCCGTGGCTTTCAGTGGTAGAAAAGATGCTCGGCACGATAATGTTTCGGTGCGTTCGGTCAATCGAGAAATTGCGGTGAGATGCCGTCGCGATTAGACACGAACGACGTCGTTTGCGCAAGTCGATTGAATTTTTTTTTCCAATGCAGATCATTATCTTGTCACCGCGCGAATCGTTTAAGCGTAATTTGCTGAAATATTCGTTGTATGCGGGCAACGAGGCTAACGCATCTCGAACGCGATGGGTCAAACACGCTTTAGCATACGCGCGCTCGTTGTTCAAAACCGATGAAGAAGCGAGAAAGAGAGAAAGGACGATCCGAATGCGATCCAAATGCAGCACGACTGGTTCTCCTCGCGCGATCGCAGAGAATCTTAAGCACCTGCCACTTAAGGACCGGATTGCTCCGCGGGAATGAGAGAGTAGGCAGAACGCTCGAGCGAGAGGGAAGAGGGAAAGGGAGAGGAAGAGAGAGAGAGAGAGAGAGAGAGAGAAAGGGAAGGAAACGGAGGTCAGGAGCTGCGAAGATATCCTTAAGGATCGAACGATTTTCAAATCTCTATCGAACTTTAACGTGGCAAAGAGTTTTCATCGGTGAATAAAACGATACAGTACGGCAGAGAGAAATTCGGATTTTCTTCCCCAGAGAAGAACAGTGGATGCCGTATAGAACTTACATACTCGCCTGCTCGCCGATCGTTGATCGGTTAGGTTAGGTGGTTTGTATCTACAGCGACCGGGGAAAAGAAATAACAATGGACGATCCTCGGCTCGTGCTCGAACTTGGTCTCTGCAGTTTCTCGATGCACTGGTTTAGCGGCGCCGCGCTGCACGACCGGCGATGAAATCATAAATTGGTGAACGCCAGCCCGCCGGCACTGATAGCGAACAACCAATAATTATGCTAATACATACATCGTAATGCATCCAAAGAGGCGGTCATTCGTACGTATACCGTAGGCTCGCAGAGCTGTACGAGTACGAGCCAGTGCGCGCGTCTTGCCTTTGACTCGCCTCGCGTCGTCGATTCTTTCGGAGCGCGACAACATTGACGCGCGTCCCGAACGACTCGTTCATTCAAGGCTGACTCGAGATTCGCGTTCGATCGTCCCTCGCGAATGCGAGCCTTGATTCATTGTGACACGCTGGCCGAGTCTGTTCGAGGAAAGAGACGCGCACGTCGAAAGGGGCCGCGCTCGTTAGGGCATTTGTTGTATTCGCGAGGACAGTGTTCAAAGGTGGAAAAACCCGTGGCGACTAGTCGTGCCACGACGTAGCGATATCGGAACAAGGAATGAACGCGAGATCACGTGAAAAGACCATCGAAAGCGATGCTTATCCGATGCGCGCATCTCGTCGAGCATACACCGTTAATCAGCGTTTCGCTGCTCGACAAGATTAACGCCATTAACGCCTATGGTCCCGAATTAAGAGAATATTATCGCGACGACTAACGCCATTCGCTGACGCGTTGTTAATAGCAGTCAGCAAATTACGTCGAATGGCTTGGTAATCTATTAAGATAAGCCGTTGCTTTACATCGAACGCACCTGCTTCTCTCTATCTTACTTCCTTTTCTCCTCTTTCCTTTCCTTACCTTTTCTTCCCTTTCCTTCCCTTTTCTTCCCTTTCCTTCCCTTTTCTTTCCGCACGTGCCCGTTGTAATCCTTTGCATGATCTGTATAAAGTTACGCTTAGATCGGATCGCCGGTTTCCCTTGCTCTTTGACGTTTCGAATGTCGAAGAAAGAACGTGTTCGCGTCTATTAGATCGTGTTAGATCCACCGTAATTATCGGTAAAAGTATTTTATAGGAGAGAACCGATCGAACTATCTCACGGGGCGAGTATCGTATTACGGAAATAATTGTCCTCGGGGAAGGCTACTCGCATGAACAGATTCGACCGCGTGGGAGGACGTAATGCAACAAGTTTTACCTCTTATCAGTGGCTATACTCCTCGGTTTGATGGACCGATCATTTAGATTATGCACCGATGAAACGCGGGTTTCATTTTCTCGAGTAATGACGGTCGTTCAGCTGTTTTACCAGAGAGATTGGCCATCCTACGAGAAACGTTTGCTCGATCATGCGCGGGATCAATTAATTACAGAGACAAGTGGAGGCACCTTCCATTAATTCGTTTCTCGCAACAATAAAGAATTCCGTATCGACCCGTCCGCGTCTTTAAAACGACGATCACAGACCTGTTCCAGCAGACGGAAAAAATAGGGCTACCTTGGAATAAATTTAACGGGGAGCGGCGTACAGGCAACGTGGATCGATCGTTACCGATTTTTGTGCCAACCAAAGAAGTTCTTCGAACGCGTTTCTCGGTTTATTACGGTTAAAGCCAAGGATAGAGGCAAGGAAAGAGCGGTACTCGCGGAAAGACCGAGACTTGCTCGGTTGAGATCCGGGGCAACAAAAATGCGAATCAGGTTTCCCGTGCTCCCATTAATCTCGGATATTCCTGGTCATTTCTAACGACGCTTCTACGTAAGGGTACCCAAGTAGGTACGTACACCCGCAGAATTTCCTTTCGACTAAAGTTTCTCAACAGCTTTTGTATTTAAATTCCATATCGGTCGCGGTACCTCATCGCCCACTCGCGCGTTCCATTTTTTATTTCCTTCTCTACGTTTTATTTTCGGGTCCTATAGAAAATGACATCGAATTAGTAGGAGAGAATGTAAACCATTCTCTCGGTGGCAGCTGAACAAAGATGGTTCTTGGTTTATTAAAATGCAACCGATCGTGCGGGTAAAACGTGATTCGCGGCGCGGTCGACTGCTGTCCTGTACCAGGACTGATCCGAGTCCGGGCAACAAAAACGCGAGCCGGATTCCCCTTGGTCCCATTAATCTTCAAAGTTCTCGCAATTCCACGAAGACGAACCGTGCGAAGTCGTGAACCCACGCTACTTCTTTCCTGATACTTCTGGACCGCGGCTAAAAATTCCAATTTTTGCTGTTTTGGCCAATGAGACACACCGATCGATCAAACATGCGATCACTAGGAGCGAATGGGTCATGTCCCGTAAACGAAAGTACCCTGTCTGTGCGCGCATTACTCGTCAGTTATGCGAACCATCGCATACGAGCGAAGCCGTAATAAATTCGACTTGGAACGTTACTTGGCGAGTTGGCGCGGAGACGGTCGAGAAGTGGAAGAAATCGTGCAACGACGGAGATTTTTCAACGAATCGGTGCAGAGGGTGAGCAGCGCAAAGGGAAAAGGGAGAAAAGACCGTGTTATTCAGGGATGCGATTATTAATCGGTACGATCGATTAAATCGCAATGGGATACGGCCGATTGCGTGCACAGGATCAATAATATCGCGAACGGCTTACAAGGCGCAAGGGGATCCTTTAATGCGAGGATAGGTGTATCGATTATTGCGATCTCGTTTATCCGCCTGTTCTTTTGCGAGCCACTCTACCAGCCACTCGCGCGGCCTTCCACGATCACGGATTGCTCTCGAGACGGTCACCGCGCAATTACTCCGACCGCTTGGAAATCCAAGCATGCATTGATCGTTCGAAATCACCAACCCTTTTGCGGCCAGCCGGTTGCATCGACCAGGTTCATCGATACCGAGAACAATTAATATGTTTTACAGGGAAGCACCGTTGGCAAATTCGCGAGATGATAATCCTTATCATTCATCGGTATATTTATCGACCAGCAAAAAGGGGAGGGTGCGAAAAGAAGGAGAGGACGGTTCCTCAAAGAGAGGAACACAAGAGTGTCACTGGACGTTGGTTCGTAGATCGTATTCTATCGGATCGGTCCGCTCGAAGCGACGACGGCCGCGCGAAAGGAAGGAAGAAAGCGGGAGGAAAGGAGAGGAAGGAAGAAAGGAAGAGCGAGTAAAAGGACTATAGGAGGTACGCCACGAACACCAGACAGCTATCTTAATCGACGACCTTTCTCTTAACCCTCCAATGTTTGCGCCGCACGCTCGGCCGACAGTTGCTTTTCCACGAGTTGTATTCGAGGAAGGTCTGTCGTGGACAAGGAAGATCGAGCAACGGGCAACGGAGGCGGATGAATAAAGGATGGAACGGAGGAACGCGGAATCCGAGGCCAAGGATCGGGCAACGGAACGGCGCAACCGGCTGGAACGCGAGGAAAGGACAAGATACGCGTGGGCGGTTGCCAAATAATAATAAACTGGTCCTTCGAGTTGCCAGTTTTTCGCTCCTCTTTGTCTCCGAGTATTTATATTCTCCACTTTTTGTCCATACGTTCGAAATCGTGCTTTCAAGACTCTCGTAAAACTCGGAATTATTTGGGAAGATATCGTCGATAAGTTGACGTCTAATTGGCGAGGACGAGCGTCGATCCTTTATCGCATCATTCTCGAAATTAACACATCGATAGTGAAGAACGACGCGACGGAATATTTCTGCAACTGGTGAACGATCCTACGAATGGAATACGAAAGGCAGTTTCTAGACAGAGACGGGGGTTTCAGGGATCGTCCAAGGTCTCGTTGCGATTTCATGATGTGAAAACTCCAATTATCGCAACTCGGTACGCCAGTCTCGACTCGGTTAATACGCGTAAAAGTGTTGGAGTAAGCAGTGTCGCGACGACGAGCCGTGTGTTTAAACTGCAGATTTAACTGTCGACATCCGCCCACGGCATGTGTATACCGGCCGATTGTAAAGGCAGATTACTAACGAGCTCTTCTGCACCCTAGTATCCTTTCTACATGATTATGAGAGCGTGTAAAAGCGATAAAGGGAGAAACAAGAAGAAAGTCTGAGTAGCGGAAAAGTGGCACGCGTAATAATGTTGCGAATCGAGGAATACCGGCCGCGTAGCTAATAGTCTTCTCGCTGCCGACCATGAAAGGAACATTAACGGGTATCACTGATGTCATTAAAATTCGATACGTATAATTTTTAGAGCATACGCGTAAAAGAGACGAAGGAAAAGGACGGAGGGGAGGGCGCAACAGGCTCGTTCCGTGTTCGCGCTTGCGCGTCTGAGTTTCTGTGAACGATTCCAACCGGTGACAACGAGATAAACGGCAGCTATTAGCCGAATGCCGAATTTACGAAAAATAAAGGTTGCTTTCGCGGTGACCCTCTGAGGGAGGCAAGCATGGACGGAGAGGCGATAACAAATGACGGGACATACGTTGCGGCGATAGCTTGACAAATATATATTAAACTATTTTAATGAGAAGTGGCCACCATATCTCATCGCAATTACCGGCCACCAACCCGCCGGGGGCCCCGTTCGACTCGTCTCTCGGCTTGCTGTTCCACGGCAAAAACACGTATCCTGAGAGCAAAGGTTAAGAGATGGTCTTCTCGACTACAGCTTCTTCAAAGGGAGAACGCGCGTATCGCGTCGTGTCGCCTCGTGTCGCGTCTTCCGATCGCGTAAACGTTCCACGATTCGATCAGGAAACTCTCCCCTTTTGGCAGCAGTCGCGAGCCAACTGCTTGATCGAAGCGTGAAACGCGAGAGATTCGATGATTGACCGACTCGCGACTCTCGTCGCCTCGCAATCTTCGACAGCGAATACATGCCGAGTGATATCCGTGACATTTCGATATTCCTTATCCAACTCTCCATAGAAAATCAACGTCGGTATGAACCCGTTGTACGTATACGCGTGGCAGAGTCCCCGGGAAGACTGGTGACGAGAAAAAGAGGGGAAAAGCACACACTGTCCAAAGAGAAAGAAAGAGAAGGGAAAGCGAAGGAGAGAAGGACGAGTTGGCTCTCCCGCAACCGACTCTCCAGGCAACAGTGACTGACAGCTCTATAGACTTCGTCGGGTTGGTAGCATTGTGCGGACTTCTCCTCTCCTCTGGTTTCTTCTCCTCACGGTCACTTCTGCCGCGGCGGCACTCTCGCGAGCTCGTATGTAAAGCGGCGTACTGGCCTCGGTACCGCTCTAGACGTTTAGTACCGTACGTCGTGTATACCGGCTGTAACTGCGTACCGCGAGACGACCTCCGATATTTCCGACACCAAGCCCGATTTTTTCTTCTAGTGCTCGTTTTAAAGCGATTCCAGTCGCGGTACCTGCTTGCGCGTCGATTACATAGATGCCTTTTTCCTAACGCGTGCATTCAGACCAAACGTGGGACAGCCGCGATTTCCCGCGATTATCTATTGCCGTTTAATTTCTTTCGTGGTAATCGGTCAAGCGCATCGCGATGTAATTGCTACTAGATACTCCGCGTTCCGTTATCGAGACGCGATTCGATCGAATACAGCGGCAAACATCTGAAATCGCGAATACCGTGGATAACGGCCGACTCTCGAGATGGCCATTTTACCTCTGGGAAAAAAAAGTTTGGATCGATTGCTTGACAGAGAAAACGCGACTTTGCAAAACGAAAGAGACTCTGCTTCGTTTCGATTTCGCCTTATTTTTGCCCTTGTTCTTTCGTTTCCCGTGGCATTCGCGACTTTTCGCCGACTATTTGCGGCCTACGAGCGGCTGCGGGCATCGCTCGAGAGGAACAGGGTTCGATGAAGGAAATACCCAGGTGAAAGAAAGATGCCAAGAGGTGGAGAAACGAGCATCGAGAATGGAACTGGGATGGAAGTAGTGAGATGAGAGAGAGTGGGGTCTGCGAGAGGAGGCAAACACGCGCATATTTATTTATGCAAACGGAATACGCATCCAGCTAATTGTGCGGTCGCACACCCGCAGTGACTCACGTGACGGCTACTCGGGCATCGTTTCTGCATGTCAATTCGCGTGACAAAGGATCGTGGTTCGCCGTCCACCCACGAAACTTCCGGTTCATCCTCGAACTCTCGCCTCTTCGTAGATAGCTGGCCAGTTCGCGTGCACAAGGACCTTCTCACCGCGTGGTCGCGCAATTAGCCGTTCTTATGTGCAAATGACAAGAATTTTAAATGCGCCTACACCAGATAAAAACGCTGCGTGTAACGAGCCAACGAGTGTTTCCTGGAATTCCTTCGATGCATTTTTCGTGGCGAGCGTCGCTCGTGAATTCGACCTTCCATTCGAGTTCCAACGTACCCCGTTTCTTCTTCGTTTCGATCTCACGGCGCCAGTCATCCGCGTCGCGCAACCCAGTCTCGCTCTATACTCTATCTATAATCTATACTCTATGCGTAAGATCGCGGCAGGTAGGACGCGGGGCGCGGCGCGGTGGAGCACGAGATGAAAAAGAACGCGTAGATAGGAAGGAAGAGCGAAAGGATCGCGAGGAATACTCTTGACAGTGGTGGACGACTGTCAGTCCATCAGAGAGTCGGCGAGCCGGGAATACCGAGGATGGCTTCTCAGCTTACTCGACGAACAGCTCTATCTGTCGAGCACGAGTTGACAAAAAGCGGCGGTCCGCGTGGTCGCACGCACGACCAACGGAAAGCACTGGGACGGCAGGGGGTTAGGACCCGAGCAACCGAGAAAAACCCTCGGATACTGTTCTCTGTTGCTGTTCAGGAAGCTGGTGGTAGGAAACAAGGACGGGGAAAAAGGCGTGGGACATTGCGCGTTTATCTCTATTGGAATTTCGAGTTTATTCGGAAACCGCGCGATTCTGTTCGCTCGATAAATCTCGTTGCTAGGAAAAAGATGTCGTGCTTCTTTTGCTGAATTTCGCCAACGTCGCGATAATAACACAGGGCCAACGTTAAACGGCTGGTCGACCTACTTCGGTTCGCACAACTCGACACGATTTCGTGGATACGAAGTTAATTAGCCAAGAAAAGGCGGTAACGAAACGTTTGCACGAGAAACGAAATATATCGCGAAGAACGCAACCGTGAGACCGTATTTCGGCGTTTCGAAACAGCGTACGTGGTAGATGCATACTTAGTGGCGATCGCTCCAGTTCGTTTCGGTTTTATGGATCGCCGTGAAGGATTATACGAGCGTTCAAAGGAAGATACTACTGCCTCCGGGAATGATTTAGTAACTCAACGTTGCGAAGGATAATCGTATGAAATATCATCGCATCGTAACGCAGCAACGATCTCGCCGCGTATACGTATACGTACGACGAGTGCCTGGTGTGCGCGGCCTCGTTGACCTCGAAGAATGCGAGATCTTCCGGTAAACTTAATGTACGGGAATTTCGTACAATATTAAGGAATCTTTTTTCATTCGCGATGAAACGTCGAATGATGGGGTTACATCTTAACCCGACGAGTTTCATCGCATTAGTCGAATCTCGCGACGATTCTCGCGAACCGCGGCCATTCCCTTCACCGCCGGGACGTCGAACCCTTCGTCGAATCTATCGATCGAGGCGGGGCGAAACTAGAGCCGTGATTAAACTATAAAACGTTTGGAACGATGAAATGAAACGGACTTATTAGATATCCCGCGTAGCACGAACAGAATTTAAAACGTACTATATTTAACTGCAGCGCACGATCGCGGGCGTTGCAAACCGGTCTAGCAATTACATGGAAGATCGATTGCAGCCTTTTAATAGGCCCCTCTTAAACGGCTAAGACTTATGAATCTGTACGAACGAAACTTCATAGTTTTCCGTGATAATTGTCTCGGATATGCAAATGTTGACCGTGTAGTTGGATGTTTTTACGATTCCTTTAAACCACGCGGCAATGCTCGCGTTTGTATGTCGTGTCCTATCGACGAGGATCGTGTCGATAGCGAGGCCATCTATCGCTAGACAACCAACGTCATCGCCGGCGCGCAGCATGTAAAAGTCGGCATACCAGACGCGGTTCGTCGCGTCATCCACGATTTACAGCGATAACTTTAGCAGTCGGACAATTTGTACCTGTAACAGGTGAGCTTTTGTCGCGGTTCCAGTCACCGCATCATCGCCTCCGCATACCGCTGTCGTGCAGTTAAATCTCGCGAACCAGACAGCATTCGAACGGTTTCGAACCGATTTGTTCGAAAGAAAACGAAGGTGACGAAAGGACTCAGATATGGAGAGACGGACGAAAAGACCAAAAGAGAATCGTACTCCATACTCTCGAAGGTAGAAGCGCGAGCATGCTGAGAGCCTTTCGAGGCACCGTATTTTATAACCGGTGTAGACAGCCACCGCACGTACAGACGGTTCTCTACCTCTGTCGCGATGCTTGTACTTACTTACGTACCACATAGCGAGGGCTTATGCTCCTTCCTCGTGGTCCGAGGAACGTGGGATCACACTGACCGCCAACCCATGCTCTTGTCCACCATGGCGGTCCAGTCTGCTTTCACAACTTTTTTCTCTTCATTTTAAAAAGACGCTACTGCCACTTCAAGAATCGTTCCCTCATTGTCTAAAAAACGAAACGTGAAACGCCGATGTGAATTTTCCTGTATACAAATCGCCACGTGGAAGCGGCATTAGAAATTCGATAGAATCCCTTCCTTTCCATTTATCGGATGCCTTTGTGTCCAGCAGAAACTTTTTAAAAGTACGAGAACTCGATTCTCCTCGCAAGGCAAGGGTGCGGGGTATTTCGTTCGTGCGCGCTGGTATTCAGCGAACTATGGCTGCACGATGCTCGGCCTTTTCGAAGGAAACCCACGGTGGATTGTATTCCGTATACACCCCGATTGAAATCGATATTCCCGGCAAGGTCGGTGCGCAACAAAACCAGCGGAACAATGCATCGGCTGGTATACATTCGCCGAGCACGGAAATAACGGATAAAACTGCTCGCGATTTAATACAGCTCTCTTTCTTCTTTCTCGACCCTCTGCCGGCTCCCTAGCCGAGCGTCGCATCGCGTGGAATTAGCCAAAAGCGCGAGCGAATATATAGTATATTGATTCGGTCTGCGTTTCTTTCGAGTTCGAAACGGGGACGAAGAGGAACGGTAAGGATGATTGCATTAACTAAAGAATAATTCGCGCGGAGTCGGGATTACCTGATATGTATCGTGAAATAGGAAGCAGGAGAATGCAATTTAGAAATGCAAATCTAAATTGGAAAATTATACAAATGTGTTTGAAGAAGGATGGGAGAGGGGCGCGAAACTAGTGCGGCGTAAAACAAACGAATAGGAATCAATCTGTTGATAGAAAGTGAAATTATCGTCGTACGCGATCGCAAGTTATTAGATTAGTGGAGAAAATTGTGAACATCGTAGTCGTAACAAGATACCTAGTCAGACGTATCACGTGCCAGCTTTAATAATTCTGTGGAGAGAAATGCTTTCGATAACATCATTCGCGAACCGTAACTGCTTGTTTACCGAACAGGTGACGTCAACGTGAGATTAAGCGGCAACTAATACGAAAGATTAACGAAGACGCATTAGAGACGAGATTTCCGACAGGAAGTCGATGGTGAGGAGCGAAAGTGGTTCTGCGTAGAATTAGTCGGTAATATTATCCTGATAATGCTCGGTAATAATTCATTAGCATGATCGCTGGAACGAAAGTGAAACTTGTCGTTCCACTTTTTCTTTCTTTCCTTTTGAATTTTTCAAATTGCTACGTCGCGTCGACAGGAGGGCGATTCTTGACTAGGGAAGAGATCCTTTAAAATGAGTCAGCAATTTTCTTTGTCGCCTTTTTTCAGCTTTATCTTGCTTTCCTCCTTTTTTTCTCTTAGTCTTTGCGTTGTTCTCGTGTTATTCGCTCGGCGAGTTGCAGAAACCATGCAATGCCTCTTTAAGGTGGCAACAGTGTTGGCGGGAAAGTTATTCTACCGGCTGCCAGTAAATCATTCTTCGTGGACTCCTGCTTTATTATCTACTGTCTCTCTTTCTCCTGCTTTCGCTCGGATCTTCGTTGCTTCCTTTTCATCTTCCTTCGTCTATCTCGATGGAAACTCGCCTCTCTCCCTCTCCGTTGGAATCTTTCTGTAATAGCTATGTACCTTGGTAGGCATCTTCCTCGGTTCCTCGCTCGTTCGTCGCGGAAAACGCGTGAACAGTCGGATAGAATTTTCAATGGGGTCTTGATACCTAATTACGACACCTATGCGACGAACGATGTTACGGTTTTCGTTGTTATTTACCTTTGAAAATGTTAAGAACGATCGGTAGCGACGAATCGGCCGTAAGCACGTAACGAAGTAATCGATCATCGAGATGTAATCGCAATCGAATCTCGGGATTCCACATTCTCGTCGAACATGGCCGGAACGATTTCACCGGGGAACACTCGGATCACGGCTAGATGGTCGGTGCGATACCTCGAACGCGAGAAGAAACTTTAAACTGTCATTAAAGCATCTCCGGCTGGGATAAAGGGTTCATTACCACCATCCGGGACTCGCGTCTCGATTTCTTCTACTTCGAGTTCCCGACGGTTGGCACACACCACGACTACCATCCTGCAAATTACGTTCCACGTTGATAAATTTACGAGTTTTCTCTTCTCTCTAGACGAGTTAACCCGCGACCAAACGATCGCAATGTCAATTACCTACCTGTCGATCGACTCGATGTAATCGGTCACATGGTACTTGCGATACTCGCATTTTTGCTCGTCGGTGATGAATTTAAGGTTTATGGAATAGTTCCGTTTGGCTGTAAAAGTAATAGTTTCATCTGACCTATCAAAATGGCGCGTTCGTTCGGAAAAGAATACGTTGCATTGAGACGCATACCGGTACATTTTCGTAAGGGACATTACGAAACATCGTACTTGTAATCCATCGAGGGTAAAAGGTGGCAATACACGTCCGTATAAATAACATGTGCTGGAAGCACGCAAGCGTCTGTCAACGCCTCCACATGCGTCGTTGTAACGTGTCCCCGTAACTTTTCCAGTAGAGAAAAAGCAAACGGACCACTCGCAAATTAATCATCTCGTTTGATATTACAAACGGGCCACCTCGATGACGTTTCTTCGAATGTCATACTTTAAAAACACTGCGATATGTATTACTTCGAATACGTTTGCGACCGTACAATTTGTCGACATGATGCAACTGTTTGTCAGCATTCAATTAATTTGAATACGTTGATTTTTTCAGGTACAAGCTACGGATCCGGATTGCGGCGTGAACGCCATGGTAAATTACACGTTAGCCGCGGGAAGAATGGAAAGCGAACAGTTGATGGTACGCAGCGATACCGGAGACATTTGCGTCAGAACACCGTTGGACAGGGAAACAGCTCCCTATCTGGAGATTCCCGTCATCGCTACGGACAGAGGTACGTACCACTCGTCTAACCACTCTCCATAGAGTTATGCGGTACAATTATTTTACGACAAGGAACAAACTTTGTATTTTCTATCACGTTGTCGCAGCCTTTGCCGAGGCGTCTCGTAACTTTTATCCGATACGTCGTTCTATTAGCATTGGCGTTTCTTAACGAATCTTCCGTGACCAGAATAAGAGTACGTAAGGAAGAACCGCGTGAACAATGCGTTTCCCCGGCCTTATCGCGACCTCATAGAGGAGGTACAACGCAGAAACGAAAATGAAGAAGAGAGGGCAACGATGTGCGCGACACACGGTGGAAACGTGGCATCAGGAAGAAAAGAAGCAGCTACGGGAGCTGCACGCTGGTGGAACAAGGAAAGGGCGAGCTATCGCTGTGCCAAGATCTAGCAGCCCTGTAATGGGGTGTATGATTTATGTCGTCGGTGTACGGTGTGCCCATTTTCAACAGCCTCCTTCCTTCCAAGTTATCCTTACGAGCGAGGACAATGACTGAAGTCCATTGATCCGTTGAAACACCGACATTGACCTTACAACAGATAGCAGGTTCTCGGGCGATTCAGATTCGTAGGAGATGCGTTTAAGAAGATAATAGAGATAGAGAGGGAATGGCTAGCAATCAAGAAACGTCGAATTAATAGGCAAATTAGAGAGCAAAAGAAAAATGAAAGAAAAGGAGGAAAGCGAACACGGATCGTGTGCGAACGAAAGGAAAGGAAAGAGAGAACGAAGGAATAGAAGCAAAGAGAGCTCTATTGCTGGCTGTATACCGTTTTGCAAACAGGAGAACTCTCGTCCATAATTGTCGCTCGTTATCGATACGATTGTTCGACGTGCTACCAGACTCTCACAAGCACCATCGGCACAATAGTACCGCTCGGATATGATGGGAGAGCAGCGTGCGGGCCAACCACGGGACCCAACTTACCACGCGAGCCAGCTTCGCGTGATTTATACCACCTGCTGACGACTCGAGACGTTGCAACGGCAAGCCAGTGCAAGTCAATGTGCTTCGACTATGCTGCGTCTCAAGATACGCGATTACGAAAAGCACGAAATTAACAGCGAGGTGTTAGTCGCGCGAACTAGCCTGCGAACACGCGACCATTGCTCAAATCTTGCTCAAATCTCATATCTGTATTTGTAATACCAAAAATCGCTTACGCTACTCACGATTAGTCTGGCACGATTTTGTCATTTGGACATTTACATTCGATTTCATTTGTCGATTTGTCGATTTACATTCGAGTTCAGGTCGATGACTACCGTGGTCCAAGAGAGAAAAGCAATCGTGGATAAGTATCTGTTGATAAGAAGGATGATAATCAAAACGCCGTGCATTATTGCGTTAATGGTGTCGGAAAACGGCAGAGCTGCACCGATAATTATTATTTGCGCAGTCTTGCTATGAATCGTGATAGAGATCCGCGAACGGTTGGGTAACACGTGTACATATACTTCCTCGTGCGAGTCACTTTGTTCTCCTATAGGACAAGCCGCGGCTAGATACGTACGTAGACGCCGCCGCGCCGGCCCCTCGGGGGTTGCTGGATAACGTTCTTCGGATAATGAACGTAAAAATCGACCCTAGGAGTTTAAAAAGCAAGGGCCACGCCGGTGCGCGAGGCATCTTTATGATTTTGTTAAAAGTAATTCTTTTCCTCGTTTCTTTCTCCCGTTTATTTAAAACGAGACAAGATGCGTGTGTTCATCTCTGAACAATACGACGAACGACTGGATAATATCTTAAGATTTGAGTTCCAGGCATCGCGATCTTGACGAAAGAGTTGCCGGACTCGATGTTATCTGGCTTTCTGGAAATTGTGCATTACGTGGCGTACATGCGAAATGGTTTGCGCATCTTGATGCACGTCCTACGATCAACCAACAGAAATGCAAAGAAAGGCGAGGCCACGGTTACAGAAACTTCCTGAAAGCCGGAACAACACCAGCGCGGCGGTGACTTTATTGACACCGCCGTCATAAATTTCTGCCCCTCGACTCCCACCGGCAGCCATCGTCCTTGTCATGTTTCCCGTTTTCGCATTTCGTGCCGCGACCGCTCGAACAACTTCGTGCTCCTTGATGCGCGAAAGATTCAAAAAGTCGATAGTCGACCCATGCAGTTCCGCGAAGACACATCGGATTTTGTAATTTTCTTTACTCGTCGCGTAAGACGACTATTACGCAACTTTGTTGGCGCATGTCGGTTGAGCACCCCTGGCAAGCATCGGCCGCATAAATCTTTCGGAGGCACTATATCCTCCGCCGCATGAACCTCGAAAAGGATTCGTCGGTCGACGTTCGACCGCGCAAAATTAAAAGGATCGGTGTAGCAGACATGAGGTATCGGAATACGCGTTAGAGTGTCGTTGATCTATGTCCAGGAAGCAGAGTCTCTCGACGACACGCAGCCATTCGCTTCTGGATATTCGGTTTTATTCGATCGTTAATTTGATCGATCTTCGAAGTTCGGATTCGCATGGAATGTCGAAGGAACGTTTCGAACGGTGGAAGGCGAAGAGAGCGAAAGACGAGAGACGAGAGAAGAGAAAGGGAGTTGGTCGATAGAGAAATTAGGGGTACATTTCTTGGCGAGGGAATTCGCGTGGCCGAGTGGCAGGGGCCCGAAGATCGGCATTTCGATACCTCGAAGTCGTGCAGAAGATGCCACGGTGCCGAGAGACGGTGGAAGGCTTCGTCGTT
This sequence comes from Bombus huntii, assembly GCF_024542735.1. Lineage (NCBI taxonomy): Eukaryota > Metazoa > Arthropoda > Insecta > Hymenoptera > Apidae > Bombus > Bombus huntii. Next base: position 2,219,825 of record NC_066244.1, read on the forward strand.
CTTTTCGGTCGTCGCGGCTCCGAACGAAGGAATGGAAAAGGACGGAAAAAGATGGAAAAGGATGGCAAGAAAAGGATAGAAAGGAAGGTTTGGAGAATGAGGAGAAGGGGGAGGAGGAGGAGGAGGAGGAGAAGAAGGAGAAGATGAAGAAGAAGAAGAAGAAGAAGGAGCGGGAGGATAATGGTGGAGCGAGGAGTACAGAGAACGGAGGGGACTGGCCCTTGACGCATGACTCCAATGACACTCGTACCTATAAATCTCGCTGCGCTCCGAGCTCCGTACGGTCGAGTCCATATATTACTATGAGTTACGGGTGTAAACCGTTTAAACATCGGATTACCCGTTTTACATACTGTCTTTAATATTAACACTTGCGTCGGGGTTCGCCTAAATCAGCTTGACCAACCAGGAGCCCGCGTTCTCGCGTTCGCGCCTTTTCGCCCTCGTGCCACCGTCGATTAATTAATCCCTAGTCGCAATCATTGTCGTAATCGTGGTCGTGGTCATACTCGACGAAAGGCAGGAGGAACGCTGTATGCGATTAGGCTTCGACGAATAACGTGATTTACGGATAGCGATCGAGGGAGCGTTATTACTTTCCGTCAGATCGTATATCACTCCTATACCGAGAGAGGCGATACTTTAGCAGGCAAACGAATTATCATCTCGCAACCGACTTTCTTTCCATTGTTTTTGATCCGCTTCGACTTCGAAACAGCAGAACGGACGCAGTTGCAGCTAACGGAGCGAACAGGGAACGCGTACACCCGGTATTATTGATCGATCGGTTCGCTCGTATAATTGCTCAAAAAACAGAACAATCAGAGTAGAGGAACGGCGAAGCGGTTGGCACATCGCTAGGACCATTTGAGCACCCCGAGAAATTCCTTTCGCTTGAAATATTGCGGCGAACGCGTTGCCCTGCACCGAGGGTAAGAACTCTGGCCCTCGACACGCGCACGCACGCTTCTCCGAATAACGCGCGCGAGAGAAAAAGAAAGAGAGCGACGAAGATCGTTGGAGAAGGAAGCGAAAGAGAAAAACGGAAGGAATGAACTTCGAAGTACGCGAGAGAAAAAGAAGGAAACAGCGAAGAAAGAGAGGCGAAGTAAGTAGAAGAAGTAGGTAGGAAGAAAGGAGGTAGGAGGCTGATTGGCTCCGAAAAAAGGCAATGGTACGGGGCACGCTGTTGTGATTTATGTCGACCGGCTCCAAGCGTCCCCGTAGATTCGTTCTCTACGCCGGCTAATACCTCGACATTATTTGGCTCGATAAGAGGATTTTACCAGAGATTGAAATAAGCATAATCGCTCGGGTTTGTACTTCTGGTCTTTGCGCTTGACAAGTTCTACGTACAGTGCTTCCCAACTGTTAACCTTTGATGCTTGTCCCTTTCCATTTATACTATCTAGACGATAGGTTCTGTCTAATTTTGATTATTTATACTGTCGCAGGGGGCCTCAGTACCGTAGCTATCGTGAGGGTGCAAGTAACGGACGTTAACGACAACCGTCCGATCTTCGAACCCAGAAAGTATAACGTCACCCTGAAGAGTGACGGTCCTATTCAGGGACCGATTTTGAGGCTGGTAGCTACGGACTTGGACGTGGGTCTTTTCGGTCAAGTAGCATATCGGATCACCAACGGGAACGAAGCTGGTGTTTTCCACATCGATCGAAATACCGGCGAACTTCAAGTCGCGAGACCGAGTTTACTCTCGAGATCACCGCTGCATCAGTTGAACGTGACGGCGACGGACGCGGCTGGCCTGAAGAGCACGTTCGACGCCGAAGTCCGGATCACCACATCCTCCCCCGGGCATAGAATCGCCAGCTGCGAGAAGCCACGCTACACCATCACCGTTAAGGAGACCGTTCCTCAGAACAGCATCGTTGGTGGCGTGAAAGACGGAGCTTCGTCCCCTGTGTCGTCAGGTAAGTTGGATACCTCATAATCATTAGCGACCACTTAGCCGAGAGTACCCACATTCGCTCATCATTCGGCAGCGTTTATATTTCCCCCGTGTTGTCGCGGTATTATCGATTTCCGGCGAAGAAGGTTCGCGCAAAGGCGTTGCATACCGAGTTTAATGGTCGGGGTTTGAGGAAAGCAAGGTACATATACGATCGTTGCTCGGTAGCTGGCGGCGAGTACATCGAAAACGTATTCCACGCGCGGCGTTACTGCGTTAGCATAGTCGCGTCACGAGAAAACGGCGGTGACGCGACGTAGCGAGCGCCCACGTGTTGGTGTACGTGCAAGCATGTAGAGCCATAGTCAGCGGAGTCGCATAAGAACAGGTAGGGTCGGAGCCAACTACTTTGCGTCCTTCTTTCTCGTATCCACCGGAGGAACCGACGACATGTAAATCATACGGGGAAGTATTATGAGTGATATCGTGCAGGAGCGTGATAACTGTTTCGTTCAAACTTCAGTAAAAGTATCGTACAATTTCGCGTTTCTTCGCGACCAGCGAACACGGATGGATAAAAGAAAAAAACGAAAGAAGCTAGGAAAAGGCGGAAGAGCGAAGGAAAGAAGAAGAGAAGAGGATGCGAATAAGGGTAAGGTCGCGGACGGATGCTTGGGTTGGTCGGTGCAGACGCGATTCTCGAAGGGTTAAGAGCGTGAGGGAGGAGAGGAAAGGTAAAGGCGGGAGAGGTACGTATCCGTGTTTCCACACTGGTGGTACATCCGATGCAAGATACGGCGCGTCACGACCTGCGCTCACCGCGCCATATAACCGATGCACCGTGTAAAGTGTCTCGTGGCGTATCGACCGGCACGGTTCGCTACGTTATAGGTTCGAGAATGGTGAATAGTTTACACGATGGTGCCTTACCGGTGGTCGTATTGTTCGGCCGCCATGGCCCGCATATGCAGCCTGTTGCATATCAATGCGCGAACCTCGAATGTGTTCCTCCTTCGTCGACCGGCGCGACGTCGTAGCTCACTGTCTTTCTTTCGTTGGCTGCTCTCTTTCGCTCCCATTCTCTGCCGCTTCGATCTCTTCTTTCGCCAAGTTTCTCGATCGATCTTGCGTTCTGCTGTCTCTTTCTCGACGTTCATATTCCTCGGCGCGCGATCGAAACAGAGAAACGAGGAGGCCGGCCGAACATGGGATACGCTATCGCAGGTTGAAAGGTATTCCGTCCTCGGCGAACGCACGAACCCGATTCGTCGCAAATCTCTGCTTCTTCGCTGTTCGAGCGATCCCTATGGCGGGTCGCGTCGGTAAACAGCTCGTTTCTCGAATTCGTTGCGTTTACTTTGGTGCGATCGCGATCGTTGATAGATCGTAATTACGCACACCATCAACGTGGGTGTATTGGACAACGCCGCGTGACACCAGTTTCGTCTGTCCTTTCGTCTTTTTCAACGAATCAACGACGGTCATTCGCGAAGAGACGTGGAAAATGCGATCGCGCGTGAGCCAAGTGTCGCGAAGCGCGATACAAAAGAGGTTTCGGGTTCGACGAGAGGTGTGACTCGGTTGTTCCTGTATCGATCCGATCGATCCGGTGATTTCGGAGTGCAGCTCCCAATCGGCCACGCGTCCGAGCGAGAACCTGTTCGCACGGAAGATCGAGGTCTGGCACTCGGGCCCACAATATTTGACACACGGCAGCCAATCAGATTATCAGATTAAAGTCGGACGAGCCGACGCAGCGGCGATCGTCGACACAGGTGCGATTCATTTTGTAAGAGAGAGCTCGACCGCGTTTCCTTCAATGTTCTCGCGGCTGATTCTCATTGTCCTTTTGCGGCACCTGTTTCGACACAGAGCACGTTTTTCCGAACGATACTCGGGAGTTTGTTTCTTTCTTTTCGCCATACTCGCTCTCTATCGATGCATTTGCACAATTATAGCACGGTGACTGTTTGAATATTTTAACGTCGAATTCATTAATTTCGTATTTATTATGGAACATCGAATCGCGTTATCAGATCGCTGGCGAAAGGCAGCCTCGGAAGACGTTATTGCCACTTTACGAGCACCTGTTCTGATAAGGACGGTGGTTTCTTTCTGGAAATACGAAAAATAGTGCGGTCATTATAGGGGCGCATGATCGTCGATGAAGCAGAGGCCGTTAAAAGCAACGTAGACGAACTCCTTATTGGGCAGGGTTCGGCCACGGACGGACCGACAACCGTGTACGATCCTTCCATAAAACCAGGCGACAAAGTGAGGAACGCGCCTCATTTTACGGCCGAGTTTATGGTACGTGGCAAAGAATCATCGGCCCGTGATCGCGTCGACTAGAGACGGACCGGTCTTATCTTATCCGCGGAACGAGAGGCCGCTCCCAACTTTTCTCGGCTTTTCGATCGCTTTTGTACAGGAGTGTAGTTCGGTGATCTTGGCGACCAAGGTTGGATTACGCAGAAACTGCCTTAAAATTCAGCACGTTTCGGGAGACGGTTGATTCTTAGGGACCGTGATTCCTTTTAAAATACGGGTCGATCGTTGATATTGCGAATTGCTCTGAGACGAAGTTGCATAATCCATCTGGTAAGGTACTTTGGACGCGGAGAAGGTTCATTTAATCCGTTGATCGAAAGTACTGGTAACGAAATCGAATTACTCGAGGATTTCACCGTGGCGTAATCTCTTGTATTTTTTGATCGGGTCATTCGTGGTTTTCGTACCTTGGAATTCTTGTCAGGAGAATGCATATCGACTGGCGGCCGGGCGTTGGAGGCGGAACGGAGAGAATCGGTTCGTGCGAGACGACGGAGCAGGACACGAAAAAGACCAAAACAGTGAAGAAAGGAAGGAGGAGAGGACAGAGAAACGGCAGGGGAAGGTGAACCGTCCTCATCGTCGTCGCTATCGTCGTTGTTGTCGTTGTTGTCGTCGTTGTTGTCGTTGTCGTCGTTGTCGTCGTTGTCGTCGTTGTCGTCGCTATCGTCGTTGTTGTCGTCGTTGTTGTCGTTGTTGTTGTCGTTGTTGTCGTCGTTGTTGTCGTCATTGTTGTCGTCGTTGTTGTCGTCGTTGTCGTCGTTGTCGTCGTTGTCGTCGTTGTCGTCGCTATCGTCGTTGTTGTCGTTGTTGTCGTTGTTGTCGTCGTTGTTGTCGTCGTTGTCGTCGTTGTTGTCGTCGTTGTCGTCGTTGTCGTCGCTATCGTCGTTGTTGTCGTTGTTGTCGTCGTTGTTGTCGTCGTTGTCGTCGTTGTCGTCGTTGCCGTCGTTGTCGAGATCGCATAAATCGTCGCGAATCGGATATCGAGGAACCGAATGCAAGTCGCTATTGTCCAGGCTCCCCTCTTTCTCTCTCTTTCTTGTTCCTTCCCTCAGAGTTGCTGTTACGGAACTGCACTCTTTGCATACGGTTTAAATATCATCGCTCTGCTTACTTTAAGGACTCCTAGTACCATATCTTCTCCTCTTTTGTGCTTCTTTTCGATGGTATTGGGCGAAACCGGGATTCGCAAGACATGAAACGTCGAAAGGAACCCAAAGACGTGTTCTGTCTCGTACTTTCGTTCCTTTTCTATCGCTGAATCGCATCGATTCTCTGCGATCGGTATGAGCTGTATATTCATAGTGCCGCTTCACCGACGCATTTTACGTTTCTTTCGAAGTAGATCGTCTCGCAGATTCGATCCGATCCATCTCGAGTTCTCCGATTGGCGAAACACGGACGACGTCAATTGTTACGATATCGTCGAGATTCGAATATCTAGTTCTGGATCGTGGTAACGTTATTTCGAGTTCCGAGATAATCGAAGAGGAGTAGATCGAATAAAATTCGGTGCAGTCGTTTTTGTCCAAGTCTCTTGACCTCGGAAAAGCGGTTTCAAGTTTTCGAAAATGACGACACGGGCTCGGCTCTAATCTTATCCAACCGGCACATCGTCAGTCTTTAACGAATTTAACGACGACACTATATAAAAATCAACAGGCACTGACGTCGTTTAAAGGTGTCCATAAAGATACACAGAGATATAATTCGAGGACTGATCCGGCTGTTACGACCAAAGTTTCATAAAAGATCGTTCGCTTTTCGAGAAATTTCGCCGATAATCGAACTGAGAGGAGGAAATTTGTAGCGAACGCCTGACCGAAACCAAAGGAAAAAGTATCGGTGAAGGCACGAGACCCGCCGTAGATAAAGGATCTGTCGACGTTCGAAACGAGGAGGTCGCAAAAAGTAGGATTCCTCGTTCCTCGGAGATGAAGTATTCCGCATGGCGAAGCGGCCGATACGTTGTCTCTCTTTTCTCCGCGTCTTCTTTCGTCGGACCTTTCGTTCCTTTTTCTCTCGGATCTTTGGATCTTCCCTTCCTCCGTACCGCGCGTCGTGCTTTCGCCGGACTTGCAAATTTCGCGCAGGCATCGTCTTTTCTCCGGGGTGCAGCGGTACGTTGCGACTTTGCATCCCGAGAAGAGAGTTACCGTCCGACCCAACCTAAACCGAGCTACGAGATCCGCATGGAAAGATAGCGGAGTCTCTGCCACGGTAGGACGAATGTTCGTAGTCTGATTTGCGTAATTCCGTTCCTGGAATTTCATTTTCTTCCCGCCTTTGGTTTCCTAGTTCTGTTATTCAGAAAGAAAAGCTGGATAACAGAATCATCCAAGCTCCGGACGAAACTTTCGCATTCACGATATTTCGCAATTTCGAGGACACATTTTATGCGTCGAAAACAAATTTACATGGAAACACGTCCACTTCTCTTAATTAAGAAGCGATGTTCGGACGACTACGATAGCTATTCCCGGGGATCGTTCGTTCGAATCTCGATGATCCAAGCGCAGGTATTCGTCCGGTCAGCGTCGAATTAAGAAACGCGTATTAGGACCTCGCCGGCGAAGATGGTGGCTGGGCAAAGAGGACAAAAGGGAAGAGAAAAGAATATACGGATGCAGAGGAAAGGCGGCTGGGCGGCAGTTTGGATCGCATATGTTAATCTCGGTTAGTTCGGCATCCGTTTACATCATTTTCGACAGCGGCTGTTTATTGCCAGATGTAAATCGATATTGAACGGGCGAGCAACAACAACCTCGTGCCTCAGTTGCGAATGATCGAACGTTCGTATCCTGGCTCACGACCCGATCGAGCGTATTTACGTCCATTTTTCGACGCGTCTATTCGTTTCAACGAATTACGGGAAAGTTCGATCGAGTGTTTGTTCGGGGAAACGATTTCAACCGTTTGAGTCCCAGGAGTCTTTGAAAAAACAGGCTCGAAAAATCCTGAACAGCGCGATAGCGTTTGTCTTAATCGATTATGAAGAGAAACAAGCGGCGCAATAGCGCTCGTCATATTTGCCATTTTTATGAAATACATCTATATTAGTATATATGTGCATTATTAGTTTATAAATATTTCAAGTTTTGTTCAATAAAAATTATTGAGAAGATAACAATGAAATACAAAATACCGTCAGTCGTTCGTAGAGTCCAAAAACACACAAAAACGACACAAAATCTAAACAGCGCGACCGCGCTGCTTGCGACTCAAACGATTAAATAAGGCATATGAGCGGTGATGAGCTCAATCTTCGAAAAACTAGCGTTGTCTTCGAAGTTGATAGACAAATTTCTTCTGCCCTTCGTTTTACACCTTGTTCGAAAAGTTCCGAACTCACGAGACAGCACGACGTTCAAGCTCGTTTTGAAGCCTTTTCCGATGCTTCTTTCGCCCAGCCCATCAAGGGAAATCCACGATATAAATCGTTCGCGGGTACTCGGCGGGTTAGGGACAGGAAAAGCACATCCTCTCCGGTGGAAGAATCGTGCATACGCGTGGTTATGGAGTGACGGGAATCGTTTTGAATCGGGACGAGCTCGAGCCGCTCGTGAAAAGTCGATGGGCGTTGCAGAAATCCCGAGGTTGTGGTTTGCAGCGGCAAGCGCGGACAAGTCGGATGTGTAAATGCTTCCTCGCGCTTGGCCCTGTGCGCGGTCGTTTGAACGAATGTGTGTGCGAACATATAGATGCCCAGATAGAGGTGCGCTACGAGGCGCGATCAACGCACAGGGTCTGCGATAGAACGGCTCCCCTTCTCTGGCCACGCTGGGCCTATAATGCGCCTCCCCGACTCTTATCTCGCGCCTCGTTATCGCCGTTTACCATCTCACGGTCTAGAGAGCGGTGGGCTCTCTATGCGATCTCAGTACATGCACGTGCACATCCATAGATCTTTTTCTCGCTCTTTCTCCGACCCTTCGCCGATTCGATCCCCTTTTCCTCTGCCTTGCCTCTTCGCCTCCTCGATGTTTCCAGGGAGGGAAATTATCGCAGGATAATCCAAGATGAGATCGTTGAAAGGGGTGGTCCGAAGGATGAAAAGGTAAACGATTTCGATCCGGTAGACTTAGGATACGAAGCGAGCTGTTCCAGCAATTTGTCGAAAATTTCTAATCGTAATGATCGTACGAATATAACGAACGTATCTATACCTTAAGATAGTTGGCAGTATAAAGTTGGTGCTGCACATAGCACGCTACTAGGCAACAGTAGCTAATGTCCAGCGTCATTTTATTTTCGTTTGGTTGCAAGCTGCGCAACCTTATTGTCGCCGTCCATTGTCTTGTCGTTCTTGCCGCCCTCCGCTTCTAAACCTTCTCTTCTTCTTCCCCTCGTATACATTCGTCGGCCATGCCAAACCATTTAGCTGCATCTGCAGACCGAGACGTTTTACGCGTGTATGGAGCTCTATTCGTTTGTTTACCAGTCTCTCGATGCTTGCATTTCTTGCGCTATTGTGCGCCGCGAACACGCTCCGTCCTCTCTCGTAAGTACTTGCCGCGTGCAACTGAGATCCCAGACAGGCGCACTTGCGCGAATCCGTGTATACATAGTCGTATCGAAATTTGCGTGTTGACAGTTTACTTTAGTCTAAAATCGTTTCCCACCTCGGAGGAAAGTAAATGGATCTGTTGAATAATTTAGAAATTCAAAGGCAGCGCGATCGACCGCGAATAAATGTCGAACGTAGTCCGCGCATCAAACGCGGAACGCGAGACGTTATCACATATATATGTATGGCAAGACACGTCGATGTAGCTGTAAGAAGATGGAAGGGAGATGGCGACGCAGAAGGGACGGTGTCGATGCGTTAAAGAGAAGGCCCGAGGAGCTTAGAGCGAAGGAAGATGGCACGTTGGAAAGATAGGCGAGAGAAGGAGAGAAAAAGACGCGGGACCCCCGTCAACGAAGCATACCTTTACCACGGTATCGTTTCTTCATCGCATTCGTCGCGTCGCTCGACGCTACCACGACTCATGGCTAATCATCATTATTTAATTACGAGGCCGTTTTTCGTTAGACGGAGTAGAGTGTCGGTGGTTCGTGGAGGCACGTCCCTATCGTCGAACGAGGTTTGTTCGTCCAGCGATTTTCGTAAATCTGTTTTACGAGACCTACCCCATTTGGAATTTGAGACACGTATCATCGCTTAGGGAACAGAGAAAGAGAGAGAGAGAGGGAGAATGAGAGAGAGGGGAGCGGACAGTTTCCACGGACAGTTTTATGATTCTCGCGTTGGAATCGGCGACGATGAGCTTGAGCACGAGCGTGTTCCGGTTCGTGGTTCAACGGAAAAGGATTACCAGTGAAAGAGAGTCAATTAAAACGGTGGCACAAACGTTTTCGCTCTATTTCGAGCTATCTGCGCCGCTAGGTTAAACGTATTTCTCAAATTTGATCGCGCGCCATTCCCTAATTAACGAATTCGATCGTTTTCGCTTGGGTGTCAAGCGCGATCCCGCCTATCTCGATCGTCGCTATTACCGAGGCTACCTCATCCAATTAAAAATCCACCAATTTATGCAAACGGTCGGGCTTTTATTGGCTGCCGACCAGACTCGAAACATTCCGAAATGGACCGCGGGATGCCTCGAAAATCGCAAGCGCGAAACCGAGATACCTCGGGGCCGGGGGATCCTATTTGGAGCGAAATAGCTGGTAATTCGGTGGCCGATCGGCCGGCCGATCTGTTGGTCGGTCGGTGAACGGCTGGCCACGCGGGTTCCAGAGAAAAGAAGGAACGAGGTGACAAAGTATTCACCGGAGGCGATTACAAGGTTTCCTCGGCGGTCGTAAAGGTGCGGACCTCGTTTACGTGGATGAGGGCTACCGCGACGATGGTGCCGCCCCTGAAGACGACCGAGCAAGCGATCCAGCCAGCCAGCGAGCCACCGACCGACCTCGAGTGGGATGGCCCGTTACGAGCTAATTAGCAAAATAAGAGAAACTCTCTGTGAGGTATACAGCGTTGTAGCAGCAGCGTAGGCAAGGGAACTTGCGCGTCCTTATACGGCGTGATCGAATCGTCAGTCTGTAATTTATCGCGAGTTTTCTTAACCCGGAATGTTCCTGCTTGTGAAACTCGGTACACCGGTTTTTTTTCCCTAGTCTACGTTTCTTCTTTTCCTTCTTTTCTGACCAATCGACCGGCAATTAAACGTGATGCTTAGCGAAGAATATCTTCCGTGCTTATACTCGTGCTCTGTTAGATATAACATCCCCACGAAAATGGTATAATCGTTCGCGATCCGATTAAAACAGTGAACGAAGCCCACACCGCATTCCGTCGGTAATCACTGTTTCTAATTAACCAAACGAAAGCTTCTTGTCCCGCGTTTTGCTACGCGCTCCGGAGGTTTTTCTACTGTCGCAAGAAAACCGCGATCCACGCCTATAAATAGACTCGCGTTACTCGTCGATGCATTCTAAAAAGTTTCGCGACTATAGGTATCCCGCGGTCATCGCAGGATTTCAAGTGTTCACCGTTTCGAATTAAAGGCAAAAAGACGCATTACTAGGTTTCGTGCCGAACGCAAGCGTGAACGGGCATGACAGCCGCGGGAAAATTAGTTGGCTAAAGAGAGTGAAAATCTAGCTCTAGCTAGATGGCTGGTGAGGACCACGCAGAATCGTCAGTAGGCTCGATCGTTTTTTGCATTGCCACACATTGCCACACATTGCCGATCTACGCGCGATGGTCGGACGATCCAATGGAGAGAAGGGGTAGGAGGTTTCTTGACCGCATGCCGTAACGTCGCTGTTTATTAATGCGAGCTAACGTTTGCCTGCTGGCTTTTCTTCTAGATGAGAATGCGGTGCAATTATGCGGCGCAACTATGCGACGCTACTCGAACCGTGCCACGCTCGATATCAATTAGACGGTTTTTATTGCGATTCCAGTGGCGTACGGCGGCTCGTTTATACAAGGGTGGCGACGGCGCGTCACCCACGGTGAGTACCGGCCGACGAAAAACAAATGGTCGTAATCCCGCGATCTTACGACCGTCGCCCGCGGTCGCGGGCCAACTTTTGTCCTCGTAGCGTTCTCCAACCGAGAGTCGGGCAAGTCGAGAGAAGCGAAGTAGAGTGAAGAGCGAGCGGCTCGTGTTGTACGTGAGAAAGAGTCGAGCAGAAGCGGGATCGAGCTATCGTCGCGCAAGAAAGCCGGACAGAGAGCGAGAGGGACAAGAAAAGGAGCACGGGAACGGGAGTCAAGGAACTAGAAACGAATTCCATTTGTGCGACTGAGAGAGGACGAGGCGTGAACGGTGGAATCGACGGAGATACGGAGAATCAGAGGATAGGATAAAAAGGGTTGTGGCACGACGTTGGTCGCGAGGTACACGCCGCGCTTACCGTACCGCGCGCGTACCGAAGTTAGAGAAAGAATCAACCACGTAGGAACGCAGGCTGAGAAAGCAAGAGAAACCGAGCGCACCGGATAGAAGGGAGGATGCCGGGTAAACGGAACTCGGGGCGTAGAAGACACGGATAGATTGTAAATAAGAGAGGAAAGCATGGTGAACGTGCAGGATTATTCTGAATCGAAAAGCTCTCGACGAGTTTCTACCGGCTTGCATTGTCGGTACGCTAGAGGGCACGTTCTGGTACGAGGTGTTGCACGACTACAAGGTGTTACAGAGATATACTCCGGGCATACCGCGCACGTGTACGCACGCGTACGCACACGTACACCATTGACCGGCGTGCAACAATCGCTTAACCATTGACTGGAACCTCCGGATCCCTCGCGTTATTCCTATCGAGGCCCTCGCGTTCTCTACTCCGACGTTAACAGCCTCGAAGATCTATTAAAGGCGGAATTTCGGCAAACAAACGTTTAGTATTGGCCGTTGTCGATGGAATTGTCGGTGTAGTAATAACAACGAAATGTCCAGTCGTAGTAATTAAGTCGGTGATTAAATTTGCATTGCTAATGGATCTTTATGATTGCGGAGATTGAGAGATTAGAAGCAACCTAATGTCGAATCTATGTTCCAACGATTAAAAACTATGAAAACCTATCAGATACACGTCCTTAATGCCATACATTATCGAACTCAATACCTCGTAGGACCTTCCGTCGAGGTCGCTGCGATCAAAAGTCGTTTTGTATCGTAACGTCAACGACCCACCCTTCCTTCCTATCCGGAAGCAAAAGTCGAGTTAAACGTACTTTCGCGGAGGGCATGGCTGAACTCGTCGCGATGCGAAGCGACGCGACGCAACGCAACGCACCAACAACTGGCCGAGAGGACGCGAAAGGGCGAGAATCAGTAATGAGTACGTTACGGGTTTCTTGACTGGCTCGGGTATCGCTGCAAAAACTCGCTCTCGATTCTATCCATGAAGCGCGGAGACGAACGCTGGAAGAGGAGCGAACAGAGGAAAGACGGGTAAAGGAGGCACGGAAAACGAGAGAAGAGGGTAGAGATGAAAGCGATGGTGCAAGAGGAGAGGGAGAAGAAGGAGGAGCAGACGTGGGCCACGAGAGCTCGAATGCACCGCGCTGGATCAGCGATCTCCGCGAATTAATCAAATACGCGAGCGATTTGTCTTCGTTACACCCACGTGGGCACCCCGGAGGGACGCCTGTGTAACCGGGGTGACGAAGCCCTCTCGACTCGGCACCGCGGGTGAAAAACCCGTCCACCGACTGCGTCCACCGGACACGCTCCGATTGCAATTTATTCATTTCATAATCGAAGGAAGGGAGCAGGTTTGGTTTTCGCGTAGATCCCGCACAGGATGGTTATAACTCGAAAGTCGCGTAAAATCGCGATAACGCTTCTTATCGGTTCATTTTCGCTCTGTCCCTTCGGGGTTGGTCTCGCAATTATAAGTTAACGATTATCGATAAATAGATGGGTGCGAATGAAACGATCGCGTTTGTTTATATTGCCGTTTAAAACGCACTGGCGATTATGCGAGTGGTTCGGACGTGGTCCGAAATCGTGTCGGAGATCCCTTCGGACACGCGGATGATTCTGCCGTATTGGGATGCGAAGTAAATCGTAATTATATACGGAGAGTAGTACGTGATCGGTGGATCCTCCTCTCGCAGCGAGACTCGATGGAAAAAGATCACGCGGACGTTTAATAACACAGGTACCGAATGCCGATGGGTGTAGAGTGTAGGTACGGTATATAAATGTGCGTGTACGTCTCTCCGCTACCAGCGTCGGTGCCGAATACGCGACCTCCGTCGTGTATTTGTACGAGCGCTGATCTCATCCATACGCTATTTTACAATTACACTTTACGATACACAATTTCGTACAAACCTGCTTACATTTACGCGCGCAAATTCGCGTCGGTATTCTTCGAAGCGAGCATGCACGTACGCCAGCTACATTTACATGCGCGAGGACGAGTTTGCAGCAATTTTAATAACACGGCTATCGGGTGCCGGTAAGCATAAGTTTCGGCCGAGCGTTCTGGCGTGCGCTCGCGCGCACATGTGTATACTTTTTCTCCAGATCGATATCGATCCGTGGTTGCGGTGTGGTTCGTTGCACGCCAGCCGATTGAACGACCGCTTACTGCTTACGAGCGTAACGTGTGTGCGTGTCTCTGAGAAATATTACATAGTCACGCGCATACGTATACCGGTAACCGTGTATTAATTTCATTTGTCTCAGCTCTCGACCTCTCAAACACGCTTATTAGAATTCGGATTGAAACGACGAAACTGTACGCGAAACAACTTACTTACTTTTTAGTCGAGTGGGTCGCGTGGGATAATAGCGCGACGTTCTCCATTCCCGTGGATTTCGCGTATTTATCGAGGAGACGTAGAACTATTAGGAAGGGAGCGAAATGGAATGGGTATAAATAGCGAACCATAAATTATGCCATCCACGTACGCGTCCGAGTACCATCTTTAAGGCAGAGTCCGTATAACCTATGTCGCTCGACTCGTCGAGTCTCGATACGATACGATGGCGGCGACGACGACGACGAAGACGATGTTACCGGATATCGTGCAAATGGAAGCCCTCGCGGCTACCTTCCACGTAAACCCATGGAGGCGGTGCTTACTCCGCATCTCCGTCTACCAGGTTTTTCCTACAGTTGCCGAGGAAAAACTCGATCGGTTCCATGGGAGACACGATCGCGACGCGGTAGATCCAAGGCGTTTGTCGAAACCTATCTAGAAGAGACGTACCGGACTCCTGCTTACCCGTACCACTCCCGTTTTGGATTGAAGTGCGATCGATCGATCGGGGCAATTATCGACGAGCATCTCGTGAAAAAAAAAACTTATGTGTACTCTCGAGTCGTATCTAAGCTATACGAATACGAGCCGCATCTCGATGTCAAGGTAGGGAAACCGTCTGTCCGTCGAGTACATCGGATCGTGGGGATCGATCGATCGAGCTCGGCTAAATGTCACGAAGATATTCGCCAGGTAACTGGCGAGACAAAGCGATAACGGTTCGCTCGACCGTATTCAATAGCGTCGATAGCGCGAGCAAAACCGAAGACGGTCTAGAAGTCTAACGCAAGAACAATACCACGTGGGATACCGCGGGGCGGCGGAACATCCCTACGGTTCTTGGCACATTGACCGTGGGCGGACAGGGATCGGCACTGGTTATGCAGGAAACATGCTCTGCTCTGCCGTCCGATCGTTCATCGTCTGCCAGCGGTAATGATCGCTTGATTTCCCTATTAATTAATTGATTTCATATGTACGTGTTATAAATTTTCCTTGAATAACTCTCCTCTTTCGAGGTTTTGGGATAAACAGCGAGTCGTTGAAGAATATATATTTCCTCGTCTCATCAAAGATGATCGATCATTGGTCATTTCTTACTTCTATTCGCTTGGATTGACTTCCGTAGAAATCAGCCAAGGAGAAAATGTTCTGGTGATAGCGAGTATGCGTGCGCACGGTTATTGGTAAGGTCATTAAAGAATAAGGCGTACTGTATACGCGCGATGCATTTTATAGAACGGTGTTTAGCGAAATTACTGCCATTCGATTCAATCAATCGATCATACCGTTGGAAACAACGAATCGCGAACGTATCAGAAACAACGTATGAGTGGTGATTGCCAAGATTTTCGTACAATTTGCACCCCAAGAAAGGAAAGGAGCAAAATGCGCACGTGAGAACAAGCCGAAGTTGTAATTAACGAGCAGCTTGCTTATATAGTATCCGAATACCTTTTCGTCATTTTTGCGCTTTCAGTCTTCCCCCTCCACCATTTCCGCCCTTTCTTTTCGTGTTCCTTTTTAAAAGAAACAGACCAACGAACCAACGAATTCTTCGTTCGCTAAGGTCGAGGAAAAAAAATTAATACGAGGTTTGCATCGCATCCCTTTCTCCTCTCAAAGATTCAAGCTTCCGACGCTCGGTCTTAAAACGATCGTTACTTAAAAGAAAAGTATAAGAAAAAGCCACTTTGTAGCCATTTAACAACGATAATAACTGTGTTCGCAGGTGAACGGCCAACCAGATTTTATTTGGTGAAGGAAGAACCGGATCTAATGATGGATTCCAACACGGGCATGATTCGGATTCGCCTTCCACTGGACCGAGAAACTCGGGACAAGTACATTCTCAGCGTAGAGGCGCGCAATGGAATTTCCGCAGGCTACTGTCAGGTAACCGGCGTCGATAGAAATCGAAACAATCACGAGAGAAATCGCGATACATACACGAGCCAAGGTAGCAATCTGATCGCAACGCCGTCGCATTGTTTCTCGTCACACAGGTGGAATTGAACGTGGAGGATGTGAACGACAACGCTCCGACGTTCCCGACGAGCAGCGTCCGCATTTCCGTTCCGGAATCGCATCCCCTTCATTCGGCGCTTTACGTAGCACATGCCACCGATCCCGACATCGTTCCGTCTCACCCTATACGCTACGTCCTTGGCCAGAATAGCAACGACCTCTTTGGAATAGACGGCCGCTCGGGAGAACTCTATTTAGCAAGGAGATTGGACTACGAGACACAGCAAAGGCACGGTCTTCTGATAAGAGCGTTGGATGGTGCGGGTCTCTCCGCGAATCTCAGCCTGAGCGTCGAGGTACAGGACGTGAATGACAACCCCCCAGTGTTCGAGAGGAACGAGTATCATGTGGAGGTTCCCGAAGGCGCCAAGCTCGATTCTCAAGTGAGAAAAATCTTCATTACACGCCCGTCACGCGGGCATTTGTTTGTCGAGGAGACGTGCGGTAGGATCCCCTTTCGCGGAAGGGAGCGAGGGAGCGCATCGCAAAGTGTACATGGAAATGTGTACAGAACGAAGAAAGACTAGAAGAGTGGGAGAGAGAAATTCTGGGTCGGTAGAGGAGCGAGAGGGATTAACAACCTTTCTCCAGTGTTCCTCCGCATTCTTGTTCCTCGCACTCTTTTTGTTTTTCAAATTCGTTTTCGCCAAGCGTAACTTCATCCGGCGGGACAACCGGGAAGACCAATCATGCTGAACCTTAACACCCACTCGGATCGATGATCATCTCCTCCTCTACCTTTTGTCCTCCTCCTTCTCTATTTTTCGGTCTTCTTCGATTAGATACGGCGAATAGAGTGGAAGAAGAAGACGTTGACTCATCGAGTTCACCTTGTCAGCGGAAAACAGAAACGAATTAGCTGAACGCCGGAGCGCGCGAAAGATTAGTGATGCGAACTATAAGGTTACTAGATAGACCAGTTCAGTGGAAGGATTGATAGACTATAACTGATAGTTATTTATAGGAACGCGCAGTACGTTGTTACGCGATATATACATACGCGCTAACACGTATACGCTGTGCGCATGTGGTATGGTGTATCGCGACCCTCTATGGAGTAGTATGGAATACACGGGATTGATAGGTAATCGTTGATAGGCTTAACAGAAACGCAGCGCACAGCTGCTCGTTTTATGAACAACCCATGCTGATTATCCCGCTTGAAAGGATTATTTATCGTGGTTAAACACCATTACCGACGAAGTTGGAACGAAATTCTTCTCCATTCCGTGAAATCTTTCCTTGCTGGTGTCTGACTCTCATGGAGACGTCGAACCTCATGCTCACGGATACGACTATTTATTTCGAGTAGACTAGTTTTATGTCGTGGTCGTCGCAGTTATCTCTGTCGTCTTCGAGAAGAAAGGTTTGTCTAATTGTTCGATCAGTGGTTGACAGATAGCATCTTATTTCGTTGCGTTTCGTGATACGACGCGCGACCACGACGGTCTTGCTCTAAATACAAGGTTAAAGATGAAGTAGAAAGCAATCGGGAAAGAGTCATTAGCTGTTGCGTACACGAGAACATATTCGTCATTGGAGGAGCGATATCTAGCGGTGGAACGAGAGACGAACAGCGCGATTCCTTGCGGTACGGTGGTAGCCACTGGTGGACGCAATCCCGAATACAAGGATACCGATGACGAATGGCCGAGAGATCGTTGCCGCAAGATAGGCCCGTTAAATGACGTCACATTTTTAATACAACGGATACACGAGGGTACGATAGAACGGAAACGACGACGACGACGACGACGAGGTGAACAGCGCGCACGTTCCTCTCTTCCTCTTTCCTTCTTCCTTCGCCACTCGATCTCTCGTTCCATCTTTTCACGGCGCGGCGTACACGTATATATCGGTGGTATCTATCGGCGAAACAGATCTGTGAGCTGTCGGTGGTATCCAGACAATATCTTAGCCGCGACCAGGAGAGAGACGAGCAGAGAAAGAAACTCGGGGAGATAGTAGGGGGAAGCAGCAGCTAGCAAGAGTAACTTGGCTTACAGTGAGGGTAACCCTTCACCCGCCGCGAACTAATAACGTACAGTTAGACACATTACTGCCTGCTCCCACGTCAGGTTCTCCTTCTAATGGTGGTCGATCTCTACTCTTCCTCCCTCTGTGCCGCTGCTGCCGCCGCCGCCGCCACCGTTTCGTCCTTCTTCCTTCACAGATGAGAAGACGAGTGCCGATCCTTTCTATCCTCGTCCTCGTCCCTCCGCCCTTCGCGCTCGTCGCCTTTTCTTCCTTGTGGTTCGCCATCCATCATTGCCCGTGCGCCAGCTTCGTGCACGGGATACCAAGTTATATACCCTCGATCCTATGTTTCTTCTTCTTCTCCGACCTCCGTAATTCACGATCCTCCCGCACTGGAAAACATCGACCGGTTCGAACGCATTTAGGGTTCGCGGACTTTGGGTGCGTTTAATTAATACGGAACGACCGGATCGACTGGTCTTGTCTCCTCGCCGCCTCTTTCTCCCTGCGTGCCACCTCACCGCCGCTGCCTTCTTTTTCATCGATCTCATCGGCTTTTTTTCGTCTCCTCGAGAAACGTTTACATCGCAGAAATTCAGATTTCTCCCTCTTTGCGCGGCCGAGGAAGTATCGTAATTGTCGTACTCGTTTTTCCGTTGTATCGACCTACCTAAAAACACGCTCGTAAAACAAACTTGTTCCTGTCCTCTACACAGATTCTTCAAGTGACCGCGGTGGACCTTGATACGGGCAATAATGCGAGGCTGAGTTACCGTCTTCAAGGATCAACGGCCTTCCGGATCAGTCCTAACACCGGTTGGATTTACCTCGCGCAGATTCTCGATCGCGAGACCCTGGATCGGCACGCGCTGACGGTTCTCGCGACCGACAACGGTTCTCCGGCCGCGACCGCGAGCGCTTCCGTGCTGGTCACGGTGCTCGACGACAACGACAACGATCCCCGATTCGAGAAGGATTTTTACGGATTCGACCTGTTGGAGAATCTACCCTCGGGTACGCTGGTCGGATCCGTGAGTGCTTCTGATTCCGATCTTGGGAAAAACGCCCTGCTCAGATACGCGGTGGTCCAGGCCAACAGCAGTTTCACCGTCGATCCTGATACAGGTAAGATCTTTTTCTCTTTTCTGACTTTTTTCCTCTGTTTGCATAACCGATATTAATCCGGTGTGCGCATACTTACTTGTTTCTCGTCGACGCTCGAGTGTTTGCGAAAGCTGTCAGCCGACTATGATACAGCTGATACAGTTATGAGCGCTCGAACGTTCAAACAAAAAAATCCCACACGATTAGAACCGTCGAGGAAAATATCAATGAATTCTATATACTGTCCGAATTTCCGATAGAATTAACATACCATGATATCGAATGCAGTTCGGTACGATATCGAACACATTTACAGCTCGATGTTCCTTTTTTATAGTGACACACATGTTGAAAAGGAATTTACGCGATCGCGTTACGTCTCTAGCTTTCTAGCACGGAAAGAAAGGAACGAAGCGTATTCGAATTGAATTCGAACCGGGCGTTGAGCAAGGCGTGAAGAAAAGGAAGAAAGGAGCGATTAATTTACTAAATAGCCCACGGCCATCGACGCTGTTAATTTACGCGTTGCTCTTACGTCAACTCGGGAACGGTCCTGGTGATGTTGCGTACCATTGTTAAACAGCGGTACCCTGCACGATTGTGCAAGCCTTTAGAAGCACCAGACAGAAACGACACGATAGATCTTCAGACGCGGGTTTCGTAAGTCCCCGAAAACGCTTAATGAAATCGGCTTCCACGGTGCGCACAAAGCTCTGTCGTTCGTTCTGGTGGACGCGCGTCTCTCGGCTTTGGCGCGCGTTCAAGATTTATAGCGGTCGAAGTCGAAGAAAAAGAAGCGAAGGAGCGTAAATTTATTTTTGATACGAATGCCTTTAATTGGAAGACCATACAACGCAATATCGGAGATACGAACAGTGGCGCGATTATTTCGTTTTTGTAACATCTCCCCTGCTTCGTGGATATCAAAGTATAATCCCGTAAGAGTGGTGCTTTCACCTTACCGGCGTGTAACGAATCACCAGAAAGGGTTCAGCACACACCGCGAAACGAGCACGCACGCTGCCTCTCGTATGCTACGCGCATACGTGCTTTGATTGGCATGCGACACGAGAGTATTTGTGTACATGCTGGTTCGAGACCAGGTCGGTCTTCCTCTCGTATCCACGAGAAGTCTCGCTGGTTGGTGCACCGGCCTGCCTGTTTGCAGAGGAGGGTCTCTTCTCCAGTCATTCCAGTGCGAACCTTCGCTACAGAGAAATAAAAATAACCGTTGCCTCTCTCTGCCGGAAGTATCCAGTTGTTCCGTCGCAGCGGTACTTGTATATTAATCTTTGGTTTCGGAAGGTTCTACTCGACTTGTGCGCGTTGTTACCGATAGTTATGCGAGAAATTAGCGGAAAACCAAATAGCGGTGAAACGCGGGAAATCGTGGAGCGGTTGGTCGGTTGGCCAGTTTGGGTATATGTTCCACAGCTTCTAAGAAATCTCTTATTGATCGTGGCGGCGCGGAACGAGTTTCCCTAACGCAGTCTCGGAAGAGCATGGATTTCCAAATATTGGAAGAAACGCGCGGGAACGGAAAGAGAGCCGGTTCCTGAAGGGGGCAAAGAAGTTCGTCGCACGGTCCCACGGTTAACACGAGAAACGCATTAGCACGCGTCCTACGATATACTTCTTATTGTTCCGCGATGGTATCCCTCGATGCCGGCTCGTTTGCATGTTCCTCCGTCGATCGTTTGTCTTCTAAACGACGAGCACGGCGACGTCGACGGGGTTCTGTCGGCGCTGGTAGACGAGGTGGACGCGTCGGACTGGACTAGGTACGTCGAGAATTCGTAGAGGCACGCGGGTGTCTCGTGTGTCCTACGAACACCGAAGCCCTTCCTTCGACCCCTTATACGAATTGTTTTCCCCATTCCTTTCCACATCTTGGAATAGTTTTGCTTGGCCGGCTAGGCGTTTGCTTAATTACCCATTAATGCGCTGACCCGTCGAAAAGACAGCTCGAGAAGATTCCCTCTCTCCTTTTTACGTTTCTTCTTTCTGTTCCTTCTTTCTTTCTATCTCCGCCTCCTCCTTCTCGTCCCATTCCTTCTTCCTCTTCTTCTTCTTTTTCTCTTCCTTCAGCCTCCCTACCCTTCGTAACTTTTGCGGTCCGTCTGTACCGCGAGATACGTAATTACAACGATGCTCGTTACACGCGCGACTGTATACGCATCCATATTGCAATTATAATATGCGAGAGGAGGACGGAAACGAAATACGATAGCCGGTGTCGAGGCGCGACCGAGGAATTCGGGCGTTTGAACGGACGTTTCTTAGCGAGCATATGAACAGCGATTATCCAATTAATCGTTCCTGTCCAGGAAAATTGATAAGGTCGATTTCCTCGCACAATGTCGACCGATGATCGTCCATCCCACGTACGTACACGAATTCTATGTCAAGATATTTACGGTATTTTCATCTCATTTATAAGCGGTCTCTCGCTCCGTATCACGAGCATATTCTCGTACCGATCTAAAGAGTCGATGCGGTGAATCGAAATAAATACGAGTGGGAAACGTCTCGGATATCCTAGAAAATGAACGAAACGCGACTCATCTTTTCGTTCGTGATTTTCAGGCGAGATCACGACTAAAGAGCCGCTGGATAGGGAAACGAAAGGAGTGCACGAGCTGGTCCTCGAGGCACGAGATCAAGGAACCCCGTCCAGAGCGGCCAGGGTACCATTGAAGGTTACCGTACTGGACGTGAACGACAACTCGCCCGAAATCGTGGATCCGCAAGGGGACGTAGTGAGCGTCAGGGAGGAACAACCACCGGGAACGGAAGTAGCGAGGGTTAGAGCGTTGGACACGGATCTCGGCGAAAATGCGTCCGTAACCTACACGATTTTGAAAGGTAATGCGTTACAGCCGAAGAAACACGGATCGAATCGAAGCGATTTCGTCTCGATCCACGAAAAGGAAGAAAGCGCGCTCGAAGAAATTAGTTATCCAATTACCAAGACAATTATGCACGGTCTTAAAGACGAACTCGAACGGGTTGTGTTTATACGTTCTCGTTAGGATTGCCATCCGATTTTCTCAAGAACGTTTACGAGTCGTTTCGACCCTTTCGAGCCAGTCGGATACATGCTTAACGAGTTTGAATAACCGTAATATTGCTATTTCCTTAATGGTGTTTTAACGTTATTCGTTCTCA
The DNA here is from genome assembly GCF_024542735.1 of Bombus huntii. Taxonomy (NCBI): domain Eukaryota; kingdom Metazoa; phylum Arthropoda; class Insecta; order Hymenoptera; family Apidae; genus Bombus; species Bombus huntii. The sequence continues at coordinate 2,242,078 of NC_066244.1, forward strand.
CTGTCGAGATCACGCGAGTTTTTCACCGAGTGTCGATTATCGTACTCTCATGACTAACCTTAACCTCTACAGACCGAGACTCGGATGGTTACAACGTTTTCACCATTGATCCGATCACCGGCATGATCAGAACGAAGGCGGTTCTCGATCACGAGGAACGGAACGTATACCGGGTGTCCGTAAAGGCGACGGATGCAGGCCGACCACCGCGACATGGTATACGCGCGTTAAGAGTCGAGGTTTTAGCGCTGGCGGATAACCGGCCGACCTTCACCAGCAGCAGTCTTGCCTTTAACGTGAGTATCATCGACCTCGTCGCCACCGCTATGCAACTTTCGTTCACTGGTCGATTCATTCGGATTTTTCGCGCGATTTATGAGCATCGTGGCTGATAAAGCATCTCGTAGGATGGGCGCGCGCGCACGTTCGAAGGCGTTCAAGCATCGACAACTCTTCTTTCGCAAAGCGGTAAAAAGTTAATTACGGAGGAAAGGGATAAATTTTAAAGGGGCATTTTAAATCGGAATCAAACTATTGCTTCGGCTTTTACGATCTTACTAATTAGGAAAAAATCGCGTAACTCGATTCGTTTAGGTACGCGAGGACGCCAGTATCGGACAAGCAGTGGGATCGGTGTCGGGAGCGGGTCCAGCAGGCCGCGTGGCTTTCACTTTGGATTCCCTGACACCCATCAGCGAGTTTCCAGCATTCGATGTGGATCGTAGCTCCGGTCAGCTGGTGGTCGCTCATTCTCTCGACCGCGAAAACGTTAGTGAATACCACCTAGAGATTCGCGCATTGGACACCACGTCGATCGGCAACCCTCAGAGCATCGCCGTCTCGGTGAAGATCGTGATCGAAGACGCAAACGACAATCCACCCCGATGGCCGCAAGATCCGATAACCGTTCGAGTCTCGGAGAAGGCGGTGATCGGTTCTACCATCTACAATTTGACGGCCATCGATTTGGACAGCGGTTTGAACGGCGATCTTAGATACGGTCTGGTGGCCGAATTTCCATCGAGAGGTAGTTTTGCGGTCGATTCGCTGACCGGCGCTCTAACCTTGGCCAGGCCTCTCGACAGGGAGGAAAGAGCCGAGTACATGCTGATCCTGAAGGCGTCCGATCGCGCTCCTCCCGGCGAGCAACTAGCCTCGACCGTGACCGCCAGGATCATCGTGCTCGACCAGAACGACAACGACCCGGTTTTCGTTGCCCCGGAATCGACCAAAGTCGCGGTCACGCCGGACCTCTTACCAGGTGAGTGACTCTCTGCTATGCGATTTAGCTCTTTCAGGCAAGAGCAACGAGTGAGTTTAATCGAATCTTAAACACGTAGAGATGCTTCAGTTTGCCGCGCTAACGCGCAGAGACGGGCGATTCAATTACAAAGCAGCATTATCGTAAATTGGCATCGTTGCAGGGGCGATGCTCGTGAGAGTGGTCGCCGTGGATAAAGACGCAGGTGACAATGGCCGTGTATCGTATGTGATTACATCGGCGAACGAGGAGGCGAGATTCTCGGTGGGTTACGAATCTGGTATAGTGAGCCTGGAGAGGCCGATGGTAAGGTCGACGGAGCTGGAGATTACGGCGAACGATCACGGTTCCCCACCGCGCAAGTCCACTCTCAGGCTGATTCTGACGTTGGCTTCTGGACAGACCAACGGACCTCCTCGGCTACTGCTCGCCAACCCCGTAGCTAGAATTTCAGAAGACCTCCAGGTCGGAGCACCGGTTCTAAACGTCGCCGGTCCTATCATCGCCGATCAGGGTAAGCGTGCACCGCGATCTCTCTCAAAGAGTTATCGTGGACTGGCGAACCGCGAGCGCGCGGATCGTCAAGATCGCGATTCTCGATTCCATTTTATTCCCATTAAATACGCGAAATAAAACTCGCGTTGGGTTTACAACCGGTCAGTTTATTGATAAATATCCGCCGATGCTCGTATATCATTCGCGAAAGATGATCAGATAGAACCGTGTATATTCGGTTAACGCTTGCAAGGATAATGCGAAGGGACAAAGCTGAACTCGGCTGCCTCGAAACTTATCGATCTCTTTCGCGTACACGCACACACCGCCGTTGTACGACAAGGATGCACGGGAGGACCAAAAATGGGGCTCTCGCGCGGCTATCCTTTTAGGTGTTCCGCGAGCGTCCTTATTGTTTCGGTGGTGCGTCGCTGCATAAAGTGCGACGGAACAGGAGGGGCTGTCAATTTAGCGCTCCCTATACCAGCAGAAGGTGAAATTACATTCTGCTATCTTGTCCCGGCTTGTGCCCTCTCTTCTCTCGTATCTCTTTCCATCCCTTCTTCTACGTTCTGCTCCACGGATTTTCGAGTTTGGCTGTCGCCGCGCGCCAGCGTTTGCGCAGTTATGTGCCACCTACATGTCGGACTGCCAGAAAGGAATATAACCGCTGCGAATGGCCACTCCTGCTAATAGGAAAGCTCTGCTATGAAAATACCACGAATAATTGCCTCGAATCTGGCTGGTACCGGACATTATAGTAAATTCAGCGAAACGACTCTCGGTCTGGCTCCCTCCTGTTCGAAAGTGCTTTCCATCCGCATGCTACGTCTGCGCGATACTCTCCCTCTCTCTCCCCCTCTCTCACACCATTCTCTCTTCTCCCACAATATGGTTGCTTGCCGCCACGTTAAAAGCTCCTCGGAGAATTCCGCCGATGAGAAAATTTCATCCTCGTAGATAGAGGTTCGACGGTGTGCGTTAGGTGACCGCGCTCCTTGGTGCTCCGCTTTCCTCTTGAGTCCTCCGCGTTGCCTTTTCTCCACCTTCAGTTCCGGCCGCCACTTTTCGAATAGAAAAACGGACCGTAAAGCAGATGAGACAGAGCACGAGCATAATGATCACTAAAAGCGTGCGCAGAAAATCTACTAGGTATTCTCGGTCTCGTAGCAAAACATTCTGTGCGACCGACAATATGGTATATCGCTCGTTTTGCGCTTATCTAGACCGGTGCCCGTGTATCAGACGAGCGCATTAGCGCGCCCTGCACAACTTGCAAAGGGTTCCGCGTCCCTATGAGATACCCCGAAGGACGAGGTTGCTGTTAGGGGTCCGGAACCGCTAGCGAGCCACCGCGCCGCATCGCAGCAGGGAGGGCGGATGAAAAGGAAGAACGAAAGGGGACAGGGCGAAACAATGGCCGCGTATATCATCGTGCCGCCAGCTTGCCGCAGTACGCATAGGCAAATCACCGGTTCCAACCAACACCGACACCCTCGTACGTGCGGCACGAGCGTGTGCGTGTCGTCACCGTAACTACCGTTCTGCTGCGTCTACGAATACGGAATACACACGAGACCCGGCCAAATGCTCTTCTGGCCACGTTCACGATACGAGAGAGAAATACCGAACGATCGCTAGTGCGTCTCTTTGTTCTATGTTAGCTAAAAGTATTGCCGCGGTAGTTTAATGCGCATCGTCCTTCGGAATTTGTGTATAATAACGAATGCATTAAACTCTGGCTTCCACCGGAAGACGTCACTCCTTCGAGTGAAAACGATGACCACGCGAATGGAATATTCCGTACTCGGATTTGTCGTAAAATTCTTTCGTTTCGACCACACTTTTGATTGTTTTCCTTGTATACGGCCAAACGCGACCACCGGTAGGTATTCCTTGAAACGATATTCTTCCTATCCGACCGCGTTTCGCGGATCGTGCCCGCCTAAATCTCGATTTTCTCTCGTATAAATTTTGCAAGCATCCGTAGTTTCGCGGTCGTAACGCGTTGAGTATAATTGTTGCGGGGCTAAGATCCTTTGCTTTTTATCTCCTTCTTCTCTCTTGTTATTTCCCATTCACTCCTGGTTTCGATCCGTGTCCGGTAATCGAAAGAACAAAGCTATTTCGCGAATCGAATTTGCTTGGTATATTTTCAGGAATTTACGAAGCTTATCGCCTCGCGCTACGTGTCGATCTCCGACCAAGGGATTCGATCGCTTTCGCTTTAAAGGCACACATTTACGTATGCAAACTGACCAATAATTTCAGATTTTCGGAAAGGACCCGACAGGATAATGGTCTTGCGAGGAAACGAGTCTCGGTCGCGTGGTCCTAATTTCTTGTAACGTGCTTCGGTTGACCGTAACTTCAAAAAAAAGAGCTTAATTTTATTCCACGCGTTGAACATCTATCGATGAAAATATCGACTGGAACGTTGACGAAGGTTTTGATATGATTGCGCAGGTAACGTCAGCTTCAGTATTCCAAGCAATCTGGCCGCGGACAAATTCTCCGTTACACCGAACGGTCTAGTGACCCTGCGTGGACCTCTGAATCGCGAGGAAGTGTCCCACTATTCCGTTCCGATTTTAGCGAGGTCCAGCAAATTGTTGGATATTAGCACGCTCGAAGTTTTAGTCATGGATGAAAACGACAACAGCCCCGAATTTCGACCAGGTTCCTGTTACACGCTCGCCGTACCCGAGAACCAAGGGACTTCCGTGATTCACACGATCGCTGCGGCTGATCTCGACGAGGGAAAAAATGGGGAAATTTATTATAGTATCGTAGGTAAGACGCTTCGAGGTTCCACCTACTGTTTCCCTTCGTCCATCTATGCATACATACAAGCTTCATTGTTCTGGTGGCTTTTTAGGTGGTAACATTGGCGCAAAGTTCATCCTGGACTCCATAACCGGAATGTTGTCGATGTCGAATCTAGATCGGGAAGCGGTATCCAAGTACATCCTGACGATTTCAGCCAAGGACAAAGGTCGGCCCAGCTTGGAGACACGATGTAACTTAACCGTAATCGTGCTGGACGTGAACGACAACGCTCCATCATTCGTTCAGAATCAGTATACCGAATCGAGACCTCGAGGGCCTGTTCCAAGCTCCGAGTATCCCGGATTCGCTTTGTCCAACGGTTTCTCGTATGGGTCTTCCAATTACCCGACAAACTATTATCCTAGCAAGTACGTGGCAACTATTTCCGAGGATGTGGCACCAGATTCTAGCGTCATGTCCGTGAGAGCGACGGATCCGGATCAAGGAGTGAATGGAAAAATCACCTACGCCATCGGCGAAGAAACGAGCTGGCTATTCAGAGTTGACAACCTAACGGGCGTCATTACAACTGCTGGGTGAGTAACCGACTATCCTCTATCTTTAACTATCACAACCGAACGAAGACTTTTTTTCACTCAGTCTTTATCCGAGAACAATGTTTTCACCGAGCTTTTGGTGATCTCGTCCTAGTCTCTTTACGTACGTCTTGTCCCTTCTCCCACATTGAATTCTTTCTTTCGCGAGCTCTTCCAGCAAACTAATTTCATCCTGGCGTTAATTACTGCGCAATCTTTATTGCGGGTGAGATTAGGATCGCCGGTGGGATATTACGTCGGTACTGTCATCATAAAACGAGGAGTAGACGCATGGGAGGAGCGGGTAAAATACAGAAATGAAAAAAACCATCGGACAAGAAGTTGGTAGAGATGGAAGGAGGTGGAAGGTCTAGGAACCTTGTAGAATTATAAAGTCAGTCGATGCGACTCGCGAACGATGCACTGTGGTCGATTAGTTGATTCCATATGCATAACCCGTCGGCACGGATCAACGTGTTCTTCCTTCTCCTGTCTCCTTTCTACGCCCGCATCTCCCTTCTCGTCCTTCTCTTCTGTGCCCTTCTGCCCTTTGCGATTATGCGCGCAATAAACTCGTATCGCGAGACGTCGTTAAATCTCCAGTCCTTCCGTAGCTTCCGTTCTATCAAGGTCGAACACTGTTGATTAAATTTCACCGAGGGTCTCACGAACTCCGATCTCGTCACCATTCGAATCTTGCCGCGTTATTACTCGCGTAATCCCCAGCGAAACGAAAGCTTCTATATTTTTGTTAGTTCGTTCGTCGAAACGACATCGAATGTGGTACCGGCCGTGTTGGTTCCGTTTTCGATAGAGACGCAGACGAGTACGTAGGATCGTTGAAGAGAGACAAAAATTAGAAGGAGGAGTAGAAGAAGAGGAAGGCAAAAAAGAAAAAGAACGAGGAAGGAAGAAAAAAGGAAAGACAAACAAGCAGCAAACCGAGAAATAGGGAGATCTATAGGATGAAGGGTGTCGGTAGTCGGGAGGAGGCACGCAGAAGCGTACTTTTGCCGCGCGACAGCCGTGTGTCATTTCAGCGGGGCACCATGTGGCATTTCAATGCATTATTTCAGCCGGCAAAAAGCCTGATATGCAAAACCAGATCCCGGTCGGGCCACTCTTTCGCGATCTCTGTCTGCGACTCTTTCTCCGTCCCTTTTTCCTCCCACCACTTGTTCGGACGAACTTTCTTTCTCCGTCGTTCGCTCCGCGGCTGCTGCCGGCGCTCGTTCCTCTTCCCAATCGGTAGTCACCAACCGCGTGGTTGTATCGCGTTGTTGTTGGTATTGTTGCTATTGCTGTTACCTCGACGGCCCGAGCGGGTTTAGCAGCGCGCAGGTTCGCTACGAGTAGGTGTATAAAAGTTCTCCCCATGTCCATTCCCAGGACCACCCGGAAGAGATGGGATTGATAACTAACTTGAATAGGAACGACGATTCGGTATCGATAACGTTGCGCTCGGACGATTAATCGAACCATAGCGGTACGAATCCTGTGAACATCGATGCGACATCATCCTAGCGGAGGTGATGATTTTCAAACAGAAGCGATTCGAAGAATATTATCTCGCATCTAGACGGTGTAAATAAAAATAGCCGCGCTCGTATAATCGCACGGTGCGACGGTCAGCAGCGAGAGTCGACTCTCGGCTCTGCTCGGTTAAATCGTAAATAACCGCGTCGATTTTGCGCGCTACCGGCGCACGATTATTATTCCACGCTCGTTAAAGGTTATTACGTGCACATACGAAGCAGGCAGCGTATACGCGGCAAAGACATTGTTGAGCTCAGCCGGTGCTTATTGCCGGCCCGCGAATTCGCAAGGTTCGCGTGACTTTTCCAAGCGGCTAATAAAGACAAAGTCCAGCGATACGATAAATTACCCCTGACTCGCTTTATCGCTGCTATCTGACCGGGATTCTAGAAAAAATACCCGACAATTGAATGTTACTCGTTAAACGGTTACTTTCAATGGGAACAAATTATGCATTCGAGCCGTGGGTCGAGCGAAAAATTTGCCACGATAGTATAATTAGATTAGAATTAACATGCGCGATAAAGACGTCGCGCCGTTTGGTTTCACGGATGTATCGAAGCAGGAGAGCAATACCTCCTAGCGAGTAAATTCTAGATAGCGGCAAGAGTGCCGGCCAAAGGGAAAAAGATGTTTAAAAACGCGCTGAACTATTCAGTTGAGGAGGCGTAGAAATCCGGAAAAGGAGGGAGAGAGTTGGAGCCCTAAGTCGATATAGCGATTTCTCGAGGCGTATAGCTCACGAGGACGGGGACGCTAAATTCGCTCAGTGGTAACGGCGAAAAAACAGCCAACCTTCCCCGGCTTTCGCGCGATTTAAGACACAAAACGGCGACCAGCGAGCCGCCATGGAGGATCCGCAGAGTTATGGTAATGGCGGACGTGGATTACACAAGATCGCTGTGCACGATTAAGGCTTCCGTCAGACAAACAAGCTATCCGCCGTCGCGCTACGCTGCGCTGCCACCTTCCGCCTTAAATCCGGCCCGTTCTCCTGGTTCGAACAATCGTCTATTGACCGGTAAATCAGAATTAAAGATGCATCTGATGCGCAGGGGAAACGAGCTCTGAACCGAACGTAATTTTCGCCAGTCGCTAATGTAACCGAGCTTTCCGGCTTGTCCGTCCCGTCAAAAAATTCTTCCTTTCCCTTTTGTCCATAATTATCGCGAATTTTCGCCACTCGTTCAATCCATCGAATGTCTCTAGCCCGATTGTTTTCCGCAGCCCCTTGGATCGCGAACGCCAAAGTTCCTACAACTTCGTGGTGGTAGCTACGGACAGCGGCAAGTACGACGCCAGGAGTACCACGATCCCGGTCGAGATTCGAGTGAGCGACGTCAACGATAATGCCCCTGTCTTCGACGAGTATCCCTTTCGTGCCCGCGTGTCGATCGGCACTCAGCCAGAGAAGAACATTCTGCGAGTAGTGGCGACCGACGCCGACGACGGTCCCAATGGAGAAGTGGTCTACTCCTTTCTGCACGAGCAAGAGAAGCCTAAATTCAGGATACACCCAAGCACAGGTGCCGTTACTGCGGCGTTATCTCTGTCGCAGGATAACGGCAAGACGTATCACTTGGAGGTGCTGGCCAGGGACAAAGGAAATCCACCGAAAAGCACTCGAGGATTGATCGAACTTCAAGTCGGAGATCTCGCCGACTTGGCGCCAGTGTTGAAATTTCAAAACGAGTCGTACGAAGTTGTTATTCAGGAAAATTCTGCGGCTGGCACCGAAGTGGTCCAAGTCTCGGCCGTTCGGTCGGACGGTAGAAGGCAACACGTTTCTTACTCCCTTGGATCGGGCAACGACTTTGGCACGTTCACTATCGACGAGGATACCGGGTTGTTGCGCGTGAATGATCCCTCTAGGTTGGACGCGGAATTGTGGACCGATATGAGGGTGAAACCTGTGGAAGAACAAACCGATGACAGTCGAACGAATTCATGGGGTAGATCTCTGGAAGGACAGCAATCCAAGGAGAAACCTAGAGAAAGTTCGCAGCATGTGCTCGCTGTAGCTGCTAGAACCAGTGGTCCCGATCCTTTGGAAGCATACGTGAAGGTTGTAGTCAAGGTGTCCGACGTCAACGACAATCCACCGATCTTCACTCAAACACAGTACTCGGCAACGGTCCTGGAAGGCAACGTCAAAGGAGACTTTGTCGTCAAGGTAAAAATATAACGTCGACATGTTAACAATAATTAAAAGTTTCCACTAGCTTGTAAGCCAGAGGCGTATAATACGCGTGTTTCGTTTGCATAGCTTTCGGCCAGCGATGCGGACCAAGGGATGAACAGCAGAATCTTGTATCATATCGTCGACGGTAATCCGGACAATGCGTTCACCATCAGTCCACCGTACAGCGGCATAGTTCGAACCAATATCGTCCTCGATCGTGAAATACGAGAGAAATATAGACTAACGATAATCGCGACGGACCAAGGAAATCCTCAGTTGACCGGAACGGCTGCTCTCAGCGTCCGCGTGATCGATATCAACGACAATCAACCGACTTTTCCAGAGCACAGTATCATCTCCGTTTCCGAAGGTAAGCCACGTTAATTATCACTAACGACGCTAAATTAAGGTCAGAAGGATAGCAAAAGATAGAATATAAATGTCATTGAGTTAATTATGCCGGTCGTATAGTTCAATTATGGCGTTTATTCTTCTCAGTGTACGGTCGAGGCGAAGGTTAATCACCGATTATTTGTCTCATCTGGTCGCGATCGTGCGCGAACAAATTACGGGCAAACACGAATACGCGTACACCTCCTTAATTTCGGCTTAATTGCGGCCGGCAATTAGCTCCCTCACGACCAACATGGCGTTGGTCAATAACTCCAGAACCAGACGCTCTTCGAAAAGAACGATCGAATTTTCATATTCGTTTACTATCCTATTTTACGTGGAATTCGTTAGCATCGATTCGCTCGAGTTCTAAACGACTTTGTTGAAAGATCGGTTGGTCGAAAGTAGAAAGAGATGTTTCCGCGTGGCAAAGCCGAGTGTATCTTGTGAGAGGCGAAACGCTCGAGAACGCAAGTGTACGAAAGAGAAAAAGAGATGGGATCAAAGAAAGGGAAAAGTAAGAGCAATGGAAAAAAGAAAGGGACACGAATACCAGAGGTAGGAGTGCATACTACTCTCAAAGTATAAAGTTAAGTGGGAAAGGATTTATGCCGGCATTAAAGTCCAACTGTTCGGAACAATCTGCATAACTTAGGCGAGGCTGCGAACGCCTGTTTGAATAATTCGCGGTCTTCGTTCTTCCTGTTGTTCCACGCTGTTTGTCCTTCACATTCGTTTCATATTGCTCCTCATTGACAGATACGATTCAATGAAACGGCACCGAGCGAAGGTGGCCTCCAGTTTAACGCGTAAACACCAGGCTTCGCGCTGCTACCTTTTCGAGCAGACCTGCTTTTTCGCTGGAGTAACGATCAAAATGTTAAAAAACATGGCATGAAAGAAGGCGATAGACTGTAAAAAATAGATGAGCAGGCGATACGTAAAAGTAATTGATCAGAGCTACACGTAGAACAATTTTCTAATAGTTCAGTACGATATCTTTTTCTCTGCGCTTTCTGCCGTCTTCGGACGATGAGATTTAAACGCGCTTCGTATTCTTCACTTCGTTCTCTTGTGCCTCTCATCCTTCCGCTCTTAGTATATGGGAGTACTTCCCCTTCTTCTGCTCCTGTTCTTCTTTTCTTCTTTCGTCCACGTTTTTGTTGTATTCTTTTTGATTGTTCGTTGTTTTTTCTTATCTTATCGGTCTTTCTTTTGGTTTTTACTGTATATTTTTAAGGTTCAACGCAAAACAACGTGCGCTCTCACGCGAACGGAATAACGTGAGATCGCTATCTACTTTGTATCATCGTAAAACTTGAACGCGCTGTAAACCAGACTACTACATAGCAGCCCTATTGAGGATGCAGCATTCGATAGAATTTAAATAGCGCAATCGCGTAACGTGTTAAATATGCAGAAACGTGGCAGCCTTTTTACGCGCTTATTATCACCTCAAAGATTTGACTACGTATCCCTTCGACAATGACATGGGAGGCCTCGATGAAGGTCTCTACGTCCGTTGCGATGCGATCGATTGCGAAAAATTTGGTCGTGGCATAAAGTAATCGATGAAATCGAGGACACGATTACTTCATTGAACCGCGCGCTGATAAAAAACGATCTCGTAGTCGGGTCCGTTCATATTTTAGCGAAGCGCATGATAATTGTTTTTAATTATCCCGGTGAACGTGGCGTATGTAATTATCGTTCAGCCTAAAACGAGAGGTGCGGTTCGCCGATGTTTGATAGCCCACGCCTTTGTTCCTGAAGGGCCTTCCTTCGCGTCCGCTAGATGGGAACACGTACGCGGCTGCACACGTACACGTGTATCCAAAGGAGGATTTAATCGACAGCATCGATCGTATCGGTTCCGAAAGTGGCACTGACACGAGAAATCGAAACAATGGTAGACCACCGACGAGCGCATTTTCCGTACAAGGAGCACATCGCCGACATCGTATTCGTATTTACGTAGCCAATCCGCGAATACCGAGGACCTCCGGTAATCAGAATTACCGCGATATAACTTACGGAGATCGAGTAGTACCCGATGTGAATTTATATATTTCGCGAGCAACGAGTTTTACCACGTGCTGGTTGCCTGCTCTCTCAGCCTGTTTCTTGGAATATCGCGGGCTTGAAGAGAGAAACGGAAACGCGGACGAGAACATCCACCGATAGAGAGATCTTTGTTTCGACTTCCGTGGCATGACGCGCGGCGTGGCGGAGGAACACTACCGGCATGGCGCGGCGCGGAGCTCGTACAGTGCGAGCCACGCGTTCATTCAGGGCCGTGGCCGCTCTCGAAACCGATTTACACGACTTTAACGATCACCCGTGAAATTTACGAGCGAACGCTGCCGCGTGCCAACTAGTCCCCGAGTCATTCGGACGCGTCACTTCATCGGAAAATAATTCCTTTATCGGCGCGTGTATCGCTCTGCTCGTCCTTCATCTCTGTCCAGTATCTGTCGTTTCGCGAAATTCTATTTTAAACGTTATCGTTTCTCACAGTAACGACGATACTTTTGTTTGGTGGTACGATTTCTAATATCCAGTGGCCGCTCGTAGATATCTCTCTCACAATTTGCTCACGGCAAACTGCAGATTATCGCCTACGATCCGCAGACCGAATCTTCGCCGAGCGTTCTTCTTAGCACCAGCGAGATAGAGAGAGCCGATAAGTAAGGATTCAATGCATTTTAAACGCGACTCCCTCGAACTGTCTTTAACTTCGCGGAAGAGCTCGGTCTGGCTCGGCCGAGATTGCAACACCGCTCTATATATATATATATATAATACTCTGTATACGTATCGCACATGATCGTCTGGCGGTGACAAAGTGGCTTCTGGCCGAAAATAAAAAGATCAAGGGAAGCGGGTTGGCCCGTATAACGACGCCATTCATCAGTAACAACGGAGTCTGGCATTGTACCACGATGAACTGGCTGCCATTCGATGTTCCAGTTAAATGGTTCATCAAGAGCGGACGTTCTGTGTCGCTCGACGAACTTAACGCTATTTTCCTCCCGATTTCAGTAAAATTCTAACGAGTTGAATTTCATTTGCGATATGTTTTGCGTTAGGTACCGCTGTTGGCACCGTCTTAACCACCATCACGGCGAACGACGTGGACAGTTCCCCGGCTCTGACCTATCGATTTGGTAACGTGACCAGTCCAGGTCCTTTCAGTATCGATAGATACGGAGGCAAGGTCGTTCTCCGAAGACGTTTGGATGCCGAAACACGGTCGGAATACAGCTTGCAAGTTATCGCCAGCGACGGTGTTCACGAGGCGACCACGGACTTGATAGTTCGTGTCATGGATCTCAACGACAACGCTCCACGGTTCCAGCAATCCGCTTACATCGCCACGCTGCCTGGTAAGTAATTTTCGTGGCCGTTTTCTTCGAATCCGCGAATCGTTTGCCACATACCGTACCAACCTGGTCGGAGAGTTTCCTGCGAAGCGAAGGTAGTAGACTCGTGTGAACGTTGAAGGAGAAGAGATCGCAGTGAACTGTACATAGCTACGAGTTGCAACCTATTCGGTCGATATTCCGTCGAAGGAATAGCGGCGAAAGGGGCTCGAAGAAACGAGGGAAAGGGAGAGAAAGATGTCGAGGGGGACGACGACGGCCCGAGGCAAGTCTCTCGGCGCGAAATAAACGTGAGTTTAAAAACTGGTTTTTAGTAGACACACGTTGTCTTGTTGCCCGTGTTCCAAACTCGAATTGACACCGCGCCAAGATAAAGCGCGGAAAAGAGAAGCGAAGAGAACGGAAGAAGCCGGACGAGGGGGGACGAGCATCGAAAACGACGAAAAGGAAAGGAGAATGGAAGGATGAAGGAGAGGATCGATGAAAAGCTAGCTACTCGAACGCCGAAGGGAGCACACAGCGAGCAGAGAATAGAGAGGGAGAAAGGGGGTCGGGTGAAAAGGAATGGCAAAGACGGCATGGAGAAGGGACGAAGGGGGAGGGGAAGGGAGATGGAGAGGAAGCAGAAGGGAGACGAGGAGAATTGCGAACGCCTCGCACATAAATAAACGCGAGGACACCGTTTGCGAGGCAGCCGAAAAGCCGCCTTCGTTGCAACCGCCGGCCGAGATCGCCGGCTTCGAAGACTCTCGAAACTTATTAAAAATACATAGGCCCGCGCCTAATGGTGCATTTGGGTGGGCGGCAGAGGGGTGACAGGGGAGGCTGGATTGGCAGGAGGTGGACGTGGAAAGAGTTGAAAGGGGGGAGCTCCGATGGTGACTGCCTCGCGAATTTGCATCTCTCTTTTCGTCTCCTCTCGGGCTTCGCCGCGTAGATTCGTAAATAGAGTGGGAAAGTCAAGAGTGACGTTTTAAAAAATACTCTCCTCCGCAATTGATCGATGACGCCGCTTCCAGTAGGGCTATTTTGTCGCGGGATTTCCAGAGAATAGGCGAGCAAGGTTTAATTTTCTCGCTGACACTCTTTCCGATCTCTCACTAGGGAGGAATCGTGCGCAGATCATTTATATCGTGATAAACGAACGAGGAAGACGGGTTAATCTGGCGATTATCAAAATCGTATTAAACTGTCCGGGGAAGGCAGGATATATTCCGAAAAGAAGGTGGGATTAATGAAGCTCGGCCAGTAATAAGAATTCGTCCCACTGCAAATCGTGATGCGAACACGCATACTCCACGGTCATACGCGTCTCGCAATAATTATAGAGTACCTGTCACTTCTCGGTTCAAATTCCCTTTCCTCCGAGGTCGTCCTACCTCCTCACCTCGGACATCCCCAAGGGGGTGCGCGTTCACCAAGTTTTATTTCAGCCTCCCCTCCTCTCCGCCTTTCTTTCTCTCTCCTGTTTCATTCCAGCTTTCTTCTTTATCTTCCTTTTTCGCTTTAGGTTGCAACTTGGCACATTAATGCCGAGTTATCCGACGATTTGAAACGCATCGAAATGATTTTTGTAGCTGCGGAGCTGCTCCATCCTGCTGGCCCCACGGCTCGCCCGAGCGATTTATATAACTGGTTATTATTTCATACTTCCGTTCAGCCCGATGTCAGGACGGCTTATCCTCCTCCTTTACCAAGAAAAGAAAGAACTTAGTTGGTGGTGGCGGTGGTGCTGCTCGAGGACGTGGTACCTCCAACAAAAAGAGGTGGAGAGGGTACTTGACCTCGCGCCCATGATCCCTCGATCTTTGTCCCGCGCGCTTTTTCAAGTATACTCTCCCGATGCGACCGACGATCGATTCCCAATACGTCGGTGCAAATACTTAGCTTTTTTCATCTACATTCCGCTTTATCGTACTCTCGATATAGGGAAACTTCGTACGGTTGCCTACGATCGATAGCTCTTCTCTCTTTCTCACTTTCGTCATTCTTTTTTTGTCGTTGCAGAAGGACGAGGGGACTTGCAAGAAATTCTGACGGTAAACGCGACCGACGACGACCTTACAGAGGACAACAGTCGAGTACGATATTATCTGCTGAAAGCTACCAAAGGTTTCTCAGTGCATCCCGCAACCGGCGTTCTGACGGTTAATCGTACCGCGATACCAAGACCTTTGCCCAAAGAGGTGGAGTTGGCCATCGTAGCGGAAGATTACGGTAAGCCACCGGCCTCGTCCATATGTTCCGTCGTCGTGCGATTGAGCAGCTTGAAGAGCAGCTTGCCCGGCAAAGAGTACAAGGTCACTGCGAAAGAAAATACGTTGAAGGGCACCACTTTGATGAGATTGTCCGACGTGGACCTTTTGGACGGCGCCATCGTTGCCGGCGATGACAGCGGAACGTTCGAAATATCCAGAGGCAAATTGATTCTCTCCAGAACGCTCGACAGAGAAACGAAAGACAAGTAAGCACGATCGATTTTTAACGTTTTCGTAGGAATTCCAATTTGGCACTAACGAGGGTTATGAATTTTTCAGATACGTTTTACGACTAGGCTCCAAGAACGAAAACATGACAACCGGGTCGCTGGTAGGAGACGAACCTGTTACGGTAATCATTACGGTGGAAGATGTGAACGATAATTACCCTCGTTTCTTGGAGGATCTTCATCAAGTATCGATCAAAGAGAACGCAGTACGCGGTACCACGGTGGCCATGTTGCGCGCCAAGGACGACGATCTGGCTGGCAGCGTGGCTGCGAATTTAGCGTACGAAATTACTTCCGGTAACGACGGTGGCCTGTTTCGCGTGGACAAAACCACCGGCGCTGTTCAAGTAAACGCAACCTTGGACTGCGATCTCGAACCAGACATTCACAATCTAGTGGTCATGGCGTGCGACAGCGATCCAGTTTCTCCGCTGTGCGCTTTGACGAGGCTTCGTATTCACCTGGAAGACGTGAACGACAATTCACCCAAGTTCCCAGTCTCTGAATACCTGGAATTTGTCGGAGAGAACGAACCGATCGGGACGATCGTGTTTTCCGCGCGAGCGTCGGACTTGGATCGCGGTATATTTGGATCTTTGAACTACTCCATAGTATCTGCCGCGGCAACCGGATTTTCCGATATCGACGATAGCTGGAAATTGTTCGCTGTAGATGGAAAATCCGGCACAGTGACGACGCGCGCTGTCTTTGATTATGAGCTGCGAAACAGATACGCGTTCACTCTACGAGCAACCGATACAGGTGGCCGAACGGCAGCCGTCAGAGTCCGAGTGGAGATCGAATCCAGGGATGAATTTTACCCGCAATTCACAGAAAGAATGTACAGATTCGGTATTAGAAACGGAGCTCAGGTGATCCCTGGAACGGTGATCGGTCATGTAACAGCAACAGATCGAGACAAAGGTCCCGACGGACGAGTCGTTTATCAACTGACCTCGCAACACCCTTATTTCAAACTGAATCGCACCACAGGCGCGTTGATTGTAAAGCAGAAGCTGGTGCACATTGATATGGACGTGGAGGAATCGTCGAGGTTAGTGGTCAGTGCCAGTTCCGGTAGACAGGGCTCTTTGTCGAACATGACAGTGGTAGAAATCACTTTGACGGATGATAGCGACGTGAACGAAGCTAGAGGCGCCACAGCTTTGGCTACCCCGAACGATGTTGGGTCTAACATGGCAGTCGCAGCGACTGGGGGCCTAGCCGATTGGGCGTTAGGTTTATTAATCGCTTTGCTTTTGTTGGTTATCGTCTTTGGTGCTATTTTCCTCTATCTTCATCTTCGAAATCGAAGGCATAAGAAACCGGGCACGAAACCGAGTTTAAACGGGGAGAGCAATGCCACTGCGTCCAATAGCTACGTGGATCCGAGCGCCTTCGATACTATACCAATTAGAAGCGTTGCCGGGGTGGGTGCAGGAGGAAACGGAGGCTCTGGGAACGGCAATGGTGGAAGCGGCGCTGCTTCCTGTCAATTTGCACCCCCCAAGTACGATGAGATACCACCGTATGGTACCTCTGGTCAATCCGGGCAGCAACAGGCGACTTCGGAATTGTCCGGCAGCGACCAGTCCGGCTCGTCTGGCAGAGGCTCGGCCGAGGACGACGGAGAAGACGAAGAGATTCGAATGATCAACGAAGGCCAACAGACTGGAGACTCGGCTAGTGATCTCTCGGTTCACAATACTCAGGAATATTTAGCCAGGTTAGGCATCGTCGACCCTCCGGCTGGTACTCCGAGAAGACCGCCTGAAGCGCTGCCTCTCGATAGCTTACACTTGTTCGAGGACGAGGCCGCCACCGAAGCCGATATCGCCACCTTGATTTATGGGAAAATCGGGGAACCTGGAAGACCGATGTCGGGTTTAGAAGTTCCTGGAGGTCCATCGATGAACGGATCCCTAAGTTCCATCGTTCATAGCGAGGAGGAACTGACTGGATCGTACAATTGGGACTATCTGCTGGATTGGGGTCCCCATTATCAACCACTTGCTCACGTGTTCAGCGAAATCGCCAGGCTGAAAGACGACGCTGCTAGCGTTCAAAGCGGAAATTCAGGAAGCAGCGGCAAGACCAAGTCTGTACATAAAGCCCCGCCCCCGCCATTGCTCACTTCCGTTGCTCCTAGGTCGTTGGCGGCTCCCGCGTTAGCCAGGGGCATTCTTCCAAGATCTCCGATCAGCCACGATGCTTCCACTTTCCCATCGGCGGCCCTTAGCCCGAGTTTTTCTCCGTCCTTATCTCCTCTCGCCACCAGAAGTCCTAGTATCAGTCCTTTGGTGCCACCTGCCACTCAAAGGTCCGGTCAAAGTGCCAATAGAGGTATTCCAGTTACCGACGCTGAATTAAGGATCTAACGGTATATCGAAATCATAGTCGCGTTGCGTCAGATATTAGTATTAGTCCCGTTATATCTTGGATCCGATATCGCGTATATTCGATAGCGTCGATTCGAAAATTGCGAGTTATATTTTAGAGAATGTTTTAATCGGAGTTTATCGCGTTGAAAGCGTCGTTAGCGTATACCCGATTTCGTGTGATTGCAGTATGAGCGCAGTGTGTATAAAATAGAGACTTTAAGTTGACTGACCTTCGACGAGATTCTCGAAGGTGCCAAAGTGCACATTTTTTTATTTCCGCCGTGATAGTCACGAACGCCTCTTTTACGCGTCTAGTTGTAGAATCGAAACGAACGTTTGTAGATAATCCCGTATTCTCGTACTCGCGCAACGATCCTAACGTATAGAACGTATGACCTGCGGAAAAGAGGCGATTGCGCGATATTTTTTTAAGCACAGATATACGACTGTTACTTGCCGTTTCGATCGTCGGTCGATCGATAGTTAAAATAATACTCGTTTGTTTGTACATAGAGGAGCCCGAAATGGGCCGCGTAATCGTTAAGCAATCGTGTAAATAATACTCATGCGAAAAAACAAGAAAAAATTGACCATTACGCCTTATAATCAAAAGATAGACTCGATAGCGCACCGATAGTCTCGATTCGAAGTCCGTGTCTTCGTGCCATGCCCGTTGAAACGCGCGGCTGTACAGTCACCTTAATTTCGTTAGAGACCGAGACGAATCGGTCGATCGCTCGAACGAACGTTTCCTCGAGCATGGCGATATCAACGGATTGAAAATGCGTCGACACGAGCGAACTGATCGATCCGATATTCGTGCTCGCGCAACTCCGGAGATACCTTTTCATGCCCCGTTTCATTTCTACTTTGTGCTGGTCTTCCAATTGGAATTTCGATGTAACGGAAGACGACAACGTTTTTCTCAGCCAGGTATATATATACATAAAAATATTAGGAAATAGGTATGTCATATTTTGTATAAAAAAAAAAACAACTCTTTGTACAAAGACTCTTCTGTGAGCCCAGGATTCACTTGACGGTGAATTTTAAATAAATGAATTTTTTAGGAATCTATCGGATTTCTGTTTACAAACCCTATATATCTCATTGTGGGTATTTAAAGGAGACAGGCAAGGAATATGTTTGAAAAGAAGAACACGACAGACTTGTATAAATCTGCGTCTTGTAATACAACACGTTGAGCCTTACAAGTATATTCACATGTAGTCTTTGAAGTATTTTGATAAATTATTTCTCTATTCGCTCTTTCAGATTATAAGACTACGAACAAAGCGCGCTTTCGTATACGCAGTTTGAACGAAAAATAAAATCAATGTTACGCAAACGGTTGGGCTACGGCAAAACTCGAAGGTAAACGATTCGACGCAAATTCGACAACCGGGAGACCTGAAAAGCAAAATTGTTAAACGAAAACGGCGACGAAGTTGCGAAAATTATTCCAAGTTTCTCGACGAACCCGTGTATATTTTTCAAGCGACGGAGAGCTCGCTACGAAGCACTATTTATCCAGTTAATTTGTACATTAAACAGTCTCTACGAGAGAACACGTATCGACCTACGTTTCTAGTGCCTAAAATTAGTGAATCCTTTGCAGAATTCTCCTATAACGGTATAAATACATTGTAATTTAAATGGCATGTCCAGTCTTGAAACTTCTCGTTTACGAGCGCTATGTCATCTTTTCTTTTTCTTTTTTCTGTTTTTTTTTCCTTTTAATCATCTTCTTGGATGTGTTACAAAGTCGGCAACTGTAACTCGAGATAGAAATTGGCCTAAGGTTTAATCGAAAACAGAGGCAGAATCGCAGATTCGGTACTTGTCGACAAATATCTCGGACAAAAATGTCTTCGGTTCTAAGATCGTCGATCTATCTTCGGTAAAGATTTCTATACACCGATCTACGTTTGTCGATGGTCCAAATATGAAATTCGGTAGGATAAACGCTAAAGGAATCTACGTTTTCTTTCGAAATGTTTCGTCTACGTATTGGTAGTGTTTAACGATGTTCTATCTATCAAACGTTAACCGATGGTATGATACGTTTGTAAGTAATTACTATCGTGACTCGTGCTAATCGATTCATATCACAACGATTCTAACGCTACACAAAATGTTGCATAAAACCCTTTACCAACGTTTCGATATTCTTCCACGTAATTGTCAAGAATCGATCAAGATCCGATGTAAAAGGGAACATCGATCAAGCGTCACAAAGTCATCGTGGCACCATGCAAGGTTTCACTCATTGTCTGATAACGAAGAAAGGTTCTCGATTAGTTAAATGTTTCGTGAAATTGTTTCATCGATTCGCACAATTCACACTGTACAAAAGATTTTATGGCAGTACAATGATCGGTCACGGGATATATTTACCAGGCAATGAGTTAACGCTGCCCTACGCTTGGCAAATAAAAAGCGCTTTTACTACTTTCGGGCGGCCATTTACACGCCGCCGTTAAAATAAGGCACCACATCCGACGCTGTTCACGCGATCGTTAATACTCCAGAGTGCAATCGAATCGGTGATCTGGCGATTTTCAGCTCGCTCGAAGAAGCCACTACAAAAGCTTAGAAATGGTTTCGTTATCGTTATTGCTATACGATCATAGCACTAAACGACTGGCGAATCATGTAGCACACTCTTTCGTATTGACTTTATGTTTGATATCTGTTATGGTTGCAATCATGTAATTCCTTCGAACACATTCTGTAAGAGTAGAAAACAGATGCGATAAAAGGATAACATTCGCGTAGCCGGTGTACTGTTTTTTGATCCCAGTTGAACGCATCACACTCGATGGTATTTTATATGTACGCAGCTAGCTAAACTAACTTTTGGAACGTTAGCGCAGGTCAAACTGTCTCTTCCGTCACGCTCCTTGGTATCTGCAATACGCTGATGCTGAAATGAAACGACAAAATTGAAGAATGTCCCTGTGTTGATACAAATTCGAAGCGGCACTTTAACAAGCACGATGGAACGTTAGCGTGTATCGAGGATGACGATCGCATGGAAGAATGCAGTCAAAGCTGTCGACGATGAATCATGATCGATGTTCGATGATGGATAGATATTTCATAATTTGATTCGTTTATTCCGAGAAGTTTAAATCCAAGTCCAAATCCATCGAGATTGGTTGTTATTTCCAAAGAATTATGTAGAAATCTCAAGGGGAAAGCATAGCCTGAATTATTCTCGACTCACGCAATTTTCTTCGCTGTTTCACATTCGCTTTTCCCCAATGTCACGCAGCATTTATTATGCCACATTGTGTACTCTCAAGGTTGTTTTCGCAATAATTTGAATAACATCAGTGCAAAAGTTCACTCTGTTTTTCGCATGAATCACTCCACGGTACGCCACATTTGCGATTGATTGATTATTTATAAGATGCTATGGGAATACAATGATCTACGGCTTCTAGGTCAAAGCGGCTCGATTTTCATAGCGAAGGTTACGCTTAATAATTACGAATGAGTTATAAAAAGAGTCGGGTCGCGTACGATTCATGAAAGCACATTGTGGGCGGACATGATTATGCTTGCTCCTTACTGTTATTCGGACGATGATCGATACGACTAACGCGATTCATTGATTTTCGCTTCCATTGACAGTGAGCCGATGAAAATTTGATAGCAATCGAAGAAAATATGAAAATGGAAAGACGTACGTACCATGAGGAAAGCCTGCCGTGAATCATTTGTAAATATCAACGATTTGCATGAGATTTTGCGGTAGCAAAGCAGAATAAAGGATGTAACGAAAATGCACGCGATCGTTGCAATCTTACAAAGTGATAGCCTAGCCCTACCAACAAGCTTGTTTACTTGGCGACGCCGGCTATCCTCGTATCGTCTTGCATTTCGACGACGATGGTGTCAGGATCGGATACCCTGTTGGCGGAAATGCATCCGTTTGCGATAGTCGTTGGCAGAACGGTCTCCGACTAAAAGAAATATCCCGAGTTAATTTTGTTTCGTTTCACCCCAAATAGCGTTCGCACGGTCTCGCAATGATCGTACTTGATAAGCTGCTGCATCCAACGCCATCAGCTCCTTCTTCGACAATTGCTCGACCACAGCAGCGGCGTAACAATCTCCCAGCATGTTATTCGTGGTTCGAATGCGATCCCTGGATGTGGAAATTGTTAGTGAACTTAGTACTTATTGCTTGTTATCGAAGGAAAAATGCTGTGTTACTTACACGAACCAATCGATGGTGAATAAAAGAGAGACATTGTAAACAGGAGCATCGATGGCGCTTAGGACAACCAGAAGGAGAACCAAGGCGGCGCTTGGAACTGACGCCGATGACACGGACGCAGCGGTAGAGGTTAAACTTAGAGAAGAACGATGCCATATTGATGTAAATGGGAATCGTTGTAAGTAACGAGTTCAAGCAACGGACTAAATAAGGAAAAACTTACATAACCGTTATAATTTCGCCGAAGCCCAAAACCATGCCATGCATCTGCGCGATGAAGATACTAGCTACGGCGACGAACAGCGCTGTCCCGTCCATGTTAATGTTGCAGCCGATCGGCAGAACGAATCTGGTGACTCTAGGATCGACTCGAAGCTTATCCGTCATCAGGCGAAAAGTGACCGGAAGTGCAGCAGCCCTGTACAAAACTGCGTTAGAAAAGATCGGGCAATGCAGATGTCGAGTGATAAAGAAAGATCATTTCTCCGTGCTGCGTAGCTGATGTCCATGGACGAAGGGTCATTCTGGCGTAGTGTGATCGTAATTCGTAAATTCTAACACAACTTCCTCGACATAGTGCGTTTTCGAGCGGCGAATAATGCAATGAAATGGATAAAGCACGAATTGTACGAAGCGAATAAGAAATTCGATGAAAAGATACGCGTCAAGGTCGATTGATAGAGCGTTCGGTGGTACAAGTGGCATGGACAGAAAGGTTTCGAGAGACTAATAACCAGAATGACCGTAAGACGAACTGAAAATCAACCAGGGTTAATGTCGACGTCGAACGGAACAGTGACGATTCATCCATCGTGTCTCGAAATCAGGCTAACTCCTGTAACAGACAATCGCATGTACCTTCATGTTGCGGCCATCGATTACTTACCAAGGCCACCCTCGGTCTCTGAACCACCTGCAAAAGGCCGCGTGCAGCGCGTGTTCTAATACATCATCATGATATTCATACAGTCTCTGTTCAGATACACTAAGAGCTGTTTCTCTCAGTCGCACAGTGTACGCACAGTTGTGTACGCTCTCTTCTGGAAAAAGTTAATCCACATAGAAAACAAGTTGAATTAGATATTGCCGTTGCAGGGCGTTTACGATCTTGAGCGCCGCAATGATGGGACGGAAAAGGTTCGAAGCACGTTAAGAATCATTGCAACCGTTACACACGATGTACGAATGCTTCTCTGTCCCACGATGCATCGAAAGGAACGAGCGGGGAATAAACGTCTGAAGAAGGAAAGTGGATAAATGAAAGGAGAACAGGGGTCGGATCACGTGAATTTTGGTTACTTGACGAATGCTGATGGACAAACTGAAAAAATGATCGTTGCTTCGCGTGATCCGCGATAATGAACAGTTAAAGAAATAGAGAATGATCGTAGTTCGGGTGTTCTGGCCAGTGATGGACGGCGCCGGCAAACCTGGAAGAGCGGGCTCGACACGAGCAACCAATATTTTTTTCAGCTTTCCTCTTGGAAAATTTTCTTGGAAAATACTTAAATAAATATCATATGTGGCACGAAGCCTGTTTTGGCGGTCTCGTCTTCCTCTATCCTTCCTCTTACGAGGGACAGAAGATTCGGATAATGGAAGCCCTTTAAGTCTTCCACGCCAAGAATCAGTCCAGGTGACACGGAGTCAGCTGATTTCCGGCTAAATACACACGGACATAACCAGGATATTTCCGTGCACTTATACAGTTTTTGTTTATGATTTTATCCTTCTTCGTTAGTCTACTCTCTGTTGCATATTTCATATTATCAATGTCATCGAAATTTCGGTAATACATTCGATTATTTCGATAATACATTCGATTATTTCGGTAATACATTCGATTATTTCGGTGATACGCTTATCATTTCGGTCAGAGATGCGCTTAAACATTAAAACTTCACCGAAAGTTCGTCGATAATTACTACTAACCGGGAGTATCTGCATCCTAAGTGCCACCCAGAACTGCATACCTCTCTCCCTTTCTCTCTCTCTCTCTCTCTTTCTTATTGGTCATGAGGAGTTTCCCCGCGAACAGCGCGGAAACATTAAAGAAACATAAAAGGTTCAAAGAGGAATCGAATGAATGACGGAAAGTAGGATTCGATAGCGTTCGACAACGTCTTCGAAGCGAATCGTAACTGTGTTCTAACGTTGTGAAACGCTGCTGGGAAAGTATCAATCTGGGAAGGTGTACAGGACTAAGGCCTCGCAATGCCTCCTCTCGGCTGGCTGAAACATATTGTCTCTATCAATCGATTCAAACGCATGCGTCGACCTGTTATTTCGAGTCTTGATCGCCTTGCAGTTTCCTCGAACGATCGACAAACGTAATCGACACGATGTAAAATAAAAATAAAAGGCACGACGAATTCGGTTGGCAAGAGACCCGATGGTAATGAATCGCGATCAACCGAGTAAAAGAATCAAAAACTAAATGACGATGACGACCGAGGCCATGTGAGGTAGGCGATATGGGTACTCTGAAGGTCGGGCTGAGTTCGAAGATCGACGACTCACGTTGATGACATGGCGAATGCGGTGAGAGTACCCTGGGCGAGGCCGGTGTAGAATTTAAAGGGGTTCTTTCTCACGAAGGCCAAATAGATCAGCTGCATGATCACCAACTGATAGAAAAACACACCGATCACGATCGTAACGATGAACCAGGCGAGCTGCGACATCACCAATGCCAGATCGGCGACACCGAGTATTTTGCCGGCAATTACCGAGGTGATGCCTACCGGTGTCATCCTACGAGGAAACGATTTTCATGTTTAAGCTTCTCATCCTTCCATCGAATAAGCGTCTTCATACGTACCACATTACAGTCGACACCATTCGCATGATAACCTCGAACACAGCTTTGAAAAAGTCGATTACGATTTGGCCTTTCTCGCCGAGAGTACCTAAGAACGTGCCGAACACCAGGCAGAAGAATACTATGCCCAACGTGTTCGTGCCGCTTCTGTATTGTGTTACTCTCATCAATTCATCGTCCCCGAGAACGTCTGAAGATATCGAGTCGGTTAGATTTTGAAAGGGCATCGTTTTTGGAACATATACGGTGTGAGCCTGCCAGAAAAATTTCGTGTAATGAATAGAATATACGTATAGATGCGATTAATAATGGTGAAAATGCGTACCTGCTGAAACGCTGCTTGGAAAATATTATCCGGAAACATATTCCTGTAACACGCGAAATACGGCGCAATTTTCATAACTAGTTAATCGATAGCTGCGTTTATCGACGATATGCGCTATAATTTCGTTAGTCGATAGCATGCACCGCAAATGCTTTGAACTATGCTTTAAACGGATTTCTTTAGCACGTATAAATAAAGTATATGCGATCGATACTTTTAATCCCGTCATGGTTGGTATCATTCCCAATTGTTGGAAAAGTTCACCGGTCGTGAAATTACACGACCTTAATTCCCGCTGGAAACGCTTATGTAGTTCCAATAATTTATCAGAATGTGTAAATAGCCAAAATGGAGAAAGGGTTTTTACTCGGCGAATCGATGAGTCGATTGTTGATAACCGTGTTTAATCCGGACAACGCTGTCGTCGTGGTTTGGCTTTATTATACCGGACAAGCAATGGAATCAATGAGAATAATCCAATAGCACGCAAGGCATGCGATGAAAGTTACCACGATACCCCTGTCATCGGAGAGTACAGTGGAACGAGTCAAGCGTTGCTCCGGCGACGAGGTAAAGGACTCTACTTTTATCGTAGGAAAATTCCGGGACAGTGTTGGCGTACGTGTCGACGCAGAAGTACAAAAATAACAAGTATGATCGATATCTAACGACTAACACTATTTCATAAACGAAGAAGATAGGAATACTATCTACCTTCCCAAATCGAGAAGGCTGTCCAAGATGTTAACGGCTCTCCCGCTGTGCGAGGTCGCCATCGATTTTCTAATTCCAGGATTACCCGGATGAATGAGCAGAACCAGGACAACACCAAGGACAGCGTTCAGTAACGACGTGAGTATAAAGTACACCAAAGTTCTGACGGCGATCATTCCGTTCATTCTTGCGTTCAAACTTGCTGAGCCTGTAAGTTGTAGACGTTACACGATTAGCGTTGCTTCGGCATAATCAGTTTTTAATATAGTTTTTATTAGCTCAGCTCTTCTCATAACGCATCGAGTTACATGTAGTTACCTGATATGAGACTGGCAATCACTAGTGGTAAGATCATTAACTTTAACAACCTCATGAAGAGCTCTCCAGGATAACTGATTAGCATAACTGCGTCATCGCCGAGGCTCAAGGGTCGTAAACCGAACCCTGAAAAAATAACGAGATTACTGCTATGACAGCTGCTTCTAGAAGGCTTAAGTCTATTCAAGGTGAATGTGATGAAGTGGCACAGCAGAATGAAAACAAGTTCGGTTTCTGAAATTTTACCAGTAAAAAGTTATATCTGTATAATACATGAGACCATGTACGGATGATAACATCGCTTTAAATTTACTAGATATGATCTTTGCGATAATAATTTTTTAAAAATAATAATATTTTAATGCGTAGGGATATAAAAATAAAGTGTGTGAGCGAGCTGAGAAGGCGACATGGGAATAGCAAGAGAACGCTGCAAAAGAGGCTACTTGTGTCCTTGTCTAATAATGCATGCAGATTCGTATATTAAATATGTAAGTGTAACACCGATCAACGAGCAGCATCAGTGTGCATGCCTGATTAGGCAAGGACGGAAGACATCTCTATGCAGAGATCTCTTTCTATTCCTATAACGCATCCACTTACACAGCGATACATATTTTTATATCTCTATGTTTTAGTGCCAGTAACTGACTGTCGATTGTCTATAAACGCGAGCGAGTTTTAGAAAGAATTACTTTATCGACGAGTAGTAATGCGAATGTAAAAGGATACGCGAGAAATTGGGCGTGCCATTTAATGTAATTGCGAATGATTAGAAAAGCGTATTTCCAAATTCGAATTCGCTAACATCGCCACAGATGTACACTGTGGTAATTAAATCGTCGAAAAGAATGACGAAGCGTAAATGAAAATACGTCGACGGTCATCGAGTCATTTTAAAGAGAGTCGTTTTCGACGTAATTCTAAAGAAAGGTTAGTACGTTCGTGTTCAAGGTTGTCCTTCCTGTTTCTAGGTGATAAGTTAGTTAAATAGATGAGACTTTTAACGGAAACCTTTCGTCGATGATTGTCACCTCTTAACAGGATAACACGTTAGCGTTTTATGTAACAAAAGTTAATTTTAACGTGGATCGTCTCGGTTAATGGCGCGCGAGACATATCCAGTCTATATCCCTTCTCGTTGTCAATGTTAATTTACAGCAAGCAATTCGACTCGCGAGGGAACATCATTGACAGATATAGTTTCAACGATTACGAAGACCCGATCGTTAAGTAGCGCGCATAATCATTTATTAACACGTGTATGGCGTTCGCACACGTGACGCAACAGAAAACTCGCATTTCGTTTGCGTAAAATTCTAATGGAGAAAAGGGAGATAGAAAAGGATGGAAGAAATGAAGGAACAGAGATGGGCTTCTATCTACGACTGCTATCGATCGGCAGAAAAAGTAAGATCGGCTCGTATCGGATGAACTCGACCTTGGCACGCTTTCCCGTAATGGACGAAAGCGTAAGGAGCTTTTGGCATGACCCTGTCATTATCTGGAGTACGTGATGTAGCTCGGAACTCGTCCTTACTACTTTCATCGTATTTACTATAAATAAAAAGTTGATGGAAATTTTGCAACCTCATTGAGTAGATACTATAAGGTAACCATGTTTTCTCAAGTTTCAAGCTCGATGTGTAACCGATTGACATTTAGTTGACATATCGATGATTCATTGACTCGAGAGAGAAAAGAAGTCGCCCCGACGTACGCGATGAATCAGGTCAACGTATAAAATTAATATTATCGTAAGGATGTTCGACGTCGTAGATGAGTAAACCGAATGTTCGATCGATTTTGATATTTCTTCGTACTTACCGAGTATTACGCCGAAGAGAACACCGGAGAGGGTAACTATGAGAAGAAGATTTTCCCGCATGAACTTTCTGGTGTCGGCGGTCACCTTACGGGGACCCTGAGAGGCCGACACGTCCTGGCCATCCATCTTGGCGAACAAGTACTCGGAGAACCGAGCCGAGGACTTCTCCTCCATTTCACTAGGCCGCCAGTAAGCGGCGTAGGTGGTGGTGGTGGAGCCGGTCGCGCACGAGGAGGCCGATCCTCTGGGCGATCGCCCCGCCGATTCTGCCAAGTTCCCTTCTCGCGATCTCTCGCGGCTAACGGCGGGGCCCCGGCAACACCACAACGACGACGGGTTGCCGTTTTGGGGGTGTTTCGGGAAATCCGTGCGGAACGAGCAATCACGCGCTCCCACCAGACGTTCCAATAGCCTGACGGCCTTGCGAGAGCGCGGCAGCTCGATCGTGGTACAGGGATTCGACTCGACTTCTTTCGAGTCAAGTTGAGACGAATCAATCGGTCCCTCGCTAACGCAACCCAATGGCCTCGCGTTACTATCCGCGCTCACTTGACGTGCGAGAGGATTAAAGTCACAAGTTCTTCAGGATGAAAGAACACTGGGATGGGTTGTTCTCTGTTTTCTAAGCTTCGGAGGACTTACTCTTTTATGGATCGTTGGTAGATAACCAGGCCGTATTGAATAGGGAGAGAATTTCTTGAAAGGAAAGCTTGCGATCGATCTTCCTACCGAGGTCACCGGTCTCTCGGAGCAATTGGTTGATTCTGCCTGAACGTTCGCGTTGTTGCACAGGGTCAGTTACCTTTTAGAGTTAGCACTTTGCACCTTGGGCTGATATCGCTGGTTTGCATGCACCAGATTACTCGAATCGCGTGACTCTTTTCTTTTTAATAGTAGAACGAGCGGGATCGATTAGTCGGTCAACGTGGCAATTAAAAGAAAATGGCGAATAAAGTATTCGAATGAATTTTGATGATCGTTTAGACTTCGATACGTTTATCACGAAGGATGAGCCCCAACTGACCGGTTACTGGAGGATATATACGTATTGATTTGCCGAGGTTCCCCTTTTCCCCGGCGACCCCTACTCGTTCCCACGGGCTCAGCCGGAAGACGCTTGCGCGAACTCCGGTGGCTAAGTCGGTCGACTGAAAACGGGTATGTATATCTGACACCGATGAACTGTCGTTGGATTGTGTATTACAAGCGACAATAGTCAGAGAGGAATAACACGAAAGAGTCGAAATAAAAGCGCACAAGTTTTGATGGCCTAAACGAACGAACTATATGACGCTTTGATGCTCCAGGGGAGTATCTGCCAGATATAGATGCACTTCGTCCTATGAAACGAATCTACTCTCACAATGCTTGCTCTTTGATTTTTCGATGTCCTGAAAAATCAATGTCCATATTCCTACGAGTATCTCGATGATTTAAGTTTCTTTGCAGCTGAAAAAGCTGATAGCAGCCGAATACAAAAATATTCTTCCCATAAAAATTTTCTAACGCTTTAATTCCATTTTAATCGTGTCTGGTTACGTATTTCGCAGTAGCGATATAACGTTGTATTGATTAGGAATATACTCGATAAGTGTCCGACCGGGAACGAAGTGAATCTACTTGTGTCCGACCGTAATGGCTTTTACTACTGGTAACGGAGCAGGTGATTGTTACCAACAGCAAGAGATGGAAGCACTAGACTTTATTTCGATAATTTGTCCGATATCGAAGAAACGTAAGCTATAGACTGAACCGATCGAACTCGTACGTGTTCCGAACAACAATGAATTCGGGACGGATCTTAAATCGCGAGAACGAAATCGCGCATTTATGCCAATTTGGTTTCATCCTCGTTAAAAAAGACGACTTTAACAGAAATAAAACTGCATTGGGATATAATATTATTATAAAAATATTCGCATTGTTATAGCTAAACGGAAGTTTCTTTGATCTTTTCTCGATCAAATGCCTACATGCGAGCTACTGGTAAATAAGTATCGATATTTCTGTCGTATTCGTATGATAAAGGTTATTCGAAATGCGTGGAATTATCCCAAGAAAAATTCGGTCGTTGCGTTGCGAAAGAGCGGGTCACCGTTCTTGAATAATGGAAAGGAACTTCTCGTTTGAGATCATTCCGATAGCAAGGTGCCGGGATCCCGACTCACCCCTCTCGTAAATAATCTATGGAGGGAACTGTAATACTGTCGAGAACAGCATCGGTATAAGTTTTTCTATTTATCGAGTTTCCCGAACATGTACAACCACCGATTCCGTATCTTCCTCTTTGTCAGCGAGACGCATTCGTGCGTGGCTGTTTGCATTTTTCGCACTGCCGACGACATCCTCCGAGAAGAATATCGTCTATAGTCTCATATTGAAAACAGTCTTGCGATTCGTTACCGATCCAAGAATCTCATTACAGAGGAAACTGGGATCGAACGCTGAACAGATTCAATTTGTATAGCAAGCCAATGAGATGTATGGAAAATAAGGAACGAACAAGTAAAGTCTTGGAATCCAATTGCCGTCACGTTTCAGTGATCGCGTACGTACGATTCTCCCTACGTGTGCTCGTAAGCGGATTAAAATTGAACGAAAGTCGAAAGGCTCCCTTAATGAAGCTTTAACAGAAACCGCTCGAGGGTATGAGGCTCTGATTGGATATTACGTGAAATATGGATTATCAATCTTAGCCGCTTCCTACAACGAAGAAACATACGTTCGATCGATTCAAGATGTCAGATTAACGTTTTAAGAGTCGTAACCCGATCTAATTTATATGTATAGCATGTAAATTTAATTTCATCTAACACCGTACATTTAACACGCGGTCAGATTCGATAATCGACCAACAATGACGTTGTAGTTTCATATTTGCATCATATTGTCGTAACCATAACGCGGTTCCCTATTGTTTACGGGCGGACTAACAAATCGGTTTAACGAGCGCAAACAGGGTAGTTAGGAGAACAAAGGCGATTTAGGCGCGAATACTTGAACGCGTACCGTCTATTCTCAATCATTAATCTTCCTTAGGCTATATCCCTCGTGCGTGTATCTGAATGAATAGATTCGATCGGATTCCAGAGTCAGGGAAAGCAGAGAATCCTGTGTTGCGTTTATTCTTAGTGACGCGCGTCGAGGACGAATCGAAGATTGGAAAACTCGAGCACAATGGAAATCGAGAAGATACGCGAGAAGCAAATGGAAAGGGGATGGAAAATAAAAGGGTGGAAAAGAAACTAGGTTTGTTAAGTAGATTTAAGAATCGCATCGCTGTTGCACAGAGGTGAGTGAGACGCTTTAAGCTTGAATAGAACTCGGAACTGTGGTGAAGACAAGGGCCATTATGTCGGCACGTAAAGCGACGTCAGCCAAAGCTCGAGTGTCCGTTCTTTCTTGTAACTCCAGGTAGCTTTCATTCTCTTTCCTTTTCTTTTATGACATCGGGCTAACCATACGGTAGGACTGTCATCCAGTCGTGCCCTTCGTTCTGTTCTTCACCTATTTTCCTTTTTTTCTTTTTCAGACGCGTGGGTCTTAACGTTTGGTAGGTCATCGGATCGTTTGTCTCGGAGAACTCAGCAACTCCGCAAACTTTCCTCGAGACTTTGAAATCTATCCTCCCTTTAAAGAACGTAAATTTTCCGTAATTAAATTTGTCAGCCATAATTGTTCGTAACTTAGTAGAAGAAGCCGATGTTTTCCACTCTCTCAATTTTTCGTTCAATCGCCGGCAAATTGGTTAAATGTAAGGCTCTCGGAACTATAATAAATTGTTCGAGTCATTCCTTAAAATAAAGTAAGGTCTAATTAAATCCACCAAACTCACTTACGGTACAACTTGTCTCAATTTTCTTCTCCCGTCAAACTTTTTTTTACTTGTTCATGGAGTTCACTGACGAAATGCGAAGATCGATCGAATCCATTAAAAACTTTCTAATGTGACTTGTGTAAGCGATGGATAGCAGTTTGAAATCTCGCAGAACTTAATATGAAAACAAAGTTGTGAAAAGGCACGTATCTGTAATCAGACAAATTAGCGAATATGGATCATAGATCACTCTGTTGTGGCATTAAATTTCTGCTTTAGTTTTCCTTCCCTTAATCACATTTCTTCTCTCGTGATCCCGGCAGTGTATGATTAAACTTAAAATTTCTATCGATATCTATCGGTGCAGATTAACTCGCAAATGGAATAAATTAAAGCGATCGTTCAATTTCTGAATCTGTATTGTCCGAAGAATTGAACGAAAAAGAGAACAAAACAAATACATTTCCCGAGGATGGTTTTCGTTATCAGAAATCCTTAGGTTGCTTCAGAGGAAGTATTCTTGTCAAGTTCAATACTGTTTCGGTGTTAGGCGTAAGCAAACCATGTACGCCACTATCTACCGCTATCTACACCTAGCAGGCTCTATATTCACGCTATGTTTGATAGGCAATAAATTTACACCGCCGTCCCCGATTAAATCGGAGCAAAGAACGCGATCAACAAGTACAATATTCGCAAGTACGTGACCACGCGAAAGATTGCTTTCGGAATAGATGAAACGTTCAAAAATTGATCGGCCAGTTTCGATGCTTTTCTATTGTACATTGTATGCGTTTCAGCATCCTCTTGTCGTATCACATTTTTTCATACGATTGAATCAATTACGTGCGAATGCAACCGATAAAGCTGCCCAAGTACTAGACGTAGTAAGAATTTTTACTCGGAATACACGACGCAATTTCAAATTTTTCGCGTTGGGAATTGCCTGTTTCTATATATCTGATCCTCGATCATACTAGTTGTTTCAAAAGTTCATGTGAATCGATAATACTGAGAAGATCTGAAAGGTCAGCCTGTTACGAAGCAGAAGGACATAATTTAGAACCAGATAGCAGCATGGAATAATCAAGAACAATTTCATCCCGCCAGAAAGATGGCTTCTATTCGAAATAAATATAGACGGGGTTTTCATGGAAAATGTAGGTACTGATACGTAGAGTCTGAAACCAAAGTAAAACAAGAAGTGTTTCACTCGAAACCATCGTGTTTACACAGCAGGTGGGCCAATCGAGTGAATTATTCGTAAATTTCACTGACTAGTGCCTTGGTTATCCGTTCTATTTTGAGAAATTCCATAAAAGGTGCGCTACGGAAATATCTGTTCCAAAACCGAAATGCGTCGTAAAATAATTAAAACGAAATCCACCTAAATCGATAGTTACGAGCAATGATTATTCATATCAGATTTCAAAGACTCCGATCACACGCTACGATTTTTTAACTCGGTTGTGGGTCGCTTCTATCAGGCTTCAAACATAAAGAGAATCAAACGTGTCACGAGAAATTGGAAAGTGGGATCGGCTTTGATCTGTCGCTGTGCTACCTTAAAAGAATTCATCTTCTCGTTGATTTGATTTCCACAACTGTTGGAACGATGCGCGCGGTAAAGAAAAGATACTTGAAATTATCATATGAATCTGAAACTACATTTTCTAATGAAATATTAATTGCAAATTTCATTCAATGTCAATGTATCTTTAATCAAATAACGCTTAATAAGAAAATATCCGTTCGAAATTACTGGAACGAACGAGTATTTCCTTTTTCAAAACAGCACAAAAGTACATTGGACAGCGAATGAGGATGATGAATGTGTGCCATTTAGGCTTGATTGCGCACCGAAAAAACTGAGTTTTCCGGAAACAAAAAATAGCAGGTAATCCATAAATGTACAATGTATTGTGGCCTCCTCGTTATAGCGAAGTTGGCACGAAGTCATGCACGGAGAGGATCGTTGCAGCGTTGTAGGAATATTTATACGTACATATACACTAGATTTGTATACGCTAAAATTTTTTGTCGTATCTTCCGTATCCACTACCCATTACGAAACACACTCAGCACTTAAAGATGGCGAAATTTCGTGCACGTTGTAGGTCGCACGTATGTATCATTGATTTTATGTACCTTTTATGGATAAGTGGTACAAAGAGTTTCTGAAAAGCTGAACACATACAAAGAGCACTTTCATCTTGGTCGATTCTCGATCACTCGTGTCTGCATTTCGAAGCGCAACCTTGGAGGGTCTCTTTCCGGAATGTTGCTTCAGCGCGATCGTCGTCGCAAATGAGTCCAACGAGAATTTCCTCGTCGGGCAAACGAGATTTACGCTAGAAAGGGACTTAATTGAAAGCAGAGTATTCCCTCTTCGTAACAACATTTTGTCGCCATGATTTATTTTTTTTTTTTTTTTACCAGACAAAAACAATATTCAATCTCGTAAGCTGCTGTTGACATTCCGCAGTGGAACAAGTATAATTTTCCTTAGCTGCTTTCATTAAGATTACTCGTTCCTTCCGCTTTACTTCTATCCGGAAGTTCTGAGTGATTCTACACAAAAATAAAATAATGGAGATAAAAGAAAAGTCGAGGTGAAAAGGCGATAGAATGGAACACGACCGAATCGAAATTTAAGAAAGTTGACACTGGATCGATGCTGCTTCGCATGTGCTTTCCCTTCATAGCTACATATGTCGAATGTCCGAAAGGTCAGTGCGACACGGTTTGCAATACTGTAGCTTACACCTACAAAATGTTCAGAAATCACTTTGGAACTTGTAAGTAATTCGATTCAGCATTTCCGCAATAGCTCTCCCTAGTCGTTCCTAGTTCCTGTTACTATCGATTTTCTATTATCTATTCACAATCCAAATATTTGTCTTCTTTATCTACGTATCAAATATTCTATCTGTGTACAATAATACTCTACCTATGCATGAAATTTCAACGAGGGGCGGAAAACATGAACTTTATTAATTACAACGACGCTTACAACGCTTCCAATTAATTATATGTTTTAAGAAGGAAAATTTATTAATACCGTCTTTACATTAATTGATGCTTCATTTTCGGAGGAGGAAGGATCGTATTTTATTCTTTCCCTCTCATTATACTCTCCCCCATTTTTTTACTGATCGATTCTGTCCAGTTTTGTTAAATAGCATCGCATTGAAATGACAGTTCGCAGCATCTAACAAAGTGTGTGAAATAAATGACGAGAAATTGCGATTCTGTTACTTTGGAATAAATGTAAGAAATATCTTAAAATTCAACGGATAAGCTGATCTGTATCCCAGAGAGTTGCCATGGCAGACAAAACCAACAGCTGAGTTTTCTTCACAACGCTGCTCGCAACAAGACGAATAAACATTGTGTGACTAGACTGACTCTGTCATGGGATCATAGCAAGGACAGTCGACATCGTCTAATAAAACGTACTGACTTTCCTGCAACGGAGCTCACCATCGTAGAATTTTTATCAGTAGAAAAATTCAATTGTGTCAGCGTCATTGGAAATTTGAAATGTAGAACTATATAAACAAGAGGAATATTTTTCTCCGCGATAGCATTTCATATTTAAACTTCCTACGAATAGAATCGATTTTAGTATTCTGACCAGCATTATAACAAGGCAAAATAGAAAAATTTATTGTATTTCTCACTATGCAACGAAAATGCTAGATTCGCGTCACGTATTAGGAAAATGTGCAAAACATATTGGATATAAGGACTCGCACCGATCTTGGGCCCGATGCGCACGTATGGCTTTTGTCATTGTTGTCTCGCTACGATCGTATATCCTTCCTTCTTTCCCAGTTAAAAACAACGAAAACAAACATATGATCGCAGTGAGATCACACCGACAAAAGTCATACGTCTGTACTGGGCTTAAAGGGATTTAACCTCGTAGGTACGATGCGCCACTATAGTGGCTTTCGCGGATGTCATCTTACATTACGATGCGCCATTATAGTGGCTCACTGTACTGACTCATTCGCTCACCGTTTCAACCAAATAATCTTTTTCATTTGTCTTGTTTGACACTTTTCTTGTCCTCGTAACGTTTTATAATAATGTTAACAATATACAGGCAGAATATATAGTCTTTGTTTTTGATATGCCAGCGTCAGATATCAATTGTTGCTTTTCGTTAAAATAAATATACCATTATTACGTGCTCCTTTTAACATGCCGATCCGTAGCCTTATAATTTTGTAAAATATTCAAGCTGAAAATGTCAAAATAAAAAACTTCAAAATAGAAAACGAAGAGTAATTTGAAAAACACTATCACGCTATGGGTGTGAAAATTGTGACGTGGCCCTGTGTGTCGTAAATAATAATAAAATATATCACACTCAATTGTATTATTAATTATTAAAGTAAATTATAGAAGTTGAAATGTATGCATCATATCTTTGAGAGAAATTATAAATTCCAATGTGCTTGCGTAGAGAACAGCATTATCCGACACACATTGCAGTGCTGTATCGTTTACGTGTAATTCGCGTCAAACTCTGCCCTACAGAGGAACAACCCCGCATAAAATTCAACCTTACCTAAGAGGTTAAAGGAAAAGAAGGAACGGGTTTCGTGCGATATCACTACTTCGCTCTGACTCTGAATAGAATCCATTTCGCCATAGATTTCACCAACATAGTTTGTCTGTGTTCGTCTTGTTCTGCTCTTCTAAGAAACTAACGAGCCATATCCGTGAAGTTGGCGGGGGCCGCTCTTTTATGTGGTTGGGCAAAGGAAGCTAAACGAACGTGCGAATCACGCGGCGATGTTTCGTACGGACAGTACTCATTGTTAATCTCTTGGTAATTAAATAACAGCGAGAATCGAGCGTCTTTCTCATGGATAGATGATGTGCATAAAACGGCAAAACAAATTGCAGCAGCAAATTCTTCGCCGACACCGACTACAAAACCGCTCTCTCCGGTGGTCCAACATCCTGTCTTGTATTCGATTCATTCTCCGGTGAACCCAAAGCAATCGCTCCTCACAATCCACGAAAATAAAACAGACGAGTTCGTTCGATCAACTGCCTATAACATGGAACAAGACCTTGAAAGATCAATTCTTGGTGAAGTAGCTCCCTTATAATAGAATAACTTGATCGGAACCGATTTGCATAAAATTTCACGAGGGTTCTTGCTCGTACGTGCCGCTATCGGTGAAACTCCATATAATTTATTAAAATCCATGTTTTGCCACCATATTCTTTAAGATCTCGCGTAATCAAGCGTTTTGAGATACGATGGAATTAAATCTGTGACAAGAATTAGTACATCATGGTCTCCTTCCGAAATAAGCTTTAATTTGTCAATCGGGAGATAGATTAAAAATCTCGCATTTATAGAATGATAATCCAAACGTGGGAATGAAAATTTACCAAGACGTTGTACTCGATGATACTCATCTATAAGATGAAAAGTAAATTTCACACGTTCGAGACTATTTTTCTTTTCGAGCAAAACAGTACATCGAAGATGTTTGAAGAGCAACGTCACGTACTTGAGACGAAATTTCAAGTTGGGACTCGCGTAACGCGTAGTCATCGACAAAATTATTTTAAGTCGACCATAAAATAAATGACCAATTGAAACTGGTAAAGGTTGTTAGGGAGCATTGATAACTGGCTCCTAATATGGTTACATGCTTCGGTAAGTCTGTCGCATATTTGCATGTTCGATTGCCAGAGAGACAACTGGAAATTATGTTCGCGCTTTCGAACAACGTAATTTATTTAAGCTACTTTCCCGCGAAGCAATCAATGCTCCCTCATTTGCATATGGATATACACTGATTTGCCTACTAAAAACATTATCGAATAGATATTTCGAAACTTCCTAGTTCGCGTTACTTTGCGCCTGGTAATTTGGCCGCATGGCTCGTTAACAAACACAACCATAGTTTTACGCTCGACTGAAATAATCGTAAGTTCGTTTAGACCAAACGGTGTTTCCAAAACGATAAATCGTCGGATGATTTGTTGATCAAATTGAACGTGAATGTAACTTTTCGCTATAAAGATCCCTGTATACATTGAAACGTGTTACCATGCATATATGCGGGTTACGTGAAACCTATATAAACCAGTTTCAGTTTACCTCCACATTACCGATTCTTCTCAGCGTTGGTGTGATGCGAACGTTGAAACGCGTGATTCAAAATCTTTGATTATTTTCCAACTCCAGTATTATTATCAACAACAGGAGGTATATTGACTACAAAAAATAAAAACTTAAAAACTATAAAGAAATGTGTACAGCGATGATTAATTAGGAAAATGAATGATGAAATGAGTAAATGAATCTAGTGATTGTAGAAATTAGTTGCGTTTTTAATATTCATTGGATGAAGTTCACCCGAGGATTGAAAAATAAAATATAATGATAAAAGTCTGTTACAGATTATATTCGGTATCGATGTCGCTCTTTTACCCGTTGAAACTTGCGTTCTAGTCGGGCCTTGCTCACCGACTAAGACGGGATTCTGATTCCTGCACCTATACTAATGAATCGATCGTGCGTTGCTTCTGATGTCGATTCGCCGACACCGAAATACATACATTGTAACATGCATCATAAAACCTAAGTGTCGATATATGCATCGCAACATGTTTCAATGTCTACAAGGGCCTCAAAATTAAGAGGGAAAGCCTTTGAGGTGACTATACCGATCGAAGCATATAGTGACGTTGAAGTATTCTCGCACGAACTTCTTCCTGCAAGTCCGAGAGAAGTTTGAAAACGTCGGCGAAAAATAAGTTAGAGGCGAAGGATTTCACTTTGCGAAGAATGTTTCGAATCCCTGGTGTTCCTTTGCAACTAATACTGCTGCTGCTGCGGTAACCGTTGCTTTTCATAAATTACATTTCTCAAGGAAAATATATACAATGGTCTTTGAAGGAAAGGAAACAATAAGGATTCATTGAGACGGCTGAATCGCAAAGTGAAATTCGAAAGAAATCAACGAGTAAATAGTCGTTTGATGAACGAAGTATATCTCTCCATTCGAGGGAAAATGCAAGAGAAACGAGCGTCTGCGCATTACCAGGACAGGCTGTCACGAGAACTCCTGTAGGAGACGAGGCTCGCAGAATTCCACGGAGCCAACAGTGCGCGAACCGCCAGCACGCGACGCGGTTGCTCCGACGCGATACCTTCTGCGCTCATCGTCGCTACGGATTGCCTACGGTTAGGTTCTAATACGCTTCTGCACGCCATTCTGTCCTGTATCTTTCGCATTCATTCCACTTTCACTTTTCTTCCACCAAATTTCAAGAAGACATCTGATACGGCTATTTTCGAAAAACAGCGCAGACAAAAGCAAGAGACAGAAGATACGAATGACTTGTGTTACGCTTGCAACTGGTTGTCCGTACGCCCTCGTATTTCTCCAACCCATTGTTTCTTTTTTATAATAGAGAGTTCGTCATCGTTTGCAGCTTCGTCGTACAAACGTAATAGATCATAAGTAAATAACACAAAGACCGAATGCTCGGATATATCCCGGAGCAAGCGAGTAACCAGATTATACGGCGCTCGTTACCCGTGAACAAAATGTCATCGTGAGCTATCGTTGGTTCACAGTGCAACGCGAGAACGCACAGTGAATAAACGCGCAAAACGTATTTACAAAGTACACTTCTGCGATGAAAGAAAAAACTCGATGACAGAAGCAAACAGGGTGAAAAAAAGAGACTAATGGAGATATCTTTCTAATGGGAACTTGTTTGATGGTTCGGGAGAAGTGCAGGTATTTTCGAAGGATAAAGGATACAAAACAATGTCGATGAAAGAATCAATTTACGGGTCACGGTTCGAGTAAAGACTTGGTGGAAAGGAAGCAAACGGCGATAACTGCCTGTACAAAAACTGTATAACAATTATTAGTTATTGCAAGTATTATCTTAAAAGTGACACGTTTATCGAAGAAAATTCAAACAGATTGGTTCGAGTGTTATAAAGTTCAAAAGAAAGGAAAGAAACGCCTACGCAAAGATATTCGAAGAAAATCGATGTGGACGATTTCTTCAAATTCATTTCCAAGAAAAATGCGACGTTTGAAGCAATATTACGTGATTTTACGGTAATTCGTACTTCTTGATCCCTTTTATCTGACATAAATATCGTAAAAGCCTCTCGTCCCAACTTTCAGCGATTTTTTTTACGAGTATAGGAAACCCGTAGTTAATATCTCGATTACAGACTAAATTTTCACGATATTAAATTTGCCTAAAAAAGGGAGAATACCGGTGTTATAAAAAAAATTGTTCCTGCTGAATATCAAAAGTACCAGACCATTTGTGAAAACTACGTTGAAAGTTCCCCCATTTACGGCATTGTTTCGCTTATCTGCTTAAGAAAATATTCTAACTTTACGGTTTACTGCTACGTACTTTTACGGAAAAAGTATTTATAAAGGTCAGAAAGGCTCTTTGATACTCCGTGCAACTTTAGAAACTTTACGCGGCCCCTAATCTCTGGTTTTACGCCACTTCCAAAATCTACATTATCTTCTTCGATAATGAAAAATAATTTGTTGTCGCTATTTCAACCAGACTCTAACGATGGTGGAACAATTGTGTAAAAGTGTACATGAAAGTTCCGTAAATAAGTAAACGGACCAAGCAGCAAACTCGCCCAAACGAAGCTTTTAAGGCCGCAACGAACCTCCGTGTCTCCCTATTAATTCTAATAAATGCAATTGATTAAGTTGCATGTGACTCGCAAACATAGTGCTTTCCTCGTATCCGCTATGAACAAGTACATCAAAATTTTTAAGTACGGGTAACGACTGTTAACAAATTCGTTTGTTATTTCGGTCATTTAAATTTCACGATAACGTACATTATCGTCGAAACTTTCCTACTCCGTTGTGCAATTTCGCGTTTAAACGAAGGCGCACTTCGTCACTCTGTGACTCAGTTTCGCGATGGGTTGCGTTAACGAGTTTAAAAAATAATGAGACTTACTAAATTGAAATTCTTTAATGAAAGTGAAATTCCATGCTTTAATGCAGCTTTGTCACCCTGGATATACCTTCATATCGGGGCCACTTCATGAATCTGTAACCGAGAGATTAGAGAGCTGTTATACGATAATAATTTACACGCAATTATGTTTGTCGACTTTCCACAGCGTGGAAATTGTAGAAACGTCCACGCTTTGATGTTATAGATCATAATTTTCGTTTGCCGTTTTAGAAACAAGAAATTGCTACGGCATGAAAACTTTGGTCAAAATTAATGAACTTTTTTCTGCTTTAGCAGCAGAAAGTCTGCTTGCCTTTTTCTTCGGGATTCTCTTTCGTTTTTTTCATTTCAAGTTTTCCTAACCTCATTATTCGAAATGTATGGTATCTCGCGTTTGGTATTTGCGAGAAGAATAGATACGTTTATCTCAGGATAATTTAACAATTAAAAGAAACCATTCTATGGAATACGCCGGTTTCTCGATTTTTCGTAATTCCCGTTCTCAAACAACGATTCATCATCAAATTACATTTTTAAATCATCGCTCCGCAGTTTCTACTGTACATAGATTATTCCTACGAATTTTTGTGCTTAGACGTCGCTAACGCGGTGACGATCCCGGAATATCCGCCGCAAACGAACAGATCTCGCGAAACTGCCGTAAACGTGTATCGAACATGAACGAGATGAACGTAGTATTGAATTCGAGAGTAGTAATCCCTGTTCCGATACCCCGAGGGAATGGCATATTCTGTTTCCAGATACGCAAAAGCAATCATATGGCTCGTACGATCCATCAAAAGCTTGCATCTTTTGCTACGAACTTATTTCTGCCACAAATCTTAAAGAAGGCAAGGAAGGTTGCATAACTGATTGACTTTTTAAAACATTTTTCTTTACCGCTTCGGTTCATCCTAGCAGGAATCCTCGCACCATTAGCAAAAGAACTGATCTCGTGTTTGCGCCTTCAGTCATAAACAAATTACCTCACCCATCTAACGATTATTATAGCGCCTTCTCAATGTCGTAATATAGCTATTCAGGGAGAAGGACTTTGGAGGCTGTATTCCATGCTGTAACGAACAATTTAATGGACAGCGAGTAATATATCGATAACAGTTGGAAACGTTACGCAACTCTCTCTACATGTACACGAATGTCATCTCTTTATTTGCTTCTCAGTTGCCCTCTACTTACCAATATAACGCTACCATTAGTCTACATTTACGTTTTCTTTCTTTCATCTGTTCTTCGCAAGGAAACAGACCAAGCATAAAGAAGCTCGAGTTCACGTGGTGTGGTGTGGTGTGGTAGGTCAGGGGGTCGAGAGGCCCACCACCTCTGCTTCAGACTTCGGAATCTCCACTCTTCTGACAACTGACTGCCTATCGAAGGTGTCACAGGTTATGTTGGTTCCGTTCTTTGCTCGATTCGAACAGCCCGAAATAAACTGAGGGTAGGCGGGATTATATGAAACCGACCTGTAGAAAATGCTGCCTTGCAGTCGATTCGATAAACCTGTCGATATTCGGGAAACACTACATATTTACTAGGCTCGATAGTTAGGCTAAGTCGCGAGATTCATTTACATTCTATTGCCGAGGATACGGATTTAACGCG
The DNA here is from genome assembly GCF_024542735.1 of Bombus huntii. NCBI lineage: Eukaryota > Metazoa > Arthropoda > Insecta > Hymenoptera > Apidae > Bombus > Bombus huntii. The sequence continues at coordinate 2,284,239 of NC_066244.1, forward strand.
ACGAAGATACTTGAAAAAGACGCGATTAAACGAAAGCTCTAGTGAATTTTTAACGCTTTTTCTTTCAAAAAAGAAAAGAGTTGAAATATCGAATTTAGAAACGTTATTGTGTAACCGCTCCATTTTCTCAACATTTCCGCGCACGTCAGGATGCGATTAGAGTTAGAGGATACTGATACTGATTTCGATGCTTACACGTGCCTATAATCTACCTTGTACAAACGTGATATGTACGTATATCTATGCATAGAAATTTGAAATTCAATTGACATTTTCATGTATAAAAAAAAAAAAAAAACACTGAAAATAGCATGCAATAAAGCTGCATCAGTATCGCAGTTTAAAAAGTCACATTGGAGTGCGTAACAATGGCGGCCGTTACTCGCTATAGAAAGTCAATTACGTTAAAACTTCTAGAGGGAATCTTTGTTCGCTCGTAAGTACAGTTTTACGTAACGCGAAGGGAAGCGAATAAACTAAATCCCATTGTTTAATCGCTATCATCGTTTACGCGTACTTAGCTCATTCAAAGAAGGTCAGAAGCTTCTCTAACGCAACCATAAAAGGGTACTAGAGCTCATTAACATAGCCTGTGCAATTGTGTGTGTATACGTGTTCCCATTTCTGCGACATTACGTTAAGCAGACTGGGCACACAGATTTTCTATCCGTGAAGCAGAAACAGCGTTTGGTACGATACTTCTCGATAAAAGTATATTTATTGTTGCTGAAGTTGACAGATGTTGGCAGTTTTGTGCGGCGAATAGATTTGCTGGAATTTATTAATCGTAATAAAGGAGAAACAATAGACAGAAATGGCAAACGATATCTCCCGTCCCTATAAATTCGATTAAGAGACAGAATAACCGCTACAACATTATTCCTCCCTTTTTGCAATGCTAATTGCCCCTTACCAAGTTCACACGATCACACGATCGACCTGGACTGATATATACATACACGTGCACATATAATGTATGCGAAAAATCTTTGTTAACAGACAAACCGACTAAACTGGAAATTTTCTGCACGGTTTCAAAGACGGTTTAAAGCGACATATACATATTTACGAGAATATTAATTATATTATTCCGCATTGAGAATAAAGTACGTGTATGTTAATTTTCAGATGAGGACAAGCCGACAAAGCGCCCTGAGTCGTCGAAACAGCGACGGCGACTGATTATGACGCGCGTCCATACGCGCCGCGATTTCTCTCGTCTCCTCCTGCCATTCTCATCCTCTGAGACCTTTCACCTTTCTTGCAACCTAATCCTTCTCCTTCTCGGTCTCGCCTCTGTTCGTAGCGTTCTGCCGTGCAATGAAAAAGCGAGGTCTCAAAGTCATGATCTTACATCGTTTCCTTACCTCGTCGACACCGCGGGTAGAAAGTATTCTCGAAGAGTTCCCGACGATCCTCGGGAGTTGATACAGCATGGCTTGAACGAGTACGAAATTTCCAACTCATCGGATGAACCCGACGGGACAGGAATTCACGTCGATCGAATCTCACGAAGACGAACGAGTGCATTAAAACGAGTTAACCACGTGACGAATAAGTTCGTCGCATCATTCGGTAAAGATAATCGTGCGTATTTGCGCGACGACTCGCGATTCGCTACGGTCACGACTGATATTGTGAACGGTTACTACGGCGAGTCTCGCAGGCGACACCAGAAGCGGAAGTTTCGACGGGAAAATGATATACTACTAGCCAATATCGACGACCAAATCGGTGGTACGACTTTGATGAACGGTGTAAGTTATCGCGATGAAAAACATATTGAGCTGAGAATGAAAAGGAACTTTGACCGGAAGCATAAATTGGAGAGGAAAATGAGAATGAACCTTCTCGGTTTGGAAGAATCGTTTCACGATTGCGAAGAATACGACGAGGAATTCACGGAAAACGACGGCTCGAGATCTACCAGAAGAAATAGGTCTGATAAAGTCGCGGATAATTCCGAAGCGAAAAGAAACAATGGGACCGAGAATCCAGTTCATTCGATGAAAGTAAATGGCAATCTGTCACCGACTTCGAATGAGAGCAGCGAGGACCCTTTTACGGGTTTCGAGGGCTCGCAAAAATTTCCTATAAAAGTCACGTACAAGCCGCCTATAGCAGCTCAAGTCGAAAAGTTTGATAGAAGGCACTTTGGTCCGCCTAAAATGGATATTCCCGAAACCACAATCGCGTCATATCCGTCGACCATGCCACCGGATCTACCAAAAAGTCCCGGCAGAGACGTCCTTCACCGACATCGTAAAGTCGATGAGAATACAGAGGAGGAACGAAGACAGGAGGTGGCCATCGACGAGCACGAGAAAGCCGACGACATCACGGATGATCGCTGGCTGCCCGGCGCATCGTCTGGTCGACGATCCTCCAATATAGCCAGCGGAAAGTCTTTCCCAGAAGAAAAGCACGTCTCCCCGTCCTCAACGTCTTCTCCAATGTTGACATCGCCTAGTGATAAGTATTCGATGAACGAGTCGCGTATCGACCAAGACACAGAAGAAATTGAAGAATCCAGTGTTACAGTGCCGAATGTGAAATCGTCCGAAAAGATAAACATAACTATCCTAGGTTTATTCGAGATGACACGAGGTTCTGAACCTAGACCGGAAGGAACTAGCGAGTTACAAGCAGCCAGATTAGCCGTTGAACGGGTCAACGAATTGAATGTCTTATCCAAGTTTCGTCTGCGTCTTATTCACAACGATACCAAGGTAAAAACAAAACATTTCTATTCTATCGGATATATTTTCCAAGAGTTCAACCAGCTACGCTTTATGTATTCACAGCCTTTGCTTTATGATGGAAAAATCGTGGGTAAAATATGGCGACAGCACGAAATACTTTACTTGCTAAGAAAGTTTCGTTATTTATATTCATCGCCGTTGATTCTCCAAAGAATACGCGCGTATCACGATTGTCGCGTGAAAAATGAATCGGTCATCGAAAAGACGACGCTTTCGACTATCTCGATGTAGCGTAACAATTTTTCTTCCAAAGAAATAATGTTATGTGCACACACGAACATGTGTTCCATGCTGTTGAATCTCAAAGCGCTCACGGTCCTAATAATTTCGCGCTTTTTCCCGCGACAGAATGTTTTCAACAAACTTATCGAAATGTTGAACGCTATGTGGATCAAAATTTCACTTCCAAATTAGATCCGCATTAATTTGCAAATTATGTATGTTTAAAATTTCGGTTCTAGTCTGTTTCTGCGGCCAGCCAGCGAAACTATGGTTCGAGCAAAGGGAAATTCCATGACGTAACGAGAAGTCGTATTAAACTGAAGTTAAACTGCGAAATAGCAACCCCGGCTTTTATTATTTTTTAACCAGACTACGCGCAACAACTGTCAAACTGTTTTCCACAATACCAAGTTTTGTTTCCCCCGTTTATATCAACTGACATTTTCCGTAGGCGCTGCTACGCGTTCCCGATAACCGCCGTGTAACAGGGATCGTTGACGCTTCGTTGAAAAAAAATGTAACTTTGTGGTGCGCAATTAAATCGCTAGACTTTGTTTAATCGGGACAATGCACACTTGTGTAGTTGTATTAGTCTTTGTACGGGAAAAACCGCTGTATTAAACTGTTACTTTCCGCAATAATTTCCGTTTATGTGCTATATCGTCTTCGTATAAACACTACCGATCGTTTAAACGCGCACCTTTACGGAAGGTGAATCAACGAAACAGAATGAAACGAAACGAAATAAAAAATTAAAACAGCATGATTCACGCAACGTCACTTGCGCTTTTATTGCGTTCAAGTATGTAACTTTCGTGGTATATTGTGCGAAGGAATATTTCACGACTAAGCAATCGGAAAGTGCGATGGAGAAGATGGAAAGAATCGCCTTAACATATAGAGAGTGATACCTTACCTATGAACTTTCATATAAACCAAATTAAGTGTCTTTCTTTTATAAATCAGTTTATATTACTTTATATGATACAAACAAAATACCGATCATTTTGCAACTTCGACGTTCGTGGCTCACCATTTTCTCTGTGAGACAAAGTCTCGTTACATACGAGCTCGGAGCATTACATAGCTTTTATGTGTCTTTGCTGAATTCACCGTGTGCATTCATCGGAGTGCGTCGTCAGACCGTTTTACGTTCTCTCTGTTTGCTGTGTGCGTACGAATACGGGAACCTCGATGAAAATGGGATTTAGAACAAGGAATGGCCGTAGGCCATTTGTAATTTAACCAATCCCACACCGGTAAAGTACTCGAAGGGTGGTCCTCTTCATCAAGGATTCGAAAAGATCTACATTTTTTCTGCATACTATTCTCCACGTTTCCTTTCTGTTCTTCTCTTTCACTCTGTCCTTTTTAATTTGCATTAAACAAATGGTTATCAACGGAATATTCCCGTGTTGATCCTTGAAAATTCTAATTTGTATGCGTTTTATGAAAATTTGTATACGTCGTAACACAATGATAGTTTGTCCTCGTCTGTTTTCCGATTTTCCGTGGCGCGAACTAGCATCGGTGTCGCGTAAAATAGGAGTTGTCCTTTCATAGGATAGAAAATAAGATTTTTGTTCCGACATCGAATGCAACGCCAAAACCAACTAAAGCTTTATTTCATGGCAATTATCCGGAAACAGTGTTGGCTGTTCATATAAAATTTATATAACTATGTTAATAAATAAGATAATACGTAGCTTCTTCAAGATTTTGGGGTCGAGTCGCGCATCTTCTATTTCGAATTAATTATCAAATTATAATTCCGTATATCGTTATCAGCATTGTTGAACTAACCTGTGAAAAAAGAAAATACAAAACCGAAGTAGAGACTTTTGAAAACCTATGGCCCCACTTTGAAATTTATCGACAGCAATTTTTTTGCTGTCGAACCAACTAAAGGCTTTTTGAAATCTCGGAAAGCGAGTTAACGTAGCGTAGACTCAAATGCGTGTTCAACGAAAGCACTTTTGTATTTATTCAAAGTACAAACACGCATATTGATTGAGTGCGCCTCGATAGAACCTATCTTCTATCATTTATTCTAGTTCATATCCTGAAAGATAGGACAGCTTTATGCGGCTACTGTGCATGTTCTCTTCCAAAAGCTGTACTACCTACCATCGAAGATTTTTGAAACTGTGTTGGAGGACGTAAATTATGGATATGTTCGATCCATTAAGTTATTTGTATTCTAGTACTAGTTTATTAAATAATCTTCAACTATATATCTCATGGTCGGCCTGCTATAAATATAAATGAATAGGAAAACACTGGGAGGTTAAATCGATCATATACGCGATTCCGAAGCGAAACCACATATATCGAACTACAATTATCGACATTGCCCCACAACCAATTGGAAAAACTAAAGAAAATCGATTATAATTAAAAAGGCGTAAAATAAAAAAAAATCGTTTCTATACAGGTTTTGCATCAATTGGTGAAGTATAAGACAATTAAAGGAACGCTATTATCTCGATTGACCTATCTGTACTTTTATTCTTAATTCTTTTTCTCTTTCCCTTTTCCTCCTTTTTCAATTCGTTTTGTATTCTCTTTCACTGCTCTTCGAATCGATCTGGCTATTATATATACTCGCAAGTTCGTCGAAAATAAAAAGTTTCATTTGGAATAAATTTTCAAATTTATGCCGTGGACAATCTTAATACCTGAACTTCTTCCTGCCTCTTAATGAAGAAGCAATATACTAACCGTAACAAGCTTAAGCGCCATTAAGCTCCAAACAAAAAGCATCGTCTTACGAAACGTCTCCAAGACCGATTTTTTTCTCTTTATCGACATAAGAGAAAGTCCGATAGAATTCGTATTTTCGTTTCATGCTTCGTTCACCACAATTCTATTCTTCAAAAGGACACAGACTACGATGTATGTAGGGAAAAATAGGGTCCGATTAAAAGATCAGTTGTTAGAAGGGTGACTTGAGGCGATAAAGGTAGCTATCTCGAAGAACCTGCAGTGAATTTGAGGGGATCTCCGTTATACGTCCAAGTGAAAGAGGAAAGTCAATAATCGGACAACCACTTGTCAACTAATAATTCGATCGTTATTGGAAGTGCTTGAAACGTCTTCATCTTCGGGGCTTGTCGTTTCTTCATTGCACATTTTTATAATCACACAGCTCGATTATAACCATCGATTAGACCTTTATCTCGAATACGAAACATTTGAATTTCCCAATGGCGGGACATATTCGCATAATGCGTGTTGGTAAAAAACGACGTTGGGAAAAACTGTATCATGAAAGTAATATCACGTCTAAACTACGATGATAATAAATAAGGTAGGATTAAATAAAAGTGTGATAAAAGTGGCGCCTTACGAGTAGGATGTATTCCTCTGTTCGACCCTTGTAAGAAAATTTTCCTACGTCTACTCGCGTAGCAGTGTTATTGGACCAGAACAATCACGGAAGAAAAGAACAGCAACGTTTGAGAAATAGCCACGAAAATAGAGATCAGCACTATGGATGTGGATATATTCATTGAGCCAGCTCCTAAAAAATTCACAGACCATATATACCCGTCATTCCTGTACTCCATCATCTTCCACCACTCCCTTTCCTCGTCGAACGTATTGCTAAGATTGCGATAGATCCGATACTTTTATCTGCCGTCGTTTCCTATTCATACAGTCTATTGATTGCGCGATCAGCCACGATAGTGACAAATGAAAGATATTTTATGGTATATCGCGTAATCATAAAAGGTAGATATTTTTTCACGATGGTCTAGGTGAAAAACTTCGCCTATCGTCCAATTTTAACCATCGACTGGTTGTTCAATTTTTCGAGAAGGACTAATAGCGAACAATGAACGGGAACGATTCAGCAATTACGTGAATACGCGATGATTAACCACGTACACGGTAATTGGCTCGTCACGGATAGTTAATCGAGCAAAATCAAACGCGTCACGCGAGTAGATATCGATAAAAATTTACAGATTCCATAGGTAATTTCTGTCGGGCAAATCTAATATACATGGATATTGCAGTGTACCTAAAAGTTTTCAGCTAAAACGTAGCCAAAGCGGTTTCCAAACGAGAATTTAGTTTCAAAACAAGGCAAATGAGTTTAATGAAATGCGCGATTAAAAAATGGAGTTGCAGCATTGAACGCTTTATGAAAATATCAAAAACTCGTATTTTTATTGAAATAAAATGTAGGTGATAAAATCATTCGGCACGTGAAATAATATTTTCTTGTCGTGCGAAATGATCATTCGAAATTGGTATAGGAATTATCGACAGAAAACAGATTGAGTAAAGTGTTCGATTTCCTGTTAGAAAAAAAGCATATCGGTAAATTTATAATGAAATACGCCGCTAAGATAATATTTTAGAAAATGAAAAACGACACTTTTTTGCACTAAGCTATCGCCGAATAAATATTTAATAAAAACTTAACGACATCTTCCTTTATACCTTCCATTAATTGCATAAGACGACGCAACGTTTAAAATATTAATTTAATCAAATCCAGCGCGAGAAGCTTAAAAAGTGAGAGAAAACGTGAGTACCGAAGGATACAGTTTCATGATATTTGGAGTTGCAGTATCACTTAAGCTTGTGGACACGAAGTTGTATCACTCCGTAATATAATGCTGCAGCGAAACAAAGTTGTATGCTAGAACACAGAAACGTTAACCTTAGTATGAACTTAGTTCATTCAAGATTACGCTGTCAAAGCTTGTAAAACGTTTACATGCTGCATCATAAATCCGTATCACTGCGAGGCAAAATCTCTGAAAATTCAATAAAGACAGGCGGCAGATCAGGCCGAGCGCTCGAGCTGTCATGGAACTTAAAAATTTTCCTCTTTTCAGAAAACAGAGTGCTTGCAACCGCGTCGACTCTAAATTGATATATCGCCGCGGCAGCGGAGTTAAAACGGACCTTATTTTCGCTTCGTGTACGAGACAGCTTTTAGATTAATCCGGTGTGTAAAGAAATATTTTGTTAAAGTTTGCACGCGACAAGTCGAGCAAGTTGTAGAATCTATCTTCATTTAACGTCACTTCGATGCTCCTTTCACCCTTAATTTGATAATGATAGTTTATCGAAGGTACAATGCAGCAAGGTTTCTCACAAACTTTCTACAACCAGATGCTTTAAGGCATACACGGTTGTCGTCTGTCAGAAACCACTAACGGAATAGAGTTCGACATAAATAGTTACGTCCGATTACGACCCGAGTTCAAATTCTCCCGATTATACACGGAACTTATATAAAGTCGTCTAAAATAGTATAATCCCATATACCATATATAATACTTAAAGTTGCAAAATTCTTAAACACGTAATGCTAATTTCTTTGCAGCAATGCTTTGACAGCCGAGGAAACTTTGTAGGTGTATCATACTTTTCATCGTTCGATATTGCTGGCGTTTCTTCCCTTCAGCGAGCAATACTATCTGTTTTGTGTCAACGTTTCACCGACAGGAAACAGATAGCAGTAGCTGTTCTTTGTTAAATAAGCTCTACGTCATGGAAGATTCCTCGAGCTTACTCTTTCATTTGGCCGACTTACAATTTTGTCTCGAAACTCTCTTTTTCGCGAAGACATTCGGTGAAAACGAATCACGCGTCATTTTTCTCCCTGGATATTGCTCGATACATTGCTGCCACATTTTTTGCAGTTATTAAATTTTCTCCTTCAGTATAATGATGAAATAGGTCGCTTGTTTCGTATAGAGGTATGACATCCGATCAACGGATGTTAAATGCGTTTCAGCAATCGACAAAATCCTTTGAATTCTTTGTACAGATCTATGATCTTGATCACATCATAAATTCGGATAAACTTTCTAATAAAAAGATATCGAGATCTGGCGTAATTTTCTCCGTCACCATTTCCATAGATCAACGTTTGGATTCCAAATGCAATGATTGTCTAAAACAAAACCGCGTCACGTGATCAAACATAAAAATACGTGATAACGTTGGAATTCGTCCGGCGTAAAATTATAGCTAGCTTTAATCGAGTTATTCTTTCCTTACAGATTGCTAAGGAACTTTTGAAATTTGTTGATCGTATATGAAGAAATGATTCTATGAATTCCCTATGGTCGTGAATTCCGCAAAAGTCTAGTCACGTTCCCGTTGATTGCAATAAGAAAATTAAAAGAGAATGTCCGAGATTCCAATCATATCGATCAACGATCAATACAGTCGATTTTAGGTTAAAAATGTGAACCATTTAATTCAGTCCTATTAAACGCATCGTTGCGCGGTCGGCCTTTCATTGCGAAACTTTCACGGCGTTCTAGCGTTTATATGTATATCGGATCAAGGTAGAGGCACACGAGCTTGTGACCTGTGCCACGATGTTTGAACTCCTTTGTAAATTCCTCGAGGAAAGTTGCACCTCGAAACGTGGTGGCGTGGAATCTGTAATTTTAATCTCCTTGTCTGCTTCCTTTGAAACATTCTTTGTAACAGTATTTACAAGAAATATACACGATTTTAATAAAATCCGCACTTCTACGTTTATACGTATCACGTTCATTTAAACGCAAAAGATTTGCAAATAGCAAATACAACTTAAATTCGTACCGGGGCTTAAATATAATCAAGTTAAGCCTCACGAGAAGTTCCTTATGTAAATACGTCGGTAGCAACAAGGCGAATGCCACTTTTCTCCACAGTTGTTAACCAAATTTCTATTTTCTCGAAGAAAACCGTCTCGCCTTATCCGTCTAAGACGTACCGCAACGATTCGAAATCAAATAAAAATACAACAACGTACGAGAAGTTGAACTCGGAATCGAAGCTCATCTCGAAAATTCTGTATTTTCTTCCATCTCGGTATCTCGCCGGATTGCACGGTATGAGGCAGACTCTTCAACTGTATGCGAGCTTTCGAGTCCGCCCTAGTCACCCTCTCGCGTTGAATAATTGCTCGTTAAGGCTCACCGGTCCGTCTTCTCTCACCTCACCTTCCTTACGGACGTATACACGCACATGTACATCAATCTAGCCAAAGTGTTTGCGATCCTTTTCTTCTTTTTCTTGCCTCTCGTTACATGGCGCCTCATAATTGCTTACTTTCTATGCGAAACACGTCTTTCTTTCTCCACCGATTTCACAAACGGGTTTGTTTCACGACGTCACGTCATTGACGCCTTTCATAAATCATAATTTCGTATTTGTTTTGCGATACCATAGTTGCGGCGGAATAAATGCACCGGTTTATCAAAATATCGTAATATCAAACGAATTATACAACGCGTTGAATTTATAACAGGCGCGTTGTAATATCGTACTGATGTCCCTTTTTTTACGTTTTTAGTGCGACTCCGGTGTGGCGGTTGATAGATTCTTCCATGCTCTCTACTCGGCAAAGAAGAACGATCTAATACCATTGTTACTGGGCACTGCCTGCTCCGAGGTCACGGAAACATTAGCCAAAATCGTACCTTACTGGAACGTGATACAAGTCTCCTTTGGATCCACCGCACCTGCCCTCTCGGATTCCACCGAATTTCCGCTTTTCCTACGAACCGTAGCGCCGGATTCAAGTCACAACTCTGCCAGGATAGCACTCATCAAACATTTTGGGTGGGACACTGTTACCGCTCTCTCGCAAACTGGTGACATGTATTCTCTGGTAAGCACATGAGTCGATGTAGCATTCAACAAGGAAGTTTAATCAAAGATACACGCCGTTCCAGCTTCTCGAGTACCTATGTGTTTAGTTTAATAGATTGCCATTGCGCCACTCAAAATTCCCATGTGACGAACAGTGTGTAAACTAGCTATTAAACTTTAGTCCCTTCGACAAAGCACGTTAAAATAAAGGGTTTACTTATGATGAAATACGAGTTTAATAAGAAAAATCTACTACAATTGTCTCTAAATGATACAAGCGATGTACAACTTTAACATTTACCTCCTTTGCTGCGAGGACGTTGCAGTATCGCTTTTTCGTTTCAGGCTGTGAACGATCTAGTCACGGAACTGGAGCAAGCGAATATTACGTGCACCGCTACTATCACCTTCGCAGAAAACGATTACAAGGAACAGCTGCAAACTTTAAAAGTAAGGCACGCCCAGACTTAAGCCTCATTGAATTTTTTTCACTGAATATGCTAGAGATTCGTGGCTGCCCGACGTGGTATACAGTTATGATGTATAGTTACGTTTAGTCGCCATCATTGTAGCTCTATCTTTGCGTTAGAAATCTTTCCACATTTACTTTACCTTTTAGAATACGAGACATATGCAAGCAATTTTAAATCTGTTCAAAAGCGTAGAATTTCAATGTGAGCGCTTAACAGTTGACCGTTTCAAAATTAATGTCAGACGCTACAATGCACGGCAAAATTCTCCGAAAAACTATTTATCGTACATTAGAGCGTATCAGGCCGTGTCGAGCAAGGCGAATAATTCGATTAACCGCGATGCTCCGTGCGTCTTTAATCACACTTCATAACTAATTGCTTGTCCGCCCTAATACGATAAAGTTGCATGAAAGATGCGGTGCTTGAGACGAGCGCGGAAGAGAATAATCCCCCTTGTTGAAATGCAATTTTATTCGATTACAGGAGTTGGACACACGAATCATCATCGGGAGTTTTTCACCACAACTGGCGCCACGCGTTTTCTGCGAGGTAAACCTTCCACAGAAATTAAAACTTATGGATGCAAGTTCGTTTCGCCTCGTTGCCAAACTCCTTTATCGTATAATGGTAGAATATGTTTCTGGCAATTGCGTGACTTCTAGCGCGGAAAAACAACGGTGACCAAAGTCGAGTTACTTTTAGGATGAAAAGTTTTAAGTACCGAAACGTCGGATAGTTTTACGTCGTGTTGATTTTGCAAAACAATACGCAATAACAAAAATCACCGTATCCATTATATGCGATAGCTTTATGTAAATTTGACCTGGAATTCACTTGAAGTTTTAGTCTTTTAATGAACAGTACTAAAAAAAGAAGTATGGAACCCTAGACCGTGTACTTCATCATTTCAAATTTTGACGATTAAAATCGGTTCAAGGACGGAAACGTCACGTTCGCAATCTTATCGTTTCACGAAAGGTCATTATACGTAGATGTCACATGCAGGGAAATGACTCGTGGAAGGATTATGCTAAAAATGAAAAATATTTCTGTATCTGAAAGCCACACTGATTCACGTCCTTTCCCGTTATGTCACATCAGAACAGAAAAACAATGGTGCGTACAGATTTCTTGTTTAAAAGTATATTAATTTCGTAATTACAAGATGGCAGATTATTGATATACATTTACAAACTGCTCTTATTTACATATACAAAGGGATCTAAAATAAAAGGAAGGCGGAACAAAAAAAAAAGGAACGGAAGGAAGCAACGAGGAAAAATAAGATGGTATACATAACTCAATCATGAAAAAGATGGACTTGAGTTAGCTTTGCTTTCGAACGCAGAACTTATCAAGACGCTGCGTCAAGATTCGCCTGTCCTTTTTTTATTATCACTCTCCGGTAATCCAGTACACCGACAATTCTCTTCAAAATACGCGGAAATAAAACGCTTCGCGTTACACGCTAAATGTGTCGCGAATTTACGAGCGTTCAAACGCACATCGACGACAGTTCAATTACGAATTTTTACAGACGCTCATAAAATCGCTATCTCTGTGAGAATTACTCTTTTTGGTGTTACCACCGTGACATTATAATACGCAAAAAAGATTATTTTCGAATTTCAACGTACACAAAAGGTTCCACGACATACACGAACTTCACGAACTCAATTCTATTCTACACGATAAATTGAAATTTGTCTATCGCGGAGGACTTTACGCCTCGATTTTCAGGCGAAAATCGATGAAATGCAAACACATGGTCATAGCCTGTGTCCCTGCTACGCGAATAATGAACATTGTGTTGAAGTAGGACGCTCTCTCTCTCTCTCTCTCTCTCTCGTTGTCCTTCTCTCTTTCCCTCATCACTATTATCATGTCAATGGCTTTGTGTTTCAAGACCAGTACTTTCCAAGAACTGCTCGTCAGCTTGTTTATCAGATAATTTTTTATTGTCTAATCGGTCTTCATACCGATAACCATGTAAATTCGATCGCAAGTCGCCGACTTAACTCAAAGTAATCGATATTCTCGACGATATAGGAGATAATCTTTAAAGAAAATGGTAGAAAATTGCATTTACATGACGTATTCACTTGATTGAGGTGACTCGTGAAACTATCACTGCAAAATTAATCACGGAACAGAAAGGATGAGGATTTGGGTGATCTTCGTGCTTCCAACGTCGGAAGTGTAAACATCAGGTTTCTGCGCCTCTAATCTTCGCCTGTGTCTCGCCTACATGTCAAAATGAAGTTACGTTGGTGGAGTATAGGAAACGGTGTTCTCCTGATTACTATCTATCTCTAAGATTCCAATTAATTCGCATTCTCTTTTGATTCGGTATCGTTTAAATTGTATCTCTTAAATCCTCCAAACTGGAAACGTCCTATCGAGTCGCTCGTAGGTATATCTTATATAGGACTTTTTTATTTCCTCGAACGTCAGAAGTAGTATGGAAATAGCCGCGGGAAATATTTACATAAAAATGTAAATTTCTGATTTACAGTTGCTTTCGATCTTTTTCCTTTGTTTCGCATACCCGAAAGATACATAGGAGTTTATTAGAGGAAAAAGATTAAATTTACCAAAGCAGCTAAGCAATCGTGCTTCTTGTGAAAACGATTTTTCATCGGAGCGCGCCTCTGACATCTTGACCGACTATATTATTGCCAATCAGAAAGTAACTACGGCCGGCAGGCAATAACGCGTGCGTAGATGTTCGCAAGCGCTAGATCGACGATATCCACATCTTCTCCATTCAAACGATTGTGTAGTTCGTTACTTTTCCGATGTTTAATATTCACAGGTCAGGATCAGCCGTTTATTACGTCGATATGTATTCAGAGGCAAGGTTTTTCCTTTTCTTTGCGCGTACAACGAAACATGGAACGCGGAAACGTTTCTCCTATAAATCAACCGAAAATACAGATAACGCCTACACGGAATCTCGTAGCCTCGGACGGTGTCGTTTATAAACAGCGGGTGCATCCTTTGTTTCGTGACGCGTCTGAACAAAATTTATCGCTAAACCAATCGGCTGTTCTCTAATTACGGGCTAATTTCTTAAAAAATAATTACGAATTTTTGTCGAAAGCAGCTGAAAATAATCCGAGATCTTCGCCTTTTATAATTCGAACTGTAAATAGTTCGTGGCATTCGTTTCAATACATCCACATAGGGCGTAAAGGTACAATTTATATCTCTGTATTATCGGTTTTAACGTCGGTGATAGTTCCGAGCGAGAAGAAACATTAAGTCCTGATTTACGTGAAATCGCGTGTTCGAGCGGTAAATACTTCGCTCGCCCTTTCTTTGCTACTGAGAACAATATTATGTCTACGTATTCCAGGCACATTTCTCATTTTCACCGGATGCCTCAGCATGACAACAGTTGCGAATTCACAGAACAGCCTGCATCTTTGGACGACTAGGGCGCGCCATTCAAACGTGTCCCAGTTTTTTAACTTTGTCTCTGTGCAAAGCGACGAAAGACAATGAGGCGTAAATACGACCGACGATGATTTCCCGATAACCGGCCGGCGATCTCTTCTTCCGGACTTAAAAGCTTTAGAAGAGTCGAGCCACGCCGGAAAGGATAAGAACGCTGCATACGAATGCATATCCAGCCGTCTCTTCCGAGTCAACGCAATGACATCTTTCGGTCACGTGAAACTCGCTGATTGAGTAGGAAATTTGCTGTTTGAAATCCGCGTTAAAAGTTTTTACTAGTAGCATATAAAAACTGTGTAACGTCAAAGGGACGATACATCATTCAAGACAAAATACCGTAACGATGTCCGTTTCATATCATCCTAACTGACAAATGACGTTACTAAAATACATTCTATTAGTAGTATATATATATATATATAGCCAAAAATATGTTACACGTTAAATGAAATAAATCGGCATGCGAGAATAAATAAACGAAAGTAGAGTGGGAAGAAAAGGGAATGGACAATGCGAAAAATGGGGTGTATTTTATAAAGACATCTCGAAGGGTCTGAGAACGATCCCCATCTTGGAGTCATTTCTCATTACTCTGATTGTCCGTCGTCTGATGAGATCATAGTAAATATTCATAGTAGGTCAACACGTCTGTTCGATCCTCTGGATACGATTTGCATTCTCGGAAATTCTCTACAATCACTTTCTTTTCCTTGACGAGAGTGCATTTGATGGTCGATCCTCGAAGTCGAATGTATCGCATTGTGCGGAGAATGTGACGCCGCGTTAATTTCGAGGTACATACGACACGAGAGAGAATTGTGTAAAACTGCAGAACTGTAAAACGTCTCGCTCCGTAACGAGTTCATCCGCTCCTTTTTAAAAATAAAAGAGTTATCCAAGTAACCCATATATTCGAGGAAACATAAGAGCACGAAACGTCCACTAAGAGCCAGGTCTAAAGCTCGTCTTATCTAGCTCCGTAAACCAGCGGCTCTCAGCAGCCAGATGAACATTTTCGCTAAATATTCCGTAACTCCGTTAGTCGCTTCCCCTATTAACCACTCTATCTTTTTTACTTTTTCTTTACTTGTTCTGCCAGGCTTGGAAGTTGGGTATGCACGGAGGAGACTACGCATGGATTCTGCCAGGTGATACGATCGACTTGTCGAAGAGGATGGCTAATTCGTTGCACTCGGAACCAGAAGAATGTACCCCATCGCAGCTGTCTCAAACTCAGAATGGTTTGATCATCGTCGAGAGTCATGGCGCTGCCTTAGAAAACGAAATAAGTTCGTCGGGTCTGGTAAGTACTTTTCCAGTTACCGACACATTTGTCAGAAAAGTTCCATACTAAACTGGAAAACGGAGCGTTTCTCGAAAATTCTTCGACTAGAATAGCCCTTCTGCAGTAGAAAATCTTTTGTAGTGTCTCGATATTTTCTATAGATTGCAGCAATTACTCGAACCGCCACTGGACCAAAGTTTCTTCCATTAATTAAGTCTCGGTCGATGTTTGACGAAATACTTAATAATATACGCAACGTCGTTGTCGAGAATTAAAAGCGTTAACGGAGTAGCGTGTAGTCTTGGCATGTACATGCTCGTTATAGCTGGCATAGCTGTATAACACACGCAGACCTGTTTTCGCGTCCATTAGAGAGAGACGTCGGTGAAATGGTATGGTTGAAAGAGTGTGATAATGGCCAGCAGCTTCCTCGTATCGAACTTTCCACGTTCGAGCAATCGAGCTAATGACGAACTCACATGCTGCTAATTACATTTCACGAGGGAAGAACCTGATCCCGACGAAATTCGAACGGAACGTGCTCCGGAATTGGTTACGTTTCTTCGACATACCCAACTCTTCTCCAGTACTGTCACACCGCCGAAACTCGTCCAGATCCAACCCTCGGTGACTCGCAGTTGTTACGAAACGGTTTGCTTTATACTTTTTCAAACAGCATCATGAATAATTCCGAGTGCATTCAACTATACTGAATATTTACGCGCGCACGTGGAAAACTAGAAATTCACCGTCCCGTGAGTTTTCACGATATCAGAGTCAAAAACGAAGACGCGTTGCAACGTATGTCGGTTGTCCGATTTGCATATTCTGAGGAACGAAACAATACGAGAATAGAACAGAATGTTTTATCGTACAAGAGACAACCTTTGCCACAAAGATCTGAATTCTGACTTTGAGAAGCCACATACATATATATTACATTTCTCTGTTGAGCCGAAATTCGCGTAAATAGTTTTCGTGATCCATTTGTTTCCCACCGGAACATGCACGTTTAATCGATTTAGCTAAAAATATGATAAACGAGGGAAACAGAATTTCTCTCAAACTCGTCCGTAACGTTCAATAACGGAAAATGAAATTAGTAATACATTTGTTTCGCTATATCGGCATTTCGAATATGCACTCAACGTTATATTAACATAACGAATTTTGATCTCTACGACAAATACTAGCGACTACTCGATTCTCCTCTTTTTGGTTACATCGAACTGTACCGATTAATTCGTTAATATTTACTATCTGCGTGAAAGACGCGTTTTTACGCTATCGGATGAAAGAGAATAGATTTTTCACTGAAACTGTCGAATCGACCGAAAGTACTCTCGTTATTTTAGAAAAAGTGCTATTCATTGTCTCGGGAATAATATTCGAAAATGTTACCCCTTACGGCAATTTCCTTACTTCCATGGCGCAGTGTTCCCAAATAAGTTAATAAGAAAGAAATTTGTTTTTAAAGACGCTATTATGGAATACTGAAACTGCAACTTTTCCTTTTTTTGTATAACCTTCGCCGTAAAGGCTGATCAAGCTAGAGTCACTACAACAAAAAGCTACCGTATATTTTCAAAGGATTACGCGAGCTTCGTTTTAACTATTAGTACACTCGATAAAAATAGATAAGAATGGTAGTTCCGTTCTAAATATGCGCATTAACTCGAATTATATTACCCGATTAGCCGTAATACAGCAACGGTATTTTCTGCACAGACGAGTAACAATTTCACGTTGGAATTGAGAAAAAGAAGCGCGACAGACTCGAAGTTCGAAGGACAGACCTACGACGCCGTCTGGGCTATGGCACTTGCTTTGGAAAAGACCGAAAACATCTTAAATAAGGACAACATTAGCGTAGTCCAATATACGCATGCTAGAAAGGACATTGCGTTGCGACTATTGGAACAACTGAAACTTTTACGTTTTAACGGAGTTTCGGTGAGTATGAAATACTACTCGACCGATAAAAAAAGAATGCATGAGAATTCATGAAGTCATCTATTCTTCAAGTATTTAAGCATTTGATTCGGCCTGTATGCAAATGATTATACGCGTACATTCGTGAAACTAAAATCATCTAGCATTCTGCTTTCATCATCCAAAATCCAGCATTCAAACTTTCGCATCGATAATTCACAAAAGCGATGGAACGATATCTTTGGGAATTTTCATGAACGACTCGTATCGAGGAGAAGAAGAAACGTATTTATTAAAAAAAACACGATGACTATCGTGATAATGAGCTTATCGGCGGACGAAATTGTTAATAGAGGTTTTCCATGTCAATCGAAACGAATAGTTTAGTCATCGTTCGTTCTAGGGACCGGTATCGTTCGATGGAGCCGATCGAGTGGGTATCACAGCGTTCTCTCAGATATACGGTGAGTAAACTTTATACCATACAAGTACGATTTACTCGTAATTATATCGAATGTAATGGTACACGAATAAAGACGGACGTGTAATAGGGCAAATCAGGAAACAGGGCTGGAAATTGCTGACAATTGTGCGCACCTAACGGCGCAGTATACCGCGTGCGTTTTCGCATCTCAGTTAACTGACACTTCCCATTGTTGAATGTTCCGTCAGCGATATGATTTCAGTCGGTACGATAGCGGTTTCGTCCTAATGCATTCCTCCGTTAAACGCGTTACGTACGATCGCCCGAATTGTTAGGCATTGCGATACACTGTTTCTCGCTGCTCCTGTTTACGTCAATTTCTTATCAAATGAACGTTCACACAACACACGAATCTGTCGATTATATTTACGGAGAATTCACGTGCGTGATGACCTGTTCGCGTGTTATTTGAAGTATAAAAATAAAAAATTGCTTGCGTGAAAAAATATCAATGTGTCATGCACATAAAATGACGTATCGAGCGATAATCGATTGAGATTTCGTAATAGCCACGAAGGTTGCGCGTAGAAGAATTTGGAAAAAGCTAGCGTGGGAACTAAATTTGAAAGAGCCATAAGGACATCTCAGTGTCACGCGCATGGAGCTTTTCGCGTGGCCGACACGGCAAAGACTGCGGCTACTCGGATCCACGATCTAAAGCACGAAACGAGATCGGCGTGAGCTTCGTGCGAACACGAGCAAGGATGTTTGCCATTCTATCCGCCGGATGTCGGTAAGAAGCCGATGAATAATTAATGAGAGAGGACCCTCAGGAATCGGCAGCGAAAGGGAGCGTGCGTGAGAAAGGAGAAAAACCAGAGATAGAAAACAAGAAAGGCCGGAATGTATTACTTCGAATTCGTATTAATTGTCATTCCGACCAAGAGGTAACTTCGCGTCTCCGCAACACCAAACACGACCAATAAATATATCGTGTTAAACTTTTTCCAGCAAATTTTATCTCGACAAATGTCACTCGTGTAAATTGTCGGAAGTCGGTCTCCCTCCATACATTTCAAGAATCACGGACTGAATTCTTCCGAATAACGACGCAAGCGCACTGTTTGAGTGGCCTCGAAACGCCATCCTCGCGAACGTACGGACGTGCAGGTCTTTGTGAAATTAAGCCTTCTTTCGAGCAGTATGACCTCGATGCGCCGTTCGTGTTAACGACACTCGCGTTCTTACATCAGAATCACTTCTCCCGTTTCAATTTCAATTCGTTCAATTGATGACTAATGGACGGTATTTAATTGGACTTTTTGCAGAGTTATTCCACGTATTTTACGCATTAATGGAATATCGCTTTTTTAACGTGATCGAAAATCAATCTGCTACAAATTGTCTACACCTTTATAAGCGCCGTGAAACTGAGACCAAGATTCATTACTTCTTCGCTCTTTCTTCTCTTCCGCCTCTCTCTCTCTTTTTTTCTCTCTCTTTCTCTCACTCTTTCGTTCTTCTACCTCTTGTTTTACAAATATCTCGTTGGAAGACGGTTGAACAATCTTTTAAAAGCCCTGATAAGAAACGTTTCTCCCTCTTTCCTACTATCCTCTCTATCCTCCTTTCTATCTCCTATCTACTTTCCTACTTTTTACTTTACTTATAGGTGTATCCAGCGATAAGACTAAAAATCTCCGAATTGTGCTATTTCTCCGCCCTCCTTCATGATATATGTATATCAAACATCTTCGTAAAAGTTGATTCGCGTTACCTATTTTGGTACCTTGAATTTACAAAATTTCTCATGATCTTTCCGCTGGGAACTGTATACGTACTGTACGAAATCGGTTAATCTCGGATGCTGACAATGAAAGAATTTATGTCTTTCGGTAAGACGTTTCTAAAAGAAGCAAAAGTTGGCAAATTCCCTGTACGGATTTCCAGAGATCCAGGGATTTACCAGAATCGACTGATTTTCCAAACTCTTTTACGCAGTTCATATAGTTGAACGATTATTTACGATACAACGGCTAGTTGTCTGCTCGCTAACCTTGCCCGAACTTCGAAGAAGAAGCTCCTTTTTCTGAACCACGCTTCAAGCATCGATTTCTGATAAAGTCAACGAACTGGCACGAATTTCCGTCAGCGATAGGTAGCGGCGTTTACAAAGAAGCTTCGCTAGTTCGGACAAGTTGGATACCATCAACTGCTTCCTCCTTTGCCTCCACGATTTCTGTTACCATTATTCTGTACATTTTTTTTTTATTCCAGTTTACCTCTCCCACAGTGTTTCATTCATCCAACCAGTCGACACTCGAGATCCTACGGCTGTAATCCATCAAATCCTGTAGCGGATATAGTCACATCGGCGCGGACCGCATATTTAACTTCCAAGCATAATCACGAAGACAGGGAATAGAAAAAAAGGATCGGTCGTCTGTTATTTGCTTCTTCTTTTTGCCGCAACAGCCGAAGGCAATGTTTTCTAACTTTCGACGTTAATCGGGATTAGATCCATCTGTCTTGTTTAAAGCCAAATAATATGATAATTAGACGAATATTCTATTTTAGCCGATGATATACTGTCAAAACTGTACAATTTTTTCTTCTTCATTATCTCCTAGAATTATAACCAATGAAATTGAGAATGTTTGATCAGCTAAAGTAACAATATCGCAGCTATGCTACGAATATGCAAACTTCGAAGTCAGACCGATTATGTGACTTTGTTATATTACGGCAACCACTATATTATTATAAGATAAGTTCCTAAGAAGCTGCGAGGACGAATTTGCAAATTCGGCGCGTGAAAAACTATGTAGTACGAGTTTACGTGCAATTTAGGAGGTAAGTAATTTAATGTGCAGAAGAAACTCGAATACCTGTCAAGGTGAAAAAGCATCGAGCATGTACGCTTAAACTTCACGAAACAGATACACATAGGCAGTATCCGTGAATGCGCTGCTTAAAAAACGATTGGCAGACTGTCTTTATCTTCAGTCCTCGAAAATAACAGTGCTTTGGTATGCGGAAACCGAAAATGGAACAAAATAAGTATTATTTTGTGTATCTGACTGCTGTCATTAAGCTGATGAGAAAAAATCCCAATAGCGTCCGGCCTGTAAAATGTACGAAGACAACAGCTTGATAGAACATTTCTAATCCGAGCGATCAGCCATATCTGCTGTCTGCACTTCCCAAAGAGTTTACGCAAGACAAGCTAAAATCCGATTTCGGAAATAAAATCGAATCTATTTTGAAGCGTTGTTCCGTAACATGTCCGAAAAAGTAAACTCAGTCCTAATCCTTGGGAAGCCCCTCGCTTAGTCATGCTTATACCAATACAAATAGGAATTCTATAGTCTCGGTGTACTCGGGGTCTTTAGAACTCGGTGTATTTTCGACTTTATCGGCCGTGTCGCACAAGTGAATCACGGCTGGAAAAGGGTATTTTGTAGGAGGACGGATGGGTTTCCGGATAGATGTGAGAGGAATAAAGGATAGAAATTAAACTTCCAACTTTATCGGGCCTTCTTCTCGATAATTCAATTCCTTGTACGTCACGAAACTTGTTATCCTTATGTCGTAAGCTCTGGATTCGTCAAATCTGTGACACGAAACAAATATTTAGGTAGAAACGCGAAGTCGAAATAATTAGAAGCCGCGTTTCTTCTTAGATTAAAATCCCAAGCAATTTAATTTGTTTGCTCGAAAGGAAACGCATACAAAACGAAGTGGGGGAACATGGGAATTAAAATCTTGTTTCGATTTATCCTATCCGGTTACTTCTTGACCGATTATTCAATTCGTCGAGAGTCACTCGTTTATACTAAAGCAGGAGATCTCTTATAGTTTTCCATTTACAGGCAACGATTTCAGAAGAATAGCGATCTTCAGTCCAGAAGATGGAAAGCTAATAATGAATTGCTCAGGATGCGCAATGACAAAATGGCCGGATGGACGTCCCCCCGTGGCTCGAAGGGTTTTCCGGTATGTACTGTTCTATCTGGTTTTATCATTCGCTCGTTCTCTGCGAACATTGAAATCTGACTACCACAAAAGATCCGAGCAATTACATATATCAATTAGTGTTTTGTCTTTCAGTTACCCACTAGTTGAACATCTACCGCGAATTCGAATATCGACGCATCGTTAATTGAAAATTACATATACAATCAGACGTACAATAATCAAACCATACCCTCTCCTTACGTATTTAATTATACAGATAATGATAAATAAATCATTGGACGCTAATGGATACATTTCAAATCGCTGTTGATAAATGAGAGCAACGATGTCAAATATGCCATTTCTAGCCATATAATTATTTACAATCCATGTTATCGTTTCTGTATGCTAATAAGCTATTATTTGCGCGATAAACGTGAAATCGACAGGTTCAGCAACCGAGAATTCAATCGCGTTAAGGACGGTTGCATGTAAAATTCAATCACATAAGCAATTCACATAAAATAGCTGTAAAGATCTCCCTTGCCAAATGGGATTACAACTTACGATACGATACAACGTATAAGTATACGACATGAAGGATAACTATATATTCGGATTCACGCTTTCTCGTCGGGTTAGTAAAATTTGATTATCGTTCCCCGACGGAAATGTTTCATAAATCATATGTTTTGGGAAATATCGTGAAATACGACGTGGTCTACTTTCGAAAGACACCAAGCCTTAAAGGATTATGAAGTTGAAAAACTTGGCATTCGCGGTTATTCTCGTTATTCGTGAGATTCGCTACAGTCCTCGTTATGAGTCTATTACTATTCAAGAACATTCTAATAATAACAAATGGCTTATTTTTCTTACGACCAGGTTGAGAGTGGTAACAGTAGCACCTGCAGCTTTTCTAGCAGTTACTTGTCTCGCTAGCGTTGGTGTCACTTTAGCGTTCGCTTTCTTGGCGTTCAATTTACATTTTCGTAAACACAAGTAAGTTTTACGATGTTTCCGTCGTTTCGCATTGATCGTATAGAAAATGTAAAGTGTTCCGTTTCTTATGACTGGCAGGAGCATAAAACTCTCGAGTCCTAGACTGAATAATATGGCTGCCGTCGGCTGTGGTTTAGTCTACGGTGCGGTCATACTTCTGGGCTTGGATCACGCCACGCTACCGGATAGCAACGACTACTATCCTACAGTGTGCACAGTGAGCATTAATTTTCTATTTGCTAACAGTCGTTAGTTTGGTAGGTGAAATTATGTTGCATCGCGTATATCTATATATACAGATCGAACTATTTCCATGCAACGTTACACTTTGTATTTCGTACGATATGTCACACGGTTTTTCAGGCAAGAGTATATTTGTTGTCTGCTGGCTTTTCCTTGGCATTCGGATCGATGTTTACCAAGACCTATCGCGTTCATCGAATCTTCACTAGAAGCAGAAGCGGCGTTGTCAAGAACAAGGTACGATATGATTGAAAGTACGGTTGACATTTAACGCGCAGTATAATTCTACTACCTACAGTTACTTCAGGATACTCAGCTTATAAGCTTGATCTGCGTTCTGCTACTGATAGACGGCCTCGTGGTAACCTTGTGGGTAACTTTTGACCCCATGCAACGTCATCTCCGAAACCTAACTCTGGAAATTAGCCCACAGGATAGAAGCGTAGTCTATCAACCTCAGGTATCGAAATCGAAACGACGTCGAAAACAATTTCACCCTTACCTTTGCAACTTTGGTAGAGAGGCTCATTAAGATATGGATGACGTTCCCTTTAACCAGCGATAATCAATTAATTTACATCGTTGGTTTTCGATACAGGTAGAGGTGTGCCGTTCTCAACACACGAACAGCTGGTTGGGCGCACTTTACATATATAAAGGTCTATTGCTAATCGTCGGTGTATACATGGCTTGGGAAACGAGGTAAAAATATTGAGTTAACCTGCATATTTTATATACGGAATAGTTTTTGTAAGTAAGAATTCATTAAAACAATCGCTCGGGGAAATCTGTCCACATGGAACTTCCAATTGGAGAAGCAAAGTCGAACTGGAGTTTAATGAGGGATGCCATTAGTGCGTTCATTAGCAAAGATGTTTCCTCTTTTTGTCGGAGTTTTAGCATTGAGCTGTTGATATTAAAACGTTCCAAGGCCAAGTCGAGAATATAGTAATGGAAGTATCGATTTATTCATTGTAGAGTTAATGTAATTTTGATCAACAATTTAATTCTTTATTTATACTTATACATCTATGTTAATTATTTCTTACTTTGTACTTTTCTATATCATGCATAATTCCAGACACGTGAAAATACCTGCTTTAAACGACTCGCAATACATCGGCATGAGTGTTTATTTCGTGGTGATCACTTCGGGGATTGTGGTAGTGCTGGCAAATTTGATGTCCGATCGCGCAACCTTGGCCTTCGTTACGATTACCGCTTTAATCTTGGCTTCAACGACCGCAACGCTGGCGTTGCTGTTTCTCCCGCAGTTAACAAACATCTTGGCTGGCGAAAGGGCCGACCCTGTTGTCCAGAGTCTCGGCCTGAAGATCGAATGCAATACAAGGAGATTCGTGACCGATGATAGAACGTAAGTAACAGCTACTGTTGTCGCGATACGCCGCGTCGCGCCAATGACTACTTCGCAGATAAGAAAAAGGGGGTCGAAAGCAAATGGAAAATCAGAAGAAAACAAGAGCGAAGAAAGAGGGTAAGCACAATGGCGCTGGATACGGTGACAATAAAGGTTTCTTTCGCTTGGTAACTAATCGTTTGGACGGATCTAACTCGAGACGATATCTTTTTATCGGTGCTCGGTGGCTGAACTCTTCGCGTTATTCCTAACGGTACCAAGGTACGATTCGTTTTAAACCAGGACACAGACATCGTTCATCATATTTTATTCAACTACCGACTTTCACTGAATTTTCTTTCGAACGGTGCCTGCTAAAAAAAAGTTTATTGAATTTTCCATTGAGAATTTATTCGATATCGAGTTAGAGAAGAGGACGAGATCGCATTACCATCAACGTTTAAAATTCCCGATAAAAATTCGTTGGATGTTACCGATCTATTGAAAATAGTACGCGAATTAGTATGTGATATTCGCAAGCCTAGTTACGACACTACGGTATGCAACTGCTTTTTAACGAATTTAACAAAAATTATATTTCATGGTGCAACAGCGAACTTCAATACCGCGTGGAAGTACAGAATCGCGTGTATCGTCGTGAAATGGCACAGCTGGAACTGGAATTGGCCAGATTGGAGAAACAATTGGCACAGGAACCGGTTGAACCATCGCACGCTTCGTCGAGCGCATCGATTCCACAACGCAATCCCAGCATCGGGGGTGGTCTACCTTTGTTATTGCTCAGCGTCCTCCCACCGGTCATCCCTAGGGCTAGCTGGCCGTCCGCTGATTCGTCCGGTGAGTAAGATTCTTCTCCACATGATGCAAGATTCGTTGTGCAAATAAATTCGTGACGAATATATAATCGAAGATCGTTTCACGATTCGTTACCCTTCGCCAAACAAAATCGTCCCTGTTTAAATTTGCACAATGAATAAACTGTTTTATCAAGGAGAGAAAGAAGGAACGATACATAATTAATGTTCTTCTCGTTTCGTCGTCCTTCCATCATTCAGATGTTCGAGAAAGGTGACCGAATTCCGTTTATTGCACGCAGTTATCTGAACGTTTATGACGTTTACGTGCTTGTATCAGTATTTAAAAAACTTGTTGAAAGTTGAAAGAGGAAATTAGAATAGGGAAACCAAATGTTTCAAAAGTGTTCCGATTCGTATTGCGATACAAGAAAACATTCCCCAATTTGCTGACTTGCCTAATGTTTAAAGACGGTTATGTTATTTTTCGAGGAAAACTGCATGAAAACTGTATTGCCGAACAATGTTTCTTGCGCGTTTGTTAATAGCGTACAACGTTCATCATGCTGCGGTAATTTAAAGTTTTGTTACTCTGTCGATTTGATACAGCTATTAAATAAAATTAGCTGCTACTTAAAACTGCACATGAAACAGTTAATACAAAACCAACCAGCTTGATTGTCAGCCTGTTATTGCATTGGTCTGTATTACTAGCCTGAGGACATAATTCATACAGTTCTGACATATTAATTGCCATTCGAGATACCAGACTGCACTCGTATTTCCCCGAGCTCTAAGTCCCAAACCGCTTGACAAGTTTGGACAAGTCTCTGACAGGTGTATGTACGTGCATACGCCCCATTCTGCACGCTAAATTGCACGTTTGATCCAATGTTTCGGAATGCAATGACATCCAATCGAATAGAATCGATGATAAAATTTGACGGTCAACCGAATGAATCTGCAAATACTTAAAGCAGGATCCCCGTTTATGCTTTTGTTTAATTCGTAAATAACATAAAGCTTGTCGATCGAACATTACCCCGTGATGACATTCGATATTGAAAGACGATCTATTACACACATGTAAACACGAAGATCTTATTTAGAGAATTCGGGAACATTGCGTTCTCACGAAAAACGCGAGCGGTTCTCCTCCTTCCTCTTCTACGATATCTTAGCACCTGCTTCCGCTTTCGTACTGTGTGCTTCAATTCGCCTTATTGGCTCGAATGTCAGTAAATATTAATATCTATTATTAATGCAACACGATTGGCAATTGGGCACGTATAGACTTGATTTTTCTGTAAATTAGGAATACGCCGCGGTACTGTAGCGTTTAGCAGCCAACCGGATTTGGAACCGGACGGCACACGAAGAAGTCTTGCAGATATTTACAAACTTCACCGACGAAGAGAGACGGAAGGACCAAATCGTTTGGGTGTTTTTCAGCGACTCTTCAGTCTTTTCGGCAGTCGTCCTACCAGCAGGAAAACTTCGACTGCCTCGTTTACTGGTAAATTGTATAAAAAAAGTTAAAAACTACTAATGGAATATAGTGTAATATATAGTGTAATAGTGGAAACGGTTAATCATGTCAAAATCTCATAGGAGTAGCATCGGCACTACGGGTTCACATGGGCTACATTGCCGGTTTGGTACCAGGCACGAAAGCAGCATCTACGTGTCAAGTTAATGCCCAAGGCAGTCGTTCGCCTCATCCTCGATGTGGCTCAGGACCAATAATTAGTATTACTAGCGAAGAAGATCGCAGATTAAGCCTGGGGCTACATCGTAAAGAGTACAGCGAGCCCAGAGTCAATTTTAGTCTACCACCCAGTAAGTACGCCCAAACTATTTCTTTATGGTGAATTATTTTATCGAGTACTTATATCGTTTCATTCCAAATACAGCGAGTACGAGATATCAACGAATCGCAATGAAATATATGTAAATCTATTGTAACGTACGTATTTTGAACCGCTCTTCTTCTAGAAGCGAGTACCAGCCAAACATCGTCACGAGAAAAAATTCGGGGATCTCCGCGATTTCCACATCGGATAGTGCCGACAAACAGTTTAAATACGATTGCCCCAGGATCCTCGATCTCGAGATCTCACCGATGGCATTCCATGGAAGACGCGAGAAAAACTAAGGTCTCTCAACTCCCTCGTGGCTCATCGTGTAGCCCTAGCTGCGATGTATGGGCCACTCGTGAATTCGGAATTCCATTAAGTGAACTGGGAAACACTGCTCGAGGCAAGAAAACATCAGAATCATTAACCTTAACCATTATGGCGGAATCGAATGTAAATTCTGATGACGCAAAGCTCGGCAACAATTTAAAAAAGCTCTTCGAAGAAAATGATACGCAGGGTAACGTTAGTCCTGCCGACTCGGAGCTGAAAATCACCCGATCCATATCCTCATCGTCTTCGTCACCAACAAACACTAGGACATCGAGTGCCACATATGGTATGTCTTCTTCTAGAAAAGAATCCAGTTCCGAATCTGCCCAACTAGATACAAGTACAAACTTTATTCAGAAATCAGAGTGTTCTCGACCCTCAAGTCCAACAACTCGCGCGACCAATTTGAATATCCCTGCAGAGATGGATAGTCATATGAAAGCATCGTACGAAAATGGAAAATCAACTGCCTCGTAGATTAAAACAATAAGTTGCGGAAAAAAACGATTTCCTGTTGCAATATTCTTCCTTCCTGTACTAATTGTCTCCTGACACATATGTTCTTAATCGAGAGAGAAAAATCTACTCTCGCTACTGTTTATGATTGATAAAAGATGAAGGATCATCGGCAAATTTCCGAAGAACACGACACTTGAAAATACCGCTGGCTCCTTCTTTTTATATTTTTAATTATATTTATTTTATTCTTCGATTAAAAAATAAAACATTATAAAAATGCAATTGTATACGCGACAATCTTCAGTATTCGTATTCATGAAAAATCAAGCTCAAATTGATTGCACAAAAATTTAGTGCGAGGGTCAAGAGAACCAATCACTGTTTAAATTTATCGTGTGTGTTCCTTAGTAATTGTGCCAAAGATAAAACTATGGGGCCCGTAAAAGTATACAGCTGATCGACTTTATGAATTATCACTTTATGGAGGGACCAAAGTATAATAATAATCTCTTCTTCGTTGTCTAATCGATGTTTAATTGTTGGAAGTTCATAATATTTATCGATGAGTTCAATAATAAATATAATAATTCTGATTGTATTTTAATTGCTTTATTATCGTTTCGTAAAACTAGACGACTCAAATTATGTAAAGTCGTAGAGGGCATGCTGAAAATACTCTTACAGGTCCAACGTCAAAGTGTTCAGAACCCAACCCTTCCTGAAGTACCTGCACTCGATGTAACAGAAAAATATCTCTTCGTAATACAGAATCATAAAAACAAAAATATTGGTTTCTTCTGTAAATCTTCAAGTGTGATGTACTGATATTTTAACATTAATACGCGTAAAGAG
This sequence comes from Bombus huntii, assembly GCF_024542735.1. NCBI lineage: Eukaryota > Metazoa > Arthropoda > Insecta > Hymenoptera > Apidae > Bombus > Bombus huntii. The sequence continues at coordinate 2,313,287 of NC_066244.1, forward strand.
TACATATTATATAAATAAATATATATACATATAGATAAAAAGAAAACAAGTGGGAATATTTCCCACGTTTCGTACCTCGAGTATCTCGTATGTGTCAATCACTGAATTATTAACTTAATACTAAGCAATAATCTTTGTCGGTGCAATTAAAAATGGTGTAATAAAGACATACATATATATTCTACCTATTTATTGCAAATAACATTATTTCCATTCTATTAAGAATAAGTAGTGATCTCCTTTGAAAGTAAATCAGAATATTTTATTATTTATCTATTTTTAGATATAACGATGCACATGAATTAGTAGAGTAGAAAAAATTATATATTTTTGTTAACAGAGCAATTATTTACATTATGCCGTAATTGCAACTGCAGATTTCATACATACGAATGATGTAATGGATATAATTATGTACGATAGAAGTTAGGCTGATTCGTATAAGATTAAGAGAACAAGTTTTACCAGTACATATAATAGAGAGAATAATTATTTGAATACACATAAAGAAAAAAATTCTGATAAAATAAATTATACAAGCAATATTTGTCTATAAATATTTGCATATATTTACAATGGTATTGCATTCCAAGACATTTAAGAAACTTAACACATTGCGTTCGCTTTACAATATATGGATGTATGTGTATAGAGTATACACAAATATTATCATCTAACAGAGCTATGCAATTTATAATTGCAAAATTAAAAAGATCTTGAACGTACATATTCCATAAAAAACATAAAATAAAACATAGAAAAACATAAATTAGGAAATTTATATTAAATTCCAATGTGTATTGATCTTAATATTAATCAAAATCCGTTCCGATATACAAAGTAAAGCATTGAATAATGTTTTTTCGATACTATAAAATAATTAACAAGTTTTTTTCTAATTTTTTCATTTAGAATACGAATAAACGTTTTTCAATTGATTAAATAAAACGTTAAAATCACAGATTCAGGATCATATTTAAACCTAGAAATTACTACATATGTACTACTTTCCGATCGATTTTGTTTCGAAAAGTCGTGCCTCCATTAGCTATATAGTTGCCTGAAATGACAAACGATCAAGGTTAATATATTAATAATCAAAAGATGAAATAGGTTCCATGTAAACTTACAGTGATTTTTTCCAGTATAGTTTCTGCTGGTTTATCCTTTCGAACAAGTTCTTTTGGACTTGCTTTGATTGGTGTACATTTTTCTTCCTCCATTTCGCTCTTTTTCTCTGGAATTTTCAAAGCATTTTGCGCTTCTATCCTTTTACGATTTAAGAACGCCATGCCATGGACTCGAAGATGTTTATCTACCGCCGCCTTATCTTCAAAAACCGCCATACAAACATGACATTGATTTGCTTCGATAGACTTTCCTTCAGCCTCGAGATCATCCACATTATCAGGAGCGTAGGAAGTATTTTGTGCCATATAAGTTATGGGATCCTCTATCCCGTGAAATGCTTTCAGATGCATTTGTAAACTAGGTACTACCACAAAATTGTCTCCACATTCCAGACATACTAAGTATCGGCCTTTGATTCTATGATTGCACGCGATATGCTCTCTCAAATTTGTCATATTCGAGCATCGCTGATCACATTTCTTACACCTGAAATTACCCTCGCTATCTTCGGCTGTTTCTTGTGTTACACATAACCCAAGTCCTGTAAAATTTACGTTTTTCCCATCGGTATTATATTTTTTTGGATTCCACCGTCGTCTTCTTTTTGAACTCGATATAGTACTTTCGGACTTGCGCTTTTTGTTATCTAATAATTCCTTGTAACCACCATTAATGAATTCTGGTGACATTCGTAGTAAGTTTATGGCAACTGCTGATAGCTTACAATCTTGCAAATGTTTACCCTGAAAATGATTACTTATAACTGATTTGGATGTATTTATTAATTCCCTGCATAAAGGACAATGAAAGTTTAGGATCTCATTTGAATTAGTTGGATTGATTAGAGCAATTCGTCGAGGAAAATAGCGATTAACTTCTTGATCGCGTGAAAATACTGCCATTTTTCCTCCTTTCGCTATCTGCCCAGCTTTCTTAGATCGATTCAACTCAAGCACGTGTTGAGGAATTCTAACAAGCGGAGGAGGTTTCAAAATTAATTCATGTGTTATAGCCTCCGGTTGTTTTTGACTCTGTGTTTTGTTCGAAACATCCCTTGCTTCTTGTTTTGTTTCATCTAATTGAATTTTTGCTTTTTCGCATGATGTGTCATATGTACTCTGGTCGTTTTTCACTTCTGACAGGTGATCTTGTTGAGGAGATTCAACTTTCACTGGGCCGGGACTTAGTTGAATCGTTTTGGTATCCCATACGCAATCAATGACATGTTCGAGTTCAGTTTTGATCTCCTGACCTTGGTGAGCTTTGTTTTGTTCGGTTTCTTTATTTATTGTGTTATCATCCATCCTCTGAGCTTCACGTTCAAATACCTCAGACATAATATCTCTAGCATTTATAATCTTACTTGTTGTCGTATCGATAAATTTCGAAGTTGCTTCAATCTTGTCGCATTCAGAAATATCCGACGTTAGGTCAGCCATTGACCTAACGTCGAGTATCTTCGGTATGATTCCACTCAATTTTGGAGAAGATTCTGAATTAGCATTAACAACTTTAGAACATAATGGTGTTTCATAATTTATTATGTTATCATCCGTCCCCTGAGCTCCATGTTCAAATACCTCAGACGGAATAGTTCTAGTATTTATAATCTTAGGTATAACAGTTCCATCTTCGCAAGACTCTGTGTGTGCATTTGTGAATTTATTTTGCTGTAAACTATTTTTCAATAAATTTGCTGCGGTTTCCACTTGAGAAGTATTCCATAATGTCTCGGAACTTGTAAGTTCCTCTAAACGTGTTTCATGTTCACTTTGCAAATGAGACATAATTCGTTTCGCCTCTACATGAATAAACGTACAAAATGGACATGTGAACCATATTAATCTTTGAACGACTATATGTTTTTCCATGTGTAACATGTAATCTTCGCAACGTACAATGCACCGCCCAAGTTTACATAGTACAAGCCTTATGGGTTGATGGTCATTTGCATCCGAATGTTTATCTTTATGATGTTTTCTATATTCGGAATATGATGGTAAAACGATGTAACATTTATCACAAACTACCTTATTATGACTGTGCATAATTGCGAAATGTTTTGCGACAGATTCCATATCTTGAAAACCATCTATTTCACAAATTTTGCAACCGAGAACACGCCTTTTCAGCGTGTGGAAACAGGTAGTCCATGTATGGACTTCTAACGATCTATATGATGTAAATTTACGATAACAATCAGGGCACAAATACGGTCTCTCCTTGTCGTGAAATGTTTGATGAGCTACGAAACGCGTCGAATTACCTTGATACGTATGACATTTGTGGCACATATGCTTATAGCAAGAACAATATATATCGTTTTTCGCAGGCTTTGAAAATCCTGGAATATAGTACTTGGGTTTTTTAATTTTATTACATGCCTTACAAACAGGTTTTTCATCTGTTTTCTCATATTCGGATTCCCATTCATGTAACAGTGCATCTTTCTCCTCTTTGTCATCAGATTTCTCAATGCATTTATCAATACAATGTTTCAGCACAGTCTGCAAAATATGAACTGCTTTTAAGTTTTCTTTGATCACATTATCAGTTACGAAATTCATTACTATTGATATTTCTTCACCAATTTCTTGTAAATGATCGTATCGTTTCTTCAATTCGAAATAAGAAAGATGAAAAAATTCATTTAGCATTTCTTCTCTACATTTTGTTATCATCGTAGATGTATCAACAATAGAATAAATTGGCTTTTGATTAAGAAACTTTACATCGAGATACAAATTTTGGTCTTCTCCTTTATGAAATGTTAAACTTTCAAATGAATTGTTCATATTTTGTACATCAATACCAATGTCTTTATGTTCAGTATTCAAATAAGGTACATCAACTTTCTGAGAACCCTTTGCTGACAAAGAAGTCTGTTTCGACTGAATATCGCAGCTAGAACTATTCGATAATTCCGACGGGGATGGTGAAGGTGTTAAAGGGGAAACATCATTATGAAATGAGTTCGTTTTTTCCTGATTCGATATATTTTCTATTTCAGTGGAATCTAAGGGTATCAATGGTGGAATATTGTAGAACACTAATGGTGGAATATTTGTAGATTTTGATTGCACTGTTCCTTGTACATTTTTCACTGGTACCACAGCATTGGATGGGGTTTTTAAATTTTTAGTAAGACCTGATGATTGCTTAATAATATATTTCCGTCCGTTTTGATATATAACCCTACCGGGAAAAGGTCGTAATTTATTTTTAAAGGGCTCGGTTTGGTTTTTCGAACTATTTCTGTTAGTTTCTTTACCGGGTTGAGAAAGATTTTTATTTCCTACATTTATTTTCATTTTCGATAATTTTTCAGTCCCAACAGGTATTAAGCGAATTACTTCTTCGGAAGATGATTCTTTGTTATTATCGCCAGGTGCATTATCAGAGGCGTGTCCTATAAAAACAATCTTTTTGTTATTGATCATGTGAGGTGGTAGCTGATTAATAATTGTATTAATATCAACATGTTTCGTACTTTGAAATCTAACATCCTTTTGACCAGAATCAATGGTCAATGTATATAGATTTTGTTTCAATTTACCTAACTTATTTTTGTATGTATCCACCTTTGCTGTACAAGATACATCAGATTGAACCTTGGACACTGGTGCTATTTTTAATAAATTATTGCGAAGTGTTTTATTTTCTTTTCTATCAGATTTTTCTTTTACGATATTGCCTTCTGTAACTGTCTTGACTGATAAATTGTTACTAGATTTATGTGTTAAACTCTTCCATAATTGTTTATTGGTAGGACACTTTGATAAATCTTTGATATCACGTTTAGACGCTATCATTGTATTACCACATGACATAACCATATTGGATGAAATGGAGTTTAAATGTCTTACTTTATTTCGTTTGAACTTATTAATTACATTTGGACGTTTTGGAGTGCACGAATCTTGCACTGATTTTACAGAAACTGTTGTGTTTCCTTTCCTTTCCTTATTATTATCTGGAAACTCAGATTCAAGAAATTTTGAGAATCCACAATTCACAAAAGTAATGTCATTTACTGTACAAGGACTGTCTTCATTTTCAATCATACTTTCATCAGAGATGGAAACCCTGGTATCTGTTGAAGATGGACTTGTTCCTTTATCAACACTTTCTACTGACTCAGGAATATTAATATCAGAAAATTTCTTGCCATTGTTAGGTGTAGAATGAGCAGAATTCAAAATAGAAATTTGCTCCTCTATTGATATTTCTAATGGCTTAAAATGGAATCGACCATTATAACCTTTAAGAATAATAGTAACTGGATTATTGGCATCTTCTGTCAATTGCCACCAATTGTTATCAATAGTTTTATTTTTCAACCAATCCATTATATGAACTTTTATTATAAATGTATGTTCCATGAGTGCTTCGCATGTTAAATCTACTTCAGGATTCCAGTCGATGATATTTGTTGGTAAAGGCATTAACATTAAGTCACCTATATTTACCAAATCTACATTATGAGCTTTCAAATGTGCAAAAAATTGACATTGATTGTAAAAGATTCTTATTGCCCCAAATTTTTGATTGTTACGTAAACCTCTACTTCGTAAATATAAGCGTTTCTCATGATCCAATTGTAAACATGTGGAACACAATATACCTTTTACAGAGCTATGTTTACAAGCAGTTACAAAACAATGATGACACCAATATCCCAATATCCAACTTTTCCTTGCAATATGGTCTTCCAAACTGCTTCGAAAATAGAAGCTAACAAAAAATAAAATTTCCATATATTACATGTATTTCTATTTAAAAACTAATCCTTACATATACTATATATAATGCTTTATAATGCTGCAGTTAACATACAAAATATGTAAAAAAGATACTTAAAATATATTAGTATGTGTGTATATGTGAACTTACCAGTCTTTGCATTGTGTACACATATATAGATTCTCACATTCTGGAACATACTTCTCCAAAGGAAAGGATGGTAATATTGGCTCATAAGGTTGTGTCTCTGTTATAAAAACAGCATTTTTCACTGCTGTATAATATTTGTCGCCCCACCTAGTTTCAGTCCTTCTATTCCTTCTTAGTTTTGGCATGAGATTTTATTATTATATGTCACAATATTTAGAGTATCTTAAACACAGGATCCATAAGCACCAAATTGATACTTGAAAGTTCATAAATATAGATATGAACTATTGTAATAAACAATTATTTATAGCAATGTGTTAAAAATCAGTGAAATGCTGTTATTTCTACTAACAAAGTATAATACTATACCAATTATCATATATTTTTTTATGACATACAATGAATATAATATGGCACTACAGACTTAAAGAACATTATACAAAATTTATTCACAATCTTGTCACCAAATCTCACCATTAATTACGCCTGTCATATATCTTTTTCATATCATACAATGTATTAACAAAACTTAAAGGATTGTTCATCAGTAAACCGCCATATTCAGCCATGATATGTTTTGCTGTTTCCAGCTCGTCGGTAAAACAGAATACACCGAGCTGCCGTTGCGGCAAATGGTTGAAGTAATATTAACAAATGCACAGCTATTGTATGTACCTACATACATATCCTCCAATATATACATACATATACATATTTTTTCTCTCTCTCGAGATATATATAAATAGAGAGAGAGAGAGAGAGAATTACCAAATGTTTTACATTTATTATTTTTGTAAATTATTTTAAGTTCTAATTCTTAGGATATTTTCAATGCTATTAATGTATGCATATTATTTTATATAATTATCACCAGTAAAAAGGGATATGGATATTGAATACAATTGTGGACTCTTATGCCATAGTGAAAAGTTGTATCCAAGCACCTTTGAAGATTCTGGAAATATACATAAAGATTATTGAGTTTATACAAATAAAGCAATGAGTATCATTTTACAGTATATGAAAATAACATTTAAAACTACACTATGTTTTATTAAAACTGTGTCTTAGACTGAATACGTATCTTAAACACTACATTTTTTAATATTTGGTTAGTACGATTTCATTTTAAGATTATTTCAAAACATAACATATAATTGATTAATACTAGTTTTATTAGTAAATATATTTTATATATTTGAAACATAAAATTAGCTTATATCTGTTTACATATTTTCACATAAGTTTTTACTTGAATGAAATAATATGATTAGTTAATACACATATTCTTAATACTTATTCTCTCTTAATTCTGTTTACAATATTTATAATTGTAGAATATTATCTTTTTCTGTTTTAAACACACACCAGTTAAGTAATACTAAACAACAAATAATATACACTAAACTTACAAGATATTCTGCACTTATATACTTGAATAGTTCATTAATAATTCCTTATATTTTATGTTCTCATTAAGTGGATATTACAAAGCAGTTGTAATTACAATGTGATTATATCTCAAAAGAATTTCAAAAATTTGTACCCTTTTTTAAAGCAAATGTTACATACATTATATACATATACGTATATTTTTTATTTAGATACCCTAGCCATTGATAATGGTCTACAGAGAGCGCTAGCTGTAGTTTTGGATCTCAGTATCTTACAGAATGGAATAAAAATATATTTAATTTTTATAAGAATGAGTAAAACATAATAAATATATATAACTCCTAAATTAAAAAATGTGATAAAATGTACATATATAATAATATATTTTAGTCATAATAATATTATCTTTAAACTATTATAAATAACTGCTATTTTATAATTCTATTAGGCTATGCTGTTGAATTATATAGTTAAAAATAAATTAATATGTGTAACTTATTTAATAATATTTGATAAGAAAATTTTCGACTAATTTATAATGAAATACCTAGTTTGCATTCTACCAACTTATACATATATCACTATGTACGTTACGTGTGATAAATAAGTACTTGCTTTTCCCTCTCCAGAGAGCACCAAACTCACTAAGAAGAAGTGCCATCAGAAAGGCAGGTATGTTACGCAAATAGATAAAATGTCGTTCCATCAATTCAATGCATTTACTGGTCGTTTAAAACAATCGACACAATTACAAGCTCTTTATCCATTAGTAAGTAATTAACGACAAAAATTAAGCCAAAGGTTCTTATATTTTCCAACATCTTCTTATCATTTTTGCTACTTTGTTTCAATGAAGTATGATTTACTTTGTTTTTAATATGATAATTATAAAAAATTTTTAAAAGTTTACATTCAGTTATTTATTGTTAAATGATATTCCCTATCATATGCTAGAAATGTTAGATAAGTAAGGAATGAAGCTTTGCATCTTTATATAACTACATAATATCAATAGAATATAGGTGTAATATCCAAGAAATTAAAAAACTATAATATAAAAAAAATTGTATATTTAAATTTAATATCCTAAATATAATATTATTTGTATCAATTTCATTGATTGCATAATAATATATAAAATTAATACTTGTGTCGTAGTCCCCAAGACCATTAGAAAAAGTAGAACCAATAAAAATGATGTTTGATTCTGTCAAAACTAAGCCAGTATCTACTTCATTATCTGGCAAACAGAATTATTCTACAGTACCTGCAAAATTAAAGAAGCTCCAACAGGAATGGCAGGTAAATATAAATACATATATATCTGTCGATAATAAAATTACATTAGAAAAAGAAATATAATAAATATACATTTTACAGGTTGACTTAACAAAACCTACATACCTTCTACGAGGTAGATCGGATAACATGATTGTTGCAGGACTTTCTGCAGTTACTGCAATTTGTTTTGTCGCTAATATGTACTACTTATTAGAGCTCAGGAAGAAATTTTAATGCATATAGGAAATTAAAATGCTTTAGTATAGATATACTTAGGAATGATATTTGTTGTAAAAAATAAATTATAACTTCAAGTAATATTTTGAACTCATTATAAATAAATGATTAAATATACATTTATTTTATTCTGCCGTCACACTCCTTTTCATAGTTAGGTTTTCGTTTGTGTATAGTGAGAATATTATACTACACATGTATAATATATACCAAAATGTGTTGTATGCAAATATATATGAATTACATATATGTATGTATATAATGTACATAATGTATAGTAATGTACCTACATAGAATTCTATATTTTATCTGCGAATATAAAATATCCTAACCTATACCACAAATACAAAAAGTATAGGATAGACCTAATACTTAATGCATTTTTGTGTCATTTGTTTCGTGAACTTTAAAGGCAAGTTCATATACAATTTAAACATCAATTCGAAGTTTCCGATTCAGCATACTCTTATTACATGCTTATTATAGACGAGGTACTGAGATCTTGACATTGATTAAATATAGGATAGACTTGATATATGGAATTCGCATCTCATGTTCTGAAATTGCTTTTTGGTTGTTACGGCGAACGTAGGAATTGTATCAATTTAATCGCCGAAAATGATAGTATTCCATACTATATCAACAATGTTGGAAATGACACCTATGTGGTAAAAGAGCTCTAAAGCACTCGAGACGTAAGACAGAAAAATCCACTAAGTGATAGGTCTATCTTTTATTTTGTCTGTGATAGTATTAAACGTCAACTTAAATGATACACAAAGAATTTGCAAGAAAGCTACTAGTATTGGAAAAAGACATTCTAAATATTTGTAAATTAACATTTATCTGCAATGGATGAAAAGATTATTTCAACTGTAGTATTTCATCCTATTATTTCTTCAATACAAAAAATTGCCCTTTATGAAACAAAATCTGTAAGATCTTACTTTATGTTATAAGCAATAAATTATTTAAATATTCTTGAATACATATAATTTACGTTCCAGAGATTTTATTTAATGGGTTCAAATAATACTTTAACACGTTTCCGTGTATTAAAAATAGACCGTATGGAACCGAAAGAATTAGTTGTTGTAGATGATAAAAGAGAATATACTCAAGATGAAATAAAGGACCTTGTAAATATGATAGACATGGGTAATCGTACACGTACTGGGCAAAGAAGTAATATTGGAGGAGTTGCCAAAATTGTTTCGGCTTTTGGAATTGTTGGTAAGCAATATTAATTTCTTTATTAGTTACTCACATAAATTATCAGTACATATGCTTTTACAATAAAGAAATTTTTCATATTTTGTAATAATTATATATGACTCATAATTGTATAGAAAGAATAAGAATATAATTTTATATATCAATTCTTTGTTTTTTATTAATACATAGTTACATTGTATGTAATATGTAAGAGCAGCGTACATGTCAGAGACATAGCTTAAGCTTTATAATTTTGCATGATTTAATTCTTGGCATGCATGTTTATTGCATTTTAATACTAGACGCAAAATAACATAAATATACATAGTAATATTGGAGTAAAACTATTGCTAAAATATTATATAAGACTTAGTTTCCATATATTATGTATTTGCTTGCTAACAAAGGCAACATTCACAAAGAATCTACATCTGACAATGGTGTATCAGAAGAATCTGAACACCAAGAATGTCAGAAACCATTGCACAAACCAACTCAAACTAAATTCACCTGGAAAACAATGTGGCAGAGAGAAACTTTCCCTCGACTAGTACCAGCTTTTGGTCTTCTTGGTAAGGACCAATCTTTCATATTCAGTGAAACATCATACATTTGAAACAGAATAACAATCTTAACAAAGAAAATTTAATACACATGCACATATACACACAAAAATCAACTTTATAGTAAGTGATACATATGTAATATAATAAGATGCAAATGTAGCTTAAATGCGATAATGGTCATTCTGTATGGTAACTTTACAATAAACTATTAATTTGAAAATTTAAAACTCAAAAATAAAATTGTATGCAATAAGAAATGATATTAAATACTTATTGTACCAATATAAATATTCTGTGTGTAAGATATTGCAGCACATGTATGTTTTTAGCATGATATCACACAAAATTATATTTGCATGCTATTTTACTTGCAGTTAGAAAGTTAACCATGTTATATGCACAATATATTAGATATGTAATAAATAAAATGTAAAATTGATTTATACTAATAAAATAATTAATGGTTAAAAATTATTCTATTAGGTTTTGTACGTTTCTTAGAAGGATACTATATAATTCTTGTTACTAAACGACGTAGAGTGGCTGTAATTGGGCATCATACAATATACAAAATAGAAGACACTTCAATGATTTATATTCCAAATGATACTATTCGTGTTTTTCATCCTGATGAACAAAGATATGTGAAGATGTTTCAAAGCATAGATCTTAGTAGTAATTTCTACTTCAGTTATTCTTATGACCTAACACATACTTTACAAAATAATATGACTCCACCAAAACATATCAAACCTGATATTTTTAATACAAATAACTCGGATTCAAATCAAGCAGGGAATAGCGATACTGAAGATGCAGAAGACTTTTTCAATATTTGGGCATCTAAAAAAAATTATTGGAATAATAGGTTTGTTATAATAATCAACTAATAAGTTTTTAAAAATTAAACACTCAATAAAACTTGAATAATTGGTAATATTTTTAGTGGTACAGAAAAATATATCGATTATGGTGTGCGAAGTAATCCGCACCGTCGATTTGTGTGGAATTCGCATTTATTGAAACCAGTAGAAAAGGACTTGCATCGTGACTGGATTTTATATGTTACACATGGTTTTATTGGTCAATCAAATGTTAGTATTTTTGGAAGATCTATGTATATAACTATTATAGCTAGAAGGAGTAATAAGTATGCAGGTACCAGGTTTTTAAAACGTGGAGCAAATTTTGATGTATGTACAATTAAATAATATTTATGTTGCGCTATTGTAACTGTATATCACTAAAAGGTAATTTTATTACTTCAGGGAGATGTTGCAAATGAAGTAGAAACAGAACAAATTGTACATGATTCTGGAGTGAGTTCTTTAAGTAAGGGCCGTTTTAGTTCTTTTGTACAAATGCGTGGATCAGTTCCTGGACATTGGAGTCAGGATGTTAGTAAAATGGTTCCTAAACCTACTATCACTTGTGATTTGGCTGATCCTTATGTAGAAACAGCAGGTATGGAAGTTAAATGGTATCGTTATGTTTATATATGATACAATCAACATCTAATTATTAAAAAAAACCCAGGTGCACATTTTAATCAGCTTTTAAGAAGATATGGTTCTCCAATTATAATTCTCAATCTTGTTAAAAAACGTGAAAAAAAGAAACATGAAAGTACATTGAGTGAAGAATTATACGTGGCTGTTAAATATTTAAACCAATTTCTATCTCCAGAACATCATATTCAATACATAAGGTTTGACATGGCTCGAATGAACAAAAGGTACAACTGCATGATTTTATGTTCTAGTATGCAAAAGTATTAGATATAATTTTTAATCATTTTTTTTTTTCAGAAAAAAGTTTAATGTTATGGCACGATTGGCAAATATAGCACATAATGCAGTTTTGAAAACTGGTATTTTTCAATCACAAAATCCATATTACAGTCAAAGGAATTTATTTTCTCCTCAGTCTAATTGCAATAAAAAATCTCATAAAACAAATTCAAACACGATTTCTTCATTCAATACATATGGCGTTCAAAATTATACAAATATTTACATTGAAGATAATCTATCTGTCAGCTGTAGTACCGATTTTAAATTTACCAGAGAAAATAAGTATAATGAATTACATTATATAGAAAACAAAGTAAGACAATGCTTCGGTAAAAGGGGTACATTACAAACTGGTATTATTAGAACAAATTGTGTTGATTGTTTAGATCGTACGAACACAGCACAATTTGCGATAGGAAAATGTGCTTTGGGATTCCAATTGTGTGCTTTAGGAGTATTAGAATCTCCTAAATTAGAATTTGACTCTGATTGTGTAAGAATGTTAGAAGAATTATATGAGGATCACGGCGATACATTAGCATTACAATATGGTGGCTCTCAGTTGGTGCACAGAATAAAAACTTACAGGTAAAATTGCATAATATTGTATATATTTTCAATTATGATGAGAGATTTTTATTTTATGATTTAGAAAAACTGCACCATGGACAAGTCAGGGTAATGATATTATGCAAACTCTCAGTAGATATTATAGTAACACATTTAGCGATCAAGAAAAACAACATACAATTAATTTATTTTTAGGTAAATATAAATATGAGATTAAGTAATATTAGAGGCAGATCAGAATAGTAAATAAAATTTATATCTAAATATTTTTTACAGGTTTATTTATACCTGAAGAAGGAAAGCCTCCTATTTGGGAACTTCTAACAGATTACTATCTTCATCACAAACCCGCTTGTCATTACTCCCGTAGAACAAAAGCTTTAACGCAGTGGTGGGATACTACTGTATTAAAATGTCTACCATATGCATTAAATGAAATAACAAAAACATGTTCAGAAATAATACAAGTTCAAAATTCAACTGAGGAAATGATTGATGTTTATTACGATTACCATAGGTATTGAAACATTTCATAATGTGAATATAATATTGTGGTTCATTTATATATTTTTTTATAGGCCATACGAACTGTCTTTACTTTCCGAAGTTTACGCGTATAAGATTAGTCATTCTGTTAGAGATTTCATGCCGCATTTTACAACCAGTTTTAGTCCATTTGCAGTACGAATACGACCAGGTAGAAGAAGGGAAGAAACTGGTAATAAAAATTTAAATATGAAGAATCCTTCAATGACTGGGCAAAGTAGTACCAGTAGCACAACATCGAGTGCAAGGTAGTACAAGTCATTAATAGAGCAAGGAAAAAATTGAAGCAAATGTAATTTTTTGAATCTTAATTTTTATGTGTAATATTTCGTAGCTCTAGCGATGATTCAAGTTCCGACGAATATGAGAATCATCAACATACTAATGATTCTCAATTCGTAATGTCAAAAGAAAGTTCGGAATTCACATCTTTTGAATTATTATTTCCGTCTATGAGAGAAGTGTATGGTACTCAACCTCAATATCCTAAAAGGAATGATGTCATATTATATAAAAGGTAAATTGCTTCTATACATATTAAAGGATACTTTCTTGATATATATTTTTAATAGATTTGCATTAATTGGACGCAATGCGACATATTCCTCGGATTACACGAAACTGCGTTTAAAATTATCTCAACAAGTGTCATTCCCTGAAGTGGCAACTACTGTAGTTCAAGTACCAGTGGTAAAGAAGTCTAGCATTAGTATATATGAGCAATATGTTAAAAGAGCCGAGGTAAATATATATTGTCATTAGTATATAAATCTTTTTTATTGTATTAAAATTATATATATTATTTAGGTAGGTGGTTCTGTGCCAAGCACCAATGATATTATCTTGTATGAAAATTATGTGAAACAACAGTTACCAAAAAGACTAATATATTCAAATTGAATCTATTATGTGTTAAAGTTTGTTTTATGTTTTTATATACATCTATAGAAATTAATGTATAATAAAGTGTTAACAAAATCTGGTTACTTCTTTATGTACGTTTTATTCACACCATCTTTTAGAAATACATATATTCGCAAAATGAGCAAACATTATATGTAGTCTACTTCAGCTTCTTTTTTGGTCGAATATTATTTGTGTGGCCACACTTTTTCTTACGACAGTTGGTTGCACGTGGATGAAGACGGGCATAACATTTTCTACAAATCATTTTATCACAATTGTATTTCTGTGCAAGAATACGCAAAGTAGGTTCGATGACACCACCACGAAGTCGAAGAACAAGATGCAAGGTAGATTCTATTCAAAACATAAAAACTATTGTTATGGGCTATAAAATATATAAAGTATTGGAACTTCTTTAATGATGTTACAAGATACCTTTTTGAATATTATAATCTGACAGAGTACGTCCATCTTCCAATTGCTTTCCAGCAAAAATAAGACGTTGCTGATCAGGTGGAATTCCTTCTTTATCCTGGATTTTAGCTTTTACATTTTCAATAGTATCTGATGCTTCTACTTCAAGGGTGATGGTTTTACCAGTCAAAGTTTTCACAAATATCTGCATCTTGGTGTATCTATTTTTTAGTATAAAAAAGATTGAAACCGTATATGTAATAAAAGATCATAATGTAAAACAGGGACGTTACAAAAGTATACAATATTTACTCGGCAAAATGGTTGAGTTCGACAATTAATTTTCTACGTTCCTAATTTCTCTTTGTTATCTACTATTTTTTTTATTATTAAGTTCACTAAAATATGTAAAAGTGACTAGAAAATTTCACAATAGACATTTCGTTTATAAACGTGTATTCTAGCAACGTAACGCGTTGCAATTGTTTTTGAAACCCTTTTGTTTAATTGTTTCATTATATATGTAATTTTTTTATTAATTATTTACTAATTCAATTTAAAATCAATTTATAACTTCGTAAGAACATTTCAAAGCATAAAAATTTTAAACAATATTGAATTCTTACCGTTAGAAAAGCGTGCTTGCTGAAGACAACCTAAAAGGACTTTACGATGGCAGCACTGTAACTTCCGTCCACATGAAAATCAATTATGTAGGTATACTAGCCCTCTCGTGGCGAATAATACTATTATTTCAAAGAAAAGTATTTGCAAGAATATTTATTGTGTTTAATTTGCATACAAAGTGTGTAATTATTGAAAATTTACGTCGTTGCTGCATATTTGAAAGAAATTGTTTTCAGCCTATTGTGAGTATTGTTAATGAATATTATTGTTTTCAGCCTATTGTGAGTATTGTTAATGAATATTAATAGTTAAGACGATTCATTTTCAACGTATTGTACAACTTGAAAACCTTGATACAGTCATTTTTGTAAAAAAACACCACTTCCTGAATATTATCGTTATTCTTATTACAATCCATATTTATCTTAATCTTATTTGAATGTATTGAACATTAAATATTATATAATATTATTTTCTTTAACAAATTCTTTAGTTAATGGTTTATAACTTTGAATTATATTTGTATATTTTCTGATAATATATTTGTATTTTATAATTGTAAAAATGTAGATGCATATATGTTGCATTACAAACATGTATGATACGCGTGCGCATGTTATATCCGATGTACGTACTACTTCCTTCAGAAGACGAAGGTTTCATTCCATGCCTTAGGCCATGGCTATATGCAAATTTCAGTAGTAACCCTTAAACTTTATACTTTGACCTAGATGTTTACCGGCCGAAAGGCCCCACAATTAAAAGTGTTTTACAGCGGCCTTTAAAGCTAGGAATTATCTAAGATTTTACATATTTTCAAATAGAATGGTTATTTCTTAGAAACTTTCATTAGAATCTGTAGCTTACCATAGAGTTTGTACAATTTGTAGAATTTCGCAGGTATGTTTATAATTTCTTACAGATATGTTCTTCGTGAATGGATCTCATAAACTCGAATGACTTTTACGATACTTTGAAGAAATATAAGACGCTTTATGATATTTTGCCGGCTTGAATGCTTTTGCATTTACTGAACGAGAATCTCTTTACATTATGAACGTCATGGATCAATGCGTTATATGTAAGAATGTAGATAAAGAGAAATGCAGTGGAAAGTAAAGAAAGTATGTAAAATGTATCATTAATTTTGTGACAGTAGTAGATAGGCTGTGAAATCGTTAACGCAAAGGCATTTACAATTAATTCACTAAACACAACATTTTGTAACTTAAAATGAGATGCATCTCGCCAATTAGAATGCATATCGAACTCGTAATCCACAATACAGCTTTGGATGTTCGATATATGTATGTACTCATGTATATGTATGTACATGATTCCCCGTGATACAATGTATTCGCCTTACAGGTGAAATGGAGTAAACAACAAGGTTGTTCTTGTAATCCGTTCTGAGATTGCTTCATCGAGTAGCTTCGGTTTTTGTATAACATTATAGAGGAGTTGTAAATCTCCATCGAAGTTTGTTATCAAAGTTTCCTCATTATAAATTCCACTGGCTGTTTCCTATACGCCAGAAAACACATCTCAATTCGTTGCATTGATCAACTGTGTTGTCGAAAGTTATTTCGAGTTGTTGAACTTCAATGAAGTTAACCATAGTCTCAAGGCTATTGTGAAAATTGAACAGTAACTAGATTTGTGTTTAGATGGACTGACTATGGTTGGGAATGCGAATTAGTACGTTTTAATGATGTATGAGAATAAAGTAAATATTAATAGAAATCTACAATGGTGAAATTCTCGATAGTTACAGTGATTATTGCGTAGTTGATATAAATTGTTGTTAATGAGTAAGCATGCTTTAATGGTAATGTTATGCACGAAAAACCATTTTTTGATGTAGCAGTTGGGAAATTAATTTATGACAGTATTGCTTTCTCTCTTCGTTTCGATCGTTTGCAAATGAATACCTAACACTGAAATTTGATTGATCAATTTGCGTATTTGTTCAACAGATGTTAAACTTTGATCATGCAAGTACGATAGTGTCGGAAATAACGAATAAAATAAAAAACTTTTCTCTACAAATAGGTATTACGTTGATATCATTGTACAAGTTTTTACGGGCGAATATAGATTTTGCTTAATAATAGAGAACAATAGAGAATATTTTCCGTTTCTAGACGCAATTACCGTGAGCGAACAGTCATTTAGCGACTATTTTATAGCGGATCTACTAGAATGTAGACAGAACAATTCCGACATCGAAACAGTATAAATTTACGGGAATTCTGGTATGATCAAATCGTATTGTATCCCTAACAGTCGCAATTGGTCTTTATTTACGAAACTATCGGTCGATACTACTTTACTCTAGTGTTTACTTTTCCCCCCGAAAAACAGCGGATGTCCAATGCAGTTGTGACTACTATTGCTGCTATGACGTTCGGCCACTTGTCCATTAATGGATATCTGTATTCCATGTTCTGACGCGATTTCCATTTACATACGCTGCATGCCATACTCTTATCCTTAAACGTATGAATTAAATACAGCTTCGGTCCATGTATCATTTCTGGAAATTGCGAACAAGGACCGATTAAACATAATACTTCCGGTTTTATATATCGAAAATGTATTTCTATCCCGCTGGTTCGTTAGTGAATTCCCTATGGCAAAATCGTGTATTCGTTAGAACAGTTAATAACGATGACATGGATGAAGAGCAGGTATCACCCGCGGCAAGCAAGCTATGCTCATGTTCAGGTTCGCCAGACTGGGTTGCTCTTCTACCAAATAAAGCATTTGCGTTTTTTGTAATCATTGCTGGCCGGTTTACCTAGTTTCCCTTTTCAATTACCCTTGTAATTATCTTCTAAATATTTTCTTGTAGTTCTTGCTGTAGAACTTTCGCTATTAGCACGACATTCTGGGATTTTATTTAGTGCTAACTCGATCGTTCACCTCAATTCCATTGTATATTGTGTAATGTCTGATACGAGGTATCCATCGGATCAATGAGACCTCTTATCGGTGTCTTTGCCTGAGACACATAAGCAGATGAATTTATCAGTGAACGAACTAATAGTGGAAAAGCCTGTCCGAGTCAGTAAGATCATTAAACTGCAGGGGCCACGATATACGGGCTAAAATTGAAGTCTAACTCTAAAGTGAACTCGTTCAACTACGGTTAAGCTTTCATGACACTTTGACCTCGACTCGTACACGCTTTTACCGAAGAACGCGCAAACCTGATTTCTGGATCGAAGATCGAATTATCGATTTCCGTCGACGCCGAGCCCTAACGTTTCTCCACAACCTTTTGTACTCTCTTATCTTTTATTTCTTTTGGTCTTCTACTCGGTCTCTTCCTACGCTGCTGTTCCACCAGCAGTCGCCACCTTTCGTTCAGAGAGAATTGGAGAAGTGCAATTAAAAGTTGTTACGAACGTGGCCCGAAACCACGTTTAATCGTCGTTGTGCTTCTTAGCCGTAATTAGAGTTCATTGATGAATGAACGAGTCTATCCTCTTTTATCTCGTGCCTTGATCAAGCCCTCAGGTTTTCGTGTAATTTATTATGCTATGTCTGTTCGACGTTGAAATTTTATAAATTGTTGTTTATCAGCAACTAAAGACCTATTTATTTTTCGTTGGAAATTGAACGATATATATGTATATACGTACAAATGTCATTCGTATGTAGATAATATAATAGATCTATAAGGTTATATTTCATGTATAATCATTGAAGAGTGTTCGTACAAGTATCCCCGGGATAACAAAAATTTCCGTATCGTAAAATTTGTAAGCAAACTTGTTCGATAAGAAACTGACGAACTTTCAGAATTTTATCGACGGTTCCGCAAAATTTATATTTGCTTGCTTACAGACCAAAATGTAATTCTTCCCTCCTGGTAATAACTTTAGCGTTTTCGTACATCGACAGCTACGATAAAGGGACCACAAAATGAGTATGAAATGCCATTGCGATCCGAGATAAAACTTTTCCATCAAAATTCCCTGCTCTCCCTCGTGTCCCTCGTCCTTCCATTCTTCGCAGTTTGCTCGTTCAAGCGATTCTGCGACCCGCTGATTCTCATCTGCCTAAATCGATGTCCGATTCTTTTTATTTCTACCTTTTTTCTTTCGTTATATCATGCAATATGCCGGTCGTGCAGCTATTGGTCAGATAAAGGTCCCTTCATAACCGATGCGTTTACGAATATGGGAGCTAAGTGCGATGCACCGAATAGCGTCTCTTTTTCCCTGCATAGAATGGACATATTAGGAAAGTGAGGGGAAAGTGAGGAGATTGGCGGTGTGCATCATGTAGGTATATCTGTACGAAGGACATCGAGGGGTAAGGAGAACGTATAGTTTCGAATGCAGTAGGTGCAACAGTGCAGGTAGGACACGCAATGCAGTTTTGTGGAAATTAGGTCAGCGAGTTTTCGGGTTAGACAGAGACAGTGGGAAGGGACGACGAACGAAAGAGAATACGTGGATTAGACTGCACCGAGAAAAGGACATCGCGCCTCTTGGAACCACCGAAAGGAAAAAGGGGAATAGGGAGAGTAAATATATGTAAATTAAACGTCCCTCGACTTTATTTAACGCAAGAGTTTAAAGGAGTTACCTTGCTTTTCGTCGAGACTCCCTGAATAAGAAACTTCTTCGAATAACGTGATGGGTAGCGAACAGAATAAAAAGAAGATACATATGTATGTATACATATAATCCATATTTTACCAATCTATCCAGACTATGAATACTCGATATTTAAGGTTTTTAATGTCTCACGTGTGAAAAATGACACGGAATGAAACATGTATGTACGTATAACGTAGCCTTATCAATGTTTTGTGATATCTGCGTGACGCGAAATTCTTATAATCTTAAATCACAATCTGTCGGAAATAGTCTTCCTTATAGGAATCACAAAACGCGGCACCAGATCATTTATTAACCACTTAGATTTCTATCTTTGTAATAAACAGATTACGAATTTAATCTAGAATAGGCGAGCTAGTAACCGAGAATATCGTAAAATGATAAGAGAGCTCGCAAGATTTCAAACTTCAAATCCTGCGATAAGAAAATTCAGTAAGTGATAGGTCTATTTTATAGATATCCTATTTGTGATATTACAGTGGTCTGTAATTAATGTTCCGCCATAGTGTATGGCGGGTTTACTATTTGAAACCGGTTCAAGTCAAATAAAACGGTTAACGGTTCCTTTTTCCTTTGATTCGTAAAATCAGAGCGGAAGTCGGTGGTCGCGCGCCCGCTTCGGTTCGAAACCGTGGAGACTGACTTGTGTTATTTCATCATTCGCACGGTGATCTGTCGTTTCACTCGTTATTATTGAAACAGGATCGTTATTATTGAAACGAACCAACTAATGATATTATGTTGCAACGAGTTACGAGGAAAATCTTCAAATAAGACGATTATGATTCTCCGATTGATCTTCTTTTCGCGACCGAAGAAAAATAAAAAGGAAAACGCTAATAATAAATAGTTCTTAGTCTTCAGCATAATAAAACATTTTCTGAAACAAATACTTTACAAAAATGTAATTTTTCTAACTGAAATATAGCTTCTTCTTGTATTTTCAAAGTAGGAAACTTCTTTTATTTGAAAGTTGCAAGCAAATATGTACTTTAACATCGGAACACGCAACAAATTTACTCGTCTGATGTCTCATGCCGAAGTGTAAATCCAGGTCTTTTCTTCTTTGTCTCCTACATCAGCTTCCTTTCTGTACTCGGCTTTTCTCTTTCGTCTATCGTTTTTCTCTCTCTTACCCTAATCTTTCTCTCTGTCTCCCGCATTCGCTGGAAGTTGGTGAATGTCATGGAGTCGCGAAGTTGCGAACGCTGCGGTGGCGTATTACAAGCTGCAGCAGCTCCGTTCCACAGGTTTCCTTCAATAATGGAGCGGGCCAAATAGTCTAATTTACTCGGCGACTGGTCGCCCAGTCTGAATATGCATGTGTACCCGGGCTATTCACGACGGCGAAGACGGCGACGACGTCGTCGACACTAGGATCAGGAATCGGTGGAAGAGAACAGTTGTAGTTGCAGCTTGGCTAGCACTCAGCACACTGCTTCCTCGCAAGCATGTGCAGACAGGTATGTGCCTGCGTGTTCTATGTCGTGTTCGGAGTACGCCTCTTCATACCTTATTAGGCGTCACCCAACATGAACATTGTCTACGTTCAAGCACTCTCCAAATTGGGTCAGTTGACGTAATGCAACGCATACGAGTACAGGAAATATAGCGTGCACCGTGTGTGGACGTTTTGACATAGAAAAATTGATCTATACGCATATCGTGTTCCCTTTTGCTTGGAACTTTCTGTTTCAAACAACTTTCTCATTTTATTGTTTCCCTTTATCTACGTGTCAAAAAAAGAGATGTATATATATATGAGTATCGTACCTATCTTACGCGATATGTACATACTTTGAAAATTAGGTGGTACAAGACGTTACAATTAGCTTTTTAGGTTTTCTTAAAGAAAATATTGGCAAAGTTAAAAATGATCAAGAACGTTTGGTTTCAAATTTGTGGATTCGATTTATGTGGGCAATATCTTCACGCGAAGGCGATTAGACGAATTTCATAGATTTTGACGATCTGTATTCTTGTAACTCGTACACTTACACAGATTGCGTTACATCCTTTTCTATCATTGAACGTGACACTTTAGCGGATGGCGCTTGTTTTCGATTAGGAAGAGGATCCCTCGAGTTTATTTCAAAACATCTTGTTCGCTGCTATTTGGCACATATCTATTCCCGAAGTTCTCATTCTCTTATCGATATTACTGAGACTGTAAAGGCGGTAGGAGCGAGTTAACGAAAGATTTGTACGAATGCGATGTAAGTCATGAAGCAAAACAGTCGACTCTTAATCTTTATTCGTTCTTTAAACTCGATTATAAACTGTAAACTAATTGTAAGTTAACTGTACGGTTGGTGCAACGGTACGAGCGGCAGAATGGTGGATCAGTTGGTGCGAGTTTGCGTGCCTGGAAACCGACTGCACCGGCAGCAGCCACCGCCGCTACTACCACCGTCACTACCGCAGAATTTCAGTCCCGAGGGCTAGCATTAAACGAGTTTCTAACATACATTCCTAACTGTGCCACTTGTGCCCCCTGATCGGATATTCAATCAGGCAACGTGTTCGAGAATTTATGGGACAGATCACTTGACGGTGCTCGTGGACCAAATTTTGCGCTAGCTATGTGTGCATTTTACTACAGCTCACAATGCGATTGCTACTATAGAACGTGTCCTCTCGAAATGTGGAATACATGGACCTAGTACATTTTTCTCGTTTATAATCGTGATATGATATGGACAATTGTGAAAACTGTACCAATGATCGCCAATCCTGTTTCAGCATACTTTTCTGGAGGAATCATTTAGCTGGTAATTCAGAGTAGAAGCGAATAAGTTCAACTTAGGAAACTTGGCCTGTCGTATAAATTTATGTTACTCACATGAAACGTTTAAGAAAAGTGTACGACGACGCGCCAAATCATAGCTTCAGCGATGCGGCGTTGAATTGATGGCAAACTTTTCAAAGCATCGTTTTATATAGCTGCGTAGCCTCGGGCAATTTCGACGATGTACACCTTGTTTATTCCTTGCCACGTGTCTTTCTTGCCGACAAAATTACCAGAAACTGAGCTCGTACTTTTAGTAAATCCGTTACCAGTTTATGACTGCTTTTTTATCTACTTAGAAATTTAGAATAAAGATTATCTGAAAATAGCATCGTCGATTGTCGATAGTCGAAGAACGAGTTTATGAGGATTTCGTAGTTTTCTCGCATAGCTTTTTCACAGCGCATCGCTGCTACTCGTCCGAGTAAGGAATTTATTCCGGCAAATAGCGCGCATGTGATGCGCATCTACGAAACACATAGTTGACCATTTCGTGCGCAAGTTGGCGGAAGAAGAAGAAACGAGCGATTCTCCGTTGCTCGATTACCGCAAACAACTTGGTTGTTAAACCGGCCTTTCACTATCTCTAGCAGTGTTATATTCGTCTTTGATTTCGACGGAGCGAGATAAAGGCATCAATACCAAGGGATTCGGTGCAAGTGGTTTTTCCACGTTTTCTCGATTGGTTGGCTGACGATTAAAGGTTGTGAGTCCAATTGCTTCGAATCGCAAGAACGGCATTCGCGTCCATATAACGCGGCACGTACGAAAGATTCCCGTGGTGAGAGCGAGAACCTCGTTTAACCTCGAGAACTCGGGAGCGAAGGAGAAAAGAAGCAGGTTGTAAAAGGTAAAGGCAAAGGGCCGAGATCGGTGGTCTCTCCTTCTTGCGTGCTGCTTGCTTTCAACGTTGGATGCTGTGTACTCTTCGTATCCGAGTACCCACTCGAGTCTTGGCTCTGCCGGTCCTTTGGCCTTGGACGGAAAGCATTGACCTCGGCTTTCCACTCTCAGAGCACAACCGGTCACGTGGACCACAGTCTACTACAAAATACGTACTTACGCGCACCATCTTCCTCTTTCTTTCATTCCGTTCTTACAAATATATTTCTGCTTCCTCCTCTTGCTCTTACCTTCTTACTCTTTACGTCATTCTTCCCGTTTCATATCACCTCGATTCCTATTGGTAACGTGAATACACGACAGAGTACGCAGCGTTCATGTAAGCATCCTCGATTACGTAGTAGACTCTTACGTGAACCTGGAAACGTCACTGCACTCCTTTCTCTTTGCAACAGGCCGGAGAATTTTTTATTTTTATACTAACCGATATATTGGTCGGTGAAGCTAACCGTTCATAACTATAATGCCGTCACTAGGGAGTATTTTTATTCGGTCAACGTCGTCGTCAGGGGAATTACGTAAAATAGAGGGCTGCTTCGTAAAGGTTACCGAGTTTGGGTTAGCTACGTGAGAAATGATAACGCAGAAATTGCGTCATCGAATTAAATTTGCTGCGATCGATCGGAATATTTTCTGAAATTCGATGATACGATTGCACGAATGCGTCAGTCTCGTTAGCGGGTACGTGGAACCGAAGGGTGATGTTCCGTCAGTGGCGCGGTGAAAAAGCAATATTGATCTTATGCTAATTTTCCACTGAGTTATGAAAGGTTCGTGCCGAATGGGATAATTTATTCTCTTGTTAATGCCAACTTGTATACGGTGCCACGTTGGACATGCGCGCCGCCACCTGATTGCGGAGAAATCAAATTCACGATAATATAGCTAACATTTCATTGTTAATGTAAAGCTAGATGATGCTGGAAGTTTATAATGCGTCGTATTGTAGTATTACATTCTGTTGTATAGTTCTCGTGCTGGTATCTCTATTGCATTTGATGTTCACGCTAGGCTAAAACTTTTCAACTGTTGTACACATTCGTGCCGTATTTCTCTGAATAGCAAAGTTACAAAAAAGGCTCGAGTAAGGCCCGAATGAAGCGGAAATGTTCGCGGCAAAAAGAAATTGTTGGACACTTTAGACTTGTTAGAACGACGAGTAGCGAACATCTCACCAATCCCATCGATCATTCCGCTGTCTTCGTTGCATAGTGTATTGCTTTCACTGAACTGAACTGTCGACACAGAGCATTGGTCACAGTTCAAAGTTTCGCTTAGTTGAACGTGTATGCAAGATCGAGATGTAACGTGTAGCCTTGATTTGTATTTATGGGTCCTATTTCGCTGCTTCGATTACGGTTTACGAGTTCTCTTGCCCATGCTACTAACCATGATATGCCCCGTTTGTCGGATGATTCGAATTATGGTTCGTCAATAATAGGCACGTTGTTAAACTTTATAAAAGTTTAATAAAGAGCATCACAATGATGCTGTGTATTTTTGTGTAAAAACGTATCGACGACCAACTGTTCATAAAACGAATTTATGGACTTAAGAGTGATGTAGATTATAATATGATATTCGTACGGTATCTGCGTGTACACAAAACGTACTATATATGGTATCATACGACGGTATTGAGTCGGTCTATGATGTAGACAGGTGTGGGTGCTAATCAAGCATTTTGTCGTATTACTAGACCGACAGAAATAAGAGAATGCAGAGGCGAAAGGCGGCGAACGTCAGTATGATCATGATTAGGGGCTAGTGCGCGTTGCAGACGAGGGATTTGAGGTTAGGGGATTTGTAGTACAAATACGACATATGGACCGACGAACCGACCAGCAGTACGACCATACGACTGGCTATATAACGACCGCTATAGGGTGGATAGGAGCAGCGCATCAAGCGCGCGTAACACGGCTATGGTCTCCTCGTTACAGCTGCACAACTACCAAATTGCATTACTGCAGCCAGGAATCTCTGCGTTGCTTCAGTCCTGGAGTCTCTGACAGCCTCCCAAGAGGATTTCTACAGTTCCACCTTCCTCGTTTCCTCGAGGCATGTACATACACGTTTCGTGGCCTCAAAGGAAGCAGGATCTAGATTAAGTTCGTGTTTCAGGAATGACCCCCGACTGAAATTATTACGATAGATGGATAGAAACAACTTACGATAAATGGTCGCTAGTTTTGCACCTTATCCACCCGTTAGATTAATGTTGTTTGATGCAATTAATTTAAACGTTTCAAGTTGCCCGTAAAACTTACGTTTGTGTCTCTTCGGTAAAATCAACTGATAGTAATATCGAGCAAGTAGAGCTGTTCAACGCACGTGTTTCCAGATTGTTAAAGCAGGCGTTGGTTGGAATACTGTTTATTTGCTTATTCCTCCAAAGTAAACGATGCACCAAGTGTCCTACGTATACGTTGTTTCTCTATCTTCCCATAAATAATATGTGGTAAGTCAGGTGCTCGGCATGTGCCGAATGTAGATTCACTTGCACGTTCTAGTGCTAAATGTCTCGTTTATGCTTTTGGTAATTAGAGTTTCAAGAACACTTGACGAAACGAACTAATGAAATAAAACAAACAACACGACAAATTGTATGAACGTAATTTCAACGTTTCATCGTCCTCTGTACCATAGCGTTGTTTGTGTTACCAGCAAGATTAAGCTTTCCTTTCTAACGCTTAAGCTACCTTTTTTTTATTTCGTTCCAATTCGTAAATTCGCTTATTGTTGTGAAGGTGCTTCCTCTGAAATCGATGGTACAAAATTTGGGTTGAAAATGTTGATCCGAGCAATAGCGGTAACACGGGTCTGTGAATCGGCAAGATGCGTTTTGGGTTATAGTAGCGAGTCGGGACAAAATTTGATATGGTAAGCATTCTTGGTCATTGTACCTGAAAGCAGAAAGATTTGGCCAATGGAATCATTAATCCAACGATAAACACATCCGTGGCACCCGGAGTTCCAGTGTTTGCGTAACAACAATAACGCCGCAAGCGTTGTGCATCTGGCTGCAGAGATACGCCGGGTCACGTACGTCATTATTGCGCGGTCGATGCAACAAATTTTTTGGCGGGTCAGCTCAATAAAGTTTGGTGTTTTTAAATGTACGAACGGGGCCAACTCGATAGCTTATCTTAAATAAAATACAGTGTCCGATATGATGGAATATCTGGTTGCAGGAACAACTACTTCCCGTATTTTGATTTCATTTTGTGATTGGCATGCTTTCGATTCCACGATGATTTCGGTTCATTTCGATTACCGATTTACATTTATACTATATAAATGCTAACGCTAGGTGCCGATATACCCAACAGAAGGGAGACCTGATACCGTCCCAAAAACGTTAACGTTTGATTACTTGTTCATTTCAATGAGAATTCAATTTTCACTTTTGAAAGCTATATGACGTACGATTTCATTTGAAGAGAGAAATAAGGAATATCCTGAGTTCTGTAAGTCCTAGATTGTTCTGGACCGGTCTTTAGTCCAGCGTTCTATTTTACTACGATGCTATGTGTGTTTACGTACCTTTATACCCAAATTCTGAGAGAACGGGTAATTTGGCCCGTGTGTCTATTAGTACGGCTAACTATCCGTGGGATTCGTAATCTAGTTTCTAGTTTACCTACGATCGAAGCCACGATCCGCGGCTGTGAAGGTGCAGATACACGTAAGCGATGAATTGCCGTTGCGGCAAAGTTCAAAATGCCGTCTGCTCTGTGAACCGTCATATAGACGCATAACGATAAAATTCCGAATTTCATACCTTGAATCCATTTAACATCTTGAGATATTTAGATCCGAAATGACAAAATAGGCGCGACTGTTTGATGAGATTCTAATATCTTTGAAAAGGTATCGTTCCTTTTCCTCTAAGGGTTCTTTAGAAGAGTATAAATAAGCAGTCTATGATATTGACGACTATCGAGAACGAACGTTTGCTTCTCCTTTGCTTATTTATATTCGAATCCATATGAATTTCTGGAAATACAGTGGACGTTTCCCGGATATATAATTGTAGAAACGGAACCGTAATTACCGGCCATGGTACGTTTTTCAGTCACGCCTCCGGCTCTTGAAGCCGATCGAACTGGAAATCGAATGAATCGTCTCCACCACCATTACTCCTGCCACCACGGTCACCATCGCCAGCCGTTCACCGACGTCCAGTACCCTTCCAATGCATAACGATAGTCAATTCAATTTGAATCGCGGCCAAGCTCGACAGGACAGTTAATTTGGTACGTATGATGGTCCGGTTTCGTGAATTTGCAGTGCGATTCATTCAACCGAATCACATAGATTGTTCCTGTATCATTTTTTCCCCATTTCCCTGCCCGTGGTTTATTGTGTTACGCACAGTGTATTATCTATACCTGTATTGCAAAAATTCGGGACAGTTGGCCGATCAAAATCGGTTTTAACGCGAAAGAGATTAATCACGCGTGATGGATAAAAATGCTGTCCGTTTGTATTTTTAAATTGGGGACTTTTCGTCCTTTTATAGTGACGAGTTCATAACCATCGTTGCTAATGCCCAGTCTTGGACCTGGTGCGCTCAGTTGGAGGGTGAATGAAACGAAGGCGTGGCGCGTTCGTTGATTCTCAGTGTTACTGTCAACCGAGTTGGGAACACCGATTCAGAGAAATGGTTCCAAATATTTTCCCCTATCATAAATTGATAGGATCCTGATGATTAATGTCCGGTATCGAACACGGGGAAATTCTGTGCTACACGATACTATCCTACGATGTCTTATAAACAATATCTGTCAACCTTTCTACGACGATCTTCTATGCAAAATCCTATCGTACAAATGGGATGTGTTTCAAACAATTTCAGTTCAATGATGGATTGATTATAAAGTTCGTAGATCATATGAGTTACACTACAACGAAATGAATATAATGCTTCGACAGACATTGCATACGATTAGCTCTCGGATATCGACATTTCCGTCATTCTAATTAGAAGAGTTCGTTTCGATAGAGAAGTGCAATGCACTGGCTGGTCTGATAACTATTTGAATTTATAATGATCGCAGATAGTATTTCAAAGACTTGTCGATTCAAGCGGTACTCACAGGTAAGCCACAGATTGAAGAGACTAAAGGAGCTGGATTAATCAGCGGATAGACAGTATTTCAATGTCCGAAGGGATAAAGCTCTAGTTATAGTAGCAGTTTCTGAGAAACGTTCGAGTAGCTTCTCTGGTATTCGAAAAACAATGTGAAAATTCGAATAGAATTTATATTTAGTCATTATATTTAGTCATTAGTTACATTATATTTAGTCTTGGGTAATTTCATTACTATAGTGTATCTTCATCAGGATGCACGCTGATGCAGATAATAACGAAGACGAATCACTTTAGGCAATGAAAGAATCAAATAAGGCAGCTGTCATTTTTGAGCAGATTGAAGATTTAACGGACCTAAGAAGGACGAAAGAGTTATTTATTAACTGGCCTAGCACACGATCATTGTTAGCGGTTGTCGAAGAAATGATTATGGATTACCGGAATATCTTTGTTCCTGAAAATGCATGCGTCATTTTAGTTCATTTTCTCTTTACGTTTGAACTGACTCCGATTTGCAAAGGAATAGTACTCTTGATATTTCGTGTTAAAAAAATACTAAATTTATCCTTGCTTTTACATCAGTATCGTATTATATGTTATAAATTTCAGATCTACGCTACCACGAATGGTAGCTACGACGGCGAGTGTGTAGCGTGATGGGTTACGATTTTAGTAATTATCATGATTACTGAGATACGTTTATGATCGTTTGCCAAGAAAAATGGTAGTATCCACGAGGTAAAGTGGTGCTCGAGAAACTATAGCTCGGTTCTTATTGCACGATAGTATGGTAATCCAGCAAAGTGTGAAAAGTTCCATAAACGATTATTCAGGAGGGAATAGTCGTTAGAGTTATTCCATGGAAATTAGATCGAGGAATGAAACTCTTTTGTCTAATTAAAGCATAATATCTTTGTTGGTGAAAGGTTGCACTATGCTTACACTGTTGCCCATGGATTAAACGTTTCATGAAAATTAATTGCTTTCTCCGAATGGCAGTCTATGTCTATGTTATTTCGTTCGGTTCTTTGGAGTGATGGTTGTTCGCGTTTCACATCCAGCTTTTACAATTAAAGGTCGAGCTAATTTTATAAAAGTAATTATGAAATACGTCGTTAATTTGACAAAGTTTTTTAGTTTGCAATCATTGTGATTCTATCTATATATTGTGAGCCTATTGCACGCAATTAAAAGGAGTGCCACTTCCACTTATTAGTGTTAATTGTGTAGAGAACTGAGATATTAATTAATTAATAGTATATCTGTTTGATACAACTCGTTTTGACACTATACTGTTAATTTGATTGATATTCTGAGAAGTTTTATTATGTAAGTATAATTAAGGGGACATTGTTAATAGATTGTTGTTTTGTCGTGTCAAGATTTATTCGAAAGCACGATTATCGTTTGAGCAAATGAAATGATTCATAAGTTACGACGCCATTCATAAGTTACGAAGAGACGCCATCGAAAGTTTCAAATTGTACCAATTAACGAAAAATTATTTAGTTTATATCGATGAAAATCTGAGTTAAGTTAAGGTTTTTACATATAAGGGCTCTCTCTACGCCTTTATAGTCATTGATCAACGCGTTCACAGTGACACGCTTGGCAGTTTGCACGGAGTGGCCAACCGCGATACTATGGTTGAATAGTGAGCAGGGTTTGAGCGATCTCGCACGGTCGATGGACTCGCATAAATTAGAAGCGTTAATATGCGTTAGAGCAATCCCATCTCGGTTATTGCCCAAGGGATCGTATCGTAGCTGCATACGTTGCACGTACCGTTATTGTATTTCTCGTTCCATCGCAATTTTGCAGAGTATAGTTCGGTGTTAAATAGGCGTTTTCAAAAACAGACAGTTAATCATGATAAGGAAAAGAAGAGGAGCGAGCAATAATTCATATAGCTTCTTCGTCAAGAATTCTTTTTAAAATGACACCAATCGATTTTAGGCTAAAAATTCTTTGCTTTCGATCGTAAAGTCACAGTTAATGATTGTGTCATTACCGAAGATCTATTCGTGTTTATTCGATATATTAGAATCGATCGATAAGCAGTACCATAAGCAGTAAATGTATTAACATGAAAAGAAAAATAATTTAGGGATTAATATATAAATATAATGAAAGCAATGTCACCTAAAGATTTTGATTACGGCGGTTCGGACCCGGCGTGTGTAGACGGTGCCGGTGTTGCTATCGTTGATTGGCTGAGTGGAACGCGGCGATGGCGCCTATTGGTCGACGCGCGGAGGTGCGTTCGATAGCCCGGCTCGAACCCCCAGTACCCGGCAGAGCCTCGTACGGGAAACTGCTCCGTTTACGTGTTGTTACTTTCGAAGCTCCGAAACTCGTCCGCAGACCGCGTGCCCACATTACTTTTCGCCGTCCGTTCCTCTTTCTCTCGTTTCTTCTTTCCTCTCGTGTTGACCTCCCTTGCTGTCTGCGAACAGATTCCATTGCGTGAACACGGTGATCGAGTCGTTTTCAGTTCCGTTTCCTTTCCTTCTTTCTCCCTTCATATATTAGTGTCGTTAAGCGTCGCGCCAGAGATTGCGCGTCAAGTTCGCGACGCCGTTGTTTTTTTCCTGCAGTCAAGTCGAGCGGTGCGACTCTACGAATCTTTCGACCGCCGCCGGGTGTCGTTACGTGCTTTTATTGTGACTGAACCTTTTGTGTTCCGCGAGCTCTTGTTTATCCAGTGCCCCTTTTGTTGCTTTTTTGAGGATTTTTCTTCTACATCCTGCGAGATCGACTCTACGGCAGATCGTTCCTTCTCCACGGTGTTCATATTTTTTGGTAAGCGTTTCTTCTTTTATCTATTGCCGTTCTAATAGCGTCATTTATTATCTTTTCTTCGTTTGTTATTCGGGTTCTGCGTCGCATTTCTCATATTACGTACAGCAATGTTTTGTTTATTCCACACTGGTTTAACATGCTACCGGGACAAAATTAGAAATCTAACCTCTTGACGAGTTTCGTATTACGCGACCGTGAACGGGGAAACTGCGCCACATCCGCTGTGTTAATGTTTTTGCAAATAGCATCATCGTGTTGATATGAAAATTTGACGAACGTATATGCAAGATCAAACATTAAGAGGTTTCCGACATCTGGTACCGGATATTGTCGTGTCTTTGTACACGGCGGTTATTTACCAAGAAGCAAATATAAGTACATTTGTCAAAAATCAAGGAACTGCAAGCTTACCATTCGATGTAGAATCTGTACTCACAGAAGTCGTAAATATTTACCGACCTCGAAAGCATTTCACTCGAGACGTTTCTCAACGTCAACGCTTCCGCGTTGACATTTGTCATGCCTCGTGACGCGACGATGCAAAACGAAACGATACGGACCAGGACGGATGCGTACAATCGCTATCGTCGATGTTAACTGCTATCGATTCCCGGTAAAGGATGTAAGAAAGATTACTTTTAATTAATATGTTTCTATTCGTTCGCTCGTCTTCAATCGCTCAATCATCGTTCTCTGAATCATTAATTTGTGACGCATTATGCGCAGTTATTATGGCGTGGTAGCGGCCGTCGATGATAATGTCTATTAGGGGGAAAGCTATCGTTGCGATGCGCCTATATCTTAATTGCAAATTGCAACTATTCGCAGGAAATTTGCCAAGGCTGAGTTGATTGAAACAGCCACTGTTTCCTGCCAGTTCCGGAATAACGACGACGACGGCATTATTCGACATTAAATCGACATTATTCAGCACTGATGACGTTTGCCGCTGCTACTTTGATAGGTCAATATCGATGACTTTATGCTTCTTCTTGCTTTCTGATGCCATTTAATCTTTCGCTCGAAAAAATATTGCGAGCAGGATAATTATTTTATAACTTCTGCTTTATTCTGTCTGCTTGCCACTGCTATGTTTTGCGGTTGAGCCGTCCAACGTTATCGCATTTGTTAATAATTCGAAGCGTTAAATATGTACATATCTGGTAGGTAGATACAACGCGTACCTGTACAGATAATATATTTTCTAGCCGTAACCACGTTATTCTTGTCGTCGATACGCTTACAGTTATATATATTTTTCCGCGAACCGTCCTTGAATGCTGCATTTCGCAACCCAATCTCGAAGATGAGTTTTCGTTTCTCGAATATCATGTGTCGTTCGAATCCATGTAATTTTTTACGCTGGATTCCCGATAAGCTAACACATCATCGAACAGCTTTCTCCTCCATCTCCGAAAAACCATCGTCGTCGTCTAATTCAATATGGTATGTCAATATTTGGTTTTTCGCGGCTACCACGATTCACAATCGAACTTTATTCGATCATTAAGCCTCCGGCACGGGTGATAATCGTCGTATGGTGACAATTAGATTAACGAATTGCTCGAAAAGAAGCTTTGTAAGAAACGTTACGATCGATTGATTACGCCGATACGGTTGATCTGTTGATTTCATCGAGATACGGAACTTAAACTTGTAGAATCTATCTGCCCGTTTCCTGCCAGTTCATCAAACCTTGTTTTCGACCTTAGCTCGTACTACAACGAGGCTTGAACCGTTTTCTCGAGATTGCTTTGTTTTCAGATTTAAAACATACAGGCGTCTGTGGCGCGAGAATACAGGAATTTTCTGAATTTCGGGGATGTTTGTCGTGCATGTCGAAAAATAAGTCACACTGATACATTACAGTAAGGAGATGGACTGGTAACTTGTGAATTCTCTTTCTATTTCTTGATAGCGTCGACGAGAAATTCCTTTGTCTCTCTTCGTCGTTTATATTTTTCTACTACGGTCCTATACATACATATTTACGCAAGTGCATGTA
Organism: Bombus huntii; assembly: GCF_024542735.1. Classification (NCBI taxonomy): domain Eukaryota; kingdom Metazoa; phylum Arthropoda; class Insecta; order Hymenoptera; family Apidae; genus Bombus; species Bombus huntii. Next base: position 2,347,091 of record NC_066244.1, read on the forward strand.
ATAACTTTTAAGTTTTCTTACTAAACAAGGATTTGAATTTGGGAATTTTAACGCTGTTAATATTACAACTCATCGTAGTTAGATGACCCTGACGAAAGTGGGCTTATAAAAAATAATAATACCATACAAACACGTATCTCGTTTAATTCACAAAAGTTTTTATATCTTAAAATACAGATGGCTGGAAATGCTTGTATTTTATTTACATTTGCCTTGCGTACACACCAATATGTTACAATAATTTTATCCTTCGCGCTTTACGAAAAGATGAAATTTGTGGATGAAAAAGTAGGCAGATCTTTTTCACGTAGGACGGTGAATAGTTTCAACTCTCTGCCGTGTTCCCCATCTCAGTTGTACAGATTATTTATAGAATATTGCTATATCTGCAATATGTAGATAACCACACCGCGCCGATATTGGTTTTACGTTCGCGGATCCTGCACACGTGTACATGTATTTGTTTCGAATGCAAAGGGCCGCGAGTCGGTATCGAGCGAGACCGGTATTTCCTATAAATATGTACATATACATTGAGCGCGATCAACTTTTAAAGATTTGGATGCGAGAATACGCGCGCGTGCTTACGTGCGTGTGTATGTGAGAGAGAAGGAGAGAGAGAGAAAATTATTTTTTAACGAGACGAAAATTCTTTCGATTGTCGATAAATGCATTGTTTGCGGGTAAGGGAAAGACGGCGCGTGACGTTGAAAATAAAAGCAACTGCGGGAAGTGAAATATTTTTCGTTTTTGCTTCTTTCTTTTTAAAAACGGTGCACGCCATCGTGAAACGGAATTCGCACGCGAGAAGACGAAAATCTTTTCTTCTCGTGCTCGATCGTATCTCAGTTTTGTTCCCTTCGTGTGCACGTAGGTATATATGTGTAATATATATACATATGTATGTTTATGTATATTTCATCGTCGTAGTCGTCCGCTTGTGCCTCGTGACTTTTTAAAGAAGTGTGACGAAGAATTAAATTGCGAAGCTTCGGGAAGAGAGTGCAAATCGTTTAAAAGAGAATCGAGCAACGAATTTCATTTCGTATAATTTTTTTCTTCCTTCCGGAACAGTTTGAGCAGTTGGAAGATCCACTTTAATTCCTGACTCCGTAATGGCAAACAATTAAAAGCGTAGAATTGTCTGTGTTCTTCTCTAAGGTTTATTATTCGTCGTGGCAACAAAATAACAGTACGGAAAAACACATTATTAGAGGAAAAGAACGAAAAGAGAGTTATTTTCCTGAGGTAGGCGGCCGGAAAAGTGGAATTCGTTAAAGTTCCTTTTTGTTGTGCAACAGGAAACTCAGATTATATCTTATTACACGTGAGAACTCTGTTGGCGCATTATCTTCGCGCGTATTTCAGGATTGTAATCGTATCCGTGAAATGCCGCGATAACTCGCGTGTTTGTGCATAATACGTGAGAAAGCAAGGGGAGTTTATATTTTTCCACGGACCTTTGATTGCAAATGGAGAGAGTCGAGCAACCGTTATATCCTCTACAAATTTAAAATTTAAATTATTTAAAAAACAAAGGTAAAGGACCGTCTCCGCTCTCCGTTTTATATTTAACGCTCTTCACATCGTTAAGAAGCATTTCGTTTTGTATACACGAGCGTCTCTTTGTTCGCTCTGACCTGTTTCTTTCCTTCGTGGAACGTCGTTCTTATTCACAGAGTTCGAAGTTTCGATTCCGATTTATCGATTCGCGGTCAAAGAAGCTCTCGAGTTTAGAATAGCCAAAGGGGTACGCGTGTGCAGAAAAGCGCGGCGGAGGTTCAACGAAGCATAGCCCTCGAGAAGGTTACGAGAGGTGACTAGAGAGCTCCTGGAGTGGCTGGAGCATCAGCGCGAACAGGACTCGAAGAACTTGCGGGAAACCTAATTCGAGGACGTACGTACCGATAGTAGAGACAAGGGCTTCATGCATATTCAGCGTATTTGTGGTCAGAACAGGCTGGTAACTCATTGTACTAGAAGGCCCAGCATTTGCCTTACCTTGACGCGAAGGGTAGGAACATGGAAATTGGCGAGGGTTGAGCGTTCGTTACTCGAAAACAGTGCGACAGGTGAAAGAGCTGTCCGTCTTGCGACCCCCTTTCTCTTCGCGCACCTGCTCGATTTAACGACTTTGCTCTAAATTGAAAAGGCCTTGGGTCTTGTTTCCGGGAATAAATCCGTTCGTTCTTCGTTCCATTGCCGAACAACGCTATTTATCTTCGATTATCGTATGAGAATTTTCATTCAACCAATCTACACATGCCATTTTCTGGTCTTTGTTAAACAGCGTTCGTAGTTAAAAGACGCATAGTTTCTTCTAACAACGTTCGCATGATCTTGAGCTTTTCGTTCAAGGATGTGTTTATCTCATTTGTAACTAATGGCATTATACCTGTACGAGAGTTAAGCGCCGCTATGGAATGACTTCCATTTACATGGAATTCCGCTTCACTTCGGAAGATATATCCGACGTCTTCCGACTGTAATAACATCGTAATAATCTTAGTCTCGCGACGAAGTAGCATTCTTTGCGTTATGGAAAATGGAGAAAAAACGAAGGACGCAAAGGGGAAGGTTTTAGAGGATGTTGCTCGCTCATTGGATGGAAACTCGGAATTTACATATCAATGGGATATCGATGACTTGTCCTTTGGGAGAAACATACAGAGAAGGAGAGAAAGAAGAGGAAAAGGTGTACTGTCACAAGCAGGAATCTTGCTCGTGGATGGTGGACAAGTCCTCGAAGGAAACGGCTCAAGAAATCCGAGATATTCTCTCGTTATTTTCAGCGTCATTTCATATTTCACAACGTTTGTCCTTTTCGATGGACTGTTGTTCTGTATTCTTTATACGGTTGCATTGATCGATGATTGGATGATCGTAGATTCTTCAAAGGAGAGTCTTCGTTGAATGTTCGCATTTCTCGCTCTTGTTACATGTATTTTGCTTTGTCTCTGACGAAGAACACGTTGGTACATCAGGCATATCTATATTCTTCTCTCCTCGTTTAGATTTCGTCGTATATTATTGGAGTGAGGTTTGCTACCGAAAATTCTCCGGTTGCCTTTGGAACTAGTAATTTGCATATGCTCCACTGTGTCGTGGATAATGCACGACTGTCGATCTGATATTTCCTTCCAAGGACAATTTTGCACATTGCAGTCACGTAAGCCCTTCCACTTGCTCGCTCCCATCGCGTCGTCTGATTTTGGATTCTTCCCTGTGCCCCTTTTTCGAGGTCAAAATATCATTCGGTTTGCGCGCGACTCAATAGAGTCTTCCAATCGTTTTCTGTCGCTTTCCAACCATCGGTTTCCGCGCTACCGCAGGATATGATTATCCGCGATTTTTCGAGCTTACGTCGTTTCCTGTCGTGTCGCCACGAGTGTTATCGGTATAGCCTTCCAAAAGACCGTAAAACCTGAAATTTGAATAATCGCGTTTACAAGAAAGTTGTGCAAATCTTATAACGTATTTCTTTCGAACGGGAAAGTTCTCTTCTTGCTCGCTCTACTGGCTTACAAATATCCCCTGTACATACAACTTTTCGGTAAAAAATCTTCTTTACAGTTTGGTTTAGTTTCTTCTTATTTCTTTTGACGATCACCGATATATTCCGATACTTAGCGATATTTCGATTGTAGGTCGTTCGCTTGACCATTCACAATGCAAATTGGATTCTTAAATTAAGAATGGAACTTGGTCGATGTGTAAATCGTACGGACCACAGCCTCTTTTTTATATCGTATTTTATTCTTTGTGATACGAGGCAGTGAGAGATAGTAACAAAGAGAAGAAGGAAGGAAAGCGTGGGTGGTGATGCAGGGTATAGGGAGGTGGTCGCATTGATTCTTCGCCGAAGGCCGGATAGTCGGTGTGGAGGGTGGTTTTCAGCCTTCTCTTCTACTTTCGCTTGTTCTCTCTTCACGAGTCTCTTTCGTTCGATAATGGAGGTTCGGATCGAGATACCTGCCTACCCGCTTATATTGTACGTATCACGCACGTAAATATTTGCAGGAGTACACGTGCGTGTGTACCGTATGCACATGCACAGTTTGTGCGCGAGATCGTGCGATCGTGTATATGCGTAATATTCGCGCGAGTAAAAGTATACATAGGTAAAGTAAGCACGCAGATAGGTAAGCACTTTACGTGATTGGCCGAGCCTTGGGAAAAACGACAGGTCTTAACCCTTTCGTTTGATTTTTCTACTTTGTGGAAACTCATCGATAATTCCTGTCAAAACTTTTCCGGTGCCCCACTGCTACCGTTTCGTGAAGGAGCTGCTTGCTCTCGTCGGCCAGCGATCTTATGTTTTCATTGCAAAAGGTAGCATGCATACCACGATCGTTTATTTCTGTTAATCTTTTACGTTTCGTTTAGGCATATACGTACATGATAATAGAGTTTCTCAGAAGAGATTCCCAAAGGATCTTTTCAACGTTATGTTATGCCGACGTGATGGTATTTCATGAATACAATTTACCTGTATATACTGTGTGAAATTGCTCCGATGAATTAATCACACACCGCAGAGCGTGATTACAATTTTTAGTTACAAGAGTTTTCCACATGATGAATCGTGCGATATAACGCGTAAAAAATAATAGTTTCCGACGTTACGTATATTTACAATCAAACGCTACGTTAACCATTATTTTTCGCAATTGCAGAAATTTAAAATATCTTTTCTCTTCTCTTTTTTCATAAATTATCTTGTGCAGCACTTTTCTCGATTAAAAGAAGCCAATGTCTGTTTCTTCCTGTTTCTCTCTTTTTACGCGGTAGACTTTCGATGCGAGGGTTCCTCCGCATTTATCGGAAAACGATGGTAGGTTTTGGTGGTGAGTAATTTGGTTAGGTGAAGTATTTTTCTCAGGCAATATTGGAAAGTGCGTGGCAGTGTATTTTCTTTACTAGGAAACTCGACGACGGCACTCTTTTCGATTGAGGGATATTTTAACAGTTTATGCTTACTTCTTGCATCTACATGTATGTTCCAAATATAATCCCTTTAAAGTTTTTCTTTCTCTCGATCCAAACGTCCGTGTCATTTAAAAATTTGTTCGGTATTTTTAATCAGCAAGTAGCATTCATTCGTGAAATTCTAATATCCGCTGGATAACTGAACGTTCTATTGTTTCTGAAATTAGCGTAGAGATTTAAAGGAAACTGCTTCGAAGATGGTATTTTGTTGGATTCTTTTTAGATCGATGACAGGATCCGGAAGAGGAAGAAAATAAGGCAAGGAGTGTTTTGAGAGACAGGGTGAAGTGGAGGCAGGTAAGATTGCCTTGGCAAGAAAATATTCTCCCGGCTGCGTTCGTCGCATTCCATAAGGATCATTACGTCAAATAACAGAAATCTTTCGAGTCTTTTTCATCTCCTTCTTCTTCGCCTTGTCTTTCCCTTTCCTCCCCTTTCTCTAACTTGCGATTTTCTATTCTATGCTTTCCTTTATCATCCATTGTCTTTTTTCGATCTTCTCTCGGTTTCTTTTTCACGCGGGTTTTCTCCAAAGTCGACTCTCGGGCCTTTACAGCCTGTACCCTAACTCCGTTCGTGTTACATAACACCGCTGACTACAACAACGGATCCTTTACTGTGTGTGAATAGCGAAGGGAGAATCGCAAACTGTCTAATCAACTTTGCTAATATACAGGGTGGTTGGTAACTGGTGGTACAAGCGGAAAGGGGGTGATTCGACGCAAAAAAAGAAGTCGAAAATATAGAATAACGATTTTTTTTTCATTTCTTTTTTTTTTTTAATTTTTCCATCGAGACAACGATCTACAGTGAGATCCATTATAACGAAACGTGATAAAGTGCACGCGTACCGAGCGAGAATTGAAAGTAGATTTTCTCGAAAACAAAGCCAAACGAAAAATTTTTATTCTATATTTTGTACCACCAGTTACCAACCACCCTGTATATTGCTAATGTAATTCGATGCACTTACCGCACCACTGCCGAAAAATCCAAATGTACGTATATTAACCACCAATTATTATCGTCATCGCTTTCATCGTGTGAATTGCATGTTAGATTTTAAAACGACATTATTAGTTGCATATGATATAATGTATCGTAATCAAGGTTTCATTGATACCGTCAGGATGTAGGGTAATTAGTGCATTGTAATCGGTGATTATCATCGTTTTGATTGAGCTTGTTTTATCGTTCGGAACGCATAATTTTCGTATATTCGACAAACCAATTGCGTTCAGTGATGAATCGGGATATTTTATCAAGCCAACAGTATGGATTTGTCGACAATATACTGTGTATAGATTTGTATTTTTGGGCGAGTTGCTTCTTTCCCTCCTCCCCTCCCCTCTCTCTCACTCTCGTTATTTCAACAAGATTGTATTGCGGTTAATAGCTCAACCAAATTAAACTCTTCGTTCGCGTAAATGAGTTACAAATCGTTGAAGGTTACAAATATTACGCAGTTTTGTTCCATAGCATTAGCGATATTAATTTTAATTTGTTTCGTTGTGTAACAGAATTCTTTTTTAAGGAAGGTAGCTCAAAGCACAGAATTGATAGTTAAAGTTAGATGTGGGATTGGAGGATGGTATGTAAGGACACGATGTTCCGTTCGATGGGAATATATTATTCATGGATGGTTTACTCAAATATGCGAGTAGAAGAAGCAAGAAGATATAAACACGAATTGAAAGTCTAAGGTAATCTTCGATATGGAAAATCCAAGAACGACACGTAAGAAACAACGACGTTAAGAAACAAAAAAAGAAAAAAAAAAAGAAAACGTTTAAACGGTACTTAAATGGTGTTAAAGAATGATGTAGCATAGCAGCGTGTAACTACGCGTTCTGGATACTGACGATGATTCGTGGGAAAAAAATGAGCTATCGTCGTAGATCGAAAAGATGCAGCAGGTTTACCGCGCAATAAAAAATGAGCCGAGGCTCGTAAAATCTGAAAAGAAAGATACACTTTTGCCAGCACTTGATCGATTCTGGTAATTCATGATACGAAATGCAAATCATTTTACTCGGCTAATAAGATTACAGCTGCTTTCGGACTTCCTTGCGTGCTCGAAGGAACAGATTATAAGCAAATGTTAGATGTATCGTTGGTTGATATTATGCTATATATGTACATATATACGTGGCATGTAGTTCGTCGTCACGGAACCAAATATCGATATTACTATCTAAGGCAGATGTCAATTGAAACCTCGTAATACAGTAACACTTAGTTTACAATCCGTGTCGCGATACAAAGTGTACCGTTCTATGTGAGCATGAATAGAATCTTGAAATCGAGTCTAGTATCTTTACAAACGTATCGGTTATACGTCGGTAGTCGCGTATCTCCAGACATGAAATACCTTTAATTCAAGTTTCTTATTTCGCCTGAAGCAAGATGAAGAGTATATTCCGTTCGACACGCGTGCAAACGTGACTAGACATTTTTCCGCAATTGCAGGCATTCAGGGTATGCACTCTGACTTCTACTAATTTTATGGAATTCAATACGATCACGTCGTCATTGGTCCTTATTCACGTGCGATTCGTGTGCTCGGAGTACCGGTTTGAAGATATCCTGTTACGTTCTCGTTGAAACGCGACGGAGGGAAAAATGCAAGCAGCAAAACAGTGTAATAAGCGTTCGTGATTTGATCGAACGTGTCAATGGAGGAAGATGAGGGCCAGTAGATGAATATGTTCGATGAATATGTTACATGCCGAGACAAAATCGGAAGAGAGGAGAAAGAAAGGAGAAAGAGAATACGAATAGCATGAGAAACGAATCGGAAAGACTCGACTTGATTGAAGTCGCTTGCGACACTCAAGGAAGAAAACCACTTGAGGCAAAAGTTTCTTCGAATTTCAAATAATCCTGAATGGATAGCAATTTGTGGGTCGGAGATTCGGAGTTTCAACTGCTAAAAACTTTTCTGCATCTCAACTTTTCACTATTCGAAAAATGCGTTCCATGGCAACTACGCAACCCGCTTTACTTCTCTTTTCTTATTACTTCGAGCGTTTGCATCGACGTAAACGCGTGATTTAGCGCAGAGTATTCGCTTTGAATCTTTTGGGAAAATATCTGTCTAATTATAAATTATAACGCACCTGTTACGATTATCTAATATTTATAAATTTCAAAGATGACACAATCGGTTCTGCTCTCACAATAATTGATAAATTAATTTCTCAGCCTGAATTGCGCCAACAGATAATTATTTTTTCATATTACATTCTCTATATTATGTGTAAATAAAGTGAATTTTCAACGTCAGAAATGAGTTCAAGTTCCGCGTGTTCTGTAAGTGAAGAACGTTATCTTCGCATCGTGGTACTTCTTCTTTCTCGACTTTGTTCAAAAGGTTGATTTTCCCACAAGGAGTCTTCGTTTTCGTGCGTATCGTTTGTATCTTCCCGACCAAGTGTCAAATACCTGTAGGGCAGCAACCGCTACTTTAAACACCGAGGATGTGGTTTTACCTGAATCAAATTCTTCGAGATCGTTCGACCGATTTGAATCCTACGGGACGATGCTATCCATAATTTTAAAGGAAAAGGTTCCATTTTAGGTGTTAGATACTCGAATAATGAGACAAGTGACTTGTATCTCGAAGATCGATGAAATACTTCAACGTGCTTCCAATTAATTAGCGACCTGGCGGACGATCGGCGTTTCCATTGGTATTCGTTCGAGATCGTGCGAGTACGTTGACATTTCCCTCATTTTCCAAGGAAACTTCGGGCTGACGATCAACATCGTAGTCTTTGCCGTATTGCATTCCTTGCTCTTTGGCGTTCCTGATACAGGAATTTACTAGTGACCCTTGGGGCATCCGTTAATCTCGAGATCATCGGATTAAAGCGAATTCGTATCGTCCACGCAAGAATACGTAGAATACGAGCTAGTATTATTGATCGATGACTCTGATGTTCTGTGACTACACCATGTATTTAAATACTTTTCTACGAAATACAATTCGCGTTCGTGAATGTTCGCCGAGCAAAAATGAATTTTCCATTTACGGTCTTTTCTCCTTGACGTCCGACCATGTTTACCGTTAGACCTTTACGAAGAGAGTTTCGATTCGAGCGCAATAGCACAGAGTTTGACGGAAACATATGGTGACGTGGCATCGTCAGATCTAAATCGAAATTATTTCAAGAAGCGACTTTGAGTAGAAGCTATCCGCGTGTGTTACATGCTTCTCCTCTACCGCCACCTTGCCCTCAACCCTTGGGGCATCTGTTAATCTCGAGATCAACGGATCAAAGTAAGTTCGTTCCAACTATACGAGAGGAACGGACGAAACGAGCTCTATTCCCTTTCTCCATCTGCTACTCTTGTACCCTCTCCCTTTTCTCCTCTTCTCTCCTGCTCACTCTTATTCTCGTCCTCGGTTTCCTTCTTTCTATCGTTCCCCCCGTCTTCTCTTCCACTCAGTATCAAAGTTGGATATTTTGCTGGAATTTTGCCGCGAGAGTGTACGAACGTTGAGTATTTTCCGGCTACTCTTGAATTCGTTGTACCGAACCAACGCGGCACTATCTTTGGTGTTCGATAGTAATTATGTAGCTGAATGAAACATTTTAATTATACGACGGGTGAGCTTTGTGCTCGGGATTAAATGCATGCCTCGGGCAGATCGCGCTCGTCAAACGTTATCTCTTCACGAAGAAGTTTAATGAAATTGTGTTTTCCATGGCTGAAAATACCTTTAGCCGTGACGCGTACGCGATAGCAACAAGAATACATTCGTACGAAGAAGTATCGAATGGCATTGGCACTGTTATCGTTGAACAGTGTTTCAAATAGTAAAATTTAGTCGCGTATAGGCGATCATCGATAGTCACGTAGATAAACGCGCTGGAACGCGGAAAACTAGATCGGTATATCGCAATCTCGCATTACGAAACACGACTCAAGGCAAGGAGGTTGATTAGTACGTTGAATCAAAGCGTTTCCATGCATTGGTCATTCATGGTTCCTTCAACTTGCCCGTGTTTGTAAACATAGGAGCACGCCTGTAGGATTACTCACAGGCTGGATACCGGTCTGGTCGATACTCGACAGCACTGGTTTCGCCTAAACTGTTCCCATATTCACGACCCGATTTTTCTCCGTGACTTTCTTGTGGAATTTCTCTCGTCTAAGTAGTTATTAGCGCAGCGGAAAAGGCGGAAACAGGATGAAAAAACGAAAGAGACATCGGACATGATCATACTAGACTAAGAAACGTTGTTGGTCGATGAAGCGAGTGAATGGCAGACGAAGAAAAAGACGCGGCTGAGCCGAGAGAAGATGTTGGGCGGATTGGAGGAATCGTGGGCCACGGATGGTAGGATCAGAACCACGCAGATGGGCATGAAGCAAAGGGAGAACCTTGGTTCCGCGATGGTGGTAGGGATGGAACGTGGTTTGTTCACTTTCCCGAATGATCAGCTCGCTTCCTCAGGGCGCGGTTGCGACCTCCTACCAGTTGAAGGATTATTCTTGACGAGAATTTCACCCATAATATCGTTAAATGGATGGTCGTCTGTTACTCGTTAACTTTATCATTGCATTATGATATCGTTACACGGTCGATCTTTACGTCTTCTTCAAGTTTAAACATTTTTCTAACACATCCTGGTCGTATACGTGATACGTGGATCAAGTACTGTCGTTGTACGTAAGTCGGAACTTTCAAGCTAGAATAATGCGTAGGTATGCAAGGTCCGTGTGAGATGGTGGTTTGCGCAGTACTCAAAACTAACTTCTTGAAATGGCTAAAAGTTTTTATAGAGTTTCGTGAGTACAAAAGAAACGTACTTTAACACCGGAACGTTATCATGGCCGGGGTTGTTTCAAGTTGTTTCCATAAAACCAGTTTCTTAAAAACTGTGTACACTTTCAAGTAGTGTTTGTAAGTAGAACTACGTTGTACATTGTATCGCAAAGTTATTTATATCAATTGCAATTCTATCGAAAGACAGTTACTTAAACGACTCAACGATTTGTGAATGAAAGAACAGCGAGGTCTTCATTTTCAATAATAATTGTCAAATGAAAACGTATCACTGCGTTTGTATTGATACAATTAAAAAAATAAGATTGGAACGTAATTTTGACGCGTGGATGAATACGGAAATTTCATCGAAACTCGTCGAATCGTAAAACACAGTTAGAACGTTTCGCAAGAACAAGAGGTAGGCACCTTCGAGTCTGAGTGTCCCCTCAAGAAGGATCGTTTCGGAATTTCTGACGGGAACCGGTTTTTAAAAATCGTGCAAACTTGGAAGTAGTATCCACCGGGCAAAACTACATCTACCTGGCTTGTAGATGCCATATTATTACCTGTAACGATTGCGGTCGGCTAACTCCACGTTGTAACAGCAGCAGTCGTAACCCTGGTGTTAAAGGAACATTCGAACGCGACTGTGATGGGCACTCGTGGTCAGAGCAGTCGAAACTAACTTTGTAGAATTGCTGAACCCGGTTGCAGAGTTTGGACCGGAAGGAAGGAAGCTGTCTTCACGCTTGAATGCCTTTGCAAAGACCGTCGCTTAAACATTGTGTGGATGCTGTGAATGTAGTTAATGAATCAATTGTACGGTATTGCACGGTGTTGCGAGCAACGCGATGTTTCGCCTATTTTTCTTTCTTTCTCTTGACTTTAAATATTGCCCCTAACCGAAATAGCAGACCACCCTATTAAAAGCGAAATTAAGATTTCTTCTGAAGACATACTTTATAATCTAAACATTTGACAAGGTTTTTCCTGAACAGCGCACACGTCTTTTCTTACTAGAACGCAATTGTTGGTGGTTAACGGTCGATAGATAGAGATTTCATAGATTGTGTTACGCGTTTTGGCAGCGATTCTTTGTGCTTTTATCGTGTGTGGTCTAACCTTCTTGCCTCCTCGTATTTATTGCGTTTTTTTGCTCTGTGACAAGCGTGGCTTGTCATCGAGGATTTCACGTACTAGATTCTAAATGTTTCGCACCAGCATCCCGTTAAGGTTGGGAAAACGGACAGTCATTGTAGCGTGGTCGATCGAATAGTGGTGTAACTTAATGTCTCTGCGTAGAGAAGAATACTCTTGAACGAGCTATCAGCGTAGAATATCTTTGTCGAGGTTTTCATCTCAAGATCGAATAGAATCAATTGACACCTAGCTATTAGGCAATTTTTTCATAAGTAATACCTGATCAAATTATCCTCTTTTCGTAAGATTATCAAACTGACCGCGACGAGTCGTATGCGAGGCGAGTCGGAGTCGAGACACATCCAAGGTGAACCAGTGTTCGAAGAGCAGTGCCACGAATACCTAGAGGTACTCTACATACATACTTGGTTGCTGGACGTTGCGGGCGCATGTCGTGCGTAACCTTAAGTCTCTGTTACGATTCCGTACACTCGTACGTTTGTGTAAATGAGTTGTATCTATAGACGATGGTATGTGATATTCCTCGAGTTAATCGAAAAAGAGATATCGATTAAATGTGTTGGCTTCGCAAATTGGCCGAATTCGATCCTTGGATGAAGATTTGTCCGCTTTCTTGGAACGTGTTTGTCATATTGTTTTTTGATTTATCGATGTTTTACGTATTCCACGCGCATAATGACTACCATTATAGGTGTCGTAACAGCTGAAAAGATATTGGGCTACCGAAACTTATGACCCTCGTGAGACCAACAAAGGTAGGATTCGGTATTTGCAGGAACCTCGGCAAATATCCTTTTCGACCGATTTATCACGGTCCCAGTTCCCGTACTTTGAAGACCAATTTTGAAGTTTTCTCCGCATCCTGCGGATTATTCTTTGAAAAGCCAGTTTCTCCGTAAATCCTTGCACATGGGAATGTCGTGAACGTAGGTCTTTCCTCGACGAATATACGGCCGTAGAAATGAATCTCGTTTTTTATTGTTACTAAGTCAACTGAGTCGCCTGCCTACTCGAACCGGGGCAACGTTTAAAACGTTTTCCCGAAAGAAATTCTTCCGCAAGAATTGTTCCGCGTGCTTATGCGTGTATCGCAGGAAAATTATTTCATTAGGAATCACACGATTCTGACTGGAATATGAAATAGACTTTGTTCGGCTTGTCGATATATAATCCGAGCTGTCTTTGTCTCTTTCTCGGAACGAGATCGAACATCATTTCCGAGCAGATCGGGAACGATTTACGAGTCTGTAAATCTTTCCCTAGAGGGATTTTCGTGGCGGACAGGCAACGAACCGTGTGATAGGATGTGAGGAGAGAGAAAAAAGAAAATACCGGGAAAGCACGGTCTCGTTTCCCAACGACGCGACGATTCGAGCAAGGTCGGACGCGTACACAAGCCAGCCGTTATAAATTCGTGTGTCCTGGAAGCCATCCTCTTGCTGCACCTGTACCTGCATTATCCGTAACACAGCTGTGAGCAGCGCCAGCGCGTTATTCGCTGGCAATAAATCGAGTTCTAAGTAATGGCCGATCGAAGCTGCGGTTTCGTGTTCTCCGGGATCAGGAATAAAGGGAAGCCATCCTGTCATTCGTCTTTAACTCCTTTCCCGGTATTGTCCGCGTACATATACATAGCAATCTTTGGCTTCGATTGCAACGGCAAACCAATTCGTCGATGTATTAGAACAGTGTCTCTAATCGCGTTCGTTGTCTCTTGTTTCTCCCATTTTCTAATCTATCTTCTTCTCCATTCTCTGTCACTACCCGTTACCTCCCAATTTATACCAGGAATTTCCAACAGACATTCCCAACGGAGTTTATTGAAATACACGCACAGGCTGCGATGTATAAATAATTCTTACTATGTTGGCTAGATTCGCTTAATATGCCATCTAAACATGTCCAGTTGTCGATACGAAGGATGTTTCCAAATTGGTTCTGGAATATTATCCTTCGTGTGCGGTTGTCGTGCATTAGACAAAGTTCTCCCCTTATAATTTAATACGCGTAACATAAAAGTTTGTAACTACATTTATACGTTTTACGTATATGCGAGGCGATAGGAACGCAAAGCTAAACCAAGCTATCAATAAATTTCACGCCCAAAGGAATATCAGATTTATGCCATAAGGTCGCGGATCAACATATGTGGAGTGATGGATCAAGAACCTATCGTATATTAGACGTTATTACCTTTTCACCTTTTTACTGGTACAAACGTTGGGCCGACATTCTCTCTGTTACGTTATGTCAGTAGTTATTAAAGCAGTTGAGGTTATCGCATCAATGGAAGCAGCGTTTGTTCGCCATTTGCGCGACTTGGTCAGAGGACGTAGCAATCAGCGTTTTAAAGAGAATTTCCGGGGTACATGGAACGCCGCGGTACAGAGAGTGACGCGATGCGGCATGGTAGCGCACAATCTATCGGAAAATTACGAAAGCAGTTAATATTTCCCGGCAAGGCTCGATCGGTTTCCACGAGATGGAATACGACGAATTAGCAAACAGTTGCGGGACGCTTACTCGAATCACAATGCTTGAGGGATCACGATAGGGCTATTATTTAGCTATCCTAGCTAAATTTATAAATGTCGACCTAGCTGTCACTTCATATTTTAATTAACGGAATGCCTGTGGAATTACCAACAATCAGTCTGAAAATACCTATTAACCGAAGCATCGGCATCAACAACTGCAATTAATATAGCGCAAATACATATCTAGTTCGTTTGTGGCTTGGATTGTACATTGATCACCGACCTTTTTAAACGCGATTTCGAAGTAGGCCCGATGCCCCCCTAGCTTCGCAATCTTCTCGATGTCATTACAGAATTCGAATCGAAATCATGTTTAAGTGTCCAAGTATCGTTCATCAATGCTTATCTTTTGTTCCACAGAGTCATAACTTTCTTGCGATTTGTGCACTCGAGTACGATCGAACGGAGACCAGTTATTGGAGATTCCTTTCTCGAATAAAGCTACCAAAGAACGACTGTAATACCGAGGCGGTCGTTCCCATGACACGATGTTTTCGGAGCTCTTTTACAAGCGTGCGGTCGCATCGATGCCGAACAGGGCCGCATGACGTTTTCGATTCATTCGGTGCTGTTCATTAGGTGCGTTTTCAACAGCAGGGTCTTCCTTTTTCGCTTGACCGTTTGGCTCTGTCTCATAAAAGATATCAAGTAGGAAGGATCGACGATCGAGCGTAAAATCGTCTCCGATTGTCTGTGAAGGAGACCGCGCATTCTTTCTCCGATACTACTAAACTCGTGAACGGCAGCCTGGACAGTCGACATTCAACGACTCATCGCGTGATCGTTAAAGGGAAAAAGTACGAGGGTTCGGTGAACAGGAAAAGCCATCATTCGAAGACGGCGAATCCATCGTTAGACTTTATTGCATTCGCTTGGAATCGACAGTTGCCGATAATACCGACAGAATCGTGTATTTGTCTAAGCTATTTCGAGAGTATTCCAATTGTTGGTAAATCGTTTAGAACAAACGCAAATTAGTTGAAACGGATCCTTTAAGGTACGATATCTCGTCAATCCGTAGTGCTTTGGAAGCTATTCTAGATATTTGTTTATGTCGAAACTGTGCTTCGACATAAGCACTATCGATAATTAAACGACGTTAACGGTGTAATTAAGTGCACCGCGCATGGGATTCTATACTAATTCAAACGCAGCCGAACGATCGTAGGTGTAACCAAGCGGTGGCCGGTACCTGGTCGCACAAAAAGCAAAAGCGAAAAAAAACGAGCTGGCGGCAAAAAGGTGGTTTTGACTAAACTGCAATGCACATACGGAGTTTTTTTTTAATATTTATTAAAATTACAATCAATTCTCGCGTTGAGAATTTTCAGTAATTTTTTGGCGTGGCGCAGTAACATGGCTAATTATTTATAATAAGTTAATACTTATTATAGATAAGTATAATTTGTAAGTAAGTATTATAAATAAGTAAATATTGCTTAATTTAAATAACTAATTGAATCTATCGTTTAGGTCTAGCGGATAGTGTCTCTTCAGCCTACGGATCTGGTCCGACGTATCAAGTAGTCCAGTGATTAGGGGGTTTCGGTGTTTGTTGACACTTTTGCTATATCTGTCGCTATATTTTGCTATTTCCTCTTTGACTGTGGGTATCTTGAGGTCGCGATATTGTTTCGTTGGTAACATACCAAGGTGTATCAATTAAGGATCTTAGCGTTTTCGATTGGAAGCATTGAAGTATTTCAATGTTGGAGTTACTTGCTATTCCCCATAGTTGGATTCCGTAGGTCCAGACAGGGCACATACGGAGTAGACCAGGAACCGATAATAGTTGGTCGTTCGCGATTCTCAACTTTCGATGCGCGCAATCTCTATTATTTTTCTCTATTTTTCCCAATGTCCACTCCTTTTAGACGCATTCCTCGTGACTTCGTACACGACGTTCATGCACGATAGACGACGTGAGCCCGTTGGCTCGCAACATCGTGTGTAGATAATCATAGGGCCGCGTGGCTGCGTCGATTGCGGTTTCTGTGCCCGGGGATGCGATGTCAAGCATTCTAGCTAACGATCGATCCTGCCAGCCAATTTTAATTAAGTTTACTCATATACCGTGATGGCGAGTTATAAAAGCACCTTGACAGACTACGCGATACACTGTTGAAACACTGTTTCTTTACTTTCGCGTACAGTAACTAAATTCAGTTCCTCCGATTTGATTTCATCTTCTGTTTTGCGTACGGTTAGTTTTCGACTTGGTCTGTTACCTATATTGTCTATACTATTGTGTCACAACGAAGGATTGACATCGATAGAGAAGTTGATAAACCGATGTTTGTTAATTTGTTCATGCGCATATATTCATAGCTATGTATCATCTTCCGCATATATTGCAACGTATATATCTATGCAAAACGGGTAACGCCAAATCTGCGAGTCATTCGTTATCGTTGATTCGGTGTAGGCTTGTTGTTTCATTCTTACCGCCGTAAGACTCAAATTATAGTAGGTATTAGTTAGATACGGATTCAATATGGTAGATTCGCATTAATTTTGGTAAATGTTGGAAAAGGTAAATGGGTAAGAGCTGACAGGTAAATTAGATAACTAAACTAGATATGAGTATCTTTTATCTAATGGCTACTTTAAGTAATTTCTTTGCCCACTTCCGTTTGTTTGCATGTCAATACAATGTCGAAAATTACTTTCACCTAGAACAGAAGTCCAAGTTCTCTCGCAGTTTGGTAGTATTGGGTTGTATGGCATTTCACGAGTGCAGATTTATAGGTAGAATCGTTCGAGACGATCTCTCTACAAAATGGCAATAGATTCATCGATGTGTTTACGGACAGGACAGATTTATAGAGGCGAAAGTTTTGCATCGTTCCACACCGAAGAAGCTATGATGACGTTGAAACTATCGATAAAACGATGATAACGTTCTAGCTGACAATACACCGATCGTGACAGTTTATATAGATCATTCTTGTTATAAGGTCAATTGATTACGAGCATAACCCGTGATATATGTCTTTCGTCTGTCATCAATCTCGCAAATGTATTTGCATACGTACATTGTCCTCAATGATCCGCGATGGCTCGAGTCACCGCTTGATGAAGTGATTAACTTACGAAATGGTACCTAAATTGCGTACGAGAAGGACGCTGGTCGCGATGACGCCATTCTGAATGCAGCCTTTATTTCGGTCCACCCTCTTGTTCCCCAAGCGTGATAATCATTCGAATTTCCGGCCTTTCGGCCGTAAACGAATTGGAAAGAGCAGGACAAAGATCGCAAACAAAAACCGTGCGTCGAAACAAGATCGTGTCGTCGCTACGTTGCAACGCCTTCTGACGATCGTGTGACTTTTACTGACGATTTGGGCGACACACCGATTGGACCAATAGGAGGTACAGGAAGAGCATCATTATAGGATTGAAGAGAAAGGGTTACCTCCTTTTCTTGCTCTCCTCCCCTTTGGTTCGTGCCTCTTGGTCATTGTCAGGGTCATTTCCAATTGGAAGTTTTAACCACCATTTCCTCTCGCTTAGCCGGTTTGTTTGTCCGATTTTATTGATCAATGCATTGCTCGCTTCCCAAGTCGTTCCTCTCGCATCACCCTCTACACTTCACTCTTTCGCGACGTTTCTGCCGTTCAGTTGGTATCGATCCGTTCGAATTCGATTAACAGTTGCAAATTTAATTACGTATAACCGCGCTCCTCCTCTCTACATTTTAGTCCCTTTCCTTTTTTTCTTTTCCTCAACTTGTTCGCTGTTCCTTCACCGAGAAGAATCTCGAGTCGGATAATTTCTCTTTCCTCCTCTTTTCGTGGTATTTTCTCGATCTTTCTTTCGCCCTCGATAGAGCTTATTTTCGAGACGAATGGAACTTTGCGGGAGTGTAATTGATGGTAACAGTAAACGAAGAGCGAAAAAGAACGTGTTTCTTTCAGGTCCGAACCTGAGTTAAAGTATGTACGCGACTAACTCCTACTATTCAATTTACTATCCCAGAGTCTTATTTTAAGATTAAAATATGCGTCGATAGTAGGAAATGTATTTGCCGGAAAAGCAAACGTTGATCTTATATATCCCGAAGACTTTTGATTCTTCCTTCCAAGAACTAAATATGTACATACTTGGAAAGTCAATATCGGCGAATCCATTACTATATTACAATATAGCCAGTCTTGAAGCGCACAACAAATTTACCTTTGCTTTTGCATA
Source organism: Bombus huntii (assembly GCF_024542735.1). NCBI lineage: Eukaryota > Metazoa > Arthropoda > Insecta > Hymenoptera > Apidae > Bombus > Bombus huntii. The sequence continues at coordinate 2,365,748 of NC_066244.1, forward strand.
GAATTTCGAATAGAGAAGAGTGTCTCTTACTTCTGAATATTTTCGAGGTCGAAAGTTTCGATCCGACTAATTTGATAGACAGAAAATACGGCTAAGCATCGTTTGACGCGGTTCGCCGTGACTTTGCATCCGTCTTCGTAACTTTTGTCAAAGTTATTCTCCTCGTTCAATTAAAACAGACAGCATTGCCTCGCAATGCAAATTACGCGAAACGGAACAGTAAGATAGGCAAGATAAGATATGCAATGGTAAACGTCAACGGCATAATACGCAGGCTGTATTCAAAGCAGACAACAACATAGCCCCCTTAAACAAGCAGCTATTTACACCGATGATATCTGAGGTGGCGAATAGGAATCTCGCGTTAAGATTCGTGGTACCTAGCCAGGATCGTGTCAAGAGGGTGGCTGCCAAAGGCTCCACGGCATGGGTAATATGATTATTCTGCTCTGCCGGATGGCCCGAATCCGCGCGGCAAACTTTAGAAGTTGCGCGCGAGTACCACTCCAAGATAATGAAACGATCCACAAGTTGTCGAGTGTTCGCTACCTTCCTCCTATCTCCCAACCTTTCTTCGACCGTTGGCAACTCCTCTCTTTTTGCTTTGCCTTGTCTCGCCTTGCTTCGCCTCCTTCGAGATAAGCCGAAGAAACGGTCACCATGTCTTTTTTACATTTTGCGGAAAGAATGTTAAATTTCACGACGTTATTCCGACCGTTATCGAAACTCGACAAATTGGAAGATTAAGTTTGTCGTTAATTTACAAAATTCAACGCTGATAACACAGTTATGTTATAATACGGCCATTGATTAAATCAAACGATCTCGCTACCTTTTGCTACTTGATTTAATAAAGGTCTTGAATAGCGCTGCCTTATTCTCCAACATCTCATTAGCGGTTATTTACCGAGTGAGATGAATGAAAAGTGAATTCAGGGCGCGAGCTTTATGCGCTACGTATTTCTTTATCTTGGGAGAAATGTTATTTCGACCTGTTATTTTCCTATTATGCACGTTTATGATAATAAGCAGCCCCATAAATGCCCCATTTTCATATGTTAATAGCGATTGTGATATCGTTGGGTAACTATTATTTTTCATTACATTCGATAAAGCGTTGCTTTTGTTTACGGGAAACTCGATCTAGCCGGAAGGATTTTATCGTAGATTACGCGCTCGTTTCCAAATCGTCGCTAAACGATCGGGTCAATTAAATTTCTAAACTTGCTCTTTCGTTTCAATACTTTGGTTACTTTTCCGTAGTAATTTCCTTAGTAACCACGGAGATGTGAAGTTTATCGTTCAAATTTATTGGATAACCATTTTCTCTCCACTCGATTCTCCTATATTTCCTATCGTTGTATCACGTAGCGCAAACTTTTGAACAATATTAACGCAGCTTCTCCAATAATTCCCTCGTAAACCTCGACTGTCAGCGACATTGTTTCGCGCCAGTGGGTTTGTTAGCGAGAAACTCGTTTAGTTACTAACTTCGACCCCATCCACTTTGATAGAAGTCTTGGGTTATTCCTGCCTCTAACCTTAGTTTCTACCTTCGCTACTGAACTTACAAGTGACTGCGCACGTATCATTTTCTTTCTCCTTTCTTTCCCACGGTTTGACTCGGCGCTAAGTTTAACGACTGTGACACCCTTCAGCAACGCATATTACTACTTTTTTCCCGCACGTATAACTTTCGGCGGAAAGAAGTAAAGAAAGACAAAACTTAGGGTAAGCTGATGTATCATATCCTGCCCCTTTTTCTTTGTTCCGTCTTAAACAGTTCCTTTAAACAATAATGTCGTTTGCGCATGGTAAAGCGTCAAAGTGAATATACGCGACATGAATGGATAATCCCTTCATTAAACTAAGTACAGATGTCTTTACTCTTTATCAATTACATCGTTAATGAGGTAATTCGACGTGAGTCAGTTTTATCGGAACCACTGGAAGCTACCCGTTCTTTTTTCGTGTCAGAATACGCCTTTTTAATCGGCTAATGAGCAGTCAGCAGCACGACAAACCAAGTCTTATTAAGGTTTTCGTTCTAAAATGAAGCTCCTTTCATATTTAGTACAATGAAATCAACTATACGATTACAGAAATGTTCTTTAAAGGTTTGTCGAGTAATTTCGTTGGAAAGATTTGGGTTAGGTATTGATAGAATTGGATGGATGTATTAGAATCGAACTCGTGTAAGTAACAAAGCTCTTTGTCGTGGAATACCAAGAGGTTGAACATCTTCCAAGAGCATGGCATCTGAAACGTTCTCTGTACCATTGCCACTGACGTTGATCGGATGGATCGGTCCAATTGCTATCGGCGACCAATGAGATCGATGTATTTATGTGACCCACATGTGCATAATGTAATAGCTCGGTCCTAGTCCGTCCTGTGCAGACGTGCCGCGACAGCTGCAGTTAATGCATCGTGAAACACGGCGTTACTATCGCTTGTCTCTATCGAAGACCAAGCTCGATCGCCCGTACATTACCGCAAATCTGCATTGTTGTTTATCTGGTTTGATGAAATTGTTACTAAAAAATCTGTTAATCCACGAAAGGCAGTAGGTCTCACCGAATCCTCTTTCGATGATTGCAATTTCGTGTTCTATACATTTTTCTTTTTTTAACGAGCGGTTCGTAAGTCGATAAAAATGTCCAAGGGATACTTGTCAGAAGAAAAGAGATGGTCGACGACTCATCGAGCACGGAGTGAACGCACTCCTACTGGGTGTGAGAATTCATGATACCGCGATGTCATGCCATAGTGGTGGGAATTGCGTGACGTATATTGTACGCAACCTAAACAAGATATACGTACAGTACGGTGAATCTTTCATCCCCGGCCTCTATTTTCTGCCACCGGTCTCTTTCTTCGTTTCATTCAGCTATTCGTAATTAGCGAATTCACTGGCGCGTGTGTTTGGCGCAATTACGTAACTGACACGTCGACACGTCGGCTCATGGACGAGAAGGGTATTATTTCGCTTAGAATAAAGGGTTCAAACCTTGCGTAAGAAAGAATAGGCTACTGCCGCGTAAACGCCATCGGTCATTTCAGCTTGATGGTCGGGGTAACGACGGTGGTTTTGTTATACGCGAGGCGAGAGATCGTTTCGACGGCTTTTAAAATTAATGCGATAATGAATTCGGCACCGGTAAAATGTAAAACTGCCTAGAACGATGTTTTCTAAACTAACGACGCAAATGACTTCTTACGTTAGTGGGAAGAATTAACTACCTCGTGTATTCCTTGAGTGCTATAATTTCGAGAGAAACGAATAACATAAATCGCAAGAAAACGTACAAATTTATCGCGACAACTTTAACTTACGTTAGAGGATGAAATTTGAAGGACGGTGTTCTATCATTTTATCTGGAAGATATTTTCCAATTCAAATGGATTATCGCTGCATATTAATGGCGAAGGTTCAAGGAAGATCTCGAGCGATTATTTAAATTTGATCTGTTTCATCCATTTCCCTCACTTCTTCCGATGCTTTTCATTCGATTTCGTTCGTGCTTGGGAACGTGGTAGGCAATTCATTAATTAGAGCCTGCACGTCGATAAACTAATCGAGTCAAGACCGATATTATCGAGGAGATCGAGTAAATTGAACTCCGTTACGATTTTTATCGGAGCTTGCGGCGTTTTATTTACATAGAGACTTCTTATTCACGTATTCGAGAAGAAAGAGAAGAACGATTCTGTTTTCACCATCGCGTCGTGTATGCAAATTATTCGCACGAAGTGGCACCGTGGAAATCGTCGTTTGGATATTGTGGCGAATAAAGTTGGCGAATGGCAGCGTACCGCGACTGCGTTGTATTCTCAACGAAGACAATAAGACTGCAAGGTGGTCGTTGACGTGTCGTAGAGTAGGTACTGTGGATTTCACGGTCTTGGTTCTGCTATCGGTCCGCGGACTGTACTCGTGTGTCTGGAATTACGGGGAATTGCGTAAGAGCGAATTGCTCGTGTGCGTGAACGCGTGTAATTCGATTTCAAGTTCACGGAGAGAGAAAGCGGATAAACGCTTGCCACAGTACGAGCACACGCGTTATTCTGACTCGTGAGTTCCACGATCAAAGCCAACCAGTCGATTCCTTTGAATTACGTTAGCGATTCGATCTCTCGCGTACATTATTTCGTGCGACTTATCGTGAATATTACGACACAGAACGATTCTCTCTACGAGTATATCGTTCGACTTGGGACAATTTTTTGTACTGTTCTTGAGGAAAGGTAACAAGTATATTCTCTTGTGGGTATACAGGGAAACATTTTAACGATCCTCTCTGTATTTTATCACGGTTGCTTGCATGCTATAACAAGTAGTTATATGGACGAGTGAGACCGCCATGCCGCTCACCACAGGATTTCTCGTTGTATCATGGGGCGCTATATTTCCTAGCAATGGGTGGTAAAGTTTTTTCTCGGTCCGGGTTATGATATACGCTGAAATCCGAGCGTTTCCTCGCTTACGATCTTCACGATAAAGTTTTAGCTTCTTTATCCGAGATTTATCGCGACTCGCCTGTGAAGTTATTAATATTCTCGTTTTTATACGGATGTTTCACAGAATCTTCTTAGAATTCGTTTATGCTGTACATTTCATAGATTTGCCACAGTTTTCCTTAACACTTTACAGATCATGAAGTACCTTTGATCCGTTTCTAATGAAATCGACCAAGAACGTAGTCATTATGTATCACAGCTGTAATAGAGATTGCGTACTAACGGGTACTCTGTGGAATAAAAATGACCGAAAATCTGATTCTTCACTAACCATCCTATTTCTGTTCTTTATTCCTTTTATTCCTAGTAGTATGTAATAAATTTGTTGACCATTTTACGATACATTGTCGTTCGAATATGGAAGCCGAGAAAGTGCTATCTTGGCGCACAAGAATCCGTATGTATTTATTCATGATCGAGCCGTGGAGAACTGTAAAAGAACATAACGAGACGCTCCTGTGTTATCTGGTTGGCATTTACACGGAAAATTATGAAGAATATTGCGAGCAACGTAAGAAACGTGACGATATAACGTATCTACCGAAATCACGAAAGTCTCATTTGGCAAAAATATCGTGTGGCACAAGCATTTACTATTCGCGATGACTTGCGTGCAACCCTCAGCCGGTTTTCTGATTCTCGAGCGCAGCCTAATTAACGAGCGTACGTAACGCGTGTAATTAAAGGGAGGGGGTAATACATTTGCCAGACGGCGGTATCACGAAGAAACGACAGGAAAACTAGGTAGTGCCACCTCTTAATGGCCCTTCCTCGCATGCTCTCGTTGGATACGCGTTCGTAAGTGTGCGAACGTTACAGTACGTGAACACGCGTGGGTTATAAAGCCACCATTTCGGGGTTCGTTGTGGGACTCTTGCTGCCGCATAACTTGGAATTTCCGGCTGCTTCGAACACTAACGAAATTCTATTCATCGTGGTGCTTTCGGTATTTGCATCTTTATTCTATTCGTCCATGTCGTTCGCTCACGTCCGTCTTTCATCCTTTGGCCGTGCAAAGTTTTACTATGGACAGAAGATGAAATCCATAATTTTGAATAAAAAAGATTGCGGTGGTGCCTAATCGGATATTCGAAAGGTGGTGCGCGCTGCAAATTATGCATTCTAATGTTGCACGCGTTCACGCGTGCAAGTGTGCGAGTGTACGCGTGAACAAAGGGTCGCGTGAGAGGTGCTGTTGATTGCCTTGTGTCCGCAGGGTCTATCGATTCTTGTTCGGCCGAGAATTGAGAGATTGATCGGGAAAAAATTCCGATCTCTGATTCTGTCCGTTCACGTGGCATTCCCTGGGTTCATTCGTTTCGGTGAACTGTCATCTCACAGGCTTTAATTTATGACATGCTCTTGACATGACCAGTATTAAAATCCATAATGAATGAGCAATATGAATTATATGTGCGCTTCGTGACTAATCATAGTCAAGCACTCTGCAACATTCGTTCAAATATAATTTTCGTTGCGTCGAATTTTAAATGGGCGATGTTCTTTTCAAGTAGGGAAATTAATATTCTGGAGCACGCAATGCGCTACAAGATATCATCATTTTACGTAGTTAATCGTCAGGCCATGTGAAACACTTGTGCTTACTTCCCTTTCCTCCCAGTTTATTCCACTGTTATTTCTGACTAGCATGCGATTATTACCGAACAGTCATAATTTAGAGGAAAAGTCTCGGATAGAACGCGTATTAAGAAAAGAACGATTAAAATAACATATTTTTTCCTGGACAAATTTTTTATCCTTTTGCGAGAGAAATATCAAATCGAAAAAAGGTGTTTAAAAGGTTTTAACAAGAGAGATAAACTATGGAGAGTCAGTAGCAATGAACAACAAACAAAAGCAGATACGTTACATATTCTTCGCCGTTCTTAATGTATCCTTCATATTAATAACGTTTTATGCTTTTTTTTTGCATGCGTGCCTTTTTATCATACGGAAACAAAACTTGCTATATACAGGGTGGTTGGTAACTGATGGTACAAGCGGAAAGGGGGTGATTCTGCGCGAAAAAAGAAGTCGAAAATATAGAATACAAATTTTATTTCTTTATTCTTTTTAATTTTTTTAAAAGTCTACAGTGAGATCCGTTCAAAATTCAAAGTCGATTTTCTCGAAAACAAAGCCTCAAACGAAAAATTTTTATTGTATATTTTCGACTTCTTTTTTCGCGCAGAATCACCCCCTTTCCGCTTGTACCATCAGTTACCAACCACCCTGTATACATACCTTTCCCTGGTGAACTAAAATCATAATCGCTGAAATGGGCGATTCTTTTCATGATTCTCGTGGAATTCTCGATGATTCATCATTTCGATAAATATTTAAATGCTCTAAGACAATTTAACAAATTTAATAGTATCTGAATATATCGATCGTTTTCACAAGAATCTCTGCCGCAAAATTGCGCGTTTTCTGTCTCGTGGTTACTAAAAAGCTTCAAACGGCTTTATGTATGAAAAAAAAGAATTACTTAACAACAAGACATAATGTTCTTTTTGCATGCAAGTCGACTAATCATCTGTTTTACACGGGTTAAAGCGATAAAATCATCTCGAGTCGGTTTCTTCTGTGTCGTTCTTTCTTTCCTCTTTTCCTCGAATATCAAGTTTCCTTTCTAATTATTCGCGCATCTTTGCGAACGTTTGAAATGTAAAATTATTCCTGGGTAATGTACTCTGTCCTCAAAAGGCCAAGCGTATCTTGAGGTTGTGCAGGAAACTCGGACTAAAAGCGGGAGTTTTAATCAGTTAGATGCTCGAGAAGAAACTTAAAGGACGTTGCTACGATTATTGCAGACAATGGACAATGTTTCAATTGCGACTGGATGAAACGAAAGGTTTCTCGGTTTTTCTTCGCGATATTAATAAATATATACCAATTAATATTTGCAACATATACTTGTAGTAACCGATGAATTCTTAGAGTAAGGACAAGTAATGATGGTAGATTTAAAGTTTAATGTATTTTAATAAGCAATATTCAATGACAAAAGGAATATAAATAGAGTTTAGTGTAGTTTAAATAAGCGATATTCAAGAACAAAAGGACCGATTATAATATCGTCGCACGTCGATTCACACTCTGTGTCCGCTCAACTCACACTCTGCTTTTCAACTAACTCTCTGGCCGTTGTAGCATTCTTTTGTCTTTTGCTAGGCCCACCGCACACGTGCTCCGCGGACGCTCGTAGCCAGGGTCACGTAGGCCTTTTCGGCGAAACTATTTATTTGAAGGACCGATAACGCATTGGCATCGACGTTTCTTAGGCCCTTCTTCCCGATACTACATACTTATATGTAGTACGTCTAAAATAATGCAGACTTCTTTTGTGTTTCAGATTTCAAACCGCTAGCAGAGACATTCGTCGACGAGTCGGAGCTACGCGAATCAGTAAGTTTCCTTCTTCTATACATTACGATTACGATTGAAAAATATAAATCACGTGTTTGTAAAAAATTTGGAATAATCAGTGTCTGTCGAATTACCGCAATATCCACGGCAACACAAAAAGTTTTCTACTTAAAGTCAACCGTGCGTATGTTTTTCTAATGTATAAGCATGTGTGCACATGGATAATTTCGTTGTGGCATAATTGACGCGAAAGAATTTAACGTACTTCTGGTTGAAAGTGCACTCTCGTATTCGAATGTGTTATCAAAGTCGGTCGTATCTGTCACGGTGATTGGAAGATTCTTTACGAGGAGAAAAAAAAACACGAAGAAAAGAAAGCGGAGGAGAAGAGGATACGGAGAACGGAGAAGTTAGCATTCCTTCTCACGGACGAGTTCACTGTAATTTTCAACTATTCACTTGCTTGCTTTTACGTCTCCGTACCACCTCCCCATTGCGATGGAAAAACTCGTCTCAGTTGAGAGTAAGGGATGTATCGAACCAAAGGAACCTACCTACATCGAGGTTTTGTCGTCCACTTTGATACATACCGCTTCTTTCGTCATTTAGATCCCTTATTTTTTTCCAAAGAATTTAACATTCTGCACAAACAAAGGTTCAACCTTACTTTAGAATTATGTTGTATCTCACATATATGTACTCGTCACTGACAAAATTTACCTCTAACTTGATCGCGATGCGTTTATTCGTTTTCTTTGGTTCTTATTCTCCTACCTCGTTCGCCAACATCTAGGATAAAAAAGAAACGAGAGAAACATATTTTTACTGCATCGTACTATTCGCATACGAACAAGTTGCCTACCGTCATGATGAATACAAGCAGCAGAGATGCGGCAGGCGAAAAAATCTCGGTAGAGTTGGCGAGTTTAATTGAAATCAAGCTTGCATTGCCAGGATCTTCTTTTGGTGTAAATAGACACGCTCTCCAGATGAAAAGAAGAATAGGCCCATTTAGATGTAGATGAAGTACTGCACGATATCAGCATCGAGTAAATTTAGCGTTAAAATCATGCTCGACTATTTCTGTAACTGCGTTTAGCTGTTTTTGCCATTTCGTTGTACTTTTGCGTTTCACGCTTTCAAATCATGTCAAATTATTTTACCTTTTTCTGGGACTCTCGGCTTCTGTTCAGTAGAATAGGCGAATCTCGCAAAGGACTGAACACAAATTTAAACGAATTTTAACGAGTTAGCTAGAGGAACGATATTCTGTGTTTCGAGCAAGCAGGTGTATTGAATTGTCGATATAGCTTGTTCATTCTCCACTATCGTCACGGCATTATGGTACCACCGTTAAAGTCCGCTGCAGCCAGCACGTTATGTATGAACAATTTTATTATTTATCGTAGGGTTTCTACGACAAAACAACAAAAAATCTTTCTAACAAAAGTTGTTATCTTCTGGTACCCTCAGAGCGCATGGATTTACACGCCAGAATTTGCAGCAACTCATATTCATCCGCACGTTATTGCCTTGTCTTTTTAGCATTCACCGAAGCAAGGGAAATCCTGAAGATGGAAGGTTCATCGATATTGCTTTCCTTCCATTTCTTTATCGCGAAACGGGTCTTTGCCGAAGTCTTTGTCGATTTCGGTTCATCGTTGCATTCCCCGTCACTTCTGTTCGTTCCAGCGCACCTCGATTTTTCTCCCGGCGTTCTTTCTTTGTCGCGTTCCGCAGCAGTCGATAATACGGGTGATATATTAAAGTAGAACTATATTGTGTCGCATATACGTGGAAGGTGTAGAACGATCGGTTGATCCCAAGAAGGAGACGCGAGGAAAGCTTGATAACGCCTATACCTGGCTGATGTGTGCGACGGTAGGATGATGATGGCCTTGATCGTTTTACACGCTGATTTTTCCGACTCTTTCGATTCCTCCCGTGACATTCGTGAAATTCATTCGCGACAGATCCGCGATCTACCATGATATCGTCGACCCGATTCATCTCGGAAATTCGTCACGCAACTTGACGCTCTTCCGCGCGATGCTCGATGATGATTCGTCTCTCTTTCCATCGGCCTTTTTCCAACTTCGTTGTCGTTTCTCGCATACCGTACAGTAGCTACTTCTGTCGAGAACCCGATGCACGCGGAAACATGTGTTCTCAGTCGCGAGAGTGCTATTCTCTCTCGGTATTTCTATCGTGGAAAGGCGGAAGAATGCTTGGCTTCCGCATGTCGAAAACTTTCGCGAATTTAAGCAGCTCTAATTGTAAACTTATAGGTCGATAACAGTGGCCTGGCGCGTGTTAATAATACCGTTTATATTACTGGCGTAAAGCGTTTTCGACGTTCCACTGGAATTCGCGAGGTCGCGATACGAAGCTAAAATTCTCTGGATGGCTTGGATTTAATTTAACGACTCGCTCAGCGATCGTACGTTATATTCAGCGGAATATCTTTATATTCACTTCCCCGAGCGAACAGTTAAACCACTACTCCAGCAACGTTACTTCCATTCCCATCGACGAACCTTCCGAGTTTACATCTCGATCCTTTCCTACGTCGCTTCGCTACGCACAAGTACGCGACCGTTGTAGATAAAGCGAACTTTATGTAGTACACGAAAACCACGGTATATATAAAATACAAAAGCGAACTTCTGTTCTCTCTCTCGTTTGTTAATATTTTACAATCCTCGGGCTGACGTCGTCGAGAGCAGCTCTCTCGGAGTTGGCAGCAACGAGCTTCTGTTAAGTCGTTCGCGATGGCGAAATCTTATCGTTTAGTTTATTCCACTGCTGCCAATATTCCGGTTAGTGCTCGAAGAAAGGAAACCTAGCGAAAATGAATAGGGAAAATGTAAGAAAGATGAGTGAAATTTAAATCCATTCTCGTCGTTTCTTCGATTGTATATTTTCGAGTTGTTTTACGTGAGGTATTGGAACTTTGTCCCCCTCCCGCCTCCCCGACCAACAAATTGTGAGACATTGATACGTTGAAAAGCAAGATGGTGCTTTCAGTATCTAATTTTCGAAATTCACGAAAAAGTCAAGAGCAGCAATTGATATAGCGTGAAGTAACAAGTAATGCCCATTCGTGAGGATATTTTTGCGAAGACCCGCATGTGGAAAATCTCGCGTTATTCGTGGCACGTCTGGTGTATGCACATATTACATTTCTGCGTAAGGGATACGGGTACGCTTGTACCGACTGGGGGATGATGCAGGAAAGGGTGCGGAATGGAGCTCTTTTAGAGCTAAGTGCACCCAGCCCTTGAAGCGTCTCGTTTGCCGTTTTACAGCACCGCCGCGTTCGAGCCAAGTTCTCCTCGCTGAAAAACTGAGATCTTGCTTAGAAAATACATCGTTTTAGAAAAGATCGATCAATTATGTATATAATATCGCGCAATTATAGAGGTTCGCGTGACTAGAAAGTATTCGCTGTCGTTAAAACGGAAGAACAGTATGAACGCCGAGCGTTTAAACCGCGGTTGTTAGTACAGATGAAAGATCCTTGGAATTAGAAATTACCAGAAATTGAAAGACAAAAGTAAAGCCAAAGCATACCATTACGTGGAAATTTGTCTCGAAGCTGGAACCCATTCGATCGATAAAGTACAAAGCGGTGTTCCTTTAAGAAATGAATCTTTTCGCGATATAATATCGTTGCTAAGTATGTTGCGCCACACTTGGACCGAAGCAAGAGTAAGGTTAAGTCAAAAGAAATGGCAGAAAATTGCACTTATCCGAAGCTAAGTGCACGTCGCGCTTAAAACGACTCCCCAGACGGTTTCCAACTCGATGAAACACCCCGGAGCGTGGAGAAACGAGAGTACCAATAAGTTTCGCGAATCGGATGTCGAGTAAATTGTCAAAGGAGCGTCGCATATGCAGCCTTCACGGATAGAATTGTTTCGACTACTGGATGGAACCATTGGTGGCGTAGGATCGACGTAGGTAAGGACGTCGATATGCGCGCGAAATTCGATACATACACGAGCAAAGGTATCGTGTCGCTTCACTGCGTCTAAAGGAGACGAAAGTGAGAAATAGAAAGCGGAGGGAGCGAGAGAGGAAGAATAATCCAATGTGTTTCCTATGCAAATGGTCACGAGGAAAGGCGTAAGCAAAAATATTCCATGATAGGTTTATCCCTTGTTTTATACATTCATGACGTGCACTTTTATGCATTCACTTTTACGGGCCAGAAAGCGACTTCTTAGCGGAGTTGAGAAGGAAGCGTGCAGTGGGCGAGGAAGGTGACGCGAAGTAGGTTGGAGGTGAATGGCTGTCTCGACGTAAATCTGCTGTCATTTCTGTTTCACTTTTCTTTACCCGTCTATCTCTCCCGATCGGATGTTATTGAGCTCGAAATCATTAGCCTCTTCGATTAATTCGCCACAGAATAGATTTTCATTTGTCGCTTTGCAAGAATGCGTTTGATCATGTCGGACATTATTTCCCTAGCAATTCGGTCAGCGATTGGTAAGTAATTTTTCATTTCTTCAGTACGTATGTAATTCCTTCACATGTATGTGGCACTCTTGGGTCAATTTCTTGTTCCAGAGGAAAAGTTTACCCGGCTCTGAGCCGGGCTATAAGGTTGAAACTTTATCGGGAGGCTGTGGAAGCATGTTCTTTGGCAGGTTTTCATGTAAGGGATGGAACGCTCGACCCCGATCGTAGAATAGCTGGGATTTCTCATTAAATACGACTAAACGATCGAGACAAAAGGAGGCCAGGTTTTCCACGAAGGAAAGACGAGACTGATTCAGTAGTTCGAGCAAATAATGAAATCAATCGCGCGTTTCTATTCTAGTACAAGGATCTGGGTTGCGCTGTAAAGGTCGTGAAGCTTTTGAACCTTTATCGATTTCGCGTTTCAGTCTTGATATCTATCGAAGTAATACGTTAGCTGTAATTACTTTTATGTATATATATTTTGCTCTAATACCGCTTCAAAGTAAGTACAATAAAAGAAAAGGAATATTTTCGAATAAAAGAGAATCCGACGCGGTAGAGGGATGAATTCGCGTGTTCGAGGTTTGCCGCAAACAGAAGATTTTTTCTTCACGGTCAGTGAGAGAACTTAGTCTCGTTTTTTAGCCTTCTTTACGGCTGGTGTAAAGTTACTTGTATACCAGGTAGACATACTGGCGGGTTCCAGATGCGCGACTGAAACATGTGTGTGTTTAGATAGCGGCTGACCGCTTCCGGCATAGAAGCATGGCTTCTTCGTAGTAACGCAGTGTCTCGAGCTATTTCCTTCCCTTACTTTTTTTAACGGAGGAACAAGGCTGGAGAAAATTTCGTGTATATTTCACGAGAAAGAGTGCAACGGTGTCTTATTATATTATCGAGGATGTGGTTTCTCAGGGATCGGAAACCGTATCAGAAGGTCTTTCGTTCGGTGCTCCATCGTTGTTGATCCATTTTCTACGGGGTTTTCTACGTGCTTTCCTATTCTTTCTTCTCTCTGTCAAAGCAATTCATTCGTTCTGTGAATAGATGAGCCAGAAGAATGGAGACAACGAGCCTTGCAGTAAACTTTGTAGGAATTGGCTTGTCCTTGCTGGGGATTTTAATCCCAACAATTTGTTCGTTGTTCGATGAGCAGGTGATTAAAATTTTCTAGATCGTTGGGTACAAACAGCTCGTTATCTGGTGATGTCTTTGCATCGACAACGGCAATTTCCATCGCAAGTCATTACTGAGGCTACTGGGCAAGAAACAAACAATAGGGGGGATAAGAATTGGAGACAACTGTGTTTCCGCGTTGATTTCTATGTTCGCGGTGAACGTTCGACACACGGAGCAAGAATAAAGAGAGAAGAAACGAATAGAGGCATTGAAATTACCGCGCGATATGGGAGAAGAGAGGTTGATAGAGGAAAGAGGTTGATAGAGAAAGAGGAAATAAGACGTGCGAAACGGACGCCGTAAGGCGTAGATAGATAGATAGATAGAGATAGAGATAGATAGATAGATAGAGAGAGAGAGAGAGAGAGAGAGGAGTATGTGTGTACGTAACATTCAGCAGCATTATTGCGGACGCGCCGATTCCACTCTGGTCGAGTGATTTTCCCCCTCGTCTCGTATCACAACCGAACCCGAGAAAATTTCCTATCGTGTCGGATGCGAACAAATGACGTGGAAAATCGGAGGGTATGCTCCTTTAGTCCGCTGCAACCTTTTACTTTCTTCCTTTCCTTTCGAACTTGTTTTGAACCGCGTGACCTGTACAACCTCGTTAACGCTACCGACAGCTCCACCGTTTTTCTCTGTATCGATTACTATTTAGAGCCTTATCCCTGTTTATCATAAAAAAAGAATACTGGCTCAAATAAATTTGATTAAACGCTAATTTTTTGTCACGGCACGTTCTTCGAATTACGATCATTTTCCGGCTCGAACGCACCACGTAATGCATACATTGTGCCCGATGAACGCGATTTAAGCGACTGAAACAAAATGTACGAACCATTTTTGTGTTTTTTGCTAAAATACGTGGAACAACGATTTGAAGATCGTTGGATCCTGCGCCAGCTACCGTAACATCATTTTTAGTTCGGACGGGGAAGTCGCAGCAGGGGAATACGAGCGAGACCACTCGAAGAAAGAAACAAATGGCACCTTCGTGGCTCAATCTATCGGCTCATTTGAATAAGTCGACCGTTGGAAATATCCCTCCACCCTTCTGTTGCTCATCGTCTGCTTCCCCTGTGGATCCTGCAGTCACCCCTTCTCTTTCGCAGAGGGTGTCTCGTTTCTGTTGTTGCCGTTGGAAGAGCAGACATCCTTGCTCGGTAGTTTAAACGTCCCCTGATGGAAATCACTATTATACCGCCCACTTTTTTCCTTTGTTATCGCGAGTAAGTACTTTCTAAAGGCTGACTCTCACTCTCGTCGTTGTTCCCATTGCTCCTTACGATCTTTGACGTAGCAATTCGAGAAAGGAAAAAAGTCCATGCACGACGATCCCTTTAAGAATGGATTTTCATCGATTGCGGATCGAAATTTACTCGCGCTAGTTCCCAAATGGTAATTGCCGAATAATAGCATGGTTAGATAACGAAGTAGTGATATAAGTGGAGGACGAGTACAAGGTGACGCGTTAGTACGATAAAAGTTTCTGTCGCGATTCTTTTGTAATTCTGTAAACACGACGCCACGCGAAAGTTAGATATTTCGTTGATCTCGAAGAGACCAAGTTTAACAAATGCAAAAAACTGCATTAAAAGTTGGAATGAAATTATAATTTGACTTTTACAAATTATGGTAATAGGAGAGGGATAGAAGTCTATGCAAATCCTGAATGTATTCAATTTTTGTACGCTTAATGCATATAACGGCATAATCGGAAGAATGAAATCGAAGTGGTTCTCGAACCAAGTCCCTCAGAGTTTTCTAAGTGCGTCGCAAGTTTCCCGCGTTGTACATACAATATGTAAAGTTTATGTACTTCGTGGTAGCGTGATCTCGTAGTTGTACGAAGCCCGACGAGAGCAACATTGACCGAGCAATGACGTCGTATCGAAGATCGTATTCAGGAAAGAGACGAGTTTCCACGATCTACTTGTTAGATCGCGTTTTTGTGTACCTGTTTATTTTACGAGAACACTAGATAAAATAGTTCTTTTACTGTCTATTAGTTAGGTATTGCTTTGTCCACGTTTATTCGCCGCTCGTCATTCATCGTTTCTTCTTTTTGTCCATGTGAAAGTTATTATGCGTGAAGCCGCAAATGCATCAAAGCACCACGCGATACGGTTTACTTTATATTCCGTTTGGTGTTGGAATGCTTAGAGCGTATCGTTAATATTGGAACACGATTATACGTGTTGAGAAAGACAATTCGCTCTTTTTGGGTGTAACGTGGTCGCAAGTCCCGAAAGTTGCGGTTCGTGGTCATTTTTTGCTACGAAAGCGATAATTGAAAGCACACAGTGTAGTTATGTTTCCAAGGAACTACAATTTCTTACTTAATTACCGCAACGAGGCTGTGCGCTTTTTTCGCGTTTGCGCTCTCTCGAGCTAATCGCGATCTTTGGTTGTTACCTTCTTTACCGTTTGCGGTTTCGTGGCAGTGAATACCAGTAGCACCTGGTACGAGCTTCCCCTTCGATCGCTATCAGAAGTTTCACAAATCGGACAAATTCTACAAAATCTCACAATTTTTAGATATGTAGCGGCACATGAGTTAGGGAACAATTCAACTAATGTTGTTATTTTGCCTTGGGACATTGACACCGCCTTGACGCACGAAACGTAACGATAAATAAACTTCGGGCAAAACAATGTCGCCGCTACGTGCAACCGTCGATCAAAGACAAATTTGAATTTTCCGACTCTCCCCCGACCAGTATAAATAAACGGACGCGATCGCGGACGAATCAGTTATTAACGGAGTTACAGTCAGTTGTCGATCAGTTATCAACCAGTTATCAACGAATTATCAGCGATCTAATTAACGAGCCACTAGTGATGCTATTTTACAACTTATACGCTGTACGAGCGTCTCAGCGAATATAGCCTGTATACTAATTTATTATTTTAAATATACTCGACGGTTCAACAACAAGCAATAATATTTAATAAATCAAACACCCTCTATACAAGTCCTCTACAGATACTCGTCTCGAACGATAGTTCTTCTGTCTTGATAAAAGGATTCCAGGAAGTGTCGATTTTCCGAGTAACCCATGGTTTTCTTGATAGTTATCGAAGGGGAAGAAAATATATATTCAGGAAGAGAGAGAGAGAGAGAGAGAAAGAGAGGGAGAGAGATCCATTAAAAGTATCCAAAAATTCGCTCGCGAAGTAGCGAACGAGAGGGAATATGTATGCGACGAATAACCATAAAGCACTTTGAAATGTCTCCAGTGGATTTTCGTAAAGCCACTCGGTCTCCGTTCGCCAGTACTTCCCTAGGAAAATAAGTATCCTTTCTGCATTTCCACGAATCCTTTGGGAATTGCAAAACGGGCAGCGAGCTGCGATAATTTTGTAGGTGTCGAGAGAGGATTCGGAACTCGCGAAGAAATGGCAGGTTGGCCGAGTGCCCGCGAAAGTTGGAGGTGTTGCGGAAGAAAATGGCCAGTAGCGCGATACTTTGTTCGCTTCGCGCGTACCTATATATACAGATGTGCACCTACCCCTTCACCCTGCTTTCGAAGGAACCCGTATGCACGAAGGCCTCTGCCTGGTTTTACAAGCGACTAAATCGTAGCGAGAATGAGGGATGACACTTTTAGTGGCACTTGGTCCTTTCCTTCTCTCGGCATTTTCCCTTTCAATCTCTCTAGTCCTCCTCTGCGTGCCACATCGGCCTGAGGGTATTGTTAAGTTTTCCACCCTCTTACTCTTCTTGCTCATCCACTTCTATAGTTCGGCACCATTTCCGAGCAACCAGTTCCTTTTGTCTTCTCGAGCAAATATGTAGTGTCAGACACCCGACTGGCTGCCCTGCTCTTGGCTTTGCACCTCTCTTCCTTCTATCTATCTATATATGTTGTAGTATTGTTTTATCGTGCTCGTTTAGCGTTGTGAACAGTGTTATCGTTAGACCCGCTAATAAAGCAGCGCCACTACCCCAGTAATTAAACTTTGGATATTACGCGAACGCGTAAGGGACATGTAGATGTTATTCGTTGGAGGCAATATCCGCGAAAAAAAAAAGCGAACACGGTCAATGATCGATGATGCTATTGCCCAGATTAACATTTTCAATTCGATGTTATCATTTCCAATTTCTGAGAGGAATATTCACATCGGGTTAGCTCCGTTACTAGGTGGCTTGAACTCGACTAGGTCCACTGTTTCTGGCTTTGCTTATATTACCGACAAATCTTCACAAATTAACTAGTTGCATCTCATTGGTTACGGTGCGCCACACACTGCGTCGACAGCGCCTCGTCTTTTCGGATCGATAAACAAGTTATATCGTAGACTTCGACAGTCTAGAGCTTATGTTACGGAATATTTTATGATTGCACCATGAACGAGAACGCAAGGAACAAAGTGGACACGTATCAAAAAATATTAGCAGTGCGATAAACAGTAGGAGGCAATCGTTTCCTTTCAAACTTGTTCCGGACTCGGATAAAAGTTGTTCGCGCTCGATTTCCTGGTTCCAACCCTTTCGCCCTTACTGAAGCGAATTCTCGCGATATCGAAATGGAAAACGGAAGTATAGAAATAAAAGGTGGATTCCAATAAATACCCCTTCTCGAGATGTTATCGAGGCGAGAATATTTTCCGGGCATTGGAATACGGAAGGGAAAAGTGTAGCTGATAGAAAGCAAGGTGAACTGTACATCAGTTTCGATGGGAGTATGGCGGTGTGAGAGAGGAAGTGTCGGATCATGAGAGGGTCTGCGCTAGCTAACACGAGGATACCAACAAGGGGTTGCTTTTCCCTCGGGCATCGTTATTCACAACTATCCCAGACTAGCGGCACTCGAAGGAGGGTGCGAGGATACAGGTTGGCCGACCTCGAGTTGCGATGGTTCTCCTCTATTATTCAACCGCCCCTGAAGAGGTCAGACCCGTGGTGGACAGGGAAACGACGTCCTCGACGTCGTCTGGAAAGTCTTTGAACTACCTTTCCTCGACCGGCCATTTTGCTGATTTCTCCTAGCGATAGCGAAACGTCTTCTTTATAGCGATCTCGATAAAAATTTCAATGAAAATTTTGTCGAATGTGTCAAACTTTTTTGCAAGTTTGCCTGAGTTGCGACGGAAACGTCGAATAAAAGAATTCGAAGAAAAGTTACGTCAAAATGTTTTTGACAGTTCCGTTGTCGACGCGACGTATTCATCGTAGTTCGCTTGCTTCACTGGCGCTGTCGTTAAGCGATCGGCGCTTAAGATTATGTACCGAACTGTCGTCGCTATAGCATACATTCCGTTGGAAGCTACACGGTATCGCGATAAAACTCCGAGTCTGAGATATTTCGTTGGATGTCCTCGAAACGTGTACCGAATAGCACACCTTATAATCATAGTACATTTCATGTATCAAGAAACATCCTGTATACCATCGGTTCCTCCTTTCCTACGTCTCATTAATTTCATCTTTCTCCCTTTTTTCGCATTTTCTCATTCTTCTCCCAGCAATTCGTAGTTCACGTTTTTCTCGTCTTTTCTCCACTTGGTCACTGCTGTCTCTCCTACAATGTTTTTTCTAGCTGACCCTCATTCTTTCCCATACATCTTTCGTGTCCCTTTATTCTTGCTACAAGGGCAGACCGGGGATAATGTCCGCGCGACCTTTACCACTGGTATGACCCCTGCGCGTTCCAAGTTATCGTATGACAGCTCTTCGCACCTTCTCCCCTTCTTGTTTCGCAAAGCGAACAAGATCTCCATGGGCGGGATTTTATGCTGGCCATGGTCGTAAAAATGTGACGGCAACGGGGATGAAACCGGATTATGGAAATGCCTGGCAGAACTTTTTCCAGTTTCATCGACGCGTGTAAACTGCGACTGGGCTAAAGAATCACCGTCGAATTTCTGTTTCATTTACGTTCAGCGATGCATTTTTCCATTGTATTCGACTCTGTCGAATACCGGTAAACGCAGTACGCGAAACGCACTGCATTTTTATTCGAGACTTTCGGAATCGATCGCGGGATCCGTGTCGATCGAAGAGGTAGTTAGCGAATATAGGGCAAAGGTAAACGAGCTGAAAAGTAATCGGTCGATCGTTTATCCGTAACCGCGTTCTGCCTTGAGAATGTTTCAGGAAGTGACTAACGCCTGTGGAAAATTTTATAGTCGAGCCATTATCGTAAAAAGCTATAGTAGGCCTCTGGGAGCAGGATTATGAAAACGACCGCCATAAGTGTACGTTACGCTTGACTCGTCTATTGCACATGTGACGGTGGAGCCGAAACGAATTGAAATGGGAGGCGCATAGAATTTAATTTAACTTTTCTACTTCGACCAGTGCCACCAATGCTACGAAATCGACTCTGCCAGCCTGTTATCTCGACCGTTCAGCTTGATCGACGTCGGTTAATTTAGACACCCCGAATATATGGCTGGAAATTTTTTCCAAAACGCCTGAGGCTTGTTTCCCTATATCGACGATATCCGATTATTAATCCTAGATGGGATTCCTGTGACTTGATCGGCACATATTTCTACCTTTTGCGAATCGGTTACCGCACTTTTTTCAATGGCGAATAAAACTCTTTTGTCCGAATAGTCGGAGCTCGAATATCGCGCGACCAATTTCTCCAACGTTTCATCTTCTCCTCCTCGGCACGATATTCCACCGAAATCAGCATCTTTTTGACACGTATCGCATGCATGGATTACGTTCTAGTCGCTAAAATTAAAATAAGAGCCATCGAATCGAGTTAATTTTATGAAACGCTCACCACGATAAATGAATTCTCGATGAAAGAGGAATATCTCCCACACTTATCTATTCAACACTGGTCTAGATCATTTTCCCTACAGGCTACTTTATACAGCATAGTATGATCGGTGCTGTTGAATTTGCATATAAGGTGGCTCGCTGTGGTTTTCAAGCTTCCTTTTGTAGAAGGGATTGTTTCCGCCATATAGACAGAGCGATGGCTCGATGAAAATAGCTCGTTTCAGAGCTCGTTACGGAATAATAATACCTACCAGAATTTGCCGATATAATACGTATTGTTCGTAAAGATTTATTTTAAGTAACTCCAGTATCACGATTATAGAAGTTTCACCACCTAAGCAGGTAACTCCTATTCTTTCTCGATCGTTCTCCGGTTTCGACGAAACGATCGTTGTTAGTTGACTAATCGCACGTTCCGCGATTAAATGGCGCGAATTTCGGTAAACGTTTAAACTCTGTTTAAGAACAAGTCGCAGGGATTAATTACCTGATCAGCAGTCGGTATTCCGAAGTTACGTTACATTTAAACTTGCAGCTAAGTGGAAGGCGTGAGGGATGCGACGGCTATACGTTGCACCTATTTGCCAACCGACTAATTGCAAGGTACGTCTGAAAGTAACGGTTTCTCACGTAGCGATTCGCGTTACGATCCGATTTCTAGGAGAATCGAGATCGAATTTGCCTGATCTATGTAGTACTTGCTTTTGCGTCGCTGCACGGCACGACATTGTAGATATGGAAAATATTGCGATGGCTGTTTCGCCGCCGGTAATACAAAGTAAAATCGATATTTCGGTCGGGTTAGCTATTGTGGTAATATGAAAGGAAAATAGCGTTCAGAACTATGCTCCTTCTTCTCCTCTTCAAAAAAAAAGTAGAAAAAAGAAGAAGAAAAAGAGGAAAAAACTGACGATGGCATAGTTCCTTTAGATGGGAAATTTGTTTTCTACGGGAAAGATTGTCGCATTCGGAGAATATTTCGTTCGCAAAGAAGTAACGATTTTGGTGGGAAAGAACGTCACTAGGTTGCTACTCGGAGAAGAAAATCGGAACGATTTGTAATATCGCGAAAGTGGGCCGTCGGCTGTAGGGCGATCGTAAAGCTTACGACGTCCATCGCACTTAAAACGGATCCGGGGGCGTTTTGCGATATCGTAAAGCCCGGCAGCAAGACTGCACGATAGGCGAAGCTCGTAGTAGGCGCTCTCGTGTGCTATAGTGCGTTACGCGAAACGCGACATTAAAATTTGAACACGATCATGAAAGCTGTATAGCTGCGATATAGTCCGATACCAAGTCGGTTTATGGAATTTGGCGGCCCGGTCATTAAAATCTCTCGAGAGATCGGCGTTTTCTCTTATCTCGCTTGGTCGTTGGAACCACTGCCTCGATACCGATGCAACTTCCTTTCTTTCGCGTTGTATATATATATATATATAGCAGTTTGGTATTCCGTGGCTGGCGTGTAAACGGCATCGGATTTGCTTGGAATCGCGTGATTCGCCGTGTACGTTCTGTGTCAGGAATTACCGGGTGTCCGGATGTCGAAGCGAACCACGAATCACACGATCGGTCTACGCGCTTATCGTGATCGATGCCGCGCGTTCCGCCTCGACGTGCTTTTGGCTCGCTCGCACTCGTCTTGTACCGTTTAGCGAGAGGAACAGAAAACACTAATTTTTTAACAGCAATCCCTGCATCGCACTCACGCAAGCCCTAGAAAATTATCTTTAGAAAAAGAAGTGTATTGTGACTTCTCGTACTATTTTATATTTTCATCCCTGACCTTTCTCGAACGTCATGGACATAGCCTGTTGGCGGCCTTCGCGATGGTTAGCTCGGTATTTAAAATCGCGCTTCACCCCTTCCTTACGCGTTTTTATGCTGCCTTGACGAATGGCGCGATGAGCAGAGCAATCTCTCGTTTTTGAAACGTTTTTCAATCAGAACGTCGAAAGCAAAAACGTAACGATGAAAATGTACGCTGAAACACGACGACCCGCGACGCCGTACAAAAATACGGGCGACGACGAATAGGTGGGAGAGAAAGGAAAGAAAGGGAAGGTAAAGAGGGCGAGCGATGAATTACGAGTAGTCTCGGCGATTAATAACGCGTGAAAGCGCAGCTGGAAGTTTGACCAGTCGGATAGACCGATTCTATGGAATCCGAATAAACGTTAGGATATACATAGATGTATGTATCAGTCGCTTGCACTTGTGAGCTCGCGACACATACGCAAATCTCTCTTATTACACGTTGTATCGTGGTGTTTCTTTTTCGAGAGTTATCCTTCTCGAATTGCAGTGATGCGCGACAATTACTATCAACGCCGAGTGGCATCTAGTTCTCCGATTTTGCACGAAATCTCGTGCTATGACAATCGTTACATGCCACCGAATATGATATTCTAATCAGCTCGAGCGCCAGGCAAACAGCGACGACCATCCAATGTCGTTGAAACGAACGACATCGATCAAACAATGGACGGAAGTCTTCCGTTAACTTGCTTCAGTATCTGGACTTTCCGCGTCGAGTAAGCAGATAGCTTTTCGATCGAATTCGCCTTTCTATCGAGTAAAGTATCCTGGCTACCTGTACCTCGTTTCGTGGTGGATCAGCCTTCGGTTCTCGATTGCGGGAAAAAACGAAGCAATAACGGATATTAAAGGTACACTGTATAGACTTTCGTGCCGCTTTTCAGATCTTCGTTTCCCAATATTAGAAAACTTTGGTTCGTTCGGTAGATTCGCCTTTGGTGGTGCGCACGTACGAAAGGAAACGAGAAGAAATGAAGACGGTTCAAGGTTTCGTTTGGCTATTTGACACGAACGCGACAGTCCGAACCATTTGCCACCGAGATTTTGATTTGCATTCGCGTTATTAGGAGCGCCATTAAAATTCCTGAGACAATCTCGGCTAAAGGTTATCGCGGTGGCCCTCGTTGGCATTGATTCCATCCCTTTGAGTTAGATATTCCGGCATAGTTATTTATCCACAGGAGGGTAGTCTTACGGGTAAAAGGAACGGGCTTTCGCCCTTGCCGCCCCGAACGTTTTGCATTTTTGAAAGATATACGAGAAAGAGACACGAGCCGAAAGGAGAAGGGGGTAGCGTGGGGGTCGTGGAGATTAATCAGAAACACCTCTCGACGTTACTCGACAGGGGGTTGATTCTCTCTTGAGCCGTTGCCAGCTACCCTCTCAACAATGCAGACGCTCCTTTGTGTCTGCTGCTGCTTTGTTTAATGGCTGATGAGATGGAACTTTCCTGAGAGCGTGGCGCCTTCGTTTCCTCACAAACTCTCTACTCGTCGCGTGCTGTCCGGATGACCGACTGCTCGATCGTCGAACGTAGCTTCCCTTCCTACGCGAACTCCTTCGCCTTCGAGTCCTTCGAAATGATCAATTTTCACCGGCACTTTGCACCGTTGCCCCTTAGGGAACCGACGCGATTGTTTTTCTTTATTTTCTCGAGTAAATTACAGAGTAGAGTTCGGCTGAAATCGAATTCGAAAGTCCAGGTGGATGCGCTAGGTTCGTCGATCGAACCTCGCTATCGGCAATGATTGCAAAACGAGTCTCGTGGGACTCTGCTGGTGATAAAAGCATCCTACGAAAACCGAAGTAGATAAAAGAAACAAAATTAAGTGTACGCGATGGAAACTGGAGTTAACGTAAGACTGGAAGGGAGCCATCCGTGACATCAGCACAGTTTCCAACCAAAACAAGGGGACAAATATTTGTCGGTATATTGTATGAGATTAGAATGGGTCGAACAGTCACGATTTCCTATTGGATCTGATCGCGTTTCGTTACAGACTCGAGATGATCTCCGATGTGGCGTCGAGGTTCTTGGTATTCTAAGAGGTGGATTGCTCCTCGTTCAACAAGAATGATCGTCGGTGATCGGCGTCTGGTACCCATCTACTACGACAAGTGAGCTGAAGTACCCACTTATAATAGCCTCTCTCACGCGATCTTGAATTTAACCTATCGATCAGAGGGAGTGGAAGGAGATATTTGATCACGCGGAATGGTTTGAAATGAGGTTCGATTCTTTCGCGCTCTGGCACAGAAACATTAAAGAATCCTTCGTCACACGAAGAAACGAGGATATTACGCAAAGTATTTGCCTTCTGTTTCGCATGGCGTTGAATCCGGAAGAAACACAAGCTGCCGGAGAAAATGCTAGAAGAAACGAGCCGTTATCAACGGAACGAACTAGCGACCGCTATTTTTATCCACTTTATACGCGAGGAAAACCGTCTTCAGCTTTAGAAGCGTCTAAGCCGTTAACATATTCAACCGAGGATATTTATGAACAGCAAGCTCTTCATAAACGCTTAAAAGGGAAATTTTTCTCTGACGGGATCTACAAAAAGGATCATTTTCTCTCAACTTTCTAAAAGAGTGCCTCTAATAATTTAGACCCCACCACCCAACCATTGTTATAATGTGTAGAACCGAAACGAGCGAATCTCAAAAGTTTGCCGAGTAGAGGCGATCTTCCATCTCTCTTTTAGCTGTGTCCCAAATTGAAAAAGAAATTGACTTGGTATCTAAGTGATTGGAGTCTTGCCTCTTCGGGGTTTTGTTAATTTGCTTAAAATATTTTTACGGATTTATTACTTAAAAGAAAAGAGGGAAAGTAAATGAGAGGAAAGAAAAGCAAAAAAGATAAGAGGAATTAGATTCAGATTCTAAAGTTTCACCAAAAGACCTACGTTCTCGAATTTTGAAAATATATTAGGATACTGGCTTATGCTATCAACTACCACCCATTAGCCAAGTACCTGGCGTAGATGACGTCGATCCTGTGGTCAGTTAGTGGTCGCTATTGATCACTTCCTCTAAAATCGTGTCTGGCGACTACCTGACCACTATGGAGGTTTCTGGTGGTCCCAACTGTTTCCGTGAATGAAGTCTATCCGGCTCTGTGGTGGGACTCAAATAATCACCCCATTTGACAATATCTTTCTAAAGGCAGTACTAGTAACCAGAGAATTTAATCCTTTAAAGATAACAATTTCAGAAATAACGACGCGACAGTATCTATAAATGCAGCAATAAATCGGGTACAGTAACTAGACTAACATTAACCAGAATTTCCTCACAAAGAATACCGGTAATAGGTGCGATATCTCTTCCGTCCCAAGATTGAAACTGTTAACAAAAATAAAGAATCTGATTTAGAATCTCTCCTTCTTCTTCCCATCTTGTCAACTTCCCCTGAGTTTCCCTTTGCACATTTTTCGCTCGACTATGCAATTCCCGAATTGACTCGCTGCAAGCTCGATGATACGACGCGTTCGTCGGTAGTTACGCTACTAAAAGTTACGCTAACCTTTCGCAACTCGCAGTGTAGAACTTTAGCGTCCCTGTCGATCTTCGATTCTCTTCCAAGACGCGATTCGATGAAGTGAGCGACAATGCGACCGCGAAACTGTCGAATCAGAAACCGAACTTTTCCCTGAGCTTTTTGTACAATTCGAGGGACGAACGAAATATCGAAAATGAGATTAATCGCGAATGGTGTTACTGAATCATCGATTCCTTTAACAAAACGACCGTAATTAGTATTCATCCGCGCGAGTGGAGCGGAAAAAACGTGAACTTGTTGATTATGCAACAGCACGGCAGGCCGCATTCAGTTAATTACATCGCGATACGCATGACTAATCGCGAGTAGCAGCTATACGCGTACGCCGGCTGGAGCCGACCGAAATCTTTGTCGTTGCTTAATTAAGTCGTAACTGCAGCAGTGTTATTAACTTAACGCGACCGTTCATCGGTTCATTGTCACGAAAATAAAAAAAAGAAAAGAAATAGCGAGACCGAGCCAGCCGATGGAGATTACGCGCCGCGTACATATAAAAAGAGTTTTCCATCAAATTGAAATGCTCCGTCGATCAAAATCGTTTTTGCGCGAGTCAGAAATCTCGAATCGCCGGAATTATAGGACACGAAACTTTGCTTTTTCTCAAAATATATCTTGCTCGATGAAATTTCATCGAGAAGCAATCGCCAAGTAAAAACAAAAGTATCGTTTTACCGGGGCCGAGTTTTCGCCGACGAGAGGTCGACTTTCCACGCGAAAAAATTAGGATCCCAAAGGATCGACTTTCACAAGAAGCTTCAATTCCTCTCTATATCTTTTCTAGTCTCCCTTCCGTGGATAGCTTCCGAAAAGTCGAGCAGCTTCTACCTTTCCTTACCTTTGGATTCTGCTCGTTGCTGGCGAGAATTCAACGAGGAGAGAGAAGCGCGAAGTACGCAAGCACGAGCTTGAAGAAATGGAAAAAAGAAGAAGAACAGCCCAAAGTAGCGGATGCAAGCAATAATACCTATCTATACTCGTAGTATCTATACATGGCGTCCCTCCCCCTCCCCAAAAAAAAGAAAGAAAAAAGAAAAGAAGAGAAGAGAAGAGAAAGAAAGGGAAGGGAAGGGAAGGGAAGGGAAGGGAAGGGAAGGGAAGAGAAGGGAAGAGAAGAGAAGAGAAGAGAAGGGAAGAGAAGAGAAGAGAAGAGAAGAGAAGAGAAGAGAAGAGAAGAGAAGAGAAGAGAAGAGAAGAGAAGAGAAGAGAAGAGAAAAGGAGAGAAGAGTAGATAAGAGAAGGGGAAAGAGGGGGAGGGTAAGGAAGAGAAGAGAAGAGATAAGAAGAAAAGGAAAAAGGAGAAGAGAAGAAAGGTGGCACGCGACGGTGAGATAACCGGTGTGGTGTGCCGTTCCTCGATGGCATTCGGGCACGTTCGGTTATGTTCGTGGATCGTCGGCGGTCGATAGAGCAAACACGGCCGCGCCCCAACCCCCCGGGGGCCGAGAGAGCGCGGGGGGCCTTAGTGAAGGTAAGCGCACATAGGTGCGAGCGGAGGGGGCTAGCCTGAGGGGATCAAAAGCACTCCATGACGGAATATCATAATTATTACAAGCGTTATGCTCTCGTGGGGAGGTTCGTGATGCAGCCTCTTACGCTTATGGCTAGCCGTCGAAAGTACGCTCGAGAGTAACGACTCCATCGCCGAGAACAATATCGAGTCGAAAATATTCAAGCGTCTAAGCGTTCTCTTTAAAACCCTGTTAACGTTAATTTATTTCTTCCGTCATTTCACGTTTGGTTATGCCGGTCGATTTCCTGACAAGGCCGACTAATCAACGTAAAAAATTTGGCGCCACGAAAGTCGAGCATAACGCACGCGTGGCTAAAAGACTTTAAACGAACAAGTAATTTTCAATTCATTAGGGAATTTCTTTGTCCTTGCATCGCGATTTTGCGACGCAAGGAAAGCATGCGGATCAAGAAAAGAAAAAAGAGACAATTATTCTCGTAACGTAATGCAAGCATATAATTAATGGGAGCGTTATACCAGCGAGATAAGATTCCAGTGGTATTATACCATCTCTAGTCAGACGGGAAAGTTTAGCGTAGACCGTAGCTTATGCGCTCAGATGCCCCAACTTTATATACAATTTCTGCCAGGGCTTCGTATTGTCAGTGACTATTGTAGCTTAGAGAAACGATTCAGTTGGTGGCACATTTGAAGGTTTAACGTAACGTCTCGAGATCTTTAACGGGAGAGAGATTTAGCAATTACGAGAAATTTTATTTCTTGCACGCTTTCGTTTCCATTTACTCCGGACGTATAATTCGAATGCTTTCGCAAAAGCATCGTATATCGTACTTTTCCGTGTATACTTATACGGCAAATTCAAGTCACTTTCGATAAAGTTTTAATCGTATATTTACAGAGCTTCATCCGCTATGAAAAACGTTACTGGGGATGTGTAGTTAAAAAGGATACGAATATAGCGCCGATTTAAATATCTTTCCAGTCTCGCGGTACCTTTCCTCATTAGGCGGAACATAAATTCATACGGAAAAATAATACGGGAAAATACGGTGTATAATATCTGGATACGAATCGTGTATGCGCTTGTATCTTTGAAAAAGCTGGATTAGAGATCCGTGCGAAGGAACGGTGAAAATAAACGAGATATTCGGTTCCCCCTATCCAGTTCATCAGCATTACGTCCTTCGTTCCTCCGACATAAAAGACCGTATCGTGACACGGTGCCTGGTTAAGAGAAAGTACAAGATAGATAGATACTGGTTTCTTAGACGATCACGGAAGCGCTGACTTCAAAGCATCAACTGTGCTCGCGTTTTTTCATCCTCCGAGTCGCTTTCGTCTTCATCCTCGTGTTCGTGTTGGTCTTTGCCTACATCTTTGGTTCTCGTCGTAGGTCGAGGCTAAGGAGGCATGCGCGTTATGATTCGCTTCAACAGATTGCCAAGAAAATGACGCGAACCGAGGTTGGCCTCTCAAAGAGCCCGATGAAACCATCCGTTGGTATCACCGTCTTGTGTTTACCCTGGTAAAAAGAGTGGAAGATAAGGCGTAAAAAGAAAGAGAGAAGAGTGGCGCGAGAAGGAGAGGAGAACCGTTAATGCTGGCTGGAGAGCGCGAAGGGAATAAGAGAAGGGAGCAATGATAGGACGCAAATGGGATTGCCTCTCAAATTCCTCGAGGGCTCGTGCCAAGGACGAAGGAAGAGATCTGAACTTGGAGCGTTCCGTTTGTCTGGTCTTGATAAAAGTGCCTCCGCCATTGCTCTTAATCGAGGAAATTGTCTCGAAAATTAATTCTTCAAAATTAATTGTTCCTTTGAGCTTTCGACTCGTTACAAAACATTACGGTGGCAGCTACCGTGAAAATTGGTGGAAATATCTGTTCGACCATGTCGAATTCGATGGTTTCACCTTCCTCCTTCGATCGTTGATGGTTTGTAAGTTGCAATCTTTCTAGTAAGAGCGTTGGAGAAAATGTTTTGTAGAATCCTTGCTGAAACGTAAGAAACCACGACCGGGTGGCGTCGATCGATACGGTTCGCAATGAGATCCTTTAAGCGGATCGCAAAGAGGCGGACCGTTTTCGATGTAAGAGAACCAATAGGTTGGAAATCGTTAAAATCGCCCACATGTAAATAAACTGGTATTAGTCGGCATTCATAGGTGTTTGGTGTGTTTAACCGATGTCTCGATGTTCTTGCTAGTTCAGGCCGGTCTGAATTTCTTGATGGGAATGGAAGTGTGAGAGTTGTCTCGACGTGGGAGCAGTAGAGGGCATAGGTCGTTATAAGAACGACGATACGGGCAGCGAAGCTTGGCGAAACACGTACTTCAAAGATGTTATACGTTTTGACGCAGGGTTGAAATGCACTTCTATGTAACGGTTGAAACACAGCCTCGGATGTATAGTTGGGAAAATTGCGCGGTTTCAAAGACGATACATAAAATGAAACTTCACCGGGAGTGATTCAGAGATGGGTGCGTTCATTTCCTTTTTTAAGAGTGAAGCTCCCACAGCACGTACCGGTAGACACGTAAATCCAGAAGGAGAAGCGAAGAGAAGCAAAGATTCCCTGGTTTTTCTCTCCGCTTCTTTGCAAGGGGCGAACCGCTTCATCCGATTGTGCGAATTATTCCTTCGTGAACGCGAAAAAAGAAAACTTGGAGCAAACGAGCTTGCTTTCCGTTACTCCCCCCCTATTAGAGTCAATGTTTCGCCTTGCTTTCGTAGCTTTGTTGTCCGAGTTACATCGCGTTTACAATTATGATCTTTTGTACGATGAAATCGCTTCTGTTATCTCGAAAGTAACTCGGGTTAGCACGGTAAGTGGAAAGCCGAGATCCTATCGGTGCAATTTACGTTATCTAATTACAATTACGTTTCATTTCATCGTTCGTGCGATAAAACGATCGCTCGTGGCAAATTTTGAGGCCACCGTGGCCTATCTCTTGAAAGGAATCGGACGGACGGAAATTCAAAAAGCGCGCCCAAAGCAAAGCGATCGATATTTCACGCCTTGGACTCTCGACCAGGCCAGCCGTAATTTAATCGGATATTCGTAATCCAGGAATCGTAGCCTTTGAAAGGCTTACCGTGCTGCTCGTAGATTCGATCCGGAATGTTCACCGGAGGAGGTCTTCGTTAGGCGATCCGTGCATTGACTCAAAGTAATTTGCATCCTTGTTCCACTCGTCCTCGCTATTCGAGCGGGCTTCTCCCTACAATATTCTCGATGCACTTGAGGGATCATCGATGTTGTCATTCCAATACAAGTGAGGTGGTATAGTGTTGTCCGTGATACTTGTAGTGCTGGCTGTAGATGTCCTTGCTGGGGTACTGCTATTTTTCTTCCAATTTAGATGCGTGGAAGAAAAATCGGACTCCGGTACCTAAGACGGTTCGTAACCTAAGACGCCAACCACTGCGCTGCCGTCGTCCGACACTAGTTAGTGTCGAGTGGTGGTATTTGCTGTTGAGTGCCGCCACACAAGTATCTCATGAGCAGCACGAGATTTCATTTTCCTATAATCGAAACTTCGTTCCTACATCGACGTCTTACCGCCATCATCGATCAAGCAGCTTTGGTATTGTAACAGAGCGAACAAGACTCGTATTGTTATTATTCGATGAACGGGTATATCGTTCGATACGTAGTCACGTTCCTTCGAAAGGGATCGTTTTTATGAGCGAATGTATCCAAAAAGAGATATTCTCTTTTGCGGGAGGTGCAGAAAATTTCGATGGATGAGCTGCAGGTGCGGCTGAGAGGTCGTTGCTCTTGCGTTTGGCGAGTCGGCCAACCGGTTGCACGAGACACGTAGACCAGGCGGAAGCGGCAAACCACCGAGTAGTTGTGGAGATCGAGAGTAGGGAAGGTGTACGTGCATCGACGAAGTGTATACCACTCATTAGCAAGTGTCTGAACTTTTGTCAAGTTCCGACTGGCAGGTTTGCGCTCCAAAGGGCTCCTTCGACCCGACGTTTCCACCGGCGTTTCCTCTTCTTTCTCAACTGCACATGATATCGACACACATGATGTTGTTGCTCACGCGTGATCTGCTTATCGTTTCGCCGGTTGACGACTACGTTAACGTTTGGTACGCACTACGATTTACGCGGTAAATGTTCATACGATGGTCTCCCTTTTCCTCCAATGAACCGATTCTCCGACAGATATCGTCGCATCTCATTTTTTTTTTCCAAAATGTGTCTACCGCCGAGAATTGTGTCGTCGAGCGAAGAAAAATAGCTCCTCCTGTTCGCGCGGCTCGATGTTACGCGGTTTTTCGCTTTCTACGTGACGCAACTGCGAGATGATTTCTCGCGAACTGCTCGCGACACGCGAATCCTCTTCCCATATCTCCTCGAGCGTATAATCCCAAAGCATCGCTATCAGTCGAGCAAACATCTGAAAAGAAGCATCGCGTTCGATTTAATCCTCGTCGAGCGTGTACGACGTCGCGTCGCGTCGCGGAAAGTCAGGGCAAAGAGGAGAGTAAAGCCACAAACATCGAGCGACTTCTTTAGTATTCACGCATAGAACCGTACTTGTTTGCCCGTTGCTCTGTGCACATCACCATGAAAACAAAAGCTCGGCATAGAGGAAATAGAGGAAAGAATACGCATCGAACGGAAAGTATACGAGCTTCCCTGTACATATGTGTGTGTATATAGGTTGGAAAATTTTCTGCGTTTCACGGTTGTCCAAGCGAAATCGTGGACATTTTTCTTTCACCTGGTGATTCCGGAGCAGAACAGTGTGTTTGTGTGTGCGTGTGTGTTTGCACGCGCGTGTGTGCGTGCGCGTGTATGCGTGTCGGTAACGCGGGCGCGGTCGCTCGTTTGCCTCTATTTATGTCGCCTGGTCGACACTGTGTTATCACAGGCCGCGTACGTGTGGAACGAGGAGCACTGGTTCGCGTCCACGTGAAAGTGGATGTGCGTACACAGGAGGAACCACACGGTGTTTGCACAGTCGCCGGCAAACATTGTAATCCGGTAACACTCCGGCTGCGAGGATTGGTTGTGGCTCGTGGGGTGAGAGAGGACCGAGTGGTAGCAGCCTAGGGAGGGAAATGGATGTCGAGTGTGCAAGCCGTTGTCCGTGCTCTTCGCTCCAAGAGAACGCTTCAGCCACGGGGGTGGAGTTGCATCGGTGTGCGAGAGGACACCGAGCGCTGTTGGAGGGACGGATCACGTGGTACTTTGTGCACCGAGTGCCAGTCAGTCTGCGAATAAACGGACGAGTGAGCACATCCGGCTAAATCCGCTTCGAATTACGCGTTCAACATTAAAACGAATGCGATCTTGTTCATAATGAAATTATACGAAACAGGGGCAAAATTGTACCGCTTCCCGATTTCTTCCTCTTTTACTTCCCGTCTCTTCTTGTCCCGACACGAACTACGCGATATGTTCTGCTCCTTGTTTCGCCCGGCAATTCGTGGGAATATTCACGCGTAACTTAGACGTGTTACGAATCGCTCGGAGAGCTCTTTTTATTAATCTCTTAACCTCTTTTTATTAAACCGTTCGCAGTTTCGCAATTTCGAGGAATTATCGCGGCCAGGTAAGAGAACAGTTATTAAAAGCACTCGAGAGGGTCGTGCGTTGTTCCTTTTTCGTCAGAACGTAAAATTAGTTTGCCTCGTTTAATTAGACATTCGTACTTCGTTCAGTATAGGATACTGCAGGGTCGTTGGAAACAATGGCCTGGTATCATGAACGTTGAAGAGAGTCGGTCTGGATGAGGCCGTATGGTGGAGGCATCGTATTCATTGACTGAAGGATGGAGCGGCAGAATGAGCCAAAGTCCGTAACAACGTGAAGGAGGAAGATTACAAGCGGGTTAATCCGTCGGTGAAGGCTCGAACGTAACGGCTCTTCCAAGCGCAGCTCGACTCGGTCATAGATACGGGTGTGAACTTGATTGCGACTGTAACTCTGTGAGTTACTCGTGAAACTCCGTTCGCATCATGGCGCGAATGCGCGTCTTCAGGTTTGGTAGCATACTAGTACAGGCACATTCGACTAATATCGAAAATCGTTTCGCATATGCTTCAACGATACACAGTCCATAAAGGTATCTTTACCAATGCGAAAACATTAGATATAGGATCGCAAATTAGAAACAAACCTGAGGATATGTTGGTCGTCTTGATGTTGTTACACGAACGATAGGCTGGACACGTATTTATATAGCGACACTATGTATAATTTACACATTATTTACACATTACACAGACATTATACATAATACATAGCATTATATAATTAACGAGATTCGAATGAAAGGACGAGAGATGAAATGGCCGGTAGGTTTTAGAGGGGAGGGCCGATTCTAAGTTTGCTCGGGCTGTGACTGTCCGGTTTGACGCACAAAACGAATGGTCCGTCGTAATCGCGGTCCCTAAACGCCCGACATTTGTTATCTTTAAACCGGTTCGGGTGTTAGAGATTGGGGCGGCTCGGATGGATCGGAAGGGGTTGGAGGTTGTTGGAACGAGGTTGAGAGATGGATTAGCGGAATGATTAGCGACACCTAATGGGAGTTGGTGCTACGTCGACATTGTGTCAACTGTTACCACCCTTCATATTATCGTAGAATGAACGCGATGAACGCTCGTACCGTGGCGCCTTGTCCTTGTTTGTTCGTGTTCGTTGCTAAAACGTGTTAACGGAGGGAGATCAAAAGTTGTAATCGCAAATTGATTCCACCGTGTGTAATCAGGAAACAGTGAAAGGTGCATTGTGGTACGGGATTGATTCGGTGGGTGGGTTTTGACCAACCGAATTTGAAAATATATTAAAAGCTAATCGGTAATGGAGCGTGTAGGTTCGGCTGTGCATCATCGTTAAATTCAAGATTGGGGAACTTTT
Source organism: Bombus huntii (assembly GCF_024542735.1). Taxonomy (NCBI): domain Eukaryota; kingdom Metazoa; phylum Arthropoda; class Insecta; order Hymenoptera; family Apidae; genus Bombus; species Bombus huntii. The sequence continues at coordinate 2,399,762 of NC_066244.1, forward strand.
AAATAGCATACTCTCCGATCAACCTTTATTTCCAGCTGTATAGGAAAACGGGCAAGTGATTATTATCTTCAGATATTTGCGCGATAAACGAGGTAGCAGGAATACTCGCAGAGGGGACCAAACAGGGATGATATCGATAGATAATAACCGGGATAGGGTCGCAGGAACGTAGAGAGCTCTTCCGTCATGCCTTGGCTATAAGACACTTGGATTATTCTTCGTATAGATCTTTAATATTGCCGAGCGAAGAGCAGTTTTTTTCTGCACGTACTTGAAAAACATTTTGCCTGAATCCCATCGTCTAATTTTGATATATTCCTTACATTTCTGTCGAATAGTTAGTGGTTTCTTTTTCCGTGCGATACGATTGAGACGTTGATTGAGGGAAATGAGAGAGGTGACCGAACCGTACGCGAAGAAACGAAGAAAACGGAAGGTAATATCACTAGGTGCAGAATCACAGTGAGGATAGTTTATACTTGCTCTGACATTAATATACCGAAGCGCGCATAAGCCAAGTCGGGGTCCAAGGTGCGACACAAAATAATATGAAATTAAGGCAAACATTTTTTTCTCGCGCCGGTTCCGCGGGCGCGTAGATACATGTACCTACTGCATGTGCTTTAATGAAACAAAGTGCACTTCTATGAATATAGAAGAAGCAGCTCCTTTGAACGCAACGAAGAAAGATGCTTCCTCGAAATTATTCGAGTTCCTCTCGTTGCAATGTTAACCTTCCCTTTGTAGCGAACCAGAATTCCGTGAAGTATTTTCTAATCCGCGAGGAATCTTCGTAAAATCTAGTCGATTGATCTCCGTTAATTGACGCTTTGAGCCAAGAAATTGAATTGAATTTTGTTTGTTGCGTGTTTTGGTCTCTGAGTTTCTCCGCTTTCTCCACTTCCTGTAGTTTTAAATATTGATAAAACAACCTTGTCTTGTGTTGAATGAAATTGATGATTGTCAATCCAGTTTCTTATCGAGTGCAGCACATCTTATCGTTTCGAGCGTCTCCCGATACGTTAATGAAAGCGGCGCTGACAAGTGTACTATTGATAGGAGGTGTGATGAGATTGCGATCTGATCAGTGCAAACCACAGCTATAGATATATTATCAGAGGTCGAGGCGAGACAAGCTCGCGACGAGTTTGCATCGATAATTAGCTCGGTAGAGATTTCCGGTTAATTTACGTACGTACCAGACCGGACGTCTGCTATGCTAACGCGGAAACACGTTGAATAACAAGATCGATGTAACCCGTGCAAAGCATAGTCGCGTGTTTCCTACCCGATGTGCGTGCAGCTTGTAGTTAATTTCGGAAGAACGAGTCGAAAAACAGACCACGATAATCAACTTTCGATTTTCGTGTCCCGTTTAATCAATTCCAGATTCTACGAAAAAGATATTCTCGGAGGTAGTAGCTCGTTATTCTGTAATGCGTTTATATCCTTTCATCCCTCGTTCGAGCCCATGAATCGTCCGTGCTTTCTTGCCTCTTTACCCCTAGATGGAACCCTTAAAAGCCTCGTTTTCCCTATGGACCAGCCAAATTATTGGCTTATTATAAAACCAATATTCACGTTGGTCTGAAACACCGCTATGAAAATCGCATTGCCACACAATTTGTCGCCAACTCCACCAACAGATTCAGCGTTTCCGGGATTTGAACAATGAAAAAGAGTCTTGAGAACGCTTCTGTAGATTCATAGGCGTAGCCTATGGATTGAAATGATGTCTGACGAAGGGAAGCGGCGAAAGGATAAAAGAACGCGTGATAGCTTAAGCACGTTATGAGCATAGTCAGTAGTCAAACGCTTGGAAGTAGTCTATATCCGTCAATCGTCAAACACGGCGTAATCGGAGATCGCCACGTACTTCCGAACAGAAGCCAGCGATAAAAGTCACTGGTCGATACATTTCAATGTTCTCGTATCTCTTCGATGCTTACGAACGTTTTTCTCGCGCAATAACGATTACATTTTATACGACTATCAATTATTCGCTTAGAATCTTTTTTCGATTTTTCCACTTACACGCTTTCATTTCATAGTACCGGCGCCATAAATTTTCAATTTTCTCCGAACCGTTGACTTGACCCCTTATAAACGCTATTAAAATTAGATATCAACGATCCGTATGCCGTGTAATAAGAACGGTCCGTTTGGTAACGATCGCAGCGATATCGTGATATCGAAATTGCGGATAGATTTATACGGTTACAGTTGTGGTATCCGCCGCTAAATGTAAATAGTGCCGCGCTTTAAATACTGCCGAATTTTAAGCTTCCATCGGTTGCAAAATACCCGTGGTCGGCGTTACACGCAGCTGTGCTTTAACAAAGAGAAGATGTATCCAAGTCCTTGCGATAAATAAATAGTTGCGATAAAAGTTCTATTTGCGCCCTGCGTCTTGATGCAACATAACTTCGAAGCTCAGTCTGCGCGTTGCCCTTGCAATTTTGATATTACGTGTATATAGTTTGTAAACAGTCAATTAATAAGCATTATACGTTTCGTATCGAGTGCAGCGTTAGTCATAATATTTGTAACAAATAAAGTGAAACGTGAACTGTTCACCGGTACCGACAAATTTCTTTTCACCCTCTTGAAACAGTCATCGATCGGCAGGTCACCGCAGTCGTGAATGTATTCAGTGGCTGTGGCACTTCAACAGCGTCTAGACGGATACGATCGATTACCGATCCGTTCTTAAAAGTTTCCGAAGTCATCGATCGAAATAGACGAGAAACAACGATCGATATTCGTCGTCGAATTACATTGGGTTGGCAACTAAGTGATTACGGATTTTGTTATTAGGTGATATCGACAACCCAATAGATCGCTTGTATTATCGAATTGCACGTTTTCCGTAGAAATTCGAAGGATTTAAACACAATCCGTTACATCGACAACCACTGTTCTAACCTAAACTTTCGCTCGACCATGGTTTTTCTTTTTTATTCTTCGAAGCAAAAATCCGATTAGCGGAAAGCGGACCAATGCAATGAGCACACGGAGTTTGTACACGTGACTAGGAAAAGTAGGTGTGTTAGTGGTTATCGATATAATTCAGCTAACTCCCTTCTCCCGATGTCTGCTATCTACTGTACTTGAAACGTTGTCTGTGTACTGCGGCTGCTGGTGACGTCAGCTTCGCCCGCCCCACCGCTGAATGTATCTTATTAATTTATGTGAACGTCGGTTAAATTTTGTGCCCTCCGATCGTTTCCTGGTGTTTTCAGTTTCTTGCTCTACCTCTTCTTTTTAAACCCAGTCGTTTCGCTTTTCTTTCAGCCTGTTCATTGTTTTCCTCTCCCTGGCTTTTAACCCTTGCTCTTGGTGCGTCGTCTTTCACGAGCCTCGGTCTCGTATTTTGAGTGCTATATCCCAGTGTGTATGATCAGTGAAAGAAGACAAAGGAACGGAAGAATTAATACGATTTAATTAAATTCATCACTTTTTGGCCGACCTGTGGGATTAAAAATCTCGAAAGTGTAGGATTTCGGAATTAGTACTGCCGATAGAACAAAGTAGAAGGGAACAAACGAACTAGGAAACGAAACGGTTCGAACTCGCCAGATTTTATCCACGTTCGATTTTTGTCTATGGCGTGGCAAGGAAGACGCTCCTTCAAGGCTCGAGTACGAAGAAAACCCAGTCCCTAAATGGCGAAGGTCATACGAAGAGAATGAGAATTTCGTGGTGGTATTAGCCAGGGAATTTTCTATTTCAGATTCCGCGAATCCATTTTATCTTAAACTTCGTAATTCCATACTGCCAGCCTATTCCCTTCCACCGTCGCGAAGGAATTCACCCTCGCGACCTTTTATCCCCACGAGTATTCCACACTTCCTCTCTTTCCTCCTCTGTCTGGGTCAACTTTGTTCACGGCCTGAAGAGAGGAAATTCTTACGCTGACTTCATGGACAGAGCTTCTCGCGCTTCCGAATTTTCCGCGTGTAACACCAACGGCCAAAAATGTTAATAATTTACGCGATCATGAAACGAATATGTTTGTAGTTCTTTTATAATTCGTTGGATTATAAAATCGCCGTCGTTACGTTACGTTACGAAGGAGCTACATACATATGTGTCGGAGATGAAAGAACATCGGAGCCTTCCCTTTGGAACTTCGGGAAAATTCCTTAACACCGTAACCTAGATTCTACCATAGGCGTAATTAAACAATTGTCTTTATCTAACAAAGGCATGGAATAATTCTATAGCTCTCCTTAAAAAGGAAATAGTTGTAACGCTCGACAGTAAACATTCTAACGGTCTCTGTTCCGTAGCTCGCCACACGCAGACCCTATTCTTCGAGTAAGATGATTGCCAGATGTCGATGCGTCTCCGCAGTACATGTTCAGCTAGCCTGAGGGTTCGTTATAAATCTTAAGATTTAGCTAACTAAAGTCCTTCAAGCAAACAGTCTTTGTCCCAACTACGAGAAGATAGAGGAGACCTATTTTTCAACGAACGACGTCTCCCACTAGCAACTTTCCCTCGAGGGCGGCTAGCATCTTTTTCTAACCACCGATATGGAGATTGACCAATTAGCAGCAACGTCAATTTCCCTTACTTTCTGAACGAAGGCTTTTCTCAACGAATCGGAGGATCTCGCGCCTTTAGACACACCCCATATAGTTTTCCTCTGTGGCATCATCGACATGGAAATTCATTCCTTCTTGCGACTCCATCGACGAATAGAGTGGATACCTCACCTTACGATCAGTGGATATTACGCGTCCGACTTAGACTTTCTGAGCACGTTCATCTATCGTCCCATCGACCGCGGATTCGTTATTGAACCTAGGATCATTGTCATTAGTTTCTCGGGTATCTAATTACCACGGTTACTTGTCCAGTTCTATGATAATCGTATTTGCACTAGTCAATGTCTTCTCTATTGCATAACGACGATGTGTAATCCAAGTGGAGATTCGTTTCATGCCCCTAATCCTAATTCTAATGTAAACCCGACATATGTATATACATATATCGCAGAAAAGAGCTGGTGAAGCCACTCTAAACTTTCGACGAACATTCTAAAATCTAATAGTTACTTTAAAGCTCCTTCAGGAAGGAAGGAAAAAAAAGGGAAAGATATCGAAAGCAACGTTCTTTCTTACGAGTATCAAGGGACTCGACTACTGACACATAACTCGCGCGCTTTCTGCAACGAGTACACAAATACACCTTAAAATTAGCACGCGCGTCGTACTCGGCTACACGCTGCACCTGCGTTTATACTTGGACACTTCGCAAACACACTCGACCCATTAGCCGCTACATTTCATGCAGACGGCCTCTTGCAGAGAATTGGTAATGTAACAAACGTGCTTCCTACGTTGATGCACTCAACGCGCCGAGCTACCCACATCTGCTTCGCACCGCGACTTCACTGTATCTTTGAGTAAACATTATCCTTGTTACTTGTTCCCGTTACGAGGCTGTTTCTCGCCAGCAGAAAGATAGAAAGAGAATGAAACGCTCGAAATAACCACGTTCATTAGAGAAATTTCAAACGCTCTTACTCGCGCTCGTGTCTCTATCTTTCGCAACGAATTCTAAAAGTAATCGAACACCTTTGGATCTGTCTTTGAGCGCAGCGTGTTCAGCACGACGCGACTCGTGATGATCCGCGCAGTAACGTCATCGCGTCAAGCTCGCTGCCATGCCGGTGAACGTTTGGCGGAAATTAATTCCCATGCCACGGCATTATCAAATTAATACTGAGCGTTGTGGCAGCAGCAGGGGCGAAAATTCGTGCATGCACTCCCGGTACCACTCTCTGTTATTCCTTTTCCGTTTGTAGTCAGAAGTGTTACGATCACCTCGTAGGAACGCGTTTCTACGTCTGTGGGGATAATTCTCGTATTCCGGAGGTTGCAACTTCTGCAAGAGGAAGGATAGTAGTGGTGGTAGCAACAGTGGAGGAGGAGCGACGAACAAGGTGGATCGACGTTAGTGTGTACATGACTCGACAGTGGGTCTACCCAGCCTCGTTTCGTAATTGAATCACGCTCAGAGCCAGCGAGGCGTAAAACGCGGATTAAATACGACGCATACGTGGAAGCAAGCCTCGCTCGGGGTTCCTCGAGTGGCAATACCAAAAGGAACTCGGGGGTCGAGTGGCTCTGTCACCGCGAGCCTCCCGGTTACTTTAAACGTTATAAAAGCTAGTGTATCTTGCGATTTACAGGAACGAGGAACAACGAGGGTTTAACCGATCGAAATTTGATCGATAAATTACGCCGCGAAAAAAAAGAAACGGAATGTTTGAAACTGGAAGGCGAATCATTAAGGATAACGGTAAAAATTTGTACGAATTTCGCGTGTCACGAAACACGCTGATGGAGCGCAGCGTTATTCGACTCTGGTATCGGCTCACCGGCCTCTAATTTGCTCGTTGCAACGCTTTGAGGTCGAACCTCGTTCTCGATGCCACGATCGTTCTGAAACGATCGAACAAGAGCATTGGCGACGAATCAGGCGTATCAGAATCGCGCGTTTGATCATCGTGATCGAAACGTATTTATAGACATTCGATGAATCCGATTTAAACTTGGCAAACTCTGTCCTCTGGATTCTCCGTTTTCAAGCCAAGCTAATTGCACGGGGCGAAATTTAAAAGCGAAATTCGTTTGATGATTCTCGTGTCAATTTTCGCCTTTCCCGCCTGTTTGATTCTGTTTGTTCCTGTATTCCGTTTTTTTTTTTTCTATATTTGGACTTCCACTTTTCGTCCATTCGGCTATTCATTGTGTCGTCCTTTCCTTCGAAATCCTCGATTCCATCAAATTTTGTTTCGCGCCGATGAAACGACGGAAAATTACAAGAACGCGAAACAGAGCGGTGACAAAGTCGAAGACGGAGAAAATACCGGCTGCAGGTAGCAGGGCAGAGTTTGATGAAAGAGTAGAATCACTGGACAATTGTGTAAATCGAATCGCTTTTACGACACTTTAACTTTCGCGTATTTCGGTTATCTGTCGGTTATCGAACAACGAGGACGTCTTGAAGAGTTTTTGATTCCGGCAGGTCACCTTGTTCGACCCGATTTCCTTTCCTCGATTCGATTTCATGCAAGCGCGCCACCGCATCCCTTATTTCCCGTGGCCGTGGTTTCGTCGCGGCCCTTCTTCGACTGCCGGAAATTATGGCGTAAGTATACAGGGCCGAGAGACTGCGAAGGGGCGGGACTCACGATTTAAGATTCCGTGACGCGGAGATGACGGCATTCACCTGGATGGCGTGTTTACGAAATTTATGAATGCCCTCTCTGTGCCCCCGCTTCACCACGTTCTATTTGGAGATCTTAAGGATAAAAGAAAAACCATCAATCTCGGCGACCCAGTTCTACTGGTGGAGGAAACATGGCCAACAGGGCCGAGACGAGAATCTCTCTCCGACCGGTACCGTTTATGAGCGAACGGTTCTCAAACTGTTTCGTAAGAAAGATAAATAGACGTTTTTGATAAAACTTGCTCGACACCGGAGCAAGCGCATTGAATTTCATTATTAAGCGAGCTCTGATTTATCGTCTCGGTGCAACTTGCGAGTTCGAATTCGGCCGGATTAACCCGCCTTCGCTTTGAAAGCGAAACCGTCCAAATTCGTTTCCAACGTTACTCTTACGAATGAGTGCGTCGCGATCCCGATATCATCGGCTGAATTACAACACATGTTTCACGAACAGTTCGAAATCCAAACGAGCTTTTAGTAACCGCATTCACAGTCACAACCACACTCACAGTCACGGGAAGCGACTTTGAAAATATTTTTGCAGGTCGTGTTATGAGCCGGGCCGGTGCGATGAAGCGACGAATCCGCACACATTGCAACAATCGAAATCACGGCATTGGAAGATTTAGTTATATCGCGTACCTTCGAGCCATGAAAACGTTCTATTCTGCCATTGCCTTTTTTTTTATTCCCAAATATATTCTAGACCCGCGATATTCGAGAGAAGTCGGCCTCTTTGGGGACGTCAATCGAACGGGCCAACTCTCTTCGCGTAATGAAACGTAAAAATTGCGCGACCGTGACCATCGGCCGATCAACCCTGAAGCCCACCCTCCTGTGTATTCTTTGCTAGCGCGTCATAAAACTTTCATAACTTATCCGAATTTTCACGAACGATCTTTTGACAGCGAGCGAGATCAACTGAAGAACACGAATCTTTCCTCTTCGTTTTTTGCTTAAATGCAGTCGGACCGCGGGTCGAGGAAAACGCATCAAAGATAAAAATACTGACGAAATGTTCGGTCGATCGCATCGGTCGCTGAAGCGAACCATCCGCGTACAGAGGACTGATGGAATAGGCGTGGAAGGTTAACGACGACGACGACTGTTAAAAGGTGGAAAGTATATAGAAAGTTTGGACGGTGCTTCCTACATAAATTCAGGAATCGTCCGTGACATTTGGCGTGGCAGAACGAGACAAGGAGACGCGATACGTCGGTAATCGTTTGTAACGCAACAGCTGTACATACGGTGTTACTACATCCGAGAAAACATTTCGGCTAAGCGGTCTTACGCAGCCTAGTCGATAACGTTACGACGAAGCTGATAAAAAATGGGCAAGTTGAGCGTGAATTAGGCGGCTTAGCATTGGGCCAGATGCAGGCAAGCGAGGCCAGCCTCGGCCATTTGCATCGAACGTGACGTTTGTCAAGTTGATGGACGCGAGTCGCACCATGCGCAATCACTGCATGGCTGCGACGCGAGGCGACGCGACGCGCTGAAAACTGTCATTTCATCGATCGTTTCCGAATCATTGACATCGCTGCTCCACTTCGCGCCCTCGATGCCTCCGGTTGCTTTTCATTTCCGCCCCGGTGTTCCTGGATGAACGCATTCCTCGATTCCTACTTTCCTCTTTAATTTCTACCGCGTTCTCTCGCTGCCTTGTCCTTCCGTCCCGCGCCACGTTCATTTATTTAGGCGACATCGCCACTCGTAAATTTCTATTGATCGATGCTCGCGTCGCATTTTATCATTTCCCGCGTGTTGTCAGTCATAGTTCGGATTTCGAATCCTTTTTGCGGTTCCAGATGTCGCTGATCGCCTCAGCTCACACATTTTATCCGAGATTCGACATTTCCATCTCTGAAAATTGCGACGTGTCCTCTTTCGGCGACCGGTCAACCGAAAACCATCGCTTCGCCGATCACCTACCACGCGGATGTTTCTATTATTTCCTTTTGTTCGTTTTCCCGAACCTCATTACTGTGAAATGAGCGCCGGCATTGCGCACAGCCTGACAAGTCTGATTGCCGGTGTTGTTCGGCGGCAGCTACACGCGGCGAATCACAATCCCAATGAAAGGTACGCCTTTCTCGATTCTGATCCCGTATCTATCGTCGTCGTCGTCGCCGAACCTTTGTCGCGACAAAACCGTGCGAATTTCTAAATTGCAGCAGGCTGGCTATTTGTGACCGAAAATTCTCGAATTAATTAGCACGAGACAAAGTAAAAATGACGATATTTCTATTCTTTGCAGAGGATCGATTTCGATAAGATTTCAAGAGATCGAGCGGTACTTGATAGTTTGAGAGAATAGTGAAATTGAAACGCGATTACAGCTTCCAGTTCGCTGGCGATAGTTGAGCTCTGCTCGGTGCATCGATTTACCCGGCTTTCGTTTGATCGCGATACTGGAAATGTTACCGGTGCGCCAGTAGGAATTTACCACGATTGGCCCCTTGATTTTAAGTTGGACTCGGGTGCGCGATGCACTTAGCACTGAAATGGTCAGATGCAAAGTTTCATCGAGAAACAGGAGTCTCGTTACTTTGGACTGTACGTCGTTGGCTGCACTTAAGCCGCACCTGCTATTTTCGCAGTCGATTAAATAACTCGCCCGCTCAAACGATAAGAACAATTGGAAAAGGCTAATCGCGTCTCCGCTCTAGATCGTTGCAGTCGAGAATTTGGCGCATAAAATCGTTGGTAATTAGCTTTCGTATAAATTTCAACAGGTTCGCGGTAGCGGGGAGGTTCGTGAGCTCGAGAAAATGGAAACTTCCGCATCGGGGGTAGCGGGAGCTCGTCTTTTGGGAAACCATCGGTTTACCGTAAATAAAGGCAACAGGGTTCCACGCGAATCTCGTATCAGGCTGTTAGTTACGTGTCTTAAGAGTTATCTAGCCTCGGTCTACAGATTGGCCAGCAGAGAGCTTGCAATCGGAGCTTACGATTTACCGCGGTAATTACCAAAATTACTGCGCCGCATAATGACGGTAATTATCGTCGTAATTCTTGGTAATCGCCACGGCAATTACCGGACTCGAATCCTAAAGAGCGGCGAGAAGGTCGATTGGTAATGCAGCTACTGATCCAAACTCATTCTTCTCCTTAAATTGTACGGTTATTATCGATTCCATCGTAAGCAAACAAACGATGAATTATCGACCAGATGTACAAGATCGATTAAGGGACACGACATTGCGGCCTCTGCCCGATTAGTTCGAGGCACGACATTTTTTCACGTCTTTCGCCAACTTTTTTTGCTTTCTACTGACGTCGAAAGCATCAGTTACGTGGGTTTTTCGATAAAAAAAGGAAGGTACTTCCGACGATAATTCGAGTACTCCTACTTTATTGCGGAAGTAAAGTGTCGAGAAAACCGTGAAGCGAGAGCTTCCGTGATGAGGTGAGTTTGTTGAACGTTTCGCGTGGAAAAAGCACGGCGAAGATAAACTTTGGTCAAAAGTTACTTCTAAATTAATTAGGGTTTTCGTACCACAAGCGTGATCGTGCATATTCAAGTAACCTCTTCATAGCCGACCTATTGACGCATCGACGTAACCCTCAATGTTACCGATACATTAGTGATTATATCATTTTCCATTTGGACCGTATTCGTCGCGACTCCGCATCTCTTTAATTTATCGAACCGCTTGTCCTCGTCAATTAGCATGAAGTACGAGCTGCGATTTTTCTTAGCGAGTGCTTAAAACGAGCGATTAAAATTTCCCGAATGACGGAAGGGAAAAATCCTTGACACTCTGTTTCACGGTTGATTCTCGTGGGAGAACACACTTGATTTTTATTCCAAGCGGAAATTAAAGAAAAGGTGGAGCTCTTAATGGTCGTCGTATCCTTGAGCGGTTAGTGGTTGCGCTTCCGAAAAAATTGAGTCCTCCAAGCACGTAAACGATGTGCTCGTTCCCCTTGGTTCCGTAATGACTCGTGAAAAATGTGAATACGATCGAATGGCTGGCGTTTCGCAGCGAAACAAATAATAAATAACAAATGGCGACCGAGGGAGCCGAGAACCGGTTAAGGTAGCGCAAAGGTGAGTTGACGGGTCAGGTGGCTCGCCAGCTTCGAGTTTCTCTTGCATATTTATCACTCTGTGAAAAATATACCACTTCAGCGCCGGATGCAACTCGATGGCGCCAACCGACATCGCGGAAAGATACCTTGAAATCCATTCGTCAAACGTGCCGGACAATCTGTCGCGACAACGATGGCTCTTTTTTCTTCTTGTTTCCCTTCTTCGCGTTGTTTGATCGTTTTATTGCGCGAGACGACCATCGTCCCGATCGATTTCCAAAGTCTCGGAGAATTGTAAGCTGTATCTATTGTTTGTTTAGTTTCGGATCGCGCGCGATTCCAACGATCGACCTCACGGTCGAGGAGACCGATCGGATCAGTTTCGCGTTTTGTTCGCTGATTATCGTCGCGAACATGCGACATTTGACGGAAATGTTTCAGCAAACGAGCGACAATGACATTAATTGTTTGTCCGACAACAATGGTTGGTTGGTGCGACGAAAATTGATACTGTTGGCACGCTAATTTCCGCACGAGGAAAGCAATTGTTGCGAAACGTATACGTGTCAGTTACCCAGAGGACAATGGATTTTTTAATTTCATGCCGGAATCGAGTCTCAAAATTGGCCGCGAGCCGATTCTTTGTCCAATGACGACTAACGTATTGCTGTTATTTCAGTAGTAGCGTGAATACAGCGTAAATAAGCGTGATAACAGGAGAAAATAATTGGCGGGTTATTTGTTTCAATGGCGTGTTAACGAGTTCGATTACGGCATCCATTATAACGAGCAACTAGTTCGGCAAAATACTTCAACGAACGTGCGTCTGATAAACGAAAAGCACTCTACCAGCCTGATATTTCTGTTGTCTTTTCATCGCCGGTGGAATTTATTAAAAACTCGATTTGTGACACAGCACGCATTTGCCGAAGCACAGGATTAAATTCTTAACGACGTTGTTTGCGTCGTTTATCAAAAGCTGTGGTTCGCGTCCCGTTAGAAGGAAAACGCCATGCCATCACCTCGAAGTCGTTTAAAAAATCAAGAGCGGTCGGTTACATGATGCCAAAGCGCGAGGGTTGCATCGTTTCCGAGGAAATCGATATTTATAGAGTTAGGCGAGTGGTTTCAGTTCCAGCGAGCTGGCGTAGCCAGCGAGTTACTGCAGCGAATCGGTTAACTCGAATTTAATATCGTGGGTCTTCCAATTTGGACGAAGCACGGTAAAACGAGGCGACCGTTTCGGCTTAATTCCCTGGAATTTTGTTGGCCTCCTCGCTGGTAGCATTACGATTCGAGCGCATTGAGGATCGTAGGGACTCGCACACTTTGATCGTTCTATCGCTACCGCAATTCTCCCGAGTTGTTCGAACACGTGAATGTTCATCGTCGAACTGGCTCCTGTTCTGTCTTGCAACTGGAAATCGCGGTACGTACGCGATCTTGCGAGAAAGAGAGAGAGAGAGAGAGAGTTTTATCAAGGACGACGATTACGGATACATCAAGTTGCACCAACTATCGATCGATATTATAGCCGCTTTAACGAAATCTATCGTTGGGCGACTTCGAATCTTAGCATACCGCGACCTTCTTCGCGCCAAACTTTGATACCGCTTTTGGGTACGTCTTTGCTGGCATAATTGCGCCCATTTACATTTTTAATTACTCGCTGCCGCATTTTCTCTGCACGAGTTATTCAGCGGGGAGTGGAAAAAAGTAGCAGGTCGCGGCCGGGATTCCATTGTGAGCAGTCCGCTTAACAACGGCCCGTACACTTTTCAACCTTTCCCGGAGAAATTCGTTCCAGGTGTATTTTTATTTTCCGCGTGCTTTACCCGTCCCCCTTCCTTCTCCATCCACTATTGACGTCACGCGGATTATTCTTCGTTGTGCGTTTTACCACGTACGAAGCTTCAATTTAAACGTCGCTTTAATCCGATAATTCTCTCCTTTGTACGCTTGCGTACAATTATTTGCCGCGGAACGCTCTCGAACATCATTTATCGAACGGTGGACCGGCTTCTCCCCCTTTTTCCTCGCACTTTATCCGCGTGTCACTCGATTTTCGACAAACGTATTTTTCCTGTTCGCCAGACTTATTCTTTTTCCGTCGTTACGTCGTCGTCGCGCGGCAGCCAAAAAAGGGATGGCCGCTCTCCAGCGCGGTGTTTTCAAGCTCTCGATTAAAGTCTCGCACCGATGTATATTTAACGAAACAACGCGACGTACATACGTGCGTTGATCAGCTTACGTCCCTGGCGTAGATTATCCGTAGAAAAGCAAGCCACTGATGCAAGAGACGCAAACGGCGATCGCCAAGTCACGAAATATAGAACGAGGCTAACGACGTAGGCTTAAAAACGCAAGACGAAAACAATCGGTGGGATAGAAACGAAAAAAGGAACAGGAGGGCAAGGGAGGAATCTTTTCACCGCCGACGATGTTTAGGTTCGCTATTGCACCGCATCGCGTGGCTCGATACGGTGGTCGACAGAGATACGGAAGAGGAAAATTACGTTTCGAGTGCCTTTCATTTTTCGTAGTAGCCTGTCACAGCGTCTTTTTCCGCGCACCACGTCATTCTTTACGCCAAGATCGAAAACTTTCTTCCACGTCGTATGTGATTTCTTCCGTAAGTTTTTGCAACGGAAACCAACCGTCGTTGCCATCGTAGCAAGAGGAATGCTGGAATGGTATAATAAAAAAATGATCACGAGGGAAACTGGGTTGATACATTTTCGCAAGGGAAGAGCAAAAGGTCCTTTTAAAGGATCCCTGAAAGCACGAATAAATCACGTCCCGCGGGTTTGCCCTCTTCCCCTTGCCCCGTTGAACGGGCATCACCGCGGTATGGTACAGGGGGTTAGAAGCGAGGACATGCTATGCGCGTACAGCCTGTGTCAAAAGTAATGGCCGATGTCTGTCAAACGAGTCGATGTCGGTCACATCGCCGAGCCAGCCAAATAAAAGAAATATCGGCGGATGCGTGTGGGAATTTTAAGCTCCGACCACGCGTTTCATTTCACGTCCTTCCCTCGGTTTTCTATTTTGCATAACGTTTCAACGCGAAATCGGATACTGCAAGGCTTTCACTGTGAACGACGCATAATCGACGTATCGACGAATTTCGACACGTGTTGGTAAAGGAAACGTTGGATGAAAACTGGAAGGCACGCGCGAGCAATTAAGGCGTCGAGTCAGTCTAATGCTATCGCGTGTTTCGCGCAAAGGCGTGTTATCAGTCGGCAAAGAGGTAAAGCGATAACATATGGAACGATCGATCGATTAACGAACGAGATGAGCATTGTTCATGGCGAGCGGTGGGTCGAGGGTAACAACGACAAAAACGACGGTTTACCAGTATAATACACTTTATTTCGCGATCACGCGCTCTTGCAAAAGTATCCACGTTCGAGCTTGTTGCGCGCCGAACAGATCGATTTACGGCCGTGCAACGATGACGATGATTAATTAAAGTTAATAGCTAGCAGCGAATAAAGCTGGTATCGGTGTCGGTTTCAACTACTCTCGATTAAAATAATCCATTTGAAGTTCCGTATTGGTACCTGGTTGTTATCGTCGTTGCCAGAAAAGAAATAACATCCAATCGTTAAAAAACACAGTTTATGATTTTCATTGTCACGAGAAGACGAGGCATATTTTACGAGTCAGCAGAGACTGATACATTTTCGCGTAATAGATTTCCACGGTGGACACGACCGTCCGCGTTTTGAGTGTAATTCCTTGCACGCGTGACATCGACCCCGGTCACGGCCCCGGTCCAAGCCCCCGCCGACAAACAAATGCGTTTCTCCGGACGTGCCGTCTTATCTTTCCAATTTTCCATGAAAATCTGATCTCTGTCCTTCCCACTGCGACAGAAGGATAATTTTCTGGATTTTGTAACTAATAAAATCCGTTACGGTTACCTTTCGTCGAAAAAATGAAAGAAGAAGAGAAGAAAGGAAGAAATATCGCGTTATTGAGTTAATTCGTAGACAAGATTTTTGGGTGGCGCCGAACATCCGCAAGTCGATTCTTGCCACTCTACTTTTACTTGGATACACGGGGTCGAGGTTGAAAAACACGCGACTCATCGATGTAGTTGCCACGATTCCACCGAATCCTGGCCATTTTCACAATTTAATGGCTGTTTCTCTTAATTTCATCGTTCTAACGATGTATAAAATTTACGGCGCCACCATCGAGTCGAAATGAACAGAACCAACGTATTTATCGCATTCTTTCTTTACCGGTGCCTCGGCAATTTTCCGCCAATACGCCATGTATGCGTATATCGGATTTCGAAAATTTATCGTAAACGTGAATGGGAAGCAGAGTTGATTGTCGCACCCTGCATTTAAAGCGCGAAAGATTTCTCTATTCCTTCTCAGGGAATACATTTGCGCGTTGGTTTTTGGTGGTAACAATTTCAGAAATACGAACGCCCCAATGATTTGGAATTAACCGAATTTATGGGTTTTGGTCGGTTCGAGAATGCTCCGTGCCGAGTCGATTCGTACATGTCGAGTACATGTCGAAAATATCTTGGGTTAAAATATTCCGCGAATTTCGCATCGAATCTGTCTCTGATCGCTTTTCACGCCTGTCACTGTTCGGACAATTTGTAGTCGATAATCGCCCGGGTCGGAGAGATCGTCGAAGGTGTCGTAATAATTGCGATCTCGCAGATGTACGCTGAGTACGAATAGCGCCATAAGTTAGAGGTGTAGGGGCGTTCGATGCGAAGGTAGAATCGCCGGATATTTTAGTAAGAGACCGTAAATCGCTTGGATCCCGGAAAAATCCGCGCTTACGGGGCGGGGAAATCGTCGCGTCACCTGCATGCACCGTCGGAATTGATGCTCAACGTCGGATCGACGCCACGATAACATTTGCATGCGCCACGTGGATCTGCACATGAACGAGCAAACGTAACTAAAATAACGAAGTTTATGTGGCAACATTTTCCAGAGCTGCCGCAACAACAAATTGTTCTATTAAAAAGTTAACGTCGGCCAGATAAACCGACTCTTCTCGTGCGGGAATGACACTTTCATATTTTTCACACCGAATCCTCTTTGCGCTTCCGCGGAATTTCGAACATCCTGTTTCGTACTAACCGCTGGCTACCATTTTAATGGGCTTATAAATACCGACTTATATAATTGTTGATTAAAATCCAATTCGATCCGGGGCCGGATACAACGAGTTATCCTCTTTTGAAAAATTGTACAGAGGAGAATTCTATCGAGATACGAGTAATTTTGTATGCTATACTAGATTAGCCGCGTAGTAGTGACACGCGTATGTGATAATGAGTGTGTGGAAATATGTGCGTGCACAGCGTCTCGTAAAACAGGTGAACGCAACTGTTTCGTTAGTAGTGTGGTATAGGAGATGATGATGAGACAAAGAAAGAAGAAAAATGAGACGCGTGCAAATGTATATCGTAGATCTTGTAAATCACATATTAAATAAATCTGAAACTATCAATTCTAAGTGTAATCTAAGTTTACCTATACTTTTATTTCGGCGATTAAGATCCACAATTCTCAACAAATTCTTCGATGTATGTCACCCGATATTCCATCGGTGTCATCTAGCAAGGCATACCGTGTTTCCCATAGCTGCGAGAATCAAACAGCCCGAGCCATAATTGTAACCGATGTTGGCGTTAACACGATAAATTACGAGTAATTTGCGCCTTTCGATAAACAGCTCACGTGCAAATTGCTCATGAAGATTAGCGTTGTCGTTCATGATCGGCGCGAGAAAACGCCAACAGCACTGCGGCGCATTGTATCCGTCGACATCGATAGAGACGATTCCGGTGCTCGCGATTCCACAAGGTAAACCGACAAGCGGATACTCATCGTACGGCACAGCAAGATAAAGGAACATGCGAAATAACCACGTGCCGTGCACGATAATGGTCATTATCGCAGCTATTCGCGTGGTGGTCGAACGCAAGAACCTGCATAGTGTTGTCTTCGATCACCCATTTATCCTCTTTGCTAAATTAATCTAGAGCTGCGTCTAGCCACGCGACAAACCTGTCGCGTCTCGAGTTTGAATTTTCTGAGCGATTGGGTGAAATGACGGAGAATAGAGAACCACGTCGAATTATATAATCTACTAAATAAACTTTCTTATTAGAGTTTCAAGGGAAAACTTCGCTTAACTAGGAGACGCGTCGCCTCTCGAAATAGCCAGACATTTGGAATACGCAAATCAGATAGCTGTCGTGGAGACGTAGTGCAAAAGTTGCAACTAAAACGTGATACGTTAATTCGATTGGTGTTGTGTTGGCGGGATCTTTCCTGGTATTGCGTTATACGAACGAAAAATTGCCACAAATTAACTCATCGCCGATGGCAACAAATTGCGCCGACATTCTGACGTCTGGTTCTCGATGCATGGTTATCGTGCCAGTGAGTGGAAACAATAATTCTGCTGTGCAAAAATGTACGTGGCTACGGGGCTCCATTGCGAACACTTCCGACGACGATAAACAATACTTCTCTATCTCACATCTATCGCGAATATGTTATCCGTTTACATAGCGTCGGATAATATCTGTAAGCGCTTCTGTCACGTACAGGCGCGTTAGCAGTGTCGCACACGGTACGGCCTATATTCGATTTTCAAACGTACACGTCCACTCTCTGCAATGCTTTATCGTCCAGTTTCCCTCTATCACACGATATCGTTGCTAAATAATAAATTCGTCGAAGCTAATCCAATTTTAAGATCTCTGCTTATTTTTATTTCCATGTAAACGTATCGTATCTCCGTTGTTTACCGCGAGATCGATGAGTCGGTATTTATAAAAGGTGCGACAGTGTATCAACCCTTTATCCATTTTATCCTGCGAAACATTCAATACGCGTCTACGACCGGTGACACTTTTCATCTACCTAAACGATAACTATCGATTCCCCCATTGATTCGTGATGTCTGGTGAAGCTGTCGGAAATATTCGGACTGCGTATAGAATCTCTAAAAAAATTGCCTCCAGCCAGTTTAATCTTTAGCCCACTGTTCAAGGTTTCTCGAATACGCGAACTATCGCTGTGGAAATTAGTTTACAATCCAAAGTATTGGGTAAAGAGATAAGTGGAAAAGATACGGTCGGAAGTAGATCGAAAACCACGATACATCGTTGACCGCGGACAATTCGATATCACACGAACCAACTCGATGATATTTTTGGCCAGTACACCAGTACCTGGGCGTCGAGCGATGCTTGACCACGGAAAATAATGAACAGGTCAACCGAGGCCGGCCAGTATTGACACTTCACGTTCATTTACATCGTAATGATGCCAAAGTGTCAGTGCTGTCAGGCGCACGACAGCCCGGTGCCGAACGGCTGACAGGAACCGTGTGCAGCCGTGACGAGGAAGAGGGTGGAGTCAGGTCGAAGGACGGGAAGAGCGATTTCGCGGTCGGCTAAACAAATTATCGCATTTCGATAACGAGGCCACTCATAAAGCGGCGATGGCTAGCTCGAAACTGAGCCCCGCGCTAAAATCGTTTCGCAACGAGCGACAAAACACGTACCAGACGGGAAAAGAAATCGACCGATCGGAAAAGTAACATTGGAAGTCGAAAAGATGGATAGGTAGGACAGGAACGAAAGACGTCCATCGATTTGAATCGTCCGAAGAGATTCAGAGTCTGAAAAGCGTCGAACGAAGCAGTGGTGGTCAGTGGTAATGCCGCAGGTGTTGATATCGATTATTAGACGTAAATGTCTGCACGTACCGCTAGCACAAATGTTAGATCTATCGATCGCGCAGGGCGTATGAACTCGTTACGGAAGTTGGTGTCAGGATGAGCTGTAACAGGATATATCGGATATATTAGATGATCGATGACGATCACAAGAACAATCGCTGCAACTTTCCTGTTACTTGGCGGTTGGGGTTTCGTGGAAATTATTAGAATATTCTGCCGAAAGAGACCGACACGACTCAGCGCAGGGCAGCGAGGCTTTGTTTTATTCTACGCGATACAGCAAGTACGCGTGCACCCAGTTACACCGAAAACATTGGCGGTGCACCGAGCCGAAGTACGTATAACGCGAGGATTTTATATTGATCGCGCACCGAGGGACGCTCGCACCGGCAAATACATCGAAAACGTAATCAATGTATCGTCGTGTCTCTGTACTGAACTGCTAATTAATTGCACACGGCTAATACCTTGCGCGTGCAACGGAAGTGACTTGCGCGTCATCGATGCCCCGAGCACGCTATGTTCCTGGCAACGACCCCGTACCCGGGCCAACTGCCGGTGCAGTGACGTTGCGGCGTGACGTCACCGAGTGCATCTGTGACGTCAAGAGGGTGCGGACCACCGGAGTGGGGACAATCTCATCCAGGTGAAACATTTTACAAATCGGGTCAAGTTGCTTAACTTCTCTTCCTCCGCTATCTTACCTTCCTCGTTTCTATAGTCTACCATTTATCTTCTGTCGCACTTCTCCTTTGCTTTTTTCTCTCTATCCTTGTTTTTTTTTACTCTCTTATTAAGCATCGTACTTTGACGCAATGTTCTTCGATTATGTTTAATTCGCCTTCGTTCCCGTTCCGTTGTTTCTTTTTTCCTTCGGTTGTTCCTCGTTCCTTGTTTCCTTCCTTTGTTCCTTCGGACAAATTTCGTCATTCATGGAACAAACGGCATCTTTTACAACATACCGTCGTCATTTCGTTTTCTTGACTGCACCGTCGCGTCAAGTTAACGACGACTTTTCGACGGCCAAATATTTCGTGCTGGTTCCGGACACAATAATCGGGCAAACTTCCTCTCCGCTTGGTTTCTCCAGCTTCTCTGTTTAACCGGAGGAAACCTTTGATTCGTTTGACCTCGAGTCGCGCAAAGGAGAGTGCGGATCCGTGCGCTTATTGGAAATAAAAGTCCCTAAGTACTAGGTAAATTGAATGTGTCACGATAGAATAAAACGATTTCCTTCAAAGCGCGTCCAGCTTATTTTAAAGAGTAAATTGCGTCGCGCGTTGAAAGGGATAAGACGTTGCTCGTTTCGAAATTTATATGATCGATTTAATCGACATACATCGTCCATGTTTCAATGGCGTATACGCATGGGAACGACGCTGATACACGGGGAATTTGCCACCGAGCGAGTCAAGAGTTGAAGTTAGGAATCAGTCAGAATTAAAATTTACGATAAAGCAAGGGCTTCGATCAGAGTCCGGTGCATAGTTCAGTTATTATAATATCGTTATTCTTCATTCGATACGTTCGTTATCATCTTGTTCAATATTTTACGATACGATATCGTGCGAGATGTTTCAAAGGGTGACGCGAACTGCCTTAGAGCGCTTTCCTTTCTTGCCTCTTTCGACCCGTGTCTTGCTATTTCTTGTGTATTTTTCTACTACGAATGCACCTCTTCCAGGTGCTTTAAAACAATAACACGTTCATCTTGATTACCTGTGTCGGCTTTCTCTGTTCCGGTTTCTGCCTCGAGCCATGTTTTTCCTGAGAACGCTCGTTTTTCTCCGATTTTCTTCCGCTCGATGTTTCGTCGTGTTCCCGCTGCAGCCCCTTCACCGCGTCCCGCCGCTTTCGTCTCTCATTTTTTCTTCTCTTTCTTTTTTGGAATCAATAACGGTGCCTGACCCGGCCGGCTAGAGAGCGGGTCAAGTGGCCATCCGCGCCTGTAAAGCCTGGATGCTTCGGTGCACAGAATGCAGGGTAATATTAGCGAGCTAGTTTCGGCTAGACTCGAGCGAGGAATTGCCAAGTCAGCTCATTGGGATCGCGCTTTGTTCCGCTTCGGCGAGCTTGACGCGTACCGGAGGATCATCCACCGCTGCATTCGGCTTAGACGAGTCGCACTCTATCTTGTTCGTCCGTTTACCCTTCTCCTGGTCGCCTCTATTCATCTTCTATCGTTCGAGCGCCTTAAGCCGGAAATTCATTGCTCTGCCACGCGACTCTTTACTCTTTGTTGTCTCCAGTTACGTCAACCAGCTAACCAGTTTCATACCTAATACGTAACGCCATCTCTCTGTTCTTCTTTTGCCCTTGTGGAACGCTTTTGCTCCACCCCAGATAAATCGGTCCGTTTATAGGCCTGCGATATTTCCGAATCGTCTTTGAATGGCAGCGAAAAATCATAGAGAAACTTTTGGTGGAACGTGACGACTAAACTATGAAACGATTATCAGGTGCGATTCGACCACGCGTGACGGTAACAACATCCTGCGCCACGCTCGTTTTGCTTTTTTTTTTTTTTTTAGTCAACGACTTCAGTCCTTTCAGTTCTGTCGTGCGTTCGCGATCGTCCTCTGGTATCGTAGAGGGATTACTTGCCGAGCGTGTGGCACGCAGACAGTCTGGGTTCCAGGATCGACAAGAAAGCACCGAGGATCGACCTACATCGTAACATACCGGTTTTTGTCGTGGACGCGGTTCGTGGCCGTGATCCTCCGGGCCGCAGCCGCGCCTTGCCACGTAATTGTTTGACCCGTAGCACCCAACTACAGCCGTGTTTTACCCCCGTTCTCTATTCGGTATTTGCATGTTAAACGTCCTCGTTATCTTTGCTTCGACGTTGCCTAACTTGCGCCTGCCTTTTTACTCGCAAGAACTTTGAAAGTGGAATGTTAATGCTGCTCGCGACGGTCTGTTAGCGCCGCGTGGATTTTCAACCGACTCATTATGGTCATTCTTTCTTCAGCCAATCGTTAGCGTTTTATTATTATGCAAATGTGGCGGGGCTACTTTGCGCGCGCTTTCCGCGACAACTTTCATCGGCGCCGCGACGCGGCCGAAAAACTTTTAAAAAGGAATCGGTCGACGCGCTCTCTGTCCGGTATCTCTGTCGCGTTTAAAAGGAAAAACACGGTAACGACGGCTATGAGTAACTGAGCGAGAAAAGTCGCGGATGACGTCGATCATTGATAATCGATGTGTTATTATGTGCCTGCACGACGATATGAATTTAACCGAGCGAAGAGTAGGACAGCGTGACGTCACCGGCATCGCGACAGCTACAACGATCAGGGAGGAAGACATCGCGATGACGCCGGGTAAGCTGGATGGTTTGAGGTCGGTCTGCTGCCATTGACGTAACACGCAGAGTCTCGCCGAGAGTGAGCAGTCCGAAGAAGGGGTGACTATAAAGAGACAGGAACGAGAAGGAGAACGAGAGTAAGAGAAAGAGGAGCATGGTGGAAGATACTAGATGACGAGTATCAGTATCGACCGCTAGAGAGACGCGACGGAGCGTGTAGTCATGGGATGCTGGACCGTATCGGGGACCTTAACAGTCCTCGTCGCTGTTTAGTCTTGACATTTTCCCCCGTCGATCTTGCGGTTAGAACTCCGTGGCGTGCGGTACACGTGATCGATTAACGTCAAGGAGGAACGGCCGGAGCAGATGGATCCGTTGGCGGTAAAACGACGCGCGTTTCTAAGAAGAAAAGTTTCAAGTATCGCGAGATGCGGAGCGTTCGCCGACGGTTAGAGTTGACGGTTAATCGCGCGGAGATGTTTAGGCGATAATTTCCAAATAAATTCTCGTAGAGGATTACGTCCGTAAGCTTGCAGCATAGAGACGCGCGTCCTCGTTAATCATACAATTCTCTTTCGCTTTTAATAAATTACCAAGAGGTTAAAGCTAGTCACCGGGCGCCGATAATGAATCACAACAATGCCTCGCGTGGCTAATGAATTATCTTAGCGGCATTCCCACTCTCTTCTCCTTATTCGACAACAAGAACATCGACGCCTCTTCCATCATTTCGGTCTGCTAGGCTGGTGGCTGCGGCAGAATCGGTATCCGAGCAGGAGATGAAAAATTGCGGGTGCAGCTGACGACGCGTCCAAGCCTTATTAATTACGTCCAGTCCGAGAAGGTTCCTGGCAAAATCCTGAATCAGACTAGTCATAGTCGTCGCCGTTCTCGGGGACATTTTTCAACTGCATCGGCACCGATCCTTCTCGTGCCTTCTTTCTTCCGCCGCGTGCTCGATTAGATGGATTCTTGGTTTGATTCTATCGTCCGAACGTCGCTCTGTCGACGACATTTCACGGAGAAGTCGACCCGTGAAGTAGCGAACGGCTTTGAATCTCACAGGTGATTGACACAAATCGAAGTGGCGCGACATAACGCTTTGAAACGGTTTTTGACTGGACCGCGACGTGGTGACGCGACACACCGAATTAGCATTCTTTAACTGGTGGCCCCGTTCCTCGGCCTAGATTTTTCCTCCGGTAATACCCCGGAAGAATATGAAGGCAAGGCGCCGCGTCAGTTTTGTAGAACGCAAACACACCTGGGAGCCAAAGAGGAAACGGAAAATGGAATACAGCTGCTGAAACGTTAACTATTCGTGTCGCGTGTAACGACGCGGACTGCATTCGCGCGGTGCAATTTCGCGCCGGACGTTACGTAATTACGGAACAACGAAATCGCACGGACCACCAACCCTTCGCTGGTAGAAGTAGCTGTATCGGTATTAATTAAAAATTGAATTTTTCCGCTGACTCTGCGGGCACCGGCTTCGGCTTGGGCGGAAAGCCCGACGACCGAGTGTCAGGCGAACTCGATACACCGAGTGCTGTTTCGACGTTATATAACTCGATTGGTTAACATCCGCCCGAACTCTTCCCCTCCTTTTCAAACTGTATACCGCTTTAATTCCTATTCATTCGATAGCCTGATACGTCGCTAAGAATGTTCGATCTCGATCAGTAAAAAATGTCTTCGTTATGCGAAAACGCGAACTGGGACGTTTAAATCAGACCGCGAAATTCACGTCGTGTTAACACGTAGATTTCGAAATTATCCTGTGATTGTCTAGCTTTCGTGGCTCTGTTGTCTCCGCAGACACGAGATTCCCAACGCGTGGTCGAATCAATCGCGTGAATGCGATGCACGCACGAAAATCGCTGACGGCGTTTGAATCTCGCGAGAACGTCGTCCAGTCACGTACACGCGACGTGTAAATTAATTAAAACCACGGATTGGTAATGTACCGTTCAAACGCGAGACAGCGTAGAAGAAAGTGCAACGTGTTCATACGCGATTTACGATTTACCCACCGTTAAAAATCGTTGACGATTAAATTCCGTTCTGTTCGTTTTCGGGGGAATGTTCGGACTCGGAATTGCGAGCGACAAACGTTTGTTCGTATTACCCGGTGCTCAGACAACGAGATCAAAAGTTATCTAATTACAGGAAGGAGCAATGATACGGACGGAAACCAGGGATGAGAAGAAACAGAAAAGTTTCTCAGAAGAGCTCTCTTCTCGAGTAGTTTCCTTCTTAAAATAATACAACTTTCGCGAAATGTCGAGTGCTATTTTCTTATAATCGTACATGTGTCTCTCGTCCTTGTCGCGAACAGCGTTTCGAAACTGCTCCATTCCGTTGCCACGGCATCGCGATAGATGCCTCTATCAAGATGGTTTCACTGGTCGGATCGACCGGCTGATTCGATCACTCGAATTGGCGCTGCTTCGATTGTCTCCGATAGGCTGACGATTAAGGACTATTTGGAATGCGACAGTTCACTTTGTAATTTACACGTGCCTAGTGTGGCTGCAGGAAGATTGGATTCGATGGCTTTATAATCCATTGGGAAATTTGATTGGAGAAAGTAAATACCCGGCTTAAGCTCACTAGCACCAGACAAACTTGAACTTCGAAGTTGGAACAAACCCGCACGATCCGTTTGACCGCGATAAATTACGGAGCTGGTGCCATTCTTGAGGGAACTTGTGAGTTTCGAAACAGGATAGGGGGACTTGTGGAAATGGCGCGTTCCGTTTTATCGACTGACCGGGTTATCCGCGCGTAGGAAATTCGTCGGCTTATCAATTAATAAACGCGGCCCGGCCGGTGCTGGCGTGACTCTCGCGAGAATGTAGGTTCGAGCTGCGTTCGATAACGAATTCCGCGATGGAAACGGACGATAAAGGTCGCCGGCCTTTTCGCACCATCTCGCACGACACGGCAGTATCGCGCGCATGCACGCGGCTCTCGAATTCACCGTACGGTACACACCCAGAGCCACAGTATGCCGAAGTTAATACAATATCGGATTAAATGTACGCGAAGGGGCCAGCAGGTTGAAAGATACTACCGTTACCAGGCTACGCTTACCTTCGCTAGAATGTAATCTAGGAGGTACGTGAGCTCGTGTGTGCCTACGGTCGATTGCTATCCGGCCGAGAAACTAGCTGACTCTCTTCGAAACTCCTCGATACCGGTATACCTACATTTTACGCTTCTGTTATACGTACATATATATATATATTTTTTCATTTTATCGATGTAATATACGGAACGTTCGTAGCTGAAAAATTGGGAAACTCGTAATTAGTGTGAATACGACTACCTATAGGTTTCAGCGATAACGCGGGGGTGACGATACCGATTCTCAAACAAGTTGCACCAGAAACTCGATACTTTTTCGCGCTACGACAATATTTTTTTGGAAGTTGAGGGAGCTAACGGTTGAAACTAGAAGTAACGCGTAATCGAATTTAACGAATGGAATATTAACAGAGTTTGCGGGGCATAAGTACATAGGTTATTAATTGGGTTGGTCACATCGTCCCGTACGTAATAACCGTCTATAATTTAATATTATTTGGTATTGGACACAGGGCAACGAGATTGTTTTAATGGGAATGCGATGGGAACGGCACGTGGGGAATTTGTCGATCGACTCCCAGAGGCAGTCGAAACTCGATTTACTTGGAGGTATCGTTCGCATTATCTCCGTGCGCGCGCGTTTCGCGGCACGCGTAGCAACTCGGTTAT
This sequence comes from Bombus huntii, assembly GCF_024542735.1. Lineage (NCBI taxonomy): Eukaryota > Metazoa > Arthropoda > Insecta > Hymenoptera > Apidae > Bombus > Bombus huntii. The sequence continues at coordinate 2,425,854 of NC_066244.1, forward strand.
TCGGACGTATTTTCGATATCTCGTCGGCTTCCCATCGACGAAACGCATCGAAAACGCATCAGCCGTGCGATATGGAACGCGGCAGGTGTATCGAAGATCGACCGGCTGGTTTGGATAACTGTGAGTGAGATTGATCCTGCTTACGCTATTAATAATTCTGCTTGGTAGGTATATATCACCGAGATCTTGGCGTCACCGGTTACGCGTGCTCATTTGCTCAAGTATACGACAGGAAAGGCAGCTTTGATATTTATCGTTTCACAGGGATGCTTCGGGCGATTTAGATCGGCTTGCTCGACTGTTTTCCATGGATTAATTAAAAACGATTTGGTGTGGAGAGTTGGTCGAAACGCGCGACTTATCGATCGAACGAGAGAATTGTTCGATTGGCTCGATTTGGAAACGCATCAACGCAGAGAACCATAGGACGTGGAAGATCGCGTGAGCGGCCAAAATAAGCGACAGCCGGAGAACCGATGGCGTCAGCGTTATCAATAATTCCCGTTGACGTCGGATAACGTCCCGAATTTGCACACGAACGTGCTATTCGATTAATTATTAATGCAACGATGCATCGAGCAATGCCGCGCCACTCCGGATCGCCCCGCGCGGAATTATTCTTTTCTGATATTTACGCCTTGACCCCGTATACCATATCGTTACAGATGTGCGTTAATTGAAAGCGTTCAAAATAAATTTCTCCGATTATCTTTCTACGCGACAGATTCATCTACGTCTATTTATAGCCATAATCATAATTTTATTCTATTAATTGCGTCTGGGGGTAATGACCCCGTTAATGACCCCCTACCACCACTTGGACAGTACCATAGTCTCGATCTAACGTTTATACACCATATATATAATAAGCTTGTCAACTTACTCATCTGCTCTGTATACATTCCTTACAAACTTAGCGTTCGTAGTGCAGTTCGTCTACGAATTCGTGCCTTCTTTACACCTGAAACCTACTTTATGACCAATCTAACTGCCTTAATCGTTTAATTGTAAATGCCAGCAATTCGTGTAACAAATTTAATCTTTTCTGTGACTCTTTAACCACTTTTGGGTACTTTGCTCACATCGCTGTATGTATTTCCTAAAATCGTTTGCTTAATCTCGTACGAATTAATCTTTTCTGTTCTTGTTTCGCTACGTATAATTTTATTTTATTTTATACTTATGTAATTATATACTTATTGTAACAGAGGCTTTATCAGAGGCCTATTGATATTAACAAATAAACGATATTTATTAATTGTAGCTTGCAGCGGTTATCTTGAGATTTTAGGAGTTTGGGAGGAAATATTTGAGGTGTCGATGCCCTGCGTAACTTAATTGTGAAAGCAAAGGATTCGAGTTCGAATCTTAGTAAACTCGATTTAAATAAATGAAGACTAAATATTATTTCCCCTACATAGTATATTAAATTAGTCGAGATTCTAAAACGTATTTCGAGGAGAAAAATATCTCGTATTCGCGTAAAGTAACTATTATAACATCCAGTCATGGTGAGAGAGGGCAGAGATTTTATAGCGAGATTATTGCGATTATGACAGCGGGAAGCAAAACGAAGGAATATTTCGCAGCTGGTTTCGAGAAATCTTTCCGCGATAAAGATCTCGCTATGGAATGGGTATTTTTCTCGTTTTTCGAAGCGGCGGATGCTGCTGAATTGAGCATTCTACAAATGCGAAGTACACCTTCCACGTTCGTACCTTTGGACGAACTTGGATGTGCCAACGTTGTTATCCTTCGCTAAAAGCCGAGAAGAGATAGAAATGGTATAGCGAGTGGGAAAACTTTGAAGCGAAAGCGACGATAAGTTCCTTTGCCATCCTTTTATTTTCCAGTTCAAGAACGACTGAGATTAAACGACGGTCGTTCAACGAAAGATGCTCGAACCGCTATCGTAGTACGACAAACTACACGAGTCCGACAGTTTAAACTTGTAAATATTGCATCCTGAATTTGCCATCGGCGATGATCGTCGGAGATAGGTTGGATTACTGCCTTTTGAATCTTGTCGATAAATCGATTCACGGGGAAGCTGGATAATTTGTCCATGCTATCCAGGTTATCGTACGAGTAGTTTTTTTCGGTGTATTTATTCCATCAATAATGAAAAATAGTTGTCAGGTTCTGACACGATTGAACACTTTTGGAAGATTCGGAAGCGATTTCTCGCGATGGATCTCTGCTGCCGCTTGCGATTTTGAAGTTAAGTTCTCCATGACGCGCGCGTTCAGTGACGCTTTATCGTCCCGTTTTCACTCGGCGAACCTTCAAACTTTATTTCTTGGCGCACGAAACCTTCGGCTAGCTAGACGTTGGATCGCGATAAAATCTGACTTTCAAATGTTGGACAAAGTTTCGCTTCCATCGAAATTCCAATGATTCCGAGAAAACTTTGCACGATGACTCCATTTCCCTTGTTTGCCATTGTCCGCCACCTCGATTCTTTCTTCTCGCGGTAGTACAACGTATTTCACACGTTCCTTGTGATCATTTTTGTTGAGGCAATTACTTCAACAAAAACTCTACATCTTTGCTTTTGTATATCCGTGACCTGGAGATCGCTGTTACGAATAGAATAGAATTTAGTGAAAAATACTCAAAATAAGGAGAGGTCCGTGTTATTGTGCCCTGAATATAAATTTTGTAAGTAGATATCTATTGCTGTTTCTTGTAGCCTTCAACTAGAGCTGCACACCAAGGTTAACTTTTTGGTAATGTCCTTTGTTATAAATGTATGAACATGCTCCCTATCATATCTTCTTCCTATTGTATTGAAACACTGTGAGAGTGAGAATCTGGATCAGCATACACTATACCTATACTTATTTCGATATATTTTTCTATTACAAATTCATTCACTCGTTCCTCCATCAGTGAACCTGAACAATTTTTTCGATCGGTTAGCAACGCAAATTCTTCATCGAAAAATAAAAATCGCCTGCGGTGGTTGCTTCCATATTTTGACTATTATTTCCTTTGGCCTTCGGTCTTCGAAACACTTTCGATAACGGTTATCTCTCTATCTCGATATTTTCTATCTTCTTTAAGTTTGATAGCATTTGGGCGCCAGATGTTCTTGATACGATTTCACGAGCTTTTCCAACAAGAACGAGCGTGACGCAACTATTGTTTCCTCTAGCCGTCCATCCTCCCGGAATCACTACGAGTAACCGATAAACTATCCCCGTGCAAATCCTTGTTTGCTTGGTCGCTCCGCGCCGCGCCGCGCCGCCCATACAACCCCTATTCTCCGTTATACATCAGGACGCAGCTTTACGAGCTTTATGACCCGTGCCGAGAGACCGGGTCATCAGTGTTTTACGAGGCTTGTTTAAAGATTGCTCTGTCATCTCGTGCCGTTCCGACGGTATATAATTCAGAGGGGTGGTTCTCCTTCGAATCACAAGCACAAACGAAAGGAAGTTTCGACTCGCTAGGCCCTTGATAACCTCGATCGCGGGATTAAAGTGCGTGCCATTTCGTCGGAACCGTTAGTGTCACCATAAATGACAATCGAGAGCGTTTTCCTCTCGAGGAAGGAGGACGGTCGAAGAAAGGGTGTCGCGAAGCAGAAAGCAAGTTTGAAAGAATAATTACGTTCGTAGATGGAAAGCCACGTTTCGAGCGCGAACTACCCCCGCGTGTTGGAGACGATTCAGACTAACAATCGTTTTTACTCGATTCCGCGAATCTCGTGAGCCGCGTTCCCCTGCGCGACTTCCTCAGACTCCTGTTCGCCGATCGTCCATGAAATCAGTCGCACTCGGCAACTCGAGACCGCGTTCTGACGTGCAACGTAATTTCCTACGTGCCTCTCGCATCCCTGCGCCCGGAAACACCGAGCAGACAACAATGAAACCGCCTCGCGACGCGTTCGAGCCACTCATTCTTGGGAGAGACGCGTCTTTCCGCCGGCGAAGAAGTGGAAATTACATCAAAGGCGCGATTGTGCGGCCGGGCATTGTATCGACTCGCTCGATGTTTCGCGAGGCACGCGAAACCAGAAATAAACCGGGACGACGAGCAAGTTTGCGCATTGAATTCCGCCGCCTCGCAGGATTAGTCTCCTCTCGGCGAGCGAGCACGCGAGTCTGACGAATTAAACTTAGGTACGTTCGCCCGCGACTCTGGAAAATTGGAAACTCCGAACTCCGTTCCTCTTCCGCGGTGATCGCGTGGAAACGTGCCGGTTTAAAATTTCCGGACATTTATTATTCCGCACCGGGGATGGATAATAACGTCGCCCTCGTTACAGCTCCAGCTACGCTACATATCACGATTCATACTTGATGCGTTAATAACGTCGAGATAATTCTCCGGCGACGTACTCTACGGTGAATGGACCATTTCACGCGTTACGATCATCCTCGGTGCCTCGTATGCCCCTTCGCCACCGATAATCAAAACTTTTCATCGGCTGTGCAAATAAACGGTTGAATCGACGCGTTTTCAAGCGCGAGACGCCGCCCGGCCAAGCCGTGCCGAGTCAGAGCTGCTTTCGTTTCGATGAATTTCCAAGGCGATTCCACGAGAACCTGGTGCAACAAAGGCGGGGCAGCGTGGAAATAAAAGAAGCCGACTTACACGGCCAAAATACTCGAAAAAGCGGCGTTTCTCGTGGTGGTTGCAGCGCAGAACGCCTTTGCCACTTGTTTACCGACGCTTTCGCGCTTCCGCCTGTTTCGAAAAAGCACTTACCAACGAATACGCGAAACGAAGGTGGAGCCGTTTGGGACGAAAGTCGAAGAGGCAACACGGGCTAGAGGTGTTTCGACCTGCCCCCGAACCGCGAAACCAATGTACGGGCTGGCCCGTTAATTAAGAGAGAAGGTGGGCAGGCCCCTTCTGAAGGAGAAAATTCGTGTTTCCTGCACAAACGCGTTTCTGTAAACTTTCCCGATATGCCGGAATCCTTCCTTTGCTCTCTCTTCTTCTCTTTCTTCTTTCCCACCTCTCTTATTATCGATTACCTGCTACGCGAAAATTTGGTAAAGCACGCAAAAGGGTAACGAACGTACACAAATTACCGATAGGTTGATTCCTTTCCTCTTTCTTCTCGCGCCTCTTTGACTCCTCGAAGTAACTCCGTCAACATGCTCTAACATCGAGTCTCCCGCATTTCGGTTTTCTCTTACTTACCTGTTATTTTGCCTTGACTCCGCGCTACATCTTCCTCTTTATGCGCAACGATATCGTCGATACTGATCTCCGAGCGTGTTTCGAATCGTCGAGACTCTGTCAAGAGATTATCCGTTCCGCGATATCAAACGAGGGAAAAAATTGTTGCAAGCGGGGGAAGGAAATCTCGAGAAGCGGAGTGGTTTCCTTATGATTCCGACGAACGAAACTTTACTCGCGAATAAATCGCCTTTATCGTCGGGGTGGAACGTCTTTTTCCTCTTTTTCCGGCGGCGGTAGATAGGTACGTACGCCGCGTATCGATATGCCAAACTGGAGTCGTCAAATTTTCCGACAACTTTTTCTTCGAAGCGATTTCTCGTTGAATGGCGACATTCGATCGAGCCGCGCGTCTCGACAATCGTCGATAGACGTTCCGTTCGATCGAGGGAGAGAGTATTTGTGCGTGGCGCGCTTTCCTCGAAAGGAAACTAGCGAGTGTAGTAAAAGAGAGACGAAAATAATTCAAACGCGTCACGTCGCTAAGAAATTTCAGCGTGTAGATGGCGCTACGTTGGGCACAAGAAAGAGAGGGTAGTCGGGTCACACTTCGCGTTTTTTCATTCAGTATTCATTTACCATTCCGCTGCTCGGTAAAAGGGTACATTTGCATGGAAATTTTTCTCGGCTCGTTCCTGTCGAGAGGTGCCGTATACACATTCGCTATTCTATTTTTCACAAGAAAGGATTAAAGTATTTACCGTGAAACAGAACTTGTTAAAATTATCGCGCACGAGCAAATTATCGTAAAGCACGAGCGTCGCGAACGAACCATTCACCCGCAAATATCCACATGCCTTCGCTCGAGAGATTCACTCGACGTTTTTCAAAGACACCGTACGAGCTTTCAGTAAGCCTTCTTTTGAATCATCCGTGCATCCCTCCATCGACTCCCCGCGACACCCCTGCGTTTGACGTTCCAACTGGTGCCTCAGCTTCGGTCGGTTAATCTAGCCGGTACAATCAACGTCATTGTGTCGCTGAATCCAGTAACGCTTCAAGAGAGGAAGAGCTGAACAACGTTTGTAAACGCAACCTTATTAACCATGTTCCTTTCCGATGTTTCTGTATTCTCATCATTTTCTTCTTTCAACTGGGAAGATTTTCCAGACAAAGTGCGGTTTCGAGAACACCACAAAATACAACTAATTTCGTGTTATCGTTCGACTGAAGCAACGAATTAACAGGTAACGAAAGAGCAGGTCGTAAAAAGTCAACTGGGTTCTTGTAATTCAAGAGTAGCGGCAGTCTGGCGTAAATCTCGCGCAACGGTAACAGTGCAGCGAAGACTCGCAAGCAGAAATTGGCTAGATGAGAGAGGTCGGGGTCGAAATGATGTATTTATCGCGCGAGACGGCGAGTCGTAACTTATGCGGCAGACGTAGAAGAAACGCAAATAGACAGCACCGAATCGAAACAAGGGAATAATTCTTTGACCGGTTGAAAAATTGCGCTCGGAAAGAGATAGCCGGCAGGCTTCGAGAGAAAAATAGCAAGCCAGTTGGTTGGGAAAATTTCGCGCCGCTTTCTCGACGCAGGCTATCGATTGATTTCCCGCCCCCCGCTTCTCAAATTGTTTTCTCTAAAAATCGCGTGGCAGAATGCCGCAATTAACGTGAACGTCAGGTTGCGTGCATTATCCAGTGGTCGTTCGTGACGCGTTTCCCGAATAAACACTCGGTTCTTCCGCGGTCGGGTAAAAGCACGGAATCCTTGGAACCCTTTTAATTCTCACTTTCACCCCGCTGAGTCGGTTGCGGGAGAAGGAAAAGCGCGCGACGGGTTTACTCAGAGAAAAGAAAAGCGGCGAACGACGCGTCGGCGACGTGGCTCGTGGCGGCAGTGCGGAGAAAGATGAGCAGACTGCACTCGCAAATGGAAATTGGTTGCAAAGGAATATTTACTGCCGACGTTGGTCTAGATGAAAAGCTGTAACTTATGAGATGGAACGTTAACGAGAAGAACATAAAGAGAAGCGCAGGGACTCGTGGCTGCGAGAAGTGCGGTATCACGATACGTAAGTTGGCAGTTGTGTCGTCGAGTTCTCGCTCGACGTGCTCAAGATGCGTGGTAAAATTACCGAGTCGAAGAAAGCGAACTTTTAACGCGAACGCGTGAACTTTCCCGTATTCGTGATCCGATATATCGCAGAAGATCGAAACTAGGAACGATTAGCGGTAGAGGGAGCTGACTACGTTGCAAGAAACGCGAGCATCGAGCTAGAAATAGGTCGTGTAGCCGCCTTTATTGGTACCTGGGTCCGTACGGACGAGGGATGAAGTACTTAGAACGCACATCATACGCTAGACACATTGATAGATGGAAGAAGGCACGGTAACACAGGAAACTAAAGGCACGAAGATAAATTAATACCGTGGAATTTCTGGGAGTTAGAGGGAAACTCGTGGTCGAGCTAGTTGGTAGTTCTGCCGCTTACCCACTCTACTCTTCCTCTTTCCTTTTCTCTGCCTCTCGTCCTCTTCTTCTGTTTGGCGAAGCCGTCTCTAACTCGATCTCCGTGAAGCATGGATCACCGACGAAGCCCTTCCGAATCGAATTGCAGCCAACTCCGAGAGAGACGCGCGTATCGTGTCTGACTATGTCCGGCGCCTCCCAGTTACGAGTCTGTTCCAGACTTTCCCAACCCATGCTCAACAACTTTGGATTTCATTAGATTGGTTAATAAAGCTCGTTATCCTGGCTACGCGTTAATCGGTTGGAAAGTGGATTGTATGGGATCGGTGTAGGTGTTCTGAACGGCGATTAATCGTGCGAATCGTGTAAGTCGAAAAGCCGCGGTACGATTTTACGAGGGAGAAGGAAATCTGCATTTTTCGCCGTATCGACAAAAAATCAAAGACACCGATGTGGAGAAGATAATCGATAAAAAGATGGTCTCAAAGACAATGACAAATGACATTAGCATTACTGGTACGCAAGTAAGGAGTACAAAGTAGTCGACGTTCGGATCCGAGACTCGCTGTGAGTTCGAGGAGTCGACCAATCGCGCTGTCGCGTCATTGATCGAACACTCGGGCGACGAACGCAAAGAGAACGAAAGAAAAAAAGGAAACCGGTAAAAGGGACGTCTTTCGTCGAATTCGTTAACTTCGTTGACCGGTGGTTCTTTGTGGTGGACTTTGAAATTAAATTTCCGGTCTTACGGAATTCGGAGAGTCCTTTGCCGGACATCGAGCCGACGAAATTCGATCGGCAGTCATGAAAACTTCGACCCACCAAATCGTTTCTCGCTTCGTCTCATAGATCGTCACGCGCTGAACGTGCGGCTGTCGTTAAAAATGATCGACGTAGTATCAACTGCAGCTCTGATAGATCGTTTAAGCGTCGTGCAAATACTTGCACACATATCACGCGTCGTGAAATTCTCGGTTGCCGTGACCCTCTACTCCCTTTGATAAAGGCCAAACCAAGAATAGGGCGTGCTTCGTGCGACCTCGCCTAAATGTACAGATTCTTATCGTATCCGGCTCCCATCGATGTAAAAGCTGCAACGTCGTACGGATTTTACGATTGCGCTATATCTCGGAGGCCACTGCACGAAATTAGGTGGTATAGATATTTATTAATTTGCGCATATTATTCGGTGGCATGCGGACTTGTGCGACGTGTCGGGTCGCGTAGCAATCCCGTGGCGCAGTTTCATGGTTATTTCACCGAGCTGCGCGTCGAGGCTGCGTGATAGTCGTACTTTTCTCAGTAGCACATGGATCGAGCAGCGAGACGCGCGTTTGCCACAAGATCGCCTCGGTTTCAGCCCTACGAACGGCAAGGTACGAGGGTGTTGCCAGTGGAAGCAGCCATTCATTTGCATTTCACTAGTCTCGTTGGCCTCGAGCTCCATTTCCCATTTCCGGCCATGTCAAGCATCGAAATGAAACGTTCATTCAAGCCAGCAGCCGCGACCTCCTTTTCCCTCTCACGCGGCTCGCTGTACTTCGTCTTCGTTATCGAGCTTCCTTCCGCTCTGGAATAATTTTTCCAGCGTTCGACCTTCGATTCACTTACTCTTGATCCACCCACGTTATGTGCGCGTCGATCCACCCACCTACGATAGCGCACTAACATTTCTAACCTTCGATTCGTTTTTAGACCAGTGGTTGACCGCGAGGATTCACGAAATTCGAAGGAAAGAAGGTCGAACGTCGTCGCCGTAAAAACAGTGCACGGCAAACGACGAATCGAGTAGACAAAATCATCGGAAATACAGTACGGCGTGGCGCGGCGCGCTTGGATTGAATTTAGATTTAGCTGGTTCTTCGATCGCGAAGTCTTGGATTCGCTCCTCTGCGATCTGAAAGCTTTGTACGGAGCGTTCTTGTCGCGGTTCGCGTATACATTTCGTCGTGGATAATCTCCTCGGTATTCTTCCTACGGGCAAGAACCGAGACAATATTTTGGCAAGCAGTTTCCCCCTTTCCAGTCGACTGATTCCCCCAGCATTCGTAGGTTACCCTCGAACGCGCGGAGGAAAGTGAACAAGGTTACCTCAAGATTTGCATATTTCTATTTGCGATCGAGCAGAGTCGAGTTGTTCGTTTGTTTTTCCATCGGATGCTTGGCCGATATCTTTGGAAAGTTTTTTCTCAAACTTTCAACCTCCTCGATTCGAATCTAAAGTGTGTCTATCTGCCGATTATTTAGCCGGCTCGTAGACCGATCGGGAACGATTGTTGTCACGAACAAAGGAGTAAAAGTCTAAGGAACTTTAGATCACCATTAGAAAACTGGATAGCGACTCGGGGGAAAACAAGTCGGTGTCGAAGTCGTTGCCCGAAATCCATAGACTGTACGTACGCCTTTGGATATGGTAGCTAGCCTTGGACGGTCGGTACCGGTCTGGTACCGTCCAGAGAGACATCGATTTACTGGCGTGCAACTCGATGCTCGTACACGGGCCAACACACACAGGCGTGGTAGATGTACGCGCGAGAGAACCGCTGTGTTGTCGGTCGGTTGGGGTCAGCTGCACATACGCGTGCACTTTCGCGTGCATTATTAGGTGAGCGACGTGTATTCGACATACACGACGTGCGTTTACTGGCACACGTATGAGCCAACTAATATCGGCTGACGGATGGATTTATCTAAAATTAGAGCTGCTGTCCGATCAGCCAGCCTATCGGGTTACCGATGTCTCGCTGACCTCTCGTTCGCGTTCAGTTACAGACTCCGAGTAAAATTAGAGTCAACTGCTTCCTACCGACCATCAACCATCCACTGTTCTATCTTTAGACCAAGGTAAAGAACCCCCACGATCCGGACACGCTTTCCTTCGATCCTGAACCTCGGTTTGCCTTGCGACTTTTACTATTGATCTTGTGGAACCTAGAAGCGGTCAAGCGGATGCTCTTTAGAAACATTGCGATCGAACTTGTTTGTCACCGCTTTGCAGTCCAGACGATCCGCCATGGAGCGCGCGTCCTTCGAGTCGTTCAAGGTTCTTTCGCGGGTTTTCGGATTTCACGGCATTCATTGATAGTTGCCTCTAACAAATAAATTCCACGCGTTTATCTCAAGTGTGATATTCCGCAGGTTCACAAAAGGGAAAGAAAACTAGAACAACCGGGAATTGTACTAGCTTCCTCGAGTGAGGCGAGAACAATTAAATTGAAGCACGACCGGACTAGATCTTCCGGCGTCACGTTTGCAGTCGTTTCACGCTTCTCGAGAACGAGTGCACTCACTGGAATCGTTGCTCCTCGGAGACACTTCTCGCGGGGGGAATGAGCGGACGATTAGATTTCGAGTCACAGTTTTCCGGATTGTGCCGCGAACTGATCTTATGCTCCCAGCTCTCGAGTATACCCTTTGCGCTACTCGTGTTTCCAACTGAACAACTTTAGGGCCAATTTCGACGTGCCGTGTCCTTCCGTAAAAGATACGAAAAGAGGGAGGGAGTTAATAGTCGAACAAGACCCCTTCCGTTCTCTTTATTTCGCGCCTTCTTCTACGGCGACGAATAGGGTAAGGGCGAGTAATCGACGTGAAGTAAACGAGTATTACTGTCAACGTGTTCTCGTAGATCAGAAGCCGAAAATCAGATTCGTAGATCTCGATGCCGAAAATCGCGAGAAATCTGTTTACCTTTAACCGAACTCGATTTTGCGTCTCATCGGGAAAGAGGCGGAAGATTTTGTTTCCGTTAAATTACGAAGGATACGCGGTTAATGTTCGAGCAATGCCGATTGGAGAAAGTATCGTGTCCAAAGTTTAATACAGCGGTCGATCTGTACCGCGTTACCGTCCGGTTCTCAATCATTTCAACTTTATGTAGATTTATAACAGGGTCGTATTTTATTGGCGGATATCGGCGGAGTCGTATTTACTCGGTGCACGATAGAGCGCCGCGGTTTGCCGCGTTCGTTTCTAAGAGGTCGAGGACTCTCTTTTTCTCTCCGCTCTCCTATCGTCTTCTCGCTTCGTCTTACTCGCATCAGCAGAAAATACCGACACGACATCTATGTATATTAAACTGTGCAAAACTATCGATCCGCGCGAATATATATATATATATATATATATATATATATATATATATATATATATATATGTGTGTACAGATATATAACCTGCGTCTTTTGACGTAAATAGATCTTTATTTATACGATCTATTTTATCCTATGGTTCGCGATCGCGACATACCTAATACTTAAATTTTTAGCAAGCGGCCAATAGTCACGGTTCGTGATATTCTGCGCAAATTCCGGAGAAAAGCATCGACGCATATCCAGTTAGCTACGCGTCCGCTGGTTGGTTCGTTTTAAGTGCGGGTATTTAGCAATTTATGGCTGGTAGTCCTTGCCGGAAACGCATCTCTGCGACGGAACTACCGGGTGGCTGAGCCGCGAACATCGCATTAATGTCAGCCAATCCAATTTCCTAGGAAACGCAGTGGACGAATTCGAGCGGATAATTTATGGCAACGCGAGTAACAGCGCGAGTAACCTCCGCGAACAACCATTTCGACGCAATTAAAAAGAACTCGCTTCTTTTTGGGGCACAATTTTCTAAAAATAATCGTTTTCCCAGTACTTTATTTCATTTTTTACGAGACTCGCCATGGAGAAGATATCGAGGGACGTACGTACGTCTTTTAATTCGTAACGCGTTACGTAAGAATTCTGACGTTTGGAAGTCAGATCCAGGGAATCGCGTGTAGAACGAAGCGACCACGACGTTCGATTCCTAGGCCGAACAAACGTTTGTTTGTTTGCAGGAATGGGAAAGGTTTCCAGGATCACAATCGAAGTCGAAATCGCTGCGCGAAATTGCAAATCTTCTCGTATTTATCTCGCGACGTCGATTAGAGATCGGTCGATGGTCTGCTGGCCGACTCTTATCATTTCCTTGCGATCGTAGCAGAATATGGTTGTGCAGGCGCTCCACGTCATTCGCCGATTAAACCCGGTTACAATAGAATTTCCGAAGTCTCCGAAGAATCGAGATACTTTGGCGCCACAGTTTCGGTTTTCCCTTTTACATGTCGCCAGGTTTTCAACTCTGTTTTCTCGTTGACGTCGAAGGGCGTGTAACATCCCCGCGTCCACCTCCCCTTGGTCGCCTAGTTGTTTCCGACGACCTCGTACTGCCTCCTTTTGGTCACGCGATCGCTCTTACGGGAATTTTCCAGGCTGTAAATTGCAAAAGTTCTGCCAGCAGTTCGGCTATCGTATCCCCGAAACTAACCGCTGTTTCTTTTTGTTTCAGATCCCAAGGCGTCTCTGTGGATCCAGGGCGAGCGCACTCGCGGGGTAAGTTTCTCCTAATAACAGTACACCGCCATTGAGCTGCAAAATCACACGCGAAGCTAGTTTGCGAGTAGCTCGACGAAAGCGGAATAATATTTCCGTAAACTCGGCCAGGATTTTCGGCTCGGACGTTCGTTCCCTGGCCGTTCTTTTATCGAGGTCTCGTATTTTGCACTCGTTATGTCGCGGTTCGTTTATGTTTTCCGCCTTTCTTTCCCCGCAACGGAAAAGAGGGATACAGTCAGAAGCTGAATAAAGATACGGGACGAAGGGTCGCATAAATTTAAGTTGCTTGCATATGCATGAACAGAACGTTTTTTTTTCTTTACGGGACTTCTCTGCGCACCGTCAGATACCACTCGAAACAATGCATTCGCTCGTTATTTAGGGATTGCGAAGGATCCGTGCGTTCGACAGATGCTGAATCGTGGCCCGTCCAATTGGATAATAGATCGAAACGAAAAATCTTGCATCCGGAATTAACATTCGTCACGCGCTTATTCGTACTCGGTTCTCTTTGTTTCTCGGCTCTTTTATTACGAGTCTCCGCTTTCTCCAGCCACGCGCGGTAATGTACATCCCGTTATCTTTCGCTCGAGATAAATCAGCAATACGTATTCGTGTTACAAAGAAACGCCTCCCGAACACTGAATACGAATGCAAGCCACGCACGTTCAACGTTATTTAGGGGGCTGCGAAGCACTCGTTTCATCGCGATCCAGACAAAAGGTTAGCTTACGCGGATCTAGAGGGTTGAACGGCTCCATGCGAGTGGTTCGCATTGTGTCTACCTAGAAAGGGAGATCAGGTGTCGAAAGCTTTACGAACCAAGCCTGCGTTCTATCTCCTTATTATCTATAACGCGACCCACGCTCTTCCGTATTTTTATCGGCCTTGGCTCGGCTCGTCTCGTCTCGTCTCTTCTCTTCTCGTCTCGTTTCGTCGTGTCGCATTCACACCGAATTAAAATTATCCTCCGTCAAGTTGTTGGCAGCACGCTCGGATTCAGTATATTTTTATTCAAAGTTTAAGTATCGGGGAAGATGCAGAGCCTTGGAATAATCGCCAACTGTGATTCGCGCTTCTCGCGCTATTCTCGGGCATCGGTGAGAAACAATCAAAAGTCAGGCAGATAGCGAAAAGCAACAAGGCGCAAAATATTCCCGACGTCCCGAAAACTTTTCCATTCTTCAAGCTGGTTCGAGACAATTCCAGCGGAGGACGTCGATGATCGCGCGCTCGGTAGCAGCGAATGTCGGGATGCGAAAAAGTTTCCGCGAGAGGCGACTAGGCACTTGGAAGGTGATCGAAGAGACAGACGGCGGTCGTTTCCAGTACGGTGAATCGTGAAATTTCAGCAGTCTCTTTGATCCGGCGAAAAGTCATATGCTTGAATTGTTAATGTCTACATCGTGCCAGCGTGCATACGTGCATAAATGCATGTTAATTCTAAGATAGCTGCGATAGTTTGCGCAAAACCGTTGGTCGCCACAGAACAAACGATGAAATTGACGCGTGATTCTCGCCGCGAAATACGCATCATCGTTCACTGCCGTGCAGGAACTTGCGTGTACTTTATTAAATTTCACGCGTCACTTGGCTTTAAATTTCGCCCTAACTCGATGAATCCGCGTCCTGAACACTGAACGCAAACGAAGAACTCGCTTAAATATTTGATTGTTCGAAGCATCGACAGTTCGGGCGTCGCAAACGTGGGAAGGGATTCAATTAAATTATAATGGGAGCAGCAGTGCAAAACCGCTGCTATGTGTTTGACCAAGAAAAATAATCGAGCGACTCGCGGACAAACGAACGCGGATGCTCGCCGCGAACCGATGGAGTAGATTTTGGTGAAGCAGCGGTCGACCGTCTGGTCGTATGGAGTACACGCGACGCCCCACGTGCGATCCGTGGAAAGAAATCTATTACTGAAGTGACAGATCGGCTGTTAGTCGACGAAAAACGGATAAACATCCTTCCGAAACAATTTGTTTTGCGAGAGGCAGACGCGAGAAATCTCTTACGATGCTGAGTGAAGAAAGAAATCAAGGATGAACGAGGGTGAAAAGAAGAGAAGATGGACAGAAAAAAAGAGAGGCGGATGACACGAGGGACGTGGCCAGGGCACCTCTGAAAGTCGTTACGAGCTTGGATGCCGCCCTTCCGCCCGATCAATATTGCGTTGGTGGGGCCGAGGCATTGCGAATCGCGGCAAGGGACGTCAGGGGGTGTCGGAGAGGGTGAAAGACGAGGCACAGCGGGGCGAATGGAACGGATCCGTAGCTGCGGAGGAGGCAAAAGTCGGGTCGGCGGGGTGCCGAGGGGTTCCGAAGGGGTTCGCTGGGAGAAGAGGGGTTGAGAGAGTGCGCCGACAGTGGGGGTTGTTTGGTGGGGGCGGTAGTAGAGGAGCGAACACTGTCATGGCGCCGCGCACCACCGCCAGCCAAGCGGTACCTTCAACTACTCCCTCGCGGTGTGTGACGCGCTCTTCGCGATTTTTCTACTGAATTTTATCGGAATCGTGGCGCGCGCGAACGTGCTCCGCGAGTGTCGAACGATTTGCCCGCTCCAGAACTATCGGCTGCTTTTGAAACGCATCGCCTTGATGTTCGGAGGCGCGCGCGATTATCCGCCGCGACCGATTCGTTGCACGAACGTTGTGTCGCAGTCGTGACTTCGCGGCCTTATCGGAAGGAACAGCAACGCCGCGATCTTTTTTCCGTCAGACGAAACCAAGAGATTCTTGGAAGGACAACACGAGGCGAGGAAACAGAGTGCGCTAACTCGGCCAACGGTTCGCGAACTGTGCTGCGAACGGTGTGCAAGTCAAGTACGACGTTAGCGTCGAGTTATCAGTGTCGGTGTCGAAGCCAGAGGGAAACAATTTTTTAGTCTGTGTCTATCGTGAGAACGCCTCGTATCGACCTCGAATCTCTGAATCGAAGGTCGGAGGTCTGGCGGTGTCCTATTCGTCGCTAAGCCGGCGCGAACACGGTGCGGTCGAGTTTCGCGACTGACGAAAGGAGCGAATGTCGTCGAAGATCGACCAAAGTTCGTGAACCGTGAGGTGAATCGATGGTGCACGCGAATTCGTGACACGATCAGTTCATTGGGTGGTAGCACGTACGATGTCGCGGCGCGATGCATCACGTGACTAAGAACGGACCGTAAAAGAAGGACAGACAAAACGAACGGTGGAAAGAAGGAGCGGAAGAGGCAAAGGATACATTCTGGTGAGGACCTTGACGGGTCCTGACCAGGCCGTCAAGAACGTGGAAAATAGGCGGAGGTGGCTGCCGCGAATGGATCGCGTTACCATCGGTCGAATCTCTCAGTGACGAAACAATCTATCGAGAGTAACAATGTCCTAGCGAAGGCAGGAGTTCGTCTAGACCGACCCCCTCGCCCTATTCCGTTTCATCCAAAAGAACCTTAAAACCCGTTTCGCCTTATGATCCCCGGACACCGTTCTCCGACTGGTTTGCGAATCGACGCACGACCACCTAGAAAATCGTCCTTCTACGCACATACACAACGATCACCCCGTAGAAACACACGTGCGCAAGTACCGTGCACTACCTACGAGGTCTCGTTCTAGGGACACGCGTACTCGCTTGCACGACACGCACGTACGGTCAAAAACCTGCACGCGTTTTCTCCGTCCTCTTTCCCTCTGATCCATCGCAACTTCTCTGACGCGAATGTGCGTTTACACAGCCACGTCGATGCCAGAAAGGAACGCGCTCTCCCACACGCGTCCCCGCCTTAGCCGTTAACCTCTATAGCAGCGTACACCTAGAAACAACCACGCGCGCGGTTGTGTCCCTCCGACACACACATACGCCAACCCCCGACGTATACTCGAAGAGACGCGTACAGAGACAGGCACGAGCTTCCTGAATCCAGCCAAGTCCAAAATCCTTAATCCCGTGGGGTGATCCTGGCCCCACCCGTACGCCAAGGAACCACACCCCGGCGAGAGAAGAAACTCAGGATACAGACTTATCGGGTTCGTGGTAAGCTTTCACGTTTGCTACACGATTCTTTTCCTCCTTCCCTCGTATCTTTTTTCTTTTTTCCTTTTGTCTCTTAGCATTGGGATTTTGTCGCGAGGATCCGATGGGTGCATAAAAGCTAACCGCGTGATCGAGAGAAAGCTCTCGGATCGAAAACGTTAATTCTCCCGGCATCGATGTGAATGGTTGTTTCAAGGTTGTTGGTCCGTTTCGCCGTCAACCCTATTTCCTGCTGTGGTGTATCGCCGCGTCGTTTTCGCTGCCACAACGTCCGCCGTCGACCCATCGTTTCTTCTTGTCGATGGATTTAATAGCGCACATGGCCTCGCTCCATGCTGGATGCAAGTTGCAACGCGGCTGCGCAGGTTAGGTTTGCTGAGGCCGCGGCGCGAAGGGCGGGTTAAGGGCAGTGCAAGGATATGCCGCGGGCTGGCGTTTTCGTGCCACGAACTTGGAACTACGCCTCACACCTGGATCCACCCCCTGCCCGCCCCGATCGATCGAATTCTAGGCGCGCAATTATTTTAAACGCGATTACATCGAACCGCTAGTGGATCTCGCGGTTTTCCGAGCAACATGACCCCCTCCAGCTGCCATCTCCACGAAAACGGTACCGCACCGATCTCGCTTTCAGCAGAATTAATCGTCCTTCAGATATCGCGCTCAGACTCACGACTACGACGATCTAGCGTTTGAGAAATTGTGCGACTCCGACTCATGTTTGATTCCGACCAATCTTCTTTATTCCTTGATTGCACGAACATTGTCAGCCTGTTTACCGCTAAACGCTTGCCTGCGATTGATCGGCACATCGATTATCGATTGCTTCGTCGTTTATGGCGTAAAATATCGCAGTATCTATTTTCGATTGAAAAAGTCGAGTTGTTTTTTCGAACGAAAAAGTTGTCGCAAAGTAATACCGAGGAAGAGTTTTTCGTAATTGACGAAACGCACGTTGCGATGGAGGTCGCTTTTTCCATCAGCCATCGATAGTCGTTAATAAATTCGCAATTAAAAGTTTTGTCGGACCGTGGAAAAAGGGCAGAACGCGATGAAAGAAGATAATATTCTCTGTGAATCGCGAATGTATCTCGGAACGTCGGAACGAAATTCGATCGATCGAGTCAGAAATCGATCTTCTAGAATACCTGGCGGCATGCTTGATTTCATTACTCCTTTGATGTATCCGAGCCAGGAAATGCACGAAGAGCACGTTTACGGTCCGTTGGATGCAGCCAACCACTGGCAAACCTCTCTCTTCGAGCTGATCGAATATAACTTACAACCTCGCTAACTATCAATTTGCGGTAATTTGTGCGTACCGGCGATTTTTCCTCCCGCGACTAACTTATGAGGTTGTTACACATGGCCTACGGCTCTTGGTTCGAGAATTATCGAGCCTTGTGTCGCGTTACACGTCGAAACGTCTCTACGTCGCTTATGCACCTGTGCCCGAATCGATTCACCGCGTCGAATCGTCATTTCCATAGCCGCAAGGTGTCGATCGATCACCGTATCGTTGCCACGATCCTCGTGAACGGTGAAAAATAGAGAAACATCGGCGGGATTAATGCGAGGTTGGTTCCCGTTTTAATAGAGTACGCGTGGTACCGGCAATCGGTCGAATTGCATTTGGTAATAGGGTCGGTCTGCGTGAGTAGTACTCAGCCACGGCTATTCGTTTTCGAATTAGCATCTCCTTTTAACGTGTTTTGATTTAATATCTCCTTTTAACATGGTTAAATTTATAAGCGTAGTCGCGAGAATTATTTTCGGGTTATCGGTAACCCGACGAATTAATTATTTCCTCGTTTTGTAACTTATATCAACGTAATTAACCTTTCGGATTTCATTATATACGAGAGATGAATTCAACGCAATCAGGCTTGCTGCTCGGTTTTATGTAGTAGCCACTCTAACCGTTTGCTCGCTAATATTTCGAGTAACTAAATTTTCCTGGTTAATTTAACGTACCGAACATTCCCCGCAATTCGTTGCGCGCGTTACTCGAAACAATAATACGGTATACTAGATATAAACTCAGCGTCGAAGCACGGTTTGGTTAAGTACGATAACGACGCAACGCGACGTTACGATAAAGCGCGACTTAAACGTGCAGTTCAATTTTTCTCGCTGACACGCCGCGCCGATAGTAAATTGGCACAGGCACGCATACGAGGATTCTTGGTATGACTGGCGATACAATCAAGGAGAATTAAATTGCATTTTGTTAGCGAGCTAGCCAGGTGAAGCGAATAAAATTGCTGAAACTGCTGGAGTCGACGCAACTATTCGCTGCGATGGCACCGCGCGGTTCGAATATCAGCCAGCAGGCTTCGGTTAATTTTGACCGCGAATCGAAATCGTTACCCCTCTCGTAGCCGGCTATTTTCCCGTGGAGCGAAATTGCACGTCGACATTCGGAGAAAAACGCCGCCTTAACGGAAAACCGGTGCGCGACAGCGTAACTTTTTCGCTCGGTCGTATAAAACGCAAACTATTTCCCGGGAACGACACTGGCATGGTCGTTTTTCAAGGGGGTACTCGTGTGCTGTACACGGCCGCTGCAATTGCAACGTTAACGGAGTTGAGGGGATGGGGTTTTTCGAACGGGAAACGGCATCGTCGTTCGCGGTGTAGCGCTTACAACAGAGGGCCGTGTATCTCGCGCGTTTCTGCCGACCAAATTCTCGTTTAATCTCTCTTGACCCGATACGCCTGGCCGGAATTCCCTGGCGCCTCGAATCGACTAAAAACTGCTGTCGCTGCGGAATTGTGTTTCGTTTCGAATCCTGCGTCCACCCCTGCCTATACAACCGGTGAAACTTATTACGCGAGTTGATCGAACGGCTAAACGGGAAAGTGGAGCGAGTATCATCGTGTTTTCGTCCAGCTTCCTTCAGGAATCGATTCGTCGTATCGACGAACGTTTGCGCTCAACTCAGGACCGCGAGAATGAAATTTAATCGTTACTCTTGAATAAATGCATCGTCATTGTTGTCGAATGGTTTTTATCTAGTAGCACGGCTATCAACAGCAGAAGGGTATTGATTGACCAATCATGCAAATCCACCACGCCGTACTCCCTGCTTTCGTATTTTTCCGATTTCGTCGTTCCACCGTTCCTAGACAGTTTCTGCTGTTCCTATTATTAATTCCTTGATCTCGCACTCGTAGTACGAGCACGAACGGTCGTTTGATTTCTTTGTTTCGAGTAGAAGGAAGAAAACTCCTTTTTCCAGTCGAACGAAATCTATACAACGTCCATGACCTCATCTTTGAGGAGATTGCTTAAAAATTAAATACCGGTCTCGGACACGATTCGCTCGTCACGTAACGGTTAATTTATTCAGCGGTTCCTTCGCGATTTTTTCTACCCAATCTGACACACAGACAAGGGCCGAGACAATATCTGTCCTTCGAGTGGCGACGCAAGACCCGATCGAAATTCTGGCCCGAGATCGTGCTGATTCCTCGAGCACGCGATGCCTTTTCCTCTTGGTTCCGTAGGTCGAAAGTTGAAGGTCTTTTTTCGGACCACGAGCAGGTAACGTGCCACCTCGGCCTCCATCCAGCTACGTGCACGCCAACGTGCAGCTACCTGGATTCGAATAGATCGATCGAACGGAAACATCCAAATGGAAGGAGTGGAAACACAGATATATTCGGAAATCCGGTATTCCCGTGGCTTATTCGATCAAGCTAATAGTAAAATAAAGGCGTACGAGATAAAATTCGACCCTCTTAAAACAAGTTGTTATTCTAACGAAACGTTGATAATCGAACGTTATCGACGAACGTGGATTCTCCGCAGAGACGAACATCGGGGCTGATGTCGGTATGAATATGTCGAGAACGGCAAGTGGCGGACGACAGGCGTGGACGAATTGATGACGTTACGCATCGCGTATTCTAGAAACGGTATAAGTTATACGTTAGTTTATTGTTTTAATTATAACAGAAAAAGAGAAGTACACGGGTGGTAACTAGATTACGTTCGCTCCGAGTAAGATTTAATTTATGCTATTGGGTCTCAGTTAAAGGAACATCCGCTGTAATTGTTCCATTTTTGTTAACCGCCGCGGTTGTTTGTAACTCTTCGCTCATAAACCCTGTCGAACATGCGAAAACCACTCAAGAATGAACAACAAAACGGTTGAACCAAAGAACTCGGGACGAGCCTTTGGAACGCGTCGTACGCGTGCAACGTTATTGGCCCATGGTGCGCAAATTTATCCGGATTAACGTAGCACGTGAACGCGTCGCTTTATGGAAAATCGATTTTCATAAAACCTTCAATTGCGCGTTGTAACCGCGCGCGTGCCGGCATCTATTGCATTTACACTTTGGAGCCGCGAACGATGTAATTAAACCCGGTCATCCAGTTAACCGTGTTTCTGTGTGAAACGCAATTAAACTCGAGCGGTCTGCAGTCGCGTTCTCGCGACGGATTCCTCCAACCAACTTTTCAAAGGATGCATCGATCCAACTATCCAGCCTCTTTGTATCATCTGCGCTTTGAAAATTAAGGGGACTTCGTGCTGTGATGTTTCCTCGATAGCACCTTCCAGCGAACTTTTCGATGCGAAAACCAAACATTCAAACACGAACATGGATCGCGTTGATTTCCAAGCAGAAACATCCTCGCGATTGATTTATCCTCGTAAATGAACTAAGCACAATGACAGTATAATGCAATGGACGCGAGCACTCGAATGCCAGTGCAGTAGCTGTTTATCACCGCTGACGTCAACCTTGTCCAGTCAATTTTTCTTTTGTCCGGTTCTACAAACATTTTAATACCCAAATGAATATAGTTTGTATTGATCTTTTCCCGGGCCCCGGTATATTCTGCGCTGAATTTTTTTTTTTTTTTTTTGTCACGGCTAAACTGACCTCGATGTTCTCTACCTCACATAGCTGTACGCGACGCGAGCGACAAATCTCCCTTGGTAGCATTATACAAAAGTTACGGCGGCGATTTCGTACAGGCTGGATCACGAGATGATCTCAGAAGTGGTAGACGCAGGCCGCCTAATTCGGTCTTAATGGACTTTTAAGCGGAATTTAAACGCGTCCGCATATCCATCGTAGCTGAGACACACCCTTGTCGTCGACTCTTCTTCACCGCTCGGAGCTTCTTAGCCTCCGACGATTACGTTACCTTGTATCGCGCCTTTCTTTAACCCGATAACGGTGGAGCAGGCTTTCTCGATGGCATTGCCGCCATCATCAGCAGTTTCCTTTCTCTTTCTTTGCGACGCCTAGCCGTGTCTCCGTCTGGTTAGAACGACCAGCTTCCGTATTGTGCAAGCGGACTTGTTTGAAACTTCGTGTTCGGTTAAGTTTGCACCACGTGCTTTAGGCAGCTCGTAGACGCCGCTTAAGCACGACCATCCTTGTTTCCGTGGCTTATGCTTGTTACAGAGCTACGTGTATGCGGGCGTGTGCCTGTGTTTGAGTTTGTACGCGCAGCGTCGCGTCGTCGTGAGTTATCGCTAAAGGAGACTTTCGATACGTCAGCGGTCCCCAAATCCACGAGGTTGAGAGCGGATGTAGCGAACGCGCTCAACGTCTAGATATCATAATGTGGGAGAACTGTCTTATCATCCGTTATTTATTCGTTGACGTGATGTTAAAACTTGGTTAGGTAAATCGGATTCGAGTCAGTGCAATGCCCCGGCAAACGTCTGATAAAATACGCCCTACGGTGCTACCGGAATTTACGATGTTCGCGAGAACTTTTCTACTTGATAATCCGCATACCGCCGAGACGGGGCAATAATTCACGAGGAATCGTGGCGAACCTACGCGTCAGATATCCTCGTAGTGCTTACGTTGTTTCGCACTGGACCGGCGAAGAAACCATCAAGTTCCTCCGTACCTTGCACGAAATTTCAATTCGACCATTTCTATCGGAGTTAATAGAATCACGCGATGTTATTGTTAACCGTTTGAGTCTCAGGGGTCTTTGAAAAAATAGGGTCGAGAAATCCCGAACAGCGCGATAGCGCTTGTCCTAATCGATTGCAAAGAGAAACAAACGGCGCAATAGCACCCGTCATATTTGTTATTTTATGAAATACGTTTATATTGTTATATATGCGTACTATTAATTTATAAATATTTCAAGTTTTGTTCAATAAAAATTATTGACAAAATAACAATGAAATACAAAATACCGTCAGTCGTCCGTAGCGTTCAGATGTACTGAGACTTTTCGACACAAAATCTAAACACCGCGATCACGCTGCTTGGGACTCGAACTTTGCAAACCTTTGACGTTTGATGTACGAAGTACGACCCACAGGGAACATCGCGAACGAGGAAAATTTCATAGATCCAGTAAATCAAAGTACTCTCGGATCACGAACCGAAAATGCGTTCGATTTGAAAGCCCGATGGTATGGCAGAGGGAATGATCGGCTGACCCAGTGGAAGTCGAACCGTGGCGATATTGGTTTCTCTCGGGGAAAAATACGGTGGACAGAGTAAATTCTCGTGACAGCAATTTCCCTTTCGGCGCTGTTGGTCCGGGAATGAGCTTATTGGCGCGCCGCCTCCGAGAAGCCGGTTCGGCGTCAGTGACTGCCGGTGGCAGCACGGTCGAAAGAGAGATGAGAAGAAAAGAGACAAGAGGGACGGTTAAGTGCACTTCCCTATGGTACATTTGATTCAATTGCAGCTGCGGGTAGCTGACCGAGTCGATAAAGATTCGACTTCGTGCGACGTCTTCTTCCTTCCAGGTATTTCCCCGGTCGAATGTCCCCGAACGAGCCGAATGTCTCGCTTTTTTCTTCGTGGCCCCACTGCCCTCCTTCACTGCTTAACGCGTCCAAGAGAAAAGAAGAAAGATCAGCCAGCTCCTCCACCTCTGAACCCCTGTTTCCTCTTTTCTTAGTCTCGCTCATTCGACGCTTTCGAATGGTCCGTCCAAATTGCGACTCGCTTAACGCATCCCCGTTGCCGCGTTAACCTCGAAATCATTGGCCCGAGGTTTGCACCTCGGGAAAGATGGATCGACAAGAAGGAGGTCGGTGTAGATACGTGCCAGAGGGAAGAACGTTAATTAAGCGCGAAATTACGAGCAGCCCGTGTACAGTACTTTATTTGCCCCACGATTTAAGCGTATTGTTAGAGCGTGTTAATAGCGGAGGATAATTAACTCTTTTTGGATTACGTCACCGGCCCCGACAACTTCCATAAATGATCGCCAACGTGATTCGCATTGCGGCACCGTAATTTCGCATGGACCATCTAAACGATCGGCGAATTTCGATAATCGAGTTGGATATCGACAAAAGAAACGCGTTCCGGTTGCTCGTAGCATGCGGAAAACAAAGCGCATGTTGGACGCATCGATCGCCGACCTTACGACCTGGTGGCCAAGTCGTTTTGCCAGCGCACGAATGAATAACTGAACGAGCTTCCAGGAACGGTATGCGGCCAGTGAAAAGTTGATGAGACAACTTTGGATTTGTTCTACATTCTCGGCGGACGGCTGGCCGGGCTGCGACCGTTTTACGACGAAACCTATAGGTACCATCCGGCACACGGAAACTAGAAGTAAGAAACTCGGGGGTGCGGGTAATTGAAATTTTTCTTTCCCGGGTGAACGGCCGGCTGTTGCTCCGCCCCCGGGAGAAGGAATTAAAAGAGCGGGAGGAAATGCGCCGTGCTTCTTGTTTGTTTCTCCCGTTTCACCGTATGGAAAGCTTTACGATCTTTCATAACGGTAGAAGAGGCGGTCGAACTCCTTTCGTATGTCGAGTGAGTGCATATACCGAGAGCTTTAACGTTATTACATCGAGAATCGAAAATACAGGAAACTCGGAGCCAAAACCGCGAAGCTCGCAAGGATATCTCTGTGGAGAGGATTTTCTCTCTCGCTTAGCCGGCAAACATTCGACGCGTCGTTCCGATCGGCCGGGAACCGACGAATTGAACGAACCAGAGGAACTGCAGGCCGTGGAAGGAATCGCAGGGAATACCGGACAGGAAATCGCGGAAGGGCGGTATACGAGGCGCGCGCGAGCTTTCGTATCGGCGCTCGAAGAAGGTAGTCGAACCCTAAACGCGGTAGAATCCTTGGAATCCATCGCCACGCCGGCACCGCCGCAAAAGTTTCAGTTATTTCGGCGTGTTCGAGCTCGTGCCGGGTATCATTTCACGGATGCCTGGTGAGCGTACTCGCCAGTCGCATTTTGGTATTCCGCTGGCAGTTTTGCGGTCGACTAGGTGACGATGCTGTCGCAGCTGGTGCTGGCGACGCGTTTTGCGGGGCTCGCGGTTGTTGCGCAGTGCTACGAATCGCCGCTAGCACGCTAAATGCTTTGAGCTTTACGCCGCTATGGTGTACCGCAAATATCGTCGGAACCTTTCCATAAATGTATCGCGACCAGTCGCGAGCTGTGCTGAGAATAACGACTGTACGTCGCGCAAACACTTCGCTCCACTGTAATTAAACTCGTCGTTCCGCTCGGTGTTAGAAGAAAAAAACGTTAGTACTCGCGTTCTCGCGATTTTATTCCTGTTCTCGTCGGGCCACGCTAAAATCGTCACTGCCCGCTTTTTTTTTTGTTCATATAAATCGCCATTACGGAAACGTAGACGGTCTGCTGTGCTGCTTTCCATTATGTACCGCAACTTCGTTGTTGGAAAAGTAAATTTTCATTGCGAATTTGCACCACTACGAATTGTTGCTAGTTCGAATAATATTTTCCCGTTTATCATGTAATTGTGCGAACGGCGAGAATCGGTCACGATCTTCTGCACGATCCACTGGGGTCGAAAGCATCCAAGAATTATTCGTCGGATCTTCCCTCTGGTTTTGCTAGTTGAAATTTCACGACGCGCACTGTCGCGGAGTCGTCTGGTGCGGCAAGAAATCACGCGATCTCGAAACGAGTCGTTTTTCCGATAGGGTGCCGGTTTGGCCGGTGGTAGGTTTATTCGTCTGAAGTACCTCGTTTCGCGATGCTATCGGTTAGGAATCGTAGAGCCAACAAGCCCCAAGCGACGTGATCGCGTGTATCGTGCTAATTTCGTCACAAATCAGCGCACATAATTTCAAAGGACCGCTAAATTTGCCACTCTCCTTCTTTGATTCGACGAACGATCGACATAAGTAAAGAGAAATTGTCCTCTAGCGTGTCGGGACGTGAAATCTTAGGCTTTAGGCCGCGTACGAGTGATAATCGGAGAATACGTATTTGACGTTATACATTTAACGTCATTACAGTGATTGCAATGCAACGATAACTTTGAGTTTATGAATCGAGGCGATTATTATAACGTCGTAGTTTTCCATAGTTTTTGCTCGTTTCGAAAGTAAACGATACGCGAAGATTCTGGACGGAACGAACGTGAAAGAATGTGGATGTATGTAGGTCAGCTCGCGGTGACAATAGCGCTTCGAGGAAGAGTTTATTCGTTTCGTCGTTGAACGAACGCCCTGACGGATTCCTCGGAAATTCCGCCGCAGACTACGAAGGCGAGGACTAAATAAACTCGTCCATCGACTACGATGGAATTAATACCGATTTCACTCGCCGCTACCGTCGATGTCTCTTTCGACTAAGAGAGTAGAATTTGCATAGAATTCACTGTTTTGTTGATTCGGTAAGTCAAACTGTCAACGTGGATTAATCCTCGAGTAGTTTCCGACAAATTACCGGTTCTCGCCGAATCGATCCTTTGTCCTGTAGAAACAAACGAGAACAAATTTATCAACATCCGTTCGGAGTACCTACATGAATTCCTAATTTCGTTCGACTTCTCGAGTTCTGTCGAGTCTCTTCAAAGACAGTTTGGACTTTGGTTTGCGTAAAGTGGATATATTTTTTCCTCTTTTCCAATCGAAACACCATTTTTCTCGTTCTCTTTCAACTACCACTCAAAGCATGGGCGAAACGGGAGGAAAATCGCTGAAACCTTTGATCGGCAATTGGTCCTTCGCGTCGCACGAAGGTGTCTCCGAGGGTCTAGCATGTTTAACATTGCAGCTCAGTCGATATTCCGAGATTTCCCCTGAGAAGGGCGCAACTTAAACACTCTCCACTTTAAAACCCATTTCTATCGTATCACATATTGTTCATGATCGAATCCTCTTTTACGCTCGTCTCTCGTGCCTCCTCCCTTTTTCTCTCTCTTTTCTCATTCTCCCTCGCGTGGTCTTCATCCCTTCGGCACTTCACCCCTTTTCTTCATTTCCCTCGACGAAGTCACATCCACGCTCCTCTATGCCTTTATCTTTGCTCGTCCGTACATCTCGGTTCTTATCCCGGATGTAATCACCGCCGAGTCGCCGGGTTAGGTTGGGTGCTCGCCGACACGGGCAATCCTGGTAAGAGTTGCATACTCGCTGCAAGCACTCGTTCCCCGCAACGTCCCTCGCAAACTTACAAGGGTGAAAATCTCGTGGCCGGTAACTTTGACGGGTTGTAACCGCGTCGAAGATACGACCTATGATTCTCCGGTAGGCTACACGGAAGTTGGCCTGTAAAACGAACCGTGGAACGAGGGATGGCAAGAGAGAACCAGCCTGAATGACGACGTCGAGGTAGTTCCGGCGAAAACGATTAATGAACGGCCGAGGTATCGCCAGGCGAACTTGTGAAACCGTGCAACCTCGTAGCTGTCCTGGTTTGTCCATTGACTGTTTTAATCGATTTCATTTCACAGATTCCGCTTTTTTTTCGAGACGGTTAAAAGACGTATTCGAGACGACGGAAGTCCATTTTATCGCTTCCGGATAATTCTGCCTGTAAAGAAGATCATCGTGGACTCTTAACTTTCCTTGAAAACTGACGGCTACGATATTCCGTCGAGGATTCAGCCGATAAAAGCCACGAGGAGCTAAAAATGTTCGCCGGAGAAGGGCTCGTTTTAATGCATTGTTACGAGAATTTCATCCGGTATGACCGACGATATAATTGGATCAATTGGACGAAACAGCAGATTTAATTGACATTGCATAATTAAGCCCTTGGACATTATTTTCATTGTTCGATGCTCGTTTGGTACAGAGTGATTACGAATTCTAAGTTTCTTCTTTGTTGGCTCGTTCTAACCGAGTTCTACCCGATTTAGCGAAGAAAGCCATATGCAATATCGTGATATTCCTATCCGCGAAGTATTCCATACTTGTCCGCGATCATTTTCGATTATTTCAGCCCTTTTGACGAGCGCTCGCAACTTCTATTTCGTTTTGAAAGCTGGTGATTGAGGGAAAAAAAGATTGGCGGGCGGTCGCCAGGGAACAGAGCACGGGCAGAGGCTTCTCGACGAGAAAGAGCAAACATTGCGATTACGAAGCGTTCACGAGGGCCATTCGACGATCCTTTTCACAGGCCTGTTTCAATTTTGTTGGTGAAACGTCATCGACTGACCTCGGGTTCGTTCCCTTTTAGCCTGGAATTCTATTGCCATCGGCCGCCACTGCAGTTTGGCGAGGGAACCTTGACGGTAATAATTAACGTGTTCATCATCGTGCCGCAAGGACACGCGAACGGATTTCGTGACGAATAGACGCGCGGTGCTCTTGTGTACGTCGCTGAAAGGGCTTCGGGGTCAGCGTTGACGCGAACATGCATTTGCGACGAGATCCGCGCTGACAATGCGCGCAGGAAGCTGCACGGGCAAGACCGGATGCCAAATGACACGGTTAAGTGACACGCGGACGTGATATTTTGAAAGTAACGCGACAGCGTCGAGGAACCGTGCAACCATCTTTCATCGTTGCTACGCCTTTCAAACAGCGTCGACTGCGAATGATCAGTCTACTCTGCTCGAATCTACACGTTCGAAAGCTGCTAAATGCGTTTACTCGATCTTCTTATGAAAAATTATTTCGGCCGAAGTAAAATGGTTGGCACGAGATGAGTGCGCCTAGTCGAAAGTTACGATCGATAAAGTCTCCGCGAATATTTCAATTTTTGGAAGGCGAAGCTAAACAGCGATAGGGTTCGTTTGGTAGAGTACGCGATAGAATCGAGACGGGCAGATTAAGAAGGGGAAAGGGCGTGAGTCGTATCGCCGGGGAATTTCGACGCGGCGGAAATTTTATGTGGAAGCCAAGCGAACGCGAACGAGCGACCGTAATTGGATCGATATGACGGAGACAACTTTATACACCGGTGGCCCTGCAATTTCTATTTTGAATAGCAATCGCCACTAGTTACGTGATACGAGAATACAAAAAGCACAGCCGAATTTTCACAATTGATCGAATCAGCTGTAGCTGCCAGTTGCAATCGAATCGGGTAACCGCGTTTGTTGCCGCATTGTCAAATTACCCGTGAACGCTTACCGATTTGACCTTTTTTTTTACTTCGATTCGATGTTTCGGTGCGTTGAAAATATTTGCATATTAGTTTCTCTCTTTGCCGCGTAACTGACGGAACGGTTTACCTCGCTCTCGAATCCTCGCGTTAATAATAACAAGAATGCGAACGGAATAGAAGATACATTCATCGTCCGTGATGCCTAATTCGAATTGTCTTGCTTCGGTTGCTCCGAAATTGCGGTGGACTCCTCCCTGTAGCAACTCGAGATTTGCATCGGGCTCGACGCTTGTACCGACACGCTAATTAATTTTCTCGTGTATCAGACGGCCAGTGGATAAAGTTTATCGCGGTACGAGCTCGGAGGGCCAGAAACTGTCGGATCACAGAGGTGAAATTGACCACGAACTTTCGGCAATTTCGGCGAAGCGGACAAGTAATAAACTTACTTTCCTCCGTAATTGATTGGAAAGCTCGTAAAGCGATTCCGCCGTCAAGGGAAACTCGAACGTCGGCAATTGTTCGCAATAAATAGCGCGCACTTGATTGCCGCCGTTGTCACTAATAAACGGAAAAAAGATCGTCGAGAAATTTGCTGGTGAAATAATCCTTCCATAGCCGCATGTCGTCTTCTCTTTGGGATATGGTCGGCTGTCGGTTCCATCGGTAATTCATCGTAATTACCTCACCGAACGTGGTCAAAATCGAAAAATTACGTCGTGTTGCATAGGAATCAGCAACAAGAGCCAATTAGACGACGAATAGGTAGATCGGGCGTAGTCGAGTGTCACGCAAAAATACTCGAAGCGAAGGGAGTGATTCGCGCATCGCGTAGATCGCTAGAAACTTAATTCGGAGAAAGGAAAGATTTCCTATCCATCGTGGCAAAGTCTTTGTTATACAAGGGAAGGTTAAAGACGTCCAGGCATGAAAGATATCGCGGAAATCCGTGTTTTCGCACGTTCGCGGGGAGACACGATCTCGAAGAAGCGCGCCAACGGGAGTCGTAAATTCCCGTTACGATTTGCTAATCGACGCCGCGAATCGTTCGATCCCTTATTTCTTTTGGGATAATAAGGGTAGTTAAATGAAAGATAACGCTGCTGCTAACAAGTTATTATATATTTTCACAAACCAACAACTTCGGTGTAACACAAAATGAATATTTGCTATGAGATGACTACGAATGAGTGCGACCTGAGTCTCTAGACGGATTATCGCGTATACTGATGGATTTATCGACTCACTGTATTCGAATTGTTGACTGCTTGACGAGATGATTGATTGAGACTGACTGATCTTCGGGTGTAAACCCGGTCGAAGGATGTTGACTGTTCGAAGAATGTAAAATCAGTGATGTTCGGAGACGATGCTGTGGCGGAGGAAAGCTAAGGATGGGTGTGTCTAGCGCACGGGACCATCGGATTTATTGGTGACGATTTTGGCTAAGAGAGTGAGGGAAGTAATCTTCGTTGTTAATTGGTTAAACGAAGGGTCTTAACCGCCCTCGAGAGAAAGTGGTTAGTGGGAGGAAAGTTGCATCATACGTGAGAAAAACTAACTTTCCCTTGTCAAGCCGTAGTAGACAAAGGTCTTTAGAAATGCTTCGGAAACAGACGTTTGTTTGGTTTGAAGGACCTCGATTAGGAAATTCCTGAGATTTATGGAAGATACTTGAGACTATTGAGGGTACGCAGTGAGTATCCGAAGACATCTGGTTGCCATCTTGCCCGCGGTGTGTGGCCTGGGCTAGGTAGAGTGTTACGCGACGTAACAATCCGGAAAAAATCGCGGCAAAAATAGCATGTTCGATAAATCCGGGAGATTTCATTTGGTCGTGGTTACCATTCTCCCCGTTCGGTTCATCCGGGTGCGTGCGTCGGCGATAGGTCGGGAATGGAAAGGAACAAGGGATTACAGGGGTAGCAGATATTGGTCAATCCCACCGGCTCAGCGCTAATAACCGTGGAACACGAAGACGAGTTATGACAGGTGGTGTCGTGGGTCGTTCGGTAGGAGGGAATTGCACGGACGACATGTACCATTGTTCGACTAACCCTCCTCCTTCTCTTCTTCTACTCTCTTCCCCCTGCCTCGTTTCACCCTACGCGTCCCTTTACTCCCCGTGCGTCTTCCATTAGCAGCGTGTAATCCTGGTCGAAGGTGCTGACGGTTTTCCAACCAGTCGGCTCTTTCGCGTAACATACTGAATTCACGTTATGGCGCGCTTCATTGCCGATCGCCACGGAAGCGTCGTGAACAGATCGTCGTACGTCAAATGTAGTTCACCTTGCGGCAGTAAAACGCAAGACTCAATGTGGAATAATATCGGCGTTAAAGGCCAATAATCGTAAACGGTGGCGAGCCGTACTCTCTTTTACGAACGCACGCGAATGACGCGCGTACAAAAGGCTGATCTCTCCGAATCCGAGAATCGGTTTTTATTGCGACCCGGTAGCTCCGGAATCTCGAGCAACAAGACCGTTTCGCGGTGAAATCACGGAACCAGCCATACGAATACGGCGATATCCCGAGAATCCGATTATTAATCCGAGCACGTTCTAATTTCTCTTCCGAATCGTATCCGATCACTCTTAATCACGAGTAGATCGTGATTCCTAAGATCGTCCAGACCAAGAAATCGCAATTAAGCACCGAACGCGATTACTATCAAATGATCGACCTCTTGGGAAAATATTTGTCGTTTGCCGAAACACGATGCTGGTCGTTTGATCATCGCAGTCCACGCGGCTGCTCAAAGCGACATAATTATTATCCCTCTGTCCAAAGTTTCTGTTCAAAGCCCCGGATCGATTCTCTCCCAGGAAGCGAGCATAAATCGATCAGATCGGTCTTCACATACAAGCACGTATTTCGCTAATCGATTCGATTCTGCTCGGAATTCCAACTAGCCTTCGGAAGAATATGTTCGTACACGATAGTAACGACGTATGCGTAAGCCGAGGAAACGAACATGAGCGACAGACACCCTTTTCGAATACGTGACGCGTGTACTTTAGCCGAGTGTTAACGAGCCGGTGGTTTACAGGTGATGATAGCGGCACGCTGTGGGGGCTAAGGTGGCTGTCGCGGCGGCTGAAGAAGTGGCGAGGTTGGTGAAAATTGGCGCCGGGAGCGGTCAATCCGGGCAGCGGTAGTGGTGGCGGAACGGCAGGGGTAAGTGCCTCGCTTCATCGATTCTTTTCAAATATCGGTCGAACAACGATCGGTCGTAGCCGTGGAATAGTTGGATTACATTGCTTTTAGAATTAGTCCCGTTTCTCTGTTCGCGATAGGAAACAAATGATCGTGAAAATCGTGATGCGAACGGCCGGATCGCATCGAAAACCTCGTCGAACGTCCGATATCTCTGGTTTGGTACGCGGCAACGAATTTGCTTTGACTCTGAGGCGCAGCACGCCTCGTTTCCTCGTGGAGGTTAAACAGCGCGGAGGCCGATCATCACGATCACGAGCAAACGCGAACGAACGAAAGAATCGACGTGAAGAAAGAAATCACGTCGCGGTTGAGTCGAGTAATCGAACCCTTATCGGCTGGCTCGAGTTGGTTCTCGGCAGAATAATCGAGTTGCGCGATAGGAATCGTGGATCAAACGACTGGCGAATCGATTAAGGCATTATTTCACGGCATTATGCCGTTTTCGTGACTACATCGCTCGATAAATGTGGTAAAAAAAAAAGCTGACCGAGACATGCGGTTATCGCGGTTCGTGTTACGCGTTCCGGAATTAAGTAGCTCGTTCGGTGCAAATTGAAAATATCGCGATTCGATAACAAGAGAAACGCCCTTTGCTATTTATTGGCCGCATTGATTACCAGATGTGGCAAACGTATAATTATATTCGAATACGCGATTAGATCGTCGGCATAATTTATCGTTGGATTTAATTGAAACGCAAACGCCGTGATATCGTTTTACTTCTTGCTATCATTAATTATCGGTGCTTGTGCGTACAGTCCGATTCGATCTCCTATCGCTACGATGTCTCCAGAGGATAAGGTTGCGGGAAATTTTAAGCACGCCGCATAAGCATTGTAGATACTCGGCTCGATAAAACAGCGCTTTCAGCGACCTATTAACTCGCGCATCGGTGAAATCACGCGTTTGTACGGAGCGTAGAGCACAGCAACAGAAGCAACGCCGAGATACTCGGAGAGGTCGTAACGCGAGTAGATTCCGGAAAAAGGCGCGTAAAGCTGAATAATTTCTCATTGCGCTCGATGCATTGGCCTATTTCCTTAATTATTTACGGTAGCTCTCCTGTCGAATCTCACGCTACCTAACCTTGCTTACACGTTCGTTTATAATTTACAGATACTATGGGAGCGGGGGTATGGGGGGCGGAGGAGGGCTACAAGCCACGGACCTCCGGCGAAGGCTCGAGTCCCGGTTTTCAGGAAGCGCTTGTCCCCAAAGACCTCGTTCCTTAAGACACGATGGCTCCCAAGCATCCGAGGGGAGCACCCGTGACCAGGAAGAAAGGTAAAGCCTGCCAATTTTCATTGCCAGCCTAATTTTCTATTTATTTTTCTGCGATACTTCTAACGCGCAAAAGCGATAACCAGGCAGGGCGAAGTATCAGATCATTCGTAAAGGAACATTCGACCGGAAGAATTTCTAATTCCGTTCTGGAGCGGTCGAGTTCGCTCGAATCGATCTCGAGAACATATAGCGAGCAGCGAAATCGTTCTAACGCGGGATAAATTCGTTTTTCCGGTAGAGTTGACTTGCAAGCGGCTCTCGCTTCCGGTCAACCCACGTGTACGGGTTCCCGGCCGTGCAGACGACAGGCGAACGAGGGGAATGAACAAGAGAAAGGTTCGAGGTGCTCGAACGGCGGATCGGGCGTAATCGGAAAGCTACGGCTCTCCGTTGCAAGACCTATCAACACAGCTGAAAAGGAGGAAGGAGTCAATGGGAAAAGGCATCGGTTTCGATGGTGTCGCAGGGATATCCGATGGATCGCGGATGTGGCAACGAGGACCCTGCTCCTCGGTATCGTGCTTTTCGTCACGCCAGGTACGTTTCGTGAAGATTTCATTTCTTTCCTCTCTTACTTTTTTTTTTTTTTTTGTGAAGAGAAAATCGCGATTGTCGGATAAATCGTCGCGCGAGGGGATCGGAGACGGCACAATCGTTCGTGGTTGTCGCTCGAACTGTCGAGGACGCGTTTGTTTCATTACCGTTTACCGGTTTCTCGAGTTGTACATTAATTAGCGAAGCTCGGTAATCAGAACAAGCCTACAGGGTCACGGTAATAGCTTTCCATCGACTCTCAAGTACGATCGACCGATCGATCTTGAATTCAGCGTGGCGTGGTTGGATGCGCATGGGCCAGACCCGTAATGACGTCGATTGAGATCGAGCAGAGAGTTTCCGTCGAGATACCTCTCGTAATTGGTAATACATATCTGCGCCATAGCGTACAATTACGCGTGCATTCGGTTGTTCGCTCATGCGTTTCGCTATCGAGTCTAGAGATTCTGTCGAACGCCGAACCGATTGATTTCTCGGATTGTTCGTAGACACGAACGTTATATTCGGCTGTTTTTGCCGAAGAGCCGATCTTTTTCTCTCTTTTTATTCTTTCTACTGGTGCAATTGTCTTCGACGTTTCTCCGAACTGTCATGTCGTCGTTCTATATTTTCCCGTCAAACCCAGGGTTGTTTGTCACCGCGAGCGACGTACATCGCGACCATTGCAATTTCAAAGAAGCTGTCTTCGCGGATGAAATAAATGTTCTCGAACGTCACGAGGAGAGAGCAATCGTTTTTCCTTGCTGATGGAATAATCATTCGCGGCGACTAAATATTTTACGAAAAATCCTTTTGTTAACGCGAACGAACGGTTCGTAGATCGATCGGACAAATGTGACAAAAATTCGCGACGATGTTGCTTAACGATTGGAAAGAGCATTCCACGAAACGTGCGGAACGAGAGAAAACGATTGAGCGAAAGCCTATTTTTCGCGTAACCGCGTTTATTTACGACTGTTACGTGGAAGCATGAAAAGCCGCGGCGTATTTAACTGATTTACCACAACGGGATGAATAAAGTGACGTCAATGCCTGCTCGTTCCAAAGGATGTTTTCCCTTTTTTTAATTTGCTTTCCACGCTCGTTAGTTTCATCGGCGAAAACAATTTCATTAAAACTCCGTCTCTCCTTCTGGAAAGCTTGTTCAACGCGAGCACGATGTATCCTGCTAATGACGCGTATACGGAACTGAAAAACATCGTGAATCGATGCGATTAAAGCTCTCTTTATTACTGCCTCTTCTCGATGAATCGAAAAAGCGTTTTTTCTCCGGAGGGGGCCGATATCTCTACGTCGCTACAGAACCGAGGTTTAGCAAGATTCTCGTTCGTACGAGAAGGAAAACTATCGCGAAAATTGGCAGCGAATGAGCAACATGAAAAGAAAGAACGGCATCAGGGAGAGACGGGGAAAAGGGAATCGTGAGGAAAATTAGCGGAAAAGTTGTTTAATACAGAAAGTTGGGTAAGTCGAGGACGAACAAAGACGGCCATTGTGATCGCCACTTGCACGGCTTCGGGGACGGCCATCGTTTTCGTTTCGCCTAGCAACTTTCCGAGTTAATGTCCGTCATTTATTTATTCCCCAATTATTTTCCGCCGGACATTTCGACCTTCGTCTCGCAACTTAGCCGCTCGCAAAGTGCCCCTTCAACTTCTCCGCCGCTCCCAGCCAGTTTTTAAATTGATTCCGCCGGACGAATGGGCTCACTGGGGCATGTAATTTGCTTGAAAAGGCCATCCTCGCCGTTTAAGAAGACTCCCTACGTACGCAAACGAGCTTAGTTCCGCCGATAGGTTCCCGCGATCAAAGGGAGTTCGTGGTGCCAGTCACCGCCCTTGCCTAGCATCTTCCGATTATTTCTTCCGGATCATCGTCGTTGATTTCGAACAAAGTGGAGTAAGTATCATCCGCGGGCGCATTCGGGTACGATTAAGTTGCTCTCCAAGATTACTGAAACTGATGGAGTTCGAGGAACGGCACATAGTAGCCATAAATTACGCGTACTTGAGGCATCCGCGCATGTTGACGGCCAACGATTACGGTTTCTTCCTCGTAGCTGTCTTCAAAGCAGCCCAGATGGCAAGCGATGAAACGAGTTGTAAATGACGTTGTCCCTTCTTCGAGGGTACGTTGCCCTTTGCTAAAGCCCGTTCCACACGGCAAACGACACGTAGCGAAGCTACGCGAACTGGTCGATCGGTCGAGCCGAGTGAAAAAACTTGTCTGGTGTTTGCGACATAGCACCGAGTCGAACGCATTTTCGTAGCGCTCTTCGGCCACTCCGCTCCGCTCGACGATCTCGCGTCGACTTGCCGGCCGATAAACCACACGGAGCTCGAACCCGAGGTCGTTCACTCAGTTACTGAATATATATTTAACCAAGGGGCATCCAATTACGCTAAATAATTAAATCCTATACTCGAAGCGAAAGTTGGCAGAGACGGGAGAATGCTCGTTAGCCCTTGGTTAATTGTTTCGTCCGTGCCATCCCGGCCGCGAAGGCTGTCGCGTTCTCGTGTGTGAATGGAGCTTAAGCTTAACCATTTGCACCTTGCACACGATACGCCGATCGAGTGCTTCCTTAATTTCACGGTTCGTCGCTAACTGAAAATTTGAAGACGAAGATGAGAAGCTCCTTACAAACTTCCTCGCATCTTCGATTTCTCCTTGGAGTTGCCGTAGAGCGATAAAACCAGTACCGTATCTCGTTACGCGTGCCTTTGCGTATTCAATCGTGTGTCATCCAAGAGCATGGAAGGAGTGGATCCGTGGTATTCGATGGACCTAAAGCTAGCAAACCGTGAAACGCTGTCGAAAGTAGGAGAAAAAAAGGATCATAAAAATAGGCGATGCCATTTGGCCGAGGTTGCCACGAACATTTTCGCTTCAGACTTCTCTCTTTCTCGCGGTTCATCAACGATCGACGTTTTCACTCGTAGAACGACCGAGCGTGTGGGGTCCTTTGTAGGGCAAGCAGTAGAACAGTACAAGCGGACGGACAAACAGACAGCGCGTGAGAGAAAGAACACGAAGACGAAGGGACTTTGTCAAAGAAACGATGTTCTCCCGTGGTCTATACGTACCTACGCGTATGTATACCGCTGTAACGCGTCTGTGATGTATCCACGAACAACGCCAACGTGCCAGTAATCTGGACAATAGACAGAACGAGGATGGAAAGAAAGCTCGAGTGGCGATCAAAGTCGCGCACTCGACGGCGTCGAAGACGAGGGCGCTCCATCCACCGCTTTGGAAACTAATCTTCGACTCTGTTCTCTTTTTGCGCTTTGTTTGCTCCGTTTATCCGCCGTTTTTCCTCGCGTTCCCTTTTCCAACTTTTACTTCCTATCGTTGGTCAAACATTCTATAAGGATAAAGAGAGAATACTGTAGGTGGACAGATCTTTAACCGTTTACGGAAAAAGATGGAGTAATACGCGGTTTACCATGGCTGGGAAATCGGGAAGGATCAGACCGGTCCTGCTCGGCGAGTCCTTTCTTCCTCGTAGTAATTTCTCATCCCCCGACACGAAGACGCACGCGTCCAAGAGAGGTTCCACAGACTCGTAAGCCATTGTTCCGCGAACGAAGACAATTTTCACATCGCTTTCACACTGCTGCGGCCTCTCTTCGGAAATTCTCATTTAGTTTTTTGGGCGGACTCCCGCTTCGAACGCCCTCGGCGCTGTTATCTACGCCACGTACGCGGTTCTTCGGATTTTTCCGCTTTTTCCCCGGATGAACGGTGGCTTGCCGGTGAAAAAAGGATCGGGCAAAAAGCGGCTACACCCTAGTCTAACACGGTCTTCGTTTTACCTTCTTTGTCTTTCTCCATCCTATTTCCCCGCATAAAGATTTAGATTTTATTCCGTTTCGATCGATACAGCTTCGTTTCCGTTTCGTCGTGAGCCGCGGAAAGGCGTTAGCATCGCGTCTCCGCCGCGGGACAAGTCAAACTGTTTTTGCAAAAAAGGTGTACTACGTATGTGTACGGTGGAAAATTGAACGATTGCCGACAATAAAAACAGTTGCTTCGGAGAGCGGGCCACTCCCAGCTGGAACTTGGTAATCACAGTAATGGGACACAAATGTTTGTTGGGCGTTCCTCGGTTCGTATTATTATGCGCAATGAGTACGGCACTTGATATAAGAGGATTGTCCCGAGCCAGATACGAGGTGAACGTTTCGCTTGTTTCGTACGATATCAATAACTTTGACAAGCCGTTATTAGCTATGCTAATGGCATCGCCGTTTCTGCTTATCGCGGTCAGCACTCTTTCGAGCTTCGAGTAAACTCCAAGCTCGATTTTTTTTACGGTCCGAGAGACGTACGCCAAGTCGCTTATATTTCTCAGAGCGCTAGAAATTTGTGTATTTCGAAGGAAAAACGAGAGAGAACGGAAGGGTTATAGGTTCCAGGAGGAAAGAGGGAGAAGGGTGCTGGTAGCATCTGTCTTTGTTCTTCCCGATTGGAATATCAGCAGATTTCAGTAAAAATGTATCAACGTTTGGCTGATGTAGGATTCTTAGACGCTTCGTTAACGAGGTACGAGAGGAATAATTACAGTGATTCGTACGTGGATCGCACAGCACTACTACACGAAACTTCTCGAGCGTTCGTTTACTTAGTAACCGCGGAAAAAATATTGCAGAGAGCCTTGTCACGCATATCTGCAAATGCGACATACGGATCGCATTCGTACGCGGTATGATTCAAACAGAATTTGTAGTAAAGTCGGATCCGTTGTTCAAATGGAACTGTGTCACTGTCGTGACTGTTCGATACCAATTTTTCGTAACCATCTCTGAACTCTTTCACGCAAATTTCCGAAGAGTCCTTAAAGTTAGCTGACTCTCGCGTGACGTCGTCGTTGCGAGAATCCATTTCTGCCAAGCGGAAACCGCGACGCGTTTGCTCGTTCGTTCAATTGTTTCTTTGGAACGTATGGTTACGCTTTTGCTCGCATAATAGCAAGGAGACTTAAAAGGAAGGAAGGGTCGCGAAAATACGAACGCGGAAGTTGCCTCGGTAAATCACGAAGTTGGTCGACTGCGCGACCTGTAACTCGGCGGAAAAGTTAAGGGGGCGAGAAAGTCAGCCGGCAGACTTGCGAAACATCTATCGGTCGTCGTAGAGACGCGACGGAGTTGGCAAGTTTTCGCAGAAATACCACGGCGGAATGTGACGAGTACGCGACGGCGCTCGGACGAGTTTCTTTGTGGAGAAAGTTGGCGGCGATTCGAGGGAGCGGCGAGTAAAGATGTTTGAAATGTTGTGTTTCAGGTCTCTGCCACCAGGACGCGGTGCACATTACGGCAATCCTGGGGGAGAGCGTTGTCTTCAACTGTCACGTAGAGTTCCCCGGTGAGCACCCAGTGCCCTACGTTCTCCAATGGGAGAAGAAGGTAGGCGATACGGTACGATATCGGACGACAACCTCTGCTCTCTATATCCGTGAGTTAAGTACGTGGGCCCCGCTCGACACCTTACCAGCAACCTGCGTTCTGGTATCGGCGATCGTATCACTGCGCCGTCTTTCGACAAACTTTCTGATCGCGTACCGGGCTGAAAATTCGATAAAATCGTCGCGACTCGATTGGATCACCGAATCACGGATTTCTTCTTAATTCGCTGGTCGAACGTTGTGTAATTAGGAATTGGAGCATGATACACGGATGCACGGATGAATAGCGCTCTCGAGCAAGCTACGCGACCGAATCTTTTTTTATCGCTTTCTTTGCAAGCGACAGATGCGGTCACCGGCCGTTCCGTATATCGTTGTATATCTCTTCATGATCACCTCTCCGCGAACCGTTTCAATTTTTTCGACACCTGAACTGGGTACCAAGCAACGTACCTTCCGATTCTTTTTCACGTTGGAAACCGATTCGCGGGTTTTTCGCGTTTGTTTTTGTGCCCACAAATCCAAATGGACGAGTGCGACACGTTGGTATCGGTGCGCAGCGGAAATAAACACGGTCGTATCGTATCGTAGACGCGGCACGAGCCAATACCGTTCGCTACGATACCGTTTTGTGTACCATTTGGAAAGCGCAGCTTTCCCTCGGACGCGATAAGCAACGAAGGTATCCAGGTGCGCGCGACCCGCATCGTTCGATTCTGAAATCCGCGCGAGCAATTTATGGAGGTCGGTAGAGGATCGAAACGACCATGCTAGGCGATATTCGATCGTTAAAGCGACCCGTTACTTTGGGGGTTTTATGCGTTCGCGTGGGCGGCATCGCAGCAGTTTATTGCGGAAAGCTCGGTGAAAAATGCAGCGATACCAGAGACAGGATCGGTAACAGGAAGCGGGGCCCCGTGAGCACACATTACGTTTCTTAAAGCATATTGCGATGATTGTCGACGATACTTTGAATTGTTTATTCGATGATATGTTGGCTTACGTGCTTACGTTTTTTCGTTTTGGTTGGAATCGGCGGCGAACGGGACACGCCTCTCGTTCCCAGCTGGAGCGGAATACGCCATTGGCTTTCCGTTCGTGTAGTTTAAACTAACGTTACGTATTATCGATATATCGTTATTGTATATTTTGTTGCCACGATACTGTATTACTTGGTATATACGTATGTATCTGATCCGGACTGGAGAGGGCAGAGCACGTTTTCTACGTCGATCAACAACACAGTCATCCGATCACACGTTCTCTCAGGCAACGACCCAGTAGCCGACTATAGTTGGAATCATTCGCGCAAATCTCTACAACCGTCTCTCTTTCATTCACACGCATCTCACGCGAATCATCGTAACGCGACCATGACGTTCGCTTGGCGTCGCGGCATCGCGTCGCGTAGCGGTCCTGAAAAGAACGCGCGACACTTTGCGTCTCCTTTGTTTGCATGTCACCACCGTCGAACAGCGAGTTGGTTTCATCCGCAGCATCGTGGTCGGTTAATTATCGCGGATTCTAAATTGACGGTTTTCCCTCCCGATCTGCCGCCGTCGATCGATATAGTTGGCGCTAGTTTCCAATGTGAACACCGACTCGTCGACCAGACGAGCGGCGACCAATTAATTTTTTATTAAGTCGCGCGTCATCACAACGATCGACGTAGCGTCGCCCGTTTTCGCGGCCGAGCCGCCGCGGCGCCGCGCCACGCCGTTGCGCGACTCCCCTTTTATCATGGAGAGTTCGTTGCACCGTTTTGAGAGGGAAAGAGAAAGTCTCGTTCCTCGTCTCGCGTTCGCCCTATCCCCGATATCT
This sequence comes from Bombus huntii, assembly GCF_024542735.1. Lineage (NCBI taxonomy): Eukaryota > Metazoa > Arthropoda > Insecta > Hymenoptera > Apidae > Bombus > Bombus huntii. Next base: position 2,467,405 of record NC_066244.1, read on the forward strand.
TGTGATCCTACCACCTGTCCAACGGCTCGATCATAAGCCATCTATGAATCTTTTGCCTTCCTCTTTGGACTGCTACGATAATCTGTCCAATCTGTGAGTCACGTTTCTGACTGTCTATCAAAGTCTAGCTCGAAACAGCGTTTCCGCATTACGGTCCCCTCGATTGACGAGCTTGAAACTTGCATCGTATTCATTGCTCGTTTCCTTCCGTTTGGTTCGCTCGACGTCCTTCGAATCACGCTTTTGGAAACTGTGCAACAGCGATCTCTGGTATGTAACATTGAAATGACGTTGAATGTTTTACGAGGACGTCGAATCTTTTACGAGCCCCGTCGAGCTTGTCAATCGGCAGACAATAATACGGGGTAATGCGCTTTCACTTCCTGTCGGAGGCGGGAAATTAGAAAATCACGTCTCTGTCTCTCTAACATCTGGTGCTTTTGCATGAACGGGGAACGCGCTCGATCGGCTCGCAGGGATTCGCTGGCGCTCATTGGACACGTCGATTTTTTCTAATCGGTGTGAAAAGCGAGGGAAAAGTGAAGGGAGAGTCTCCGTTCCCTCGGGAAAGCCGGCGATTTCTGTCGGGCAGGCCGAGGCCCGTACGCGAGCATGACCTCGTATTTAACATGCCACAAGACGAATGGCCTTGTATCGTCGGTGTAGCATTAAAAGATTGTAGCTGTGCCTGCGATGCATTATCTCGTCTTTACGAACCAGTCGCACCCTGCATGCCGTAGTTTCCGCGGGACTAATCCCAGAGTCACGTGCGGACGTATGTCGCGTTGCCTCCCTTTGTGTCGTTGCTCTTTAATCCTCTCCCACGGCCATGAAATACGGGAAACAAACGAACCTGGATAATTTCTCGACTTAAAAACCCAACAGACTTTGTTCCCCTGTGATCGCGTTCGCTCGCGTCAACGTTTAGACGAAACAAAAGCTGGGTCTTGGATTACCCGGAGACGCGGTAATCGACTGGTGGAAAGTTTTTGTCGGTAAACAAAACGCGAAGCGAGTGAGTCGCGCGTTCACCGCCGAGTGACACCGGATTTCGGGACGATTACCGGCTCCACTGGTCGACTGAAACGCATTAATCGTGAATTCAATATTGACTCGACAAACCTGCGTGTCCATCGTCGTGCAATTAATTAATCGAACGATCGATTCCGCGTGACAATACGATGATTGCCGCAATGACAATCGCATCCGTTTCCGCGCGTCGCGCCCCACTGTATCGTGCTATGTCGCGCTATTTCGCGCCGCGGCGGCCTTTTCTTCCGACAATCGACTATCGGCAACTAAGCGCATACGGACTTGCCATGTGGTCGCAGTTCCGCTCTGGGATTGAATCGATATAAGTTGATCCTAGTCACAATGACGTCGTTCTCTGCTTATCATCGAACTGCCTGTTTTCCTCCGTGACCCTCCTAATAAACTACCCTTTACTCGATAGAGACGTTTGCCGGCGACAATCCGCCCTTTGTTCATCGATTTAACGAGCAGGATGATATAAATACGTCATATTCGATTTGAACGAAAGATAGACGACGGACGAAGAGTCCCGAGGAGTTGGCCGATTCGCAGTCAAGTCGCTGACTTAATTACGAGGCAGGTGTAGGTCAGAATAAACGAGAATCAAGGTGGTAGAGTCGAGTCTTGGCGAGGATTTTTTTGCCGCAAAACGGATTTGAAAGCGAGCTGGAGATGTCGAGCGTCGGAACGATGCACCATGGCTATTTCCATTTCCATTTCCAGGCGATTCTACTACCCCAGTGGGAAGAGGTGGAAGAGGAGCAGCCCGTTTTCTTTTTTATGCGTGCATAAATCACGCGGAGGGTGACGGGGTGGCGGGGACTTTACCGTATCCGCTTCTGCCTTGCCCCTCGATTCACCTAGTGCCACTGCGACTGACAACTAATTTCTCTTCCCGTCCGACTTTTTTCCCGCCCGTGCGGCGGCCTCAGCGATCGCTTTTCACGCGCTTCCTCTACACTTTCCGCCCCACTCATACGTCTAGCCTCGTCTCTTGTCATTCGATGCGTGCGCTTTTCCAATCGCCGCGGAAAACGAACGACACGCGCACGGAAGCGCATTGAACTTTGTCAGAGCCAGAATGTTGGATCCTATCGTTGACAGGGATGCTTATTTCGAAACAAAAAGGAGATACACCGAGATAATTGGAGAGTCGATCGTTTGGAACGGCATCCGCGAATCGTATCCACGGAAAAATGATTTTGAGCTTCGAAACTCGGATGCAGCCCTGATGCGGCTCGTTTCAGTATTCCGGTTTATTCTTTCTTTGTTTGCAACCACGAACCATGCATGTACCAGCAGAGACGGAACATGGAAGCGCGTTTTATTTGCACTTTGTCGGCTTTGCCGGGTTCTGCGTAAGCGGATAGAAGAGGAAACCCGCATCAGGCTTTTATACGAGAGCGCCGTGTTCCTCTACGTGCATTTCCCTTTTTTCCCCCTGTTTCTAAGCGTCTGGTGAGGCAAGATGGTGTGGGCGAGCGTAAGTCCAGACACGGGAACAATTATCGAATATCCTGGATCGATGCCAAATAACGAGAAGCCGTGGCAATGTGCCGTTCAATTGCATCGCGTTTATCTAAACGATATTCTCATTCCGTCTAATAGAATGCAACGAGCAGGCAGACACTCGGCCTCCCATCGAGACTGTTTCTAGATAATCTTCCAAGACCTCTCGGACGCGTCAAGTCGAAGATCTGGCTTTCATTTCGAGCGCTCTTGTAAAACGTCAATCGAACGAAATACTCGAGTGCCGTGAAATAGTCTTTACGCTCGCTTCGGATGCCCTTCAAGCTACGAAATCGCGTTAACATGTTGTATTATAACATATCATCGAACGCACGACGGCGGGATGTAGAATCGCGGTACACCAACGATGGAAAAAACGTGAGACTCGAGGAGGAACTGTCGGAAAAGTAGAAGGGAGACTTTTGGCGCGCGTCACGGCAGTTGCTAAAAAATAAACGCTTGCGAAGAAACGTGTTAATGCTAAAGGGACGGGTGCAGCGGAGCGATGGTAACCAGGCGAGCTTTCTCTTGCTGTTTGCGGCACTTCTCTATTCCCAACAGAGGTCTAGAGACGAGACGGAGAGCGAATCGGAGGGTGACCAGAGACGTGCAGGCCAGTTGACGGACGGTAGAGAGGAGGGTGGACGTTTCAGCCGCGACTCGAAGCGACGTGGGGTGTAGCGTAATCTAATGAAACAAATGGAGGCAGGAGTGAACTACGCGAATGGGCAAAGAAAGGAAGGAGGGGAAAAAGAAGGGAAGGAGGTCTGAAAAGAAAAACGGGAAACCAGGGTAACGCGGGTAAGGGGAACGTGTACGTGTATGCGTCCCGGCAAGAAAAAGAGGAATAGAGTCTCCTTGCAATTCAATTTCTCCGACATTTCCACTCGGGAAGACATTCACTCCCACAGGAAACCTGACTCCTGGCCCTTGCTTCTCCGACAGTCTCTCGAGGAACACCCACTCCGAAGTTTGCGAAACTTGCCCACAACCTGGCAGGTTTCCCAACCAAGGTCCGACCGAATATTTTTCTCCTCCCGCTCGACAACGTTCCTGGTCCTGCCTGTTCGCGACGAAATAAAAACTCGGGACCTCCGACTTCGTCACATCCACCCCCCCCCCCGCCCTCTCCCTTCCACTATACCGCCAGGTTAATTATCTGCCCGGCAGCGTAAACAAGAAGAAAATTCAAATCCCACTGCTGGCTCCGACTATTTCTAGGCGAGTAGGACTCGTTGTTTCGAGCGCGAGTTAGTAATTAGGTTTTCTTGGAAGATGCCCGTCGTGAGTGGCGGCAGAAGGAGCCAGTTTTATTTCGCGAGGCCACGCGATATTCTGCGAGACCCACCGTTGCATTTAAAAACCATATTACCAGAGAACGGAAAAGGAAACAAGAGAAAGCCGCGGTGTATTGGCCTCGCGATTACAATTTGTACGGTGAAGAAGCAATTTTACGCTCCGAATATACCGCAGCGCTATGCGGCCGTCACGAGTCTCGGATAATTTGCAATTAACGAAGAAAATTTCGGGCAAGGAAACGCGTTTCGGAACGCCTTTTCAAACCGCAACTTCCGATCTGGGAAAAGAAGGGTGTGCTCGTTAGTATGCAAATTAGCTCTGGTATGAACGGTCCGCTTACACGAAATGTAAATTTGGTCGAAGCCCGAACGAGTCTTTTGGCTGATATAAGGTGAAAATCTTGTTATGGGAGTTTAAGGTGGAATTAATTTTCATTCGATGAAAGAACGATGAGTCCGCGATAAGACGATACCGTAAAGGCTTTGTCGGAAAGTTGTCGAAAGTAGTCTAACGCCTGGGAGAGTGGCTCGCGTATAGTTCGTCACTGTGCGATTTAAATTTTCTTCGTAATCCGACGAATTCGCGAGGAAATGTTCGTCGCTCGCAGCGCTATCGACACGGTGTAGCAAATCTCGACGAGTTCGTAATTTTGCCGTTTAACGACCAACGACGAAAGCGTGTAACTCGCGATAGCCGCCGCCGTTCGAGTAAAAATCGATCAGCATAGGTGAAAGATAAATTTTTGCCGCGTGTCCTCTACGGAGCTTCTGGGAAGTTTGCAGTGGTCGATGCGGCGGTTTGAGAAACGCTGCTCCCGCGTTATCGATTGAACGTTAGCCGGTTAACCCGTAGTTGGTTTAAAAATAGGACAGCGTAGACCACCTCCGCGTGGCCAGCTTTACATTACATAAACCACCCCCGCGTGGCCAGCTTTACATTACATAAACCAACCCACGGCCGGTTCTTGCGTTGAGCGGGGGTTGCGCTTGACGCCCGACACTGCTATCCCGAGTCATTCCTCATCTCTTTCCTATCTTCCACGCGTGTAGGATTGCAGGACGATGTGGTCCTCTTCTCCATTCGTGCAACTACCTTTCTACCCGGATATCCGTGCAACTCGATATCATCGTGCCGTATGCCGCGTCCCCTTATTTCCGGCCAACAGCGTTCGATCGTTATCGTTTTTATGCGACCGATCCTCGAACGACTTCCGTGTTCTTAGGATCATTTTCTTCCTGCCGGAGAAGCCCCCTCATGTATACGAGAACGAAACGAAACGGCGTCGTATAGGGTGCTCACCTGACCCGAAATCGTTGTCCCAAGCAGTGCAGTGGTGTGTTACCGTACGAGGTTAGGAGGTCTGTATGCATAATGCAGAGCGCACGGAGGCCAGGTTGAACTACTTAACTGTGTCAGGGTTACCCCCCTCTTGGACGCTTGATTCCACGTGCAAATTCCAGGCTGCGCCATCCTTCTACCTGTCGTATATTTCTGTCTTCCTCATTCGTCACAGGTTCGGGGCTCAGCGCCTCGTTATTTTCGCTAATTGGTGGCTTCGTCTTCCTTTTTCTGGCATTGTTGTTATTAATGCCACCGTCGACATGAACCGCCTAACGAGATAATTAGCGAAACCTAGTCCAGAAGTGACTTTGACGTAACTTGTTCGATGTATATGGCGATCGGGGGTAAACTTTTCTCCTTCATCATGGAACAGCAAGATACCGACACGCCTGAAAAGTCGATTTTCAACAGCTATGGCGGAACGAATATGCGACAAACAAAGCAACATACTCGAAGAAATCAGTACCTACTCGTGGTATATTCCTCTTAATTTATTTTCTAGAAACGCAGCCGACCCAAGAGCCACTTGCTCGTAAACGAAGCTCGCTCGCGGTACGGCTTTCGACGTCGAATTAAACAATCCAGGACGGCGTACGCGGCATCCAACGAAACCTTATTATCGCTCTAAAAAGGCAGCGGGAACGGAATCGCGCGAGGTCGCATTTCTGGATACACAGCCGGAATGCGAGAGCGCTCTCGACGGGTGCTCGCGTTCATAGCAGTATTCTCGCTTAACATAAATGCCAGAAAGGAATCCGTCGGCTGAACGCAAATACTCGCCAAACGCGTTCACACTGTTCATTCTGTCAAGATAATTTTCTCGCTTCCGAGGCGGACACGGAAATGCCGTGGGTCGTGTTTCGACTCAAATATGTAATGAATAGTTTATCCTTCTAAACTGCGACTTCTTGTCATGGGAAGAAGTTAGCCAAATCGGGCAGATTCTCCTTTCTCTCTTTAAATAAATAAATAAATATATATATATATGTAATAATATATAAAATACATATCAAGATTTGTCAAAGACGACTACGTTTGTAGAGGCCGTAGAATTAATCAATACGCTGACGAAAGCGTCGCTATTTATTTTCGCGTCGTATCAGTAATTTCTTCGACTTCGACGCAAGCTAACCGCGCGAGATCATTCTCGAACGGAGAACATAGTACCGATAGAATGCATCGGAGTTTGAATTTGGTTCGCGATTAGGAAAGCCGTGTCGAACACAAGCAGTAATGAAATCGAGGAGGAAACTCGACTACAGGGGCGTCGTCGTTTGATTACACCGATTCGACTTGTACCGCATTCGAGATACTTCTCTCGTCGTATTAGTTCAGCCGGAGTGTTGGAGTGAATTGTCCTCTGTGAACACGATATCTCCGCAATAAGTTTTCCGTGGAGGAGCATCGACCAAGTTTGCGGGCGAACCTAGCAAGTTTGGAAATTTGAAATTCCTGCGTTTCATTGGATCGTAGAGCACTTCTCGCGAACTAAAACGAGTCCCAGGAACGATACCAGGATTCATAAACGATACCGGACAGAAAATGGAACTTTTCATGACCACCAGCGTCGATGTTTTCTCCTGAACCAACGAGACAAAGGTAGCCTCGCGAACTTTTCGAATTATAGCCACGAGCTTTTCATTAAACGGAACTTGGCGCAGACGTTTTAAAACACAAAGATTCCCGATAGGAGAAAGTTATTCTTTGACAAAACTTTCGAGCCGGTCGTCGACTTAGCCACGAAAATGTGTTCAAATGAGTAAAAGAAAAGTGTTCCAAGGTTACCTGCCAATTACTTTGTCTATTTCTTCAGCGAGGAAAAAGCATTTGTGTTTCTAGTGCACATTCTATGAAAGACGAATCATCGAGGTCATAGCATAGAAGCGTAGACAGCTTTGGAAATGGCGAGGAGTCATTGGGGTTGTGTCATTGACGGTCAAGATCGCTGAAAGATCATCGAGAGTAATCAAGATCAAAATTATATCAATATCACGAAGCACTGGGTGCATCCTGTTAAAGAAGAGTTTCGCGATGCAACGACGAAAGCGTTTAGTTATCCTTTCTTCTCATTTTCTCGCGCAAAAACTATAACGATCACGACCGAGGTTTTCTCAAAGAACTCACGCTTTCACACGCCGTGTTATCGCATTTCCATTTCGAGCGTAAGACATTCCAACGTTTAAGAAGAAAGTTCCGAACGCCAGAGCGTCGAAACAAAGCGTTGAAGCAAATTGCGAGCCGGTCGAAAGTTGGGAACACCGTGAATTGCGGACGTGCCAGACCGTTCTTTCGCGGTGACGAAGTTGCTTTTGCAAATTGGCCGCCCGATATTAACGAACCGGTCCATCCCCGCGTGAACAATTTACGTTTAAATTTGCGCCAAGTTCGTTGGCAGGTCCTCGAACAAACGTTGAACGGAAGGATTCCGTTCTGGAACTCTCACACGCCTCGTTAACATTTCACTAGTTCGGTTGGCGAGGGATTTAGCTCAATCTCCGGAGAAACCGACAAGCTTCATAAATATCAGAATTCGCGAAACAGACACAGTCATGATGAGAGGAAATAGTTGTGGTACGTCTGACAATGAGTTATCAAAATCACCGGAATACGCACCGCGTGCAAATGCAGATGTTTGGCTCGCTTTCTATCTCTGGTGGAAAGAATAATAATGGGTGCAAAAACTCGAAGATTTTTCCTTAAAAGACAAGCAGTGATTATCGTGATTCATATTTTAAGAAGAAATCAGTTAGAAATTAGATCGTTCCTCGGTGACTTTCCGAAAAGAGGATGATTTCTGGAATTTCTAAAGTAGTTTGTAGGTAAATGGTTCGTGGATTGTTGGGGCAAGAGGAACGTGTTACCAAACTTTAGACCGCTTACTTCGAAAATATACGATGCACTTGTAACGAAATAGCGAACAGCACCGAGATTAATCTCGCAGATATTCGCGACCGCTGATAGGCGTCTAGAACGATACGAGATGAGAGAAGCCAAACTGGGAAAATAAAAGAAAGACACCTGACCTACATGAGCGGAGCGCGTAGCTGTAATCGCGGAGTGTTCGTGCAAAACGCCACGACTTATTCCGCTCCGTCTCGTAACTACTGACGAAATCGTACCTTCCATCTAGGGAACGTGCTTTTCCTCGCGAATGCTTCTTTCCCGGCCTTTTTCTTATGCCTCGTAAATAAAGAAAAAAAAAAAAAACAAACAAACAAGCACCGTTAGAAAACGTCGAAAAAGTAGGTAGTTTGGCCCACTCCTCTGTATGCCATTTAGATCCGTAATTTATTTCGGTTACGCGCACTTCTCTTGGCATCTTTTCTGCCCTCTTTCAGTTTTTCGGTTAAATCCAAATCTAGATCTATCTCTACGTTTATTCATCGGTCTATCCGATTCACAAAGAAAATGAAATCGTTGCTTGCGACTAGGTGCACGAACAGCATGCACATGAGCAGATATACGAGGAACTCGATGGCGTTAAATTTGTTTCGCGTTCGGGACACGGGGCGAAGCGAATCGGAACAAGAGAGTTTTTAGCCTGGAAAAAGAACCAATTGTTTTTCTCGTTCGAAATTTTGGGACACGGCAACGCATTCGTTCATCGTTTGTTCAAGACTAAACGTATAGAACGGCGAAGCAAACGCGACAACTTACCACGAAATCGCAATATCGAACGAGTTCCGTGGCTCGAAGGAGAATAATATTGAAATCACTGTGGTTTGAGCTTCCAAGCACGACGACTACGACGCGACGTCGTTCGCCGTCGCAAGTAGGCCAGCTCGAAATAGAAACCATTAACTGGGGCAGTCAATGGCCAACATACGATCGTCACTCCACATTTGTCACGTTTTTTATTCTTCGTCTTCGTCTTCCCCTTTTTCTTCTTCGTTTCCTCTCTTCCACCTTATTTTCTCTGTTCCCTTTTTTTCCGAGAATCGCGCAGTGCTAAACGCGCGGCAGTAGAATAGCCTAGTTCCGTGCCAGACACGAGTAGTCCACCGTTTCAGCGACCGATTTCTGTCTCTCGACTCCTTCCTCGTCGCTCGATTCCGATAAGTATCGATATCGGCTCGATCGAGCAACCAATAGACGAGCAGTAACAGCACGCGGCAGTCTTTCGAAACGAGAACGATCGAACGAGGAAGCGTTTACCGAGTGCCGCTGATTCAGTGGTCCGCCGCGTCGGCCTTTGATCGTGCTTCGAAAATGCAAATACGTTCTACAACGTGTAATTTAATTATTAGCAACGAAACGGTGCGTAAGTCGTTGCACAGGTAGCAGTTAACACGTTAGTACGCACAATGCCGCTGCTCGTTTTAATACACGCGCTTCACCACGATTATCTGGCATCATCTGGCTTCGCAGACCGCAATTTTAATGAATGGCCACGTAACTGACCGGTTGAAATATCAGCCGATTATATTTTTCGCGTTTCTACGAGAAACACGGAATTGATCGAGACCGATCGTTCTTTACCGGTTCTTCACCGATATATAGATCCGTTTAGTCGCATGCCTCCCTTTTTGTGTGTCAGACTGTACTTTACTATAGATCGAGACAAACCGCCGATCCTCGATAGCGAAGTCATTCGGTGACCGATCGAAAACGACAGTTGGCTCGCGATCTATCGTTTTAAAAACATGCGATCCTCGAGGAATAATCTAGGATCGACGGGTATCTCGACTTTGCATGGCACGTATCCCACGGATCCCATAAAAGTTTCGTGTCACCAGTCATTTTCCAGCAGCGCCTTCTCTCTACCCACGCACAGTCTATGCCTTGTGGATTACTTTTTCATTGGCGCACAACGAATTCCTTTGTTTGCCATAGAGGCTTGCATGGAAAATGACAGTTGTCGTGCCGTCCTCGGCCGGGCGAACGTAACGAGCATGAAAATTTAAGAGGATCTTCCGGTGCGTTGAATTAGAGGGAAGGAAGAGGCCATGCTCGTTACGTTCAGTCGTTCGCGCGGAGAGAGCTCGCCGACTCGGCGACTCGGCGACCAATCGCGGCCGTAGATCGTTTCCGCTCTTCACACACGCTGCATCCTCTGTCTTTCGTCATTTGTCATTTCATTAGCCGGCAGCTGGTGCGAGCAGATTCGAATTTTTCGCCTTTTTTTAATAATAACGCGTCGCTTATGCGTCTCGCGGGTTCCATTTTCTACTATGCTTTCTACTGATTTATTCGCCAATCATGTTTGTGGAACTGTCGATGAACCGAAGAACGTCGATACCCAACACGAAATGGCAGGGACGACGAGCTTCGCGAAATCGAAAACGAAGCGTCCAGCATATACCGAAGCGAGTCTCGCACCAGTATGTACGTGTTCATGGCGATCCTTCGTTTATGTTGCGTGTTGGTGTTGGTGCAAGGGGCAGGAGATACCAATATACATATGGTACGAGTCGTATCCGACCCACAGTGGCGAAGGTTACGAAGGTCGAGTCTCGAGAGTTTCGCCGAATTCACCGTATGGCGTGGCGAGCCTCAACTTGACTGACATCCGCGAGAGCGATCAAGGATGGTACGAGTGCAAGGTCGTCTTCCTCAATAGGTCGCCTAACAGTCACAAGAACGGTACCTGGTTCCACCTGGATGTCCACGGTGAGTACTTTTCATTTGAGAACGATCATGTTACGCTATCGCTTTTCTTCGTTAACCGATCGTCTCGTCGAAAGCCGGTACATTACACCTACTATTCGATAACGTGCTTGGATATCGGCGAACTCAGCATCGCTGTTCGATGTATCGATTCCGAAGATTCCACGCGAACGATCAACCTAATCGCGCGATTCCCCATCTGTCAGCTGACGTCGGAGTATCTGGGCGGTCTACTGTATCTCAAAAGCTGGCGTTCACGTTTTACGCTTGACCGTAGTTGATCGGCCAGGAAATTCTACTTAAGAAAAGTTACTGGGTCAAAAAACGCGATTACGCGACGTTACAATATCGATTAAAAAGGACTTAACTGCGATAATAGAAGTTCGTGTCTCGAACGAGCTGTCGCGAATGCAATTTAAGTCGAAAATTACATTCGCGTCGGATCCGAGTTGGCCAAGTTTTGCATCGATTTTACCTCGAAGCAGTCTCATTAATATTATCTCGTGCTTAACAAGATTTTATGACCGCGATGAGTACCGTGTTTTTGTCAGAGAAAGTGTCTAACGAAGGAAAAGTTGAACGAGTCCAGGGACGAATCTTATTCCTGGCCCGGTTTCCAACGATCCGCGAACTTTTATATCTTCGAATGACGAACGCTGTCGATTCTGATCTCCCCCTGTCGCGAATAAAACGAAGATGCGCATGCGGGAGAGAGAGAGAAAGAGAGAGAGAGAGTCGCTGATAAGAGAAACAAAACAGGGGGAATAAGAAGGATGGAGAAAAAAGGGAGAGAGAGCATCGTCGTTTCTTGGGAATTCAATTCAATTCTTTCGTCGAGCGACGCGATAAAGTTTTACGCGTTACGTCAGTGTGTCGACGACGACGTCGCGATGGAGTCATCGAACCAGGCGATGGGAACGAAAAAAGAGGAAAAATGCTAGCCAAGAGAAAGAAAAATCTATTGCCGCGTTTTGTTTGCCCATAAACTATGACGAACGGCCGCGAGGAAGGAAAGTATTTAGATGTTTTAAGAAACGATACGTACTACTCTCTTTCTTTTCTCTATCTGTATCGTCACACCTCCACGTCTATGTTCTCGTCGCTGCTGCGCCGTTTCCTCCAACGAGCTTCTCTTCGCTGTTTCGCCTCTCGGTTTCTGCATATACGTCGAGCCCACGGCCACACTCGACCGCGTCATCGTCGTCGTCAACAACAGCAACGACAACTGCGAGGAAGATGTCGACAACGTCAGCGATTGCGACAACTAAGGATTTGCCAGCGGCATCAAAAAGAGGAGAACCACTCGGCCAGCGAAAGCGCTCAGAATCTCTCTTTGTACTTTTGAAATTGTCTCTGGCCGGTCGTTTACTCGCGTCACACTCGTAAACTGTTTCTCCTTTCTTCCTCCCAGCGTTCTCGCTTTCGGCCTTGTTCATATCTTCCATTTCCGTTTTTCTGCTTATGGTATTTGTCGCGATATATCTTTCCGAATACGATCAACGTGCGTACGATTCTATGGCCAGGTATCGCTCATTTAACGATGCCGAGAACAAACAATAGAACGGAGACGATCGTACCGAAGACGATAGGATCGCAATTTACGACAAAGTACGATCAAACTTATTAAAACGATCAAGAAGAATGAGAAAAAGAGAGAGAGAGAGAGAGGGGGGAGGAGAGAGTTGTTTGACGCTTCGACTATATTCCAATAAATGTTCCTGTCATCTATCTTGACGAATTCTCTCGGTAACCGATTGCTTGCTCTCTTTCCTCTTTCGTCCTTGCCCAGCCCCGACCGTTTCCGTTCTATCAAATACACGAGGAAGAGCGCGCTTTACGCGGCGAAAATGGACGTTCCTTTGTGCTACGGCGGTCGTCGAAGTTGTTGAAGGGCCGTCATGATTCCCCCTGGATGGAAACTCATCGAAGATAAAAACGTTGGAAGTGCGGCGCGGAAGCGTTTTCTAAACGTCCGCGCGATTCGAGGGTTTGATTGTTCCCTTAATGCCGTTTCCTTCGAGTAATGCACCATCGCGTGGTAGTTGTCGCGATTTCTTCCCAACAATTCTAACACGTTCGACGACCCCATCGGTGTTACTCTATTTTAGCGTTTCCATCTTTCGACTCGACGATCGATAAAAACGAATCGCAATCAGCCGGCCCGCTAGTCTGACCATATTCTGGTCCGATCTACTTTCGATACCGCGAACAGTCACGTTCGACCTTTTCCGCTCGCGATCTGCTTACAGTTCCAAGAGTATCACGGGAGGATAAAAACGATTGGTTCGTTTTCGTAGCGCCACCAAAATTTAGCATCACGCCAGAGGAGATGATCTACGTGAACGTGGGCGACGCGATAATATTGAACTGCCAAGCGGAGGGTACGCCGACACCGGAGATTCTCTGGTACAAGGACGCGAACCCAGTCGAGCCGTCGACCACCATCGGAATATTCAACGACGGCACTGAGCTCAGAATCTCGACGATCAAGAACGAGGACATCGGGGATTACACGTGCATCGCGCGAAATGGGGAGGGTCAAATCAGTCACACAGCCCGCGTTATAATCGCTGGTGAGTAAAACAACAGATCTAGTACGAGTGTGTGTAACGGAACACGTGTATATTCCTACGTCAGCGGTTACTTCCTCGTCAGACACTCCGATATCATCAGACACAGCAGCAAAGGTCGACGCCTTCCGTTCGGCGTCGTTTCTACAAGGTGTGACGCGCCATTGCCATAAAAATTCTCGTAAATCGACGCTAAGTTTTAGAAACGTGTTAATCTAAACGCGCTACTTCCCAGCAATAACCGCGTGCACCATTTTCCTTTGCGAGTAAGCTCTGATCTTCGCAACGTCGCAAAGTTTGGTCATTCGTCAAACTTCCCAAAAACGGAATCCTTCGTTATTCATTAGCGATCCTATCAAGATTTCCTCTTCTTGCCATCCGCAGGCAACGAATTGTCTTGCGGTTTTACGGTAAATTCAGCGAACTTTATAACCCCGGTATGAGGGGCGGGGAAGAATTTAGCACGTGCCAATAATTAATATACGTCGGATCGGTACGATAATTATCGGAGCGGCTTGTTATTAGAAGTTATCGGGGTATTTTCGGTAGACGGTAATCGATCGAGCACCGATAATGAAATTCCGATAACCGCGTCGTCAGAAAATGCCTCGATGCAACCAGTTCGGTTTTTGTCGCTGGATTCGCGCGGAGGAGGCGCGCGATCGATGTCTGTTGATCGATGGAAAGATCCATCCGTACCGTTCGGACTCGTAAGACCAAGTTCCGGCGGATATCGGTCGCGTTTTTTTTTTCGCGATTTTGTGGAAGTTCTTAAAGTCTCGTTCGGGGGAATCGTCCCCGATGGGATCGGTTGGCCGTTCTGGGTAACAACGTAACTTTTACGTCGTTTTTAATTCCCGAATCTCTTCGGAATGCTCGTAAAATTGACCGAACGAGCCGTTTCAACTTTCTACGCTCCCTTCGGCACGGATATTTTAATTAACTGGAATTCTAGCTATCGCCTAAGTATTATTGCAACGAGGAGAAAAGAAACGCACTGCTCTTATCTCTCGCCGAGTTTGAAAGGCGTTTTCGATGGAACCCACAGGAAGGATAATAACGATTGGTCGGTGCGGACATTCCACAACCAACAGCATTGGAAATATCTGACAGACCGGTGCATCCATTACGTTTCCAGGCAGATCGTAAACCGATGCGTCGATGCGATATCGATCGCTGAGTGCGCGCGATAAAATTCGCGTTAGGAGGTCGGTTCCGGACGGTGCGGTTGTGGTAGTCAAAGCCAATTAGGATGTTCTTCGCAGCGGCCCGAGTTAAAAGGCGATTTGTCTCGAGCACTCCGCGTACCGTCTCTTTTTCTCCCCTCAGCCCCTGGCCTCGTTTGCCACCGGTGCCGCAGATTTGTAAGCTTCGTTACGAGGCCGCGGGAACATTCGTCTTCATCATCGCGCCGACGTCTTTCCCCTCCGTGGTTTTCCTCCAGTTAACGACCGGCCGATTTAATACATGGACCGACGATTTTCATGATCGACGCGCCACGTCGGTACTACCCTTCTCCGCTCTATTTTAGAGGAAGGTAATCGGTTTGCCATACCGAATTCGCGTCATCATTTCGACGAATGCCAACTTTTATGCATTCGACGAAATTTTTCGATAGTCTCTCTTAATTCGACACGGATATGTAAAAAACCCGTGTCAGTCGCGAACGCAGACTCGGAGGACTCGGCAAAAGCCCACCAAAAGTTTCACATTAATAAATCTCGCTGGAATCTGAGCGCGCGGTCACGAACGAGCGGCCGTGAGCCGTGAGTGCAAAGTAGACGACTCTCATCTTCCTGGTATAAAACACCGCCAATAGACTGCGCCATTAATGCGGAGGATCCTCGAGCTGCCGAGCTCAACCCAACTTGCTCCGCCCTGTGCCGCGGTAGCGTGAAACTTTTGAATCTGCTCTTTGAATATTTACCGAGCTTCCTACTCCGAAATTCATCTCTATCGCGGAGACGTTTCTTCTCGGTCGTGGATCGTGTCCCTCGGACGAGCGACTCTTTTCCCCCTTGGAATCGCCGAAAACACGAACGCTGTCGCGACATCTGCCTTTTGTAATCTCGGCTCGTAATAAAAGCGAAGATTGGGAGGCTTTGTTCGTCTTAAACCGACGTATCGATTGCTTTCAAGTTTCCGAGCGAGCGTCGGTGATGCGCTCTATTCTCAGATTCATTGCTCTCGCGGGCGAAAAGTTTTAAATCCGACTTGTGAATATTTATCGAGCGGCTGCTTCTAAATTCATCGCGTTGTCATCCGCGAGGCGCACGCGTCTGAACTCCATCGTTGAATTTCATCGTCCCGTTTGTAAGGATCCTCCGTCGCTTTGTCCGCAAAGTTAACTTGGTGTGTTTTCAACATAGCGGAATCCGCGGCATGCTCCGCTACCGTTTTATGCTCGCGCTTGCGGTTTCCTACGTGCCCCGCGTTGATTCGACCGTTTCATTGTTTCGGGGCACAACGGTCGACGAATCCCGCGATTGGCGGATTCCGATCGAATAACGATTAATTTTCGTCAATGAACTTGGCGCGTTTCGCCGGTGCAGAAGGTGGAAACGGAAACAGCGGAAATCTATTCGGGAACTCGTAGCGCGCGACTCCTTCCTTTGAGAAAGTGGTTGTTCCTACGAACGAATGGCAGCCAGAATGGCAGCCAGCTTAATTCCCGCCCAGTGAAGATAGATCGGATTCCAGAAAGTACCAGTGAATACCAAGAAAAGTTGGAAGGACTTTTGTCACGCAGGATCGATTTCTTCCCATTATGCGTGGAAATATTCAGCCGCGCGACCGAGAATGCGTTCCTCTGTCTCGAAAGTCTCGCAAGTTTTAAAATTCTACGTGCATGCTCGTAGGAGACGATCTTTTGGATATCAACGAAAATATAATGCGTCCCGTTCAGCCTTTTTGCCAAGACTCAAAGCGAAAAGTCGTCCAAAGAGAAGGCAGTCAGTTTTGAAGCGGCGCGGCGTATTGGCTCAAACGCGGGCCCCTTTTCTTTCTGTTTTTCTTTTTCTCCGCGTAACTTCCGTTCGGAACTCGTCGCCGATTCGAGCTCGTCCGCTCTAAATACGCAAGAGAATTCCGCGGAACGAAAACTTTGTTGATCGTTTCACCGGTCGGAACGAGTCTCTCGTTCGAATCGATCCGCAGTTTCGGGGCGTAGTTCTTCCTGTGGCGCGAAACGACGTTTCTAAAATAACAATCCCGTCCATTATAGAGCCGTCTATTCATCGGGCTCGCTAAATGGAGAATATCTATCGCTCTTTCCATTTGTTTACTTATCGACGTCGTCTAGTGAACTGGTTTTCGCGCGGTCTCAATTGACACGAGCAACCGAACGATGAAATCTCGTTTCGTGATACGCTTCCGCGCCAGGCCAAGTTAAAAGCTCCTGCGACGGGCTCGTCGTTTCGGTCAGGATATTGGTTGGCCGCCGCATTTCCGGCATCAGTCAGACAGACTGACGTTGACAAGCTGCTAGCGTGCCAGAAATCGGTATCGTCTCTGACGAGCGCTATCAATCCGCTGGCTTTTTTTCGATCGCGTAGACTAAGCCTCGTTTCACATCGATTTGCGTCGATTGCGAATTCATTCTAACGTTATTCTTTGCGATTTGCAGGCGGAGCGGTGATCACCGTGCCACCAACGAACCAGACCAAGCTGGAGGGCGAAAAAGTTCAGTTTTCCTGCGAGGCGAAAGCTCTGCCCGGCAACGTTACTGTACGTTGGTTCCGCGAGGGAGCTCCGGTAACGGAACTCTCGGCGTTGGACACCAGAGTATCGATCAAACCGGACGGCAGTCTCGTGATCAATCCCGTTAGCGCCGACGACTCTGGTCAGTATCTGTGCGAGGTGACAAACGGCATCGGCGACCCGCAAAGCGCCAGCGCTTACCTCAACGTAGAATGTGAGTTATCGGCGATGTTTCGCGAACGAAAATTGTTATCGAAAGACTTTTACAGCTAAATACACGGCGTTTCAGATCCAGCGAAGGTCACGTTCACTCCCACGGTGCAATACTTGCCGTTTCGACTGGCTGGTGTAGTCCAATGTTACATAAAAGCCAATCCTACCCTTCAGTACGTCACGTGGACAAAGGACAAACGATTGCTCGAGCCTTATCAAACGAAGGATATCGTCGTAATGAACAATGGCTCCCTGCTCTTTACACGAGTCAATGAGAATCATCAAGGTCGATACACCTGTACGCCTTACAATGCGCAGGGCACACAGGGAAGTTCTGGGCCGATGGAGGTCCTCGTGCGAAATCCACCCGTCTTCACTCTCGAACCAGAACCCATCTATCAGAAGAAGGTCGGCGAAACGGTGGAGATGCACTGCGACGCTCAGGAAGCCGAGGGCACGCAGAAGCCCACGATACAGTGGCACAGGGTATGCATCGCATACGAAAAGAGTACTCGACGTATTGTAGAATAAAGTCGCGCAGGTTCCATTCGCTCGAGCGGAAACATAATCGGCGAATATTAACCGGATACTGGGAATCCTTGTATATCCTAGATTTTTCGGCAGCATTTTGGTTTGTCATTGATGTAGTACCCCGCTCGCGCGGTGGAATAAAAGTCTGATCGGTCAACGAGTTGTCGAGATATCGATACCACGTTTCAATTTCGCGGCATCTCCAACTCGTTGGTCGTTTAACGCTCGGCTCGAGTTGCATCGAGATTTTCATTGCGCAGAGGGATGGCGCGTCTATTCAACGCAACCGGGCCAAAATCGTCGGTGGCAATTTAACAATCGAGAGCCTTCGACGCGCGGACTTTGGCTTCTACCAATGCGTCGCGTCGAACGAGGTGGCAACCATATCAGCCTCCACGCAGTTGATCGTTGAAGGCACGCAACCCCACGCACCGTACAACGTATCCGGGACTGCGACCGAGTTCGCGGTCTCGTTGACTTGGCTGCCGGGATACTCTGGAGGACCTGATTACAAACAGGATTATACTATCTGGTGAGTTTGATACTCCGGCTGTTTACTCGAATTCTCGTGTCGACCGGAAACTGTTGATAGCGTTTCAAGTAGCTTCTAAGTACAAACGGTTTTGGAATAGTATTTCCGAGTATGTTCACCTGGAACGTAATGTGACCATGGTACGTGGCGCCGGTAATATCGGTTAGAATGGCATTCCGAGAGCAAACTCGTAAACGAGTACGTTGTTTCGATTGTGGAACTAAGTATGTACGTTTGGGACTGAGTTTATAGGAAGCTTTGGTTTCCGTTTAACGCAGGTACAGAGAATCTGGTACGTCGGAATGGAAAACAATTCCAGTAACTCCGTCTGGAAGCACGACGGTAACGATCAACAGCCTAACGCCAGGTACGCTGTACGAATTCCAAGTGATTGGGAAGAACGCTCTGGGCGATGGGATGCTGAGCAAACTCATTACCATCAGGACACTTGGTAACGATCTTTGAACTTTTGGTATAATCGGATCGGTGATACAAGGTGCCGTATGATCTCTCGCGATAATCGTTCGTTACAATCCGGAACTCTCTGTTTCGCGACAGTCGACTTTCGAACGAATATCGCTATCGCTGCAATTAACGGTCTTTGTCCATGTTAACATAACTAACAAATCGCATCCTATGCAATTCTTCTTTTCCTTCTTTTTTCAATCGCTTCACTCTCGAAGACGTGGCACTGACGCACTCAGCGACTCCATCATCGAGCGCCGGTCATGCTCCACCCACGGACGAAAGCGGTAAGATCGTCGTTTCAATCGTAGCTGTTCGTACAACTAGTAATCGGTGTTGGAAAAGTCGTTTCCGTGAGTAGAGGCTGCGGCAAGCACCGAAACAACTCGACGCTATCGCGAAAGCTGTAGCCCCGAAATCAAAGGGACGATTTTGTATTTGAACGCGATCGACCATAAAACCGTCCGATTCTGGGCTTTCTCCTGCTCCTTCTCGCTCACTCGCTCGCTCGCTCGTTCTCTCTGAAAACGGACGAGCTTCGAAACGAGCTAACAAAGAATCTCGGTTGAACGATTTCGTAAAGATGCCTTGCGCGGAAGAAAGCTTCCCTCTCTTCTCCGTGACCGATGTTTATGAAGCTTCGTTGCTGGAAATAACGATTCTGCGCGAGAATTTCAAAGTTAACGTTAAAACTCACCTCACCTAAAAGAAGAGGCAAAGAGGAAGGGAACGAAGACTTCCGTCGCGACTTATCGTATCGGAAAACCCATCGAGCCGTTCATTCTGTTTCCTCTTTTATTTCCTTCCCTCGAATCTGTCGGGTCATTGCCTCCCATTTGTACATACTGTACCTTGATTTTTCCTACACGAGCTTGTGCAGATTTTTATCCGGTTGTCGTTGCAAAGACAAGGGCGACGCCGCCGATCTTCAACTTGCTTCGTTTCGTGCATTCGCTTCTACCATACACACACATATACGCATTCACATTCATTAACTTCTATATCTAGTAAATTTTTGTTTCATACATCCGTATGCAATTCGTAATCCCGTGAGATCGTAAAACGTGACCCGATTCGTCCATTTTTCCTGCATTACCATATTAATAACGTGTCGGAATCAGAAATTTCCGCTAATAACCGGGAACGAGCCACGAACAACCATCCGAATTTTCTCTCGTACAGTGGTGCCACGAGAACCCCAGGTACGTCCAACGTACCTTTCCCTTTCCCTTTCCCTTTCCCTTTCCCTTTCTCTGTCCCTGTCCCTTTCCCTTTCCCTTTCTCTTTTCCTTTCTCTTTCCCTTTCCCTTCACCCGCATCTTTCTTTCCCCGCGCTTCAATTTTTGCCCCTTTCCATTCCCCATTCGTCGCTGTCTACGCATCAACGGTCTCGAAACTCGTTAGCCCGCCTCGAGTAACACGATTACAGCCAGCTTAACGAGAATTCCGGTGGATCGGATTCGCGAGGATCTCCTCCGCACCGATCCTGTTCTCTGCGACCTATTATTAAGGCACGACCAGTCACCCCGGACCACCGGATCCACTTGTCTTTCGACTCCCACCTGATTTCTCACGATTGCCGTTTTCTTTGCTCTCGTTTCAGACATCTTAGATCATAATACTCTCATATTACCGACCGATTCTACCGGCAACCCAGTGTTCCCGCCAATCATGCGCCCGAAAGGTATTAATTTCTTTTCTTTAATTTATTTACTCTACCGCGTGTATTCGTACAGTTTTCTTCGTGTTGTAATTGGTTTATAAACACTTTTAGTCGCGCTCAATATGAAATTTATTTTAGCCTTTTCCCAGTTGTGTTTTCTATCGACTATCTCTCCTCGTTTATCCTTGCCCCGTATCCAAACGTCTAAATACCGTAACGTGATCAGAAGGGGACAATAAACACGAGAAGAAGGGAAAGCGGTGCCTTTGCATCGAAATCAATTGTCATTCACGATGCTGTACAGGCTTGGCGTAAATTTTGCCGACACCGCGCGAGCAACGTAAAATGTCAATAAAAGCCGAAAGCGTCGAGAAACGCGTAATCTCGTTAACAGGGGACACGCGGTCGACCACCAAGTTGGTTCTCGTTTCGATTGTTCTGCCTGTTTGTTAGCTTTTTGTTGGGTCGTTTTCGTCGTCCGGCCTGATTTCGTCTCGCGGCCGGAATTACGTTTATTTTCGGAGCGAAACACGGACCTGTTTCGGCCCACTGAATTTTTTCGTCTTTCAGTCGACGGAGACTCGATTCTCGTCGTTGTTTCGCGTGCTTCGCTCGCTATCCGACAAACGAACTTTTTCCCCCAAATTATTCGACGAGATAATGTGCTCGAATTCAATAGAAACGGACGTACTAAAGTAAAGGGAAAGGAGGGGTGAAGGGTTGGCGGCTGGTATCGAGAAGCGGAGAGTTTGGTTTCGAGTGGAACTCGGTCGCATCGAGCGCGCACGGTGCGACGATCGAAACGAGTACGGTCGAACAAAAACGCAAGGGTCGCCTTTGCGGGGAGAAATTTTCATTCGACCGGCGCGAATTAATTGCAGCCACTCGTGGCCGTTACATTGGTAAAAAGCTTTTCGCGAATACAATAACCGCGTTCCAGTTATTCACGGTATTCCCGGACGCCACAGCGCGGCGCCTCCATCGAGAACCCATTTATATTTTTGTGCCTGCACGGTTAAAGGGGGTGAAGCAAGGTGTGGGAGGTGCGGGCACGTGTCCTTGTGTGCGTCTGTTTTCCGTTTGCACATTTCCTAATGCACACGTTGCCGGCTGTGTGGTCGACAATTTATTCGGCGCAGCGTGCACGACCGCGGAAATGAAGTTAACAAATAGGTACATTGTAAATACCGCAGAAACGATCGCAGAAATATCGGCCGCTTCAGTCACGTATATTTTTCCATCGTGAAAATTTATCGCATTGTGCCGTGATACTGTTTAACGGATGCAAATAATTACGAATATTGCCAGGGAATTTCATCGGCAACGCAGAACTACGTACGCGCGCGTGTTTTTTTTTATTAGTCTCTCCTTTTATCAAGTTTACTTGTTTTTTTGCTTGTCTTTTTTTAAATTCCTCTGGACTAAACACCGTGACGACGACAAATAAATCTTGACAAACGGTAACGTTAATGCATTACGATGCCGCGGGATAGACGATGTTGATGAAACGTCTCGAAGGAATCGGAGACGCGTGAGCTCATCTGCTTTCGTCACTACTTACATATGTATATAATGTTACGACCTAATTACTTCCGGCATTCATTCGTTAGCCTTATTAGCGGCTGTAATCCCAATTCCGTCGCTGTTTCCCCTGTAACCATAGAGTTACGCGCTGGAATGCGAATAAACGCCCGATGGAAATCCTTGAGAAGGGAATTACGCATACAGTATGGTCGTCGAGTATAACACCGGACATATCCCACTTTATTCTTTATGTAAAATGTTTCTTTGTCGTCCCTACTAATTCCATATAAATCGTCAGGACCAAAGCCAGGTCCTCCCAAAAATCTCACGGTGACGGAGGTCAGTAACGGTTTCCTGATATCCTGGGAAGCCCCTGTGGAACGTAATCATCTCATTCAATACTACACCATCAAGTATAAGACGGACGGACCCTGGAAAACGCTCAACAAGGGACAGATACGACCCGAAGAAACCAGCTATTTGGGTACGTTCTTCTTTCACTTTGTCTCAAATAAACAACAACGATGGTTAAACGAAGTTTTTTTTTTATGTTTTCTTGTATCACGACGATTCTGACTGCGAGTACAGTGAAGAATCTGGTCGGTGGTAGAACCTATTATTTCCAAGTGTTCGCCAACTCGGCGACCAATTACGGCGCCAGCGAGCAGGTAAAATTCCCGGTGCCGGCTCGAGTGAAGCACAAGGCGATCACCGCGGGCGTCGTTGGCGGTATACTTTTCTTCATCGTTGCGATCATCCTCAGCATATGCGCGGTGAAGATTTGCAATAAACGGAAAAGACGAAAACAGGAGAAAGGTAGGGCTGGGTCGCGAAGAGCGAGTTAATCGGTCATTTGACTTATTCCTTCGAGTCTTACCTGCACCTGGGCTCGAGGTCGTCTCGTCTCCTTTCTAGCAATTTATTCTTTGACATTCGCTTGGGATTCGTGGTTTTCCCTTTAACTCGAAAAGGAGACGAGAACGGCCTGGTAACGCAGGGCTGGGCAAGCACCTGTGAACCCTGAACACTTACTCATTTAACATAATCTTGTAACATTGTAGAACTGCTTTCAGCGTATAGTATGGTGGCCTGCCGGGTTACCGACGCCAGGAACGGCGCAGGGCAAGGGCCCCAGGGAACAGTGCCTTTGAAAAAGTGAGTGTCTGTCTCCGAAAGTTCTGTCTTCCCCACAGGTTCCGACTTTATCTAAATTTTCGATCCCCCGATGGGGGATCCCCCGAAGATTAATTACGAATCGAGGACGTAGACTGAAGAGATCGTATCTGCACTCGAGTGTACGGTTCGTTTCAGCGTCGTTCCGTGATCAACAGAACGCTTGGATAATTGTGAAAACGAAAGGTACGCCCTGCCCGAACAAAGGGAGGACCGTGAAGCCGGTGCAGCTACGACCTTGAAGAGATATATACATCCATCACTTAGGTTTAGCCAGAGCTAGCAATTAAGTCCACTCCACCCCTTCTTACGAGCATTAGGCGACCGAAGCACCGCAAGCATTTAAGAAACCTCTCACGAGTAATTAATAGCAAACAAAATATTCGAGCTATATATACCTGATATTATGCATATACATTTTTATTATCACGGATAAACATATATGTGTATATATATGTATATATATTTACATGTATATATATACATATATACACACAAACATATATATATATATATAAAAAAATATATATATATTTACATGATAGACGTGTCGTTCGTGTGACAATCTTGTTTGCGTTTAAAATTCAAACGATAGAGTTTCGATGACCATCTTTTATGATACACGAGTGACGTGTGAAAGGCAAGTAAGCATTATTGCACGAACGAGACTCTCTTTAATAACATATCTCTGAGTAACTTGTAAGTCGGGAGAGAGACGTAGGAGAGAATCTACTCGTTCTCTCCTTTCGCCGTCTCGATCCACTTTTACGAAAACAGCAGTCACATCCACTTGTCGTTGCAAAATAAAGAAATAATGGGACAAACAAACGTAAAATACACGAGAATATAATACAAAGGAAAGTAAAGTCGAGGATAGAATAAATGAAAACCCTCTTTTGATCTTGCGCAATACATAATAGAACGCGAGCCGCGTACTTTTGTTAGATGCATCGCATGGCGATGAAAAACCGGCAGACTAAACCGCAGCAGCAGAGGTATTTTGGACGAGGTTGGAGAAACGATCAACGCACCTACATATGTATATTGGCGTCCGCCTTTGCGTGTGCATTGCGGTCTTTGGGCACGAGCGAACAATCGAGCGATACTTCTGCATTCGACCTGGTCCCTGGATCCGAATTGTTTCGATCTCGGTTTTCCACCGAAATAACTCGATTTCGTCAAGTTACATATTCGACTCGTGTTGGGTAATACGGACATGGTCCAAATTCTTCCCTCCTTATTTTATAATTTCATCCTCGAATAGGGGGTAGAAGTTAGGGCACGGCACGCGACCGAAACGCGAGACACGAGAATAAAGATCCTATCCGAATTTTCCCTTTTCTGACCGCGATCGATACGCACCTCGGTCGATCCAACTTTTCGCCACCCGAAAGACTGGCCAATTTCTTTTCTTCTCCCTCGATGTGGTATCTCGGAACACGTGCCGATAAAAGAAAAAGATAAGGAAAAAGAGGAGTCGATCCGGGATCGGATCGGACGCTGTTCGCTCGAGCCTCGCGCTCGCCTTCCGTCGCGTCAGCGCGCAGCTTCTGTTGCCACGTAACAAGCACAAAAGCAAAACAGAGAGCGGGTCGTTCAATGAACGACACCAGAGAGAATAGTTCTCGAGAGAGAAAATGATCGCACGGAAACGTACGATCGCGAAAGAGCACGTTCGCCGACGTCATCGCATTTCCCGACGAACCGTACGTACGTATGAAAATCGGCCTCGATAACCAATGATAAGGTGTTCAGCTTTGAAATCACGCCAAGCGGACTGCACGTGTAGTAACGGGTACTCAGCCGACTATTATGATTTCCATCGTGGCATCCAAAAGTCCACAATACGACTGCAGTGATGCCTATTCTGGATCGTATGTCGCCTTTGTTTCCCGCGACGAGCCATTTCGTTTGTTGTTCGACGTCCGTTTTCTTTTTTTTTTTTTCTTCCTTCCCCACGATTCACCACCAGACCCAACTCCAACTCCCAACCCCTCCCCCTCTATTTTTCGTTCGTTCACCTCCGTTGACTCTTAGAAATTTTTGCGGATAAATCATTCACCTGCGTTTCCTTCATTTTCATTCACGTGGATCTTTCCCCCACCTTTTCCTCGTTCATGGCTTATTTTACGACTCTTTTTTCTGAATCGCTGGCACGACCAATCGTTCCATTCGAATTACTTGTGGGCTTATCGCGAGAGCATCTTTTCCAACGATCGTAAAAACGTAGCGTGCTCGCGATTACGCAAAGTATTCATCTAATTAATGCTTTTTCGATGTTTACGCGAGTAATCTTAAATTCATGTACGCGATCAGTCGCGGCATTAACATTGATTCGAATAGTCGATGTAATCTGACGTGATAAAATATCACGAAAGTATCCGCGATTACTCTCCTCGCGGCAATGCTAATTCATTGGCATTATCTACGCGCTTCTACTGTACGTCACGGTAATCGAATCGACCGATGGAGACTTCATCGTAACGAAAAATGGAATCGACGAATACTTCTCGGACAGCTTTTAGTCTGTTCGCTGGTCGGTCTCGTGATAAGCCCTTTTCTCGATTTACACGGGCGCGACTGAGTCTCCCTCGTGCAAACACGAACGTATCTACCGCGCGTCTCCCGGGGGTTTTTACGAAGCGAGCAAATAATGCACGATTATACCTACACGTATATCCAGAACGGGCTGGACGGTTCAGCCACTGCCAAGATTATCGTTTCCAGCTCCGTATTCGTAGCCGTAGATGTGTATACCTTTCGAATATCGTTGGTTGTGTTAACGTGTACACTCGGAGATCAAAGTAGTTGCGGGCGGTAAATTATCGAAATCGATGGAGAAAGCACGCATACGAGGTACGAATACGGAGCTGATAGAACCTCGACGATCGACGTTCGAGGATCACGATCAGAGCAAGGATCAGAAGAGAGCCAACACGCGAGCTAGAGAAATTTTGCCGGAGATCGAGAGGGTTACGGAGAGAAAGAGCTCGGAGTAGTCTTTGATAAAATCTGTCGATAGTCGTAGCTGCGTCGCGTCATGTGCTGCGACGGATGTGAGAGAAAAAACTAGAACGAGTGTAACTTCGGCACAAAGACATCTCCAGCGGGTTTGGAATTAATCGCTTTCTTTCCCTCTTTCTCTCGTTTCTCGTACGAACGGCAATCGCGATAGTACGAAAGATGTATGACGAGGAAACGCGGCTAGAAAGGCAAACGATGAAAGAGAAAAGAGAGCAAATGAAAGAAAGAAAGAAAGAAAGGAAAAGAATATGAAGAAGAGCTATAAATGAAAACGTGGGCGTCTCTTGTCCTCCTCTCTCTCTGTGTTTTCCATAGGTCGACAAATCTAAACGCGTGCGGCGAGTCAGTCTCGACGCTGACCCGTTGCAGCCCGTTGAATCCGCAACTACCACCACCACCACCACAACCTCTTCATCAACCACCACTTCCTACGCAAGTAACCACCCCCGCCACTGCCACCTCGGAGCCGGTCCACGAGCAGGCCCCCCCGAACCGTGATCGTGACCATCACGCACTCCACCTCGATAATCGAGATTACGAGAGCGTGTTTATCATAGAGAGGCGGAACAGTAAGCCTAACCTCCGCTAGCCACACTGAAAATAAACCAAGTACTACCACTGCTACTACTAATACTGCTACTACTACTACTACTACTATTACTACTACTACTACTAGTACTGCTACTACTACTACTACTACTATTACTATTACTACTATCACTACTACAGCTACTACTACCATTACTACTACTACTACTACTACTACTGCTACTGCTACTGTTACTACTACTTCTACTAGTACTACCACTACAACTGCTACCGCTACTGTTACTATTGTACTACTACTACTACTTCTACTAGTACTATTACTACTGCTGCTGCTGCTACTACTACTATTACTACTACTACTGCTACTGTTACTACTACTTCTACCACTACTGCTACTACTACTACTACTACTACTGCTACTACTACTGCTACTACTACTACTGCTACTACTATAGTACGGCTACTACCATCGCTCAACTACTACTACTACGTACCCGAGACAACGGTTGCTCCCGAGACCACGAAAATAAGAACTCGCCGACGACATACATGTATGTGTTTGTGTGTATCTGAAACACCTAATTGCCAAACGATATGTCGATCGGTCAAACGATTCGATCGATACTCGTGGTTCGTCGTTGATCGATCGAGCGAGCAAACGCCACTTGCCGCTGGGACTTGTCCGTTACCAGTACTATCACTACTGCTACTACTACTATTACAACCTACCTACTGTACTATTACCGCTACTACTACTGCTACTACTACTACTACCTACTATGCGAGACTACAGCTCTGCAATGTTACCTGCTAGGACCTACTAATCTACCACTACTACCATCTACTACTATCTACTACTTAGGATGATTGTCATGACTGTAGATGAGATCAGCAATACAGGCAATACAGCTAGGAGTCACACTAGTAACATCCAGTCAGTACCCTAAATACCTTCGTTGGGCGGACTTAGGGAGTACATAGATACGAGACGAGAAAGACGGTAGATTCTAGTAGCTGAAAACGATAAATAATCGCTTAAACATAACGTGCTACTTAATCAAGACACATAGCTTCTTTTTCGCAATTGATTGAGGTTGGCAAACGAAGCTAGTCCTTGTCATTTTACGTAGATTGAAACTCTTTCAATATATCATGTACGTCGACTTTTGCATTTGTCGATGATCATTCTCGATCTCGCCTCTACAGTGATCACCGTACATCATAGATCAACTTGTTCGTTCACCTTTCATTTTTTTTTTTCTTAACTGCCAGTCGCAATGATACTTCACTCATAACTGTCGCTGTCCTTCTTTCTCACTGATACGTTTATTCACTCCTTTCTGTCATCTACTTTGCTCACTTGACTCACGATCACTCACGTTCACCCGACTTGTTCACTTGATTTTTGTCTGTCGTCTCTCATTGTGCCACTCGCTCAATCGATAGACGATAATTAAGATACGAGCGAGTCGATGGTTTAGCAAGATTAACCGGTTAAATGACGATTGTATGTAATCACGACGTAACAATGCGTATCGAAACGGACCCCGAAACCATCGAGATCGCTGTGACTACTTTTTTGCTCGTATATATTGAAACGTCATGGATTTCGCGCAACATTTCTGTATTCGTAGATGCACCGAACTGAGATAATTCTTATTAAAGATTCGATCGATAGCTTGCTTCATTTTTTAAAAGTGTCGCGGACCGACCCCGGTTAACACCCGGACATTTCGGGTACGGTTTCGGTGCGGCGAACGAAACGCAACGACGACCTCCCTCTATTCGCCGGATTCGGTTCGCGGCATTCACTCTCACCTTTAACCCCTTCTCTCTCTCTCTCTCTCTCTCTCTCTCTCTCTCTCTTTCTCCTCTTCACGTTACGATCTCGATTACACGAAATAACTTGAGCAAACGGGAGCCTTCGCGGGGTCCGCCCGTTTGCTTTTTCAACTCTTTCCACTCACGTAGCATGTCACGCTTCACCGAGCATGACGATAAAAAGAGATGCAAAAGTAACAAAGACAAAAGAAATGCAATGGAACCGTTGCGATAGTAATCAGGGTGCTTCCCATCGATCGAAATTTTAACCGAAACTTCTTGTATTCTTTTGTTGTTTCCAGTCTATCGATTTTAGACGAGCCGTAAAAAGACGCGATCACACTCGATCACACACGGACATAAGCAAAGAAACATAGGTAAGCCGCTTTCACTGCGGCTCTACCCTCAACTGCATTTAGACACGATTTTTCATTGTATTATTCATTGTTGGTCGTTTTTACACGATTATTCGTCATTGTACGAAACTTTGCTCTTTCCCCTACGATCGATGAACATTTTTGTCTGATTATGCTTAAATCCCCTCTTCCTCTACCATCGATCCGTTTTATATATTTGTATCGTTGCGCAATGATCTGTTGTACATTCTCTTTACTTGGTAATTTTCCGTGTTACCCCGAGTATTCCTTCTATTTTCCGTTCTCTTCTTTTCGCGGACGCAGTCATCCGACACCTATTTATCGTGTGTGATTTACGATTTTGTTTCGCCTTCTTTGTGTCTATTCCGTTGTGAACGCACGACGAAACGCAACGAGTTTTGGAAGAACGTGAGACGCGATCCCGACAGGAAAACGCGTTATCTATTTGCTCCCTAATATCACCGCCTAGAAGTAACGTTCGATTATTTAGAGTTATATTTCTTATCATTATCGCCATGATATTGTTTTTTGTGAATGTAATCGTTGTGTTACAACATTCTCTCTCCCCCATCTTTCCTTGCTGCCGGACCCGAAGGAGGAGAAAAGGTGACGAGTTTCGGAGCACCTAAATCCACGATTGCTATCACTAAAAAAAAAAATTGGGCAATGAAATCTAAAAAAAAAAAATATTGAAAAAGAAAAGAAAAAAAAGAAAGATCCACTCACTGGCAACGCCCACCTGCCCACGATCCACATCACGCCCGACCACTCGTGCACCGGAATGCGCATGCGCATGCCTTCCCCGCCTGCATCCATTATTCGTTATTATACGTATACGTAATTAATTCTCAATAATTATCTTGTACGTTTAACTTGTACGTCTGCCTTTACGTTGTTTTGTTTTCCTAGCTCCTTCTTTCCTTTTTGTTCGTGTTAACGTTGCGTATTTTTTACGTCGTTGTTGCACGTTTATCGCTGTGTATGACGATCGTTTAACATCGTCGAAGGAAGTCGATCGATATTCAAACTGTTTCAATATTCGACAGAGAATACTCTTGCGCCCGCCATGCTTCTTATTTGTCAGGGATAGAACCGAGTCGAGCTTGTCCAGACTAAAAGAGCGTTCCTTGTTTTCTAACGATCGAAATTTCGTCTCGATGAGCACATAGCGCTTCGGAATTCCTTCGACGGGGTTGATCGCGTCGCCATAGTTAACGGCCACCATTGCGAACTCTCTAACGCTCGTTCTGTCCTACCCGTAGACCTAGAAAAAGCCGAGTACCAGGTCTAAATCTCCTGCGGGAGATTCTGAACCCGGATACACCGGACTCGTGCCGCGGCCGACCGCTGGGTAAAATCTCACGCGCGGCCGACGGCCGCTTCGTGGTAGCAGACTCGGTCCTCAGCTCGGCGAACAACAGCATCCTGGACGCTTCGAGCAGCGACGACGGTGGATTCCTGCCGAAGCAGCGACTCAAATCGTCCTGGCGGCGACCGCTCGTCGGCACCAGTCAACTCAGCCTCAGGTCCGATGGTAGCGGCGTCTCCATCGGAGGGTTACCGCCGTCTATTCATCATCACGGAACGGTGAACTCGTTAGCTAGAATAGCGCCAGCAATCTGCACGATCTCGTCACCCAGATTCTTGGCCAGTTCACCGAGCGGGCCGCAAGTCCCCTGGACGCCTTTATACTTCAGCGATCTCAGTTCTGTCAGGCAACCATCGTCCGGAGAACGTTCCTTTCCGACGCCGCCCGATTATCTTCAGCTTCGTAGCGTGCACCAGCGATACAGCCAGGAGCTTCCCTCTTTGAAGGCGATCCACGCCGAGTCTAGGAGGTTCGTACCCGTTCAACCGTTGGCGACCTCTTCACCGCCTCAATCTGCTGGTAGATCGAGAGCGAGGCTGCCTCCTCGACACGCGAGACACGCGAGGTCTGCCCCGGAGCTGGCAGCGTCCCCAGACTTGGAGACATCGCCGGAGAGTAGGTCTAGCAGCTCGGGCTTCGGCAGTAAAAACACCTCGCAACAGAATCAGAGCTCGAGGAGCGGTAGTACAGTGGCCGAGTGGAGACCACCGCCTTACAGACCACCGCCGCCACCCCTGGTTGGCCGATGGTTGGAGCTTCAGGATCAAGCGAAAGTCGAGCACACGCACATCCAAAATGCCGTGGACGCTGGCAGCGTCGATGGACATTACGAGTTCGATCCTGTCTCGTGTACGCCGACCCCTACATCCGCCTCCACTCCGACCAGGGAAGAGAGGCCACCGGTGCATCAGATTCACACTATTCACGTGCCACACATTCACCAGGTGCATACGATTCATCATCAGACGCCGAGGTACAGCAGGGACAACATCGAGGCTAGAGTGCAAGCGATGAAGGCCGAGTTCCATCAGTTTCGACAGCGGCAAGCGAGGAGAAGACAGAGCGCGCATCTCGAAAGCGCCTGTTGACGGCACTGTTCACTAGTAACTAAGCTGCATTCGTTGGATTTCCATATAGTTCCATCATCGGATATCTGCTCCGATTCGTTGCTTCTTCGTCTCTTTCGTGGTCAATGGGAAACGAGAAGAACGCGTAACGAGAGACAGAACGCTCTGCGAACGAAGCAAATTCGCAAATCAAGACATCTCGAGAACATCGGAAGAGAAAAGAACGGAAGAACAATCTCGAAGGCCGCGGGCGAGCGATGAAGCGGACGAATCCCAGCAAATCCCTGCTGTGACGAAAGTTATGCAAACGCGATTCCAAGCGGACGTCGCCGTGATTATCATCGGAGACCAACTGTTAAAGCACAACGAGGATCATCGTACGCGATTCAAATAGGCAACTTCAAGTCAATTCTACCAGCTGGGCAACCATCTCTACAAAAAAAAAGGCTGTTACAAACGTCAGCTCAGGATACATAAATTTCACCAATGCGAACAACTAACGTAGTAGAACTGTACGTTAAGAAGTTACACATCGTCCGAGTCCGATCGTTGCTGATTTAAGGAAAAACGCGACGTACGAGACGAGTTCTCGTACCCCCTTCTCTCGTCCGACAGTCAAGGAATGTCACAAGGAGGATCGACGACGTTCCAGAGGATCCAGCGACGGAAGACGAAAGACGGTTCGAGCAGGCGGGGACGATTCGAGTTCGACGATCGTTATTGGTCATATCCCGCGTGTACTAACGACGCCTACGTCCAATTCGGACGACCGCGATTTTTAGCGTTACTAATATTATCGAGTAAAGAGAAAATCAGGCGGATGAGTTTCTTAGCGAATGGAAGTGCGAGGAAGAAGCCGGAGGACGTTAGGCCGAGAACAACTCGGTAGAGAACCGATTCCGTTCGAACCGATAACTAAATGTTCCCGCCCGAGGAATTAAGCAAAACGATTGGCACGGAACGTGAAATCGGATTTCAGGGGAAGAGAAATACCGATAAGACGAGAGACGGCATGATACTCCAAAGAAACTACACCGTGCTCCGTATATCTTTTAAAACGACACGTAAGAGTAACTTTAATCGTACACTGTAAGTAATAATTAAAGAAAAACAAAAAAAAAATGAAGCAAAAAAAATGAAAGCGAATGCGATGCAACTAAAAAAAGAAGATAAGAAAACACACAAGTAAGATAATCGAAGAATTACCACACACGTATTACATACATACATACATACATACATACATACATACATACATACATACACACACACACACACACACACACACACACACACACACACACACACACACACACACACACACACACACACACACACGAGAATCTAAGAAAAAAAATAAATTAAAAAGTTAATTATATCGATGA
Source organism: Bombus huntii (assembly GCF_024542735.1). NCBI lineage: Eukaryota > Metazoa > Arthropoda > Insecta > Hymenoptera > Apidae > Bombus > Bombus huntii. The sequence continues at coordinate 2,500,155 of NC_066244.1, forward strand.
GCAATGGACTCGAAAAGTGATATTAGGCCGAAGCTTGCCTGGAAATTGCTTAAGGACTCACTCGTACTGCACTGCCTGTTTAGGGTTTCGCTAGCGACCCAACATATTATCGGCACAATAATTTTTCTTAAGTAAAGTAAACGAGAATAAGTAACGTTCTTTGAATCTAGCCACGGTCTTGACGGCCACGGAGTTTGCGAACACGCGCGTGCACGCATTCCGAAACATCGAGAACTGCTCGCCGCCTTTTTCTCTCGCCCACCCTCGTCGCGAGCCCATTTTGCTCGGGTCGAGACTTTCGGCACGAACTTTTGCCATGCGAAGGCTATTCCTTCACGAACTGCCAGCGAACGACGACAATGGGACCGGCGACTATTTCCCCTCTGTCCGTTCCTTCCAACGGGAATGCGTTCGCGGCAAGAGCTCCTGTGACTGACAAACCAATATACATACGAAAGGAGATCGCGAATCGTGCACTCGCGTGGAAGCATCGCCGTTGGATGCCGTGATCCGTGCGTTAGAGACAAAAGAATTACACACGCGTACACACTCTTATCGACAGTACAAGACACACTGGCGACACATTCGCACATACACGCGTGCACGTGCAAATACACACACACACACACACACGCGTGCGCGTACACGAAGAGAGAGAGGACGAGCGAATGACGAACGAGCGAGTGCTGTACGAATGATATCAGACACGCGGCACACGTGCACACACGAAAAGCGTTCTTCGAGACCTACCTAATTCTCACCAAACGCATTGTATTAAATCATCTCGAGTCGAGGACGAAGCTCGTGGACGGCCCACAGAGTGTTCGAGGATGCAAATACGGGCTAACTTCGATCGAGTAGAACGCGACCTAAACGAATGAGAAAGATGTTAACGTATTCACCCGCGATACTTTACACGATAATTACAACGTGTTACTTCGATTTAATCGAAAGCCGCTTCTAACTTCTGTTTCCTCTTCTTTGGTTTCTACCTCCTCTCTTGTTAAATTTTCTTGATTACTTTCCGTTCAACTGCACACTACGTGCGAACACAGAGCAAAGCAACAGCTGCGACTGCGGAGCAATCGAATACTCTCGGGCCGCGGCGCCGCGCGATTTCCCCTCGACGTCTCAGCATTTTACTTTTTTTTATAGTACAAAACATTTATTTATACGTGCGTGTTATAAATACCTATATTATATAAATATAATAGCAAGGGCTCTACTCACGATTCAACTATACTTCGACGAAAAGCCGTATAGCCGACAAGTGCAAACGACGACGCGGACGCTGTCGAGGCAGGACGCTCTGTATAATCTCCGTTAAGATGTAACTGAATGAGTGCGGCGTGAGATGAGTGCTACATTATGCGATAGAGTGCGGGATAGAAGAGAAGAGTGTATCTGTTTGAGTGTATGAGCGTGCGTGAGAAAGAGAAGGAAAGAAAGAGTGCGGAATAAACGAACAAGAGAAGCGTATAAGATGGAAACAAAGAAAGAACGGAGGTGACGCTAAAGAGTACCAATATTCTAAAGTAATTCTAATGATTGAATTAATAATTTGATAATTAATTGATATTGTACATCGTAAACGACGTAGCGTGTAGCGTATTAATCAACGAGAACGACGAACGCAGCGACGATTAATTCGTTAAATTAATTACTATTACTCGGGATCGAAGCGACAGCGAGGAGAAGCTCGAGGAGCATGCATGATCGGGCCACGCCGCGATTTTTGAACTATCGTTGCTGTTGTATCATAATAAAATCGGATGTTAGAGGCGTGTCCCGATCAAGCCGTATGGTTCCCTGGTAGCAAAGAGTGGCGCACTGTGCACGCGGTACCGGTGATCGATAACGAGGACGCACTCTCAGCCGAACGAAAGGAACCGAGCAATCAATCGGTAATCTTTTTGTACGTCGAACGGCCATGATCGATTTAAATCATCCGTTGTTCCTTTCGCAGATCGAAGAGTCGAACTCGGCGAGATGACGCGGTACCGCGTAGAAAGCCGAAAGAGCAAATGTCTAGGCACAGGGAGAGGATCGGACCGTGGGTCGACGTTTTAACCGATCTTCCTTTACCCGTGTGGCCCTTTGCCTGTTTAAACGGTCGAGCAAAGAGAAAATACGGCGAGCGAAAGAAGAGAAAAACCAACCAATCGATATAGACATATAAGTAACGTGTAGATATATCATAGTTAGATACAACGATCTCAAGAATACGCGCAGAGTGTCGACGATCGCGATAAATCGAAAAGACGAGAGAACGAGACGGGGTGCCTTCGACGAACGGAGGTGCCGCCGCTAAAATTTCAGTGTAATCGTGCGGCAACAATAGGTGGCAATGCCACGAATATCGTCTAAAAGAGTCTGAGATTTAGCAAGGAATATATATGTACGTGTGCATGTATATAGAGAACGAGACAAAGGATACGACATAGAACGGGAGAAAGGATTAATGGTTTGGCGCGATCGCGTGTTAAATGAATAATATGGTTGAATCGTGAATTCGTTCGTGTAACGTTCGTCATCAACATTCATTATCGATAGCTTCGTTTTGCGTTTGTTCTTTTTGTTCCTGAAAAAAAGAACCGCTGTCCTCATCTTCTTCCTCTTCTGCATCTTCATCGTATTCATCTTTCTACTTCCCTATCTCCTTTCACTTTTCTACTTCTCATATCTACGTATTTCCATTTCTTGCTCTCCGTCTACCTCGAGTCATCGTCATGGCTTTCTTTTCGTTTGCGATTTATCTTAGTCGCGTTATTTATTTAGAGTTCGAGCGAGTATGAACTTACCGCCGGATGTGAATGAAATTAATTTAGGTATTCGCTCTTTACGTACCTGAAAGCCATCTGGCATAGCATATTTTTCAGAGTCGCGAGTGAAATTTTCATCCCTCGGAGCAGAACGTTTGCGAATCCACCACGTGCAACAGCTAATAGAAAGATATTCGTCGCGGTCGAGCTAGAGATCGCGCGAGATTGGATCGATCGGTTAGCAACTACGTTCAAAACGATCGCGTGTATTTACTTTCATACTACGTACTATGTTTCTCTGCGTTGCGATAACGTAAAATCGTAAAATATTTCGGAAAGTCGAGCCGTCGAATCGCGCGCGTAGACGGCAGGCTAGCAAAATGGCCAAAGAGACTCGAGGTCTCTACGATCGCGTACGTTTAGAGTTTACAGCGTCAGCGTCGCGCTACTATTATACAATGGCTCTCGGGTACTATTTTTCACCGGTATTACGATCTTCTCATTTCCATCACGGTATTCCGCATTCTTTCGAATAATCGACGCGAGTTTTCCTTCGATCGATAAAAACCGCAACGAATCGTGAACAAAATTTAATGATCAAGAGAGAGAAAGAAAGAGACGAACGTAGAAGGGACGGCGTCCTAGCGACGCTGCGCCGGTAGCAAGCGATCCGTTTTTCAAAATAAACGATCGTCGCAGTTCCAGGTACGACGAGAGTTTTCGAGTGTTCAAAGTCTATCGGCATCGAGCACACCGACGATTTCTAGGGCAACGTCCAACCGTTCGTTCAACCATACCCGTTGTTTTTTTTTTTTTTTCGTTTTACAAAAAGTCACCCTTTGATTTCCGTTCGTGGCAGCGTTCTTCAATCGCCGGATATGCATCCGCGCGCGTGCATCGAATATAATCTTCTTATCGTAACGTTCTTCTGTATCGTCTGTCTTCGCTACGTTCGCTTATATATATCGTCCGTTTTCTTGTTGCACGCGCGACTTCCAACCGAGCAACAAAATGAAAGAAGTAAATAAAAGAAAAGGAGAGAAATGAGAACGAATAGAAACGAACGAGAGGCGCGTTTTCGTTAGTCACCTTCGCGAGTGCTCGCTTTCACCTCCATTTTCCACCGTTTTATTGATTGACCTATGCTTTCTCGCGAACCTCCCCCCACGAAAACTCCAAGACGTACTAACCTAGGACAAATTGTAGACAATTTATTATCAAATAAAAGTGAAAAATAAAGCGACATTTGAAAGGAAAAAAGAAGAGAGTCTGTGTTGTGGGATATCTCTACGTTCACTCCAATCCCTTCTAGAAGTATGCGCGATACGTATGAGCGCACCGATCCGATTGCAACTCTAAACGCGTACACAAATAAATGCATATAGAAACTATACGATGCACTCGTCTGCACGAGGTCTATCGAGTAAAGTTCGATTTATTGATACGTTTGTAGGAACCGAAACGGAACGGGGATACTAGCTCCCATCCCGTCACACACGTACTAACACGTTGCCCGGCTTTTTAAAACGGAATACTATACCTATATCGATAGTGTATAATATATTATATTATCGTGTATTAATATAATATATTACGTTAGTATCGTATATAATATAATATATGCAATATACCATAGTTTATAACGTTCAAATTTAATAAATACAAACGTTATTTTAGAAATCTGCCTCTCGTGATACTTTCATTGCTAAAAAAGCGCAACGACCATCGCGGCGGCCGCGTGTCGTCGCGAAATACTTCGAGAGGTCCGTCAAATCGATCACGTCGAACGATCGCCATCGCTCGTCTCAAAACGCAATTGAATCGTCGTCGACCGAATTACCGCGTCGCTCCGTTTTCTTGGACGATCGGGGGATTTCCAGGAAACTGATGAAACGGAACCACTGGCCAAGGCAATAAGATCATTGCCAATTCGGCGTAACGAGGGCAACGTCCAATCGTTCAACCGAGAATGCTGTAGGTACGTATTTTTGTAGGCTGAGCGAAGAAACGCGAAATCTCGGTCTTTGTCTGTAATTTATGAAGACCGCGCGTATGACCGGCCATTAAACGCGCGCAGAAGGAACATTTGCGCAACGCGTCTACGGTACTGATTACCGGGAATTACTGTAATTTCCATGATTTCCCTCGATAACGTAGCGGGCGAAAAACTGGAGCGCTTCGTCGCGCTAACATTCCAACTCGACGCGTCTACATCGGCTAAATGCGTTCACGAGGCTTTTCGATGGTCTATTCGAAGAAAAAGAATTAAATACCGCATGATTATGCCGTGAGACAGCTGCGGCGGAGACGGTTTAGCTGCGAACTGACCTAAACGCGAGACGGTCGATGTGCAACTCCCATTTTCGATTTCCGAAGATTCATTGGTCGCATGGCAGGTGGACCAGGAACAAGTTGCTCCCTTCTATGGCTCGTCGATGAAATAATTCGGTCCGTATCATTATGGACGCATTTATTTCCAGTGTCCCGGGCACGTCCAATCCTGGATCGTGATCCATGCGAATGGATCCATTATCTCAACAGCGTGACAAGGCTGTGGGCAGTCTACTAATGCGGCAAGGGACGGATGTGACGTAATCTGAGGTCACCCACGCAAATGGCGCGCGGCTGTACCGGTGTGCAGCTTCGTCGTCGTTGTCGTCGTCGTATCGCTGCAATGACTCGATCGAGATTCGATTCGACCCATCTCTCACAGGAACATCCTCGTTTCAATTATTAGCTTTCTTTGCTTTCCCATTCCTTCGATCGCGTCGTCTCTCTTTGCGAAAATATCGCTCGATCCGCCCTTGTAGCGAATTTAATCGGTAAATCTAGTCCGCAGCGGAAAACGATAAAGCAAAGACAAAGGTCCCATAATCGGTGGAAACCAGAGACGCACCGATTACCAAGCCAATGGCTTTAATCGAGCGAGAGAATTACTGTCGGAGATGGTGAATTTTACGCCGAAAAACGGACCCGTGAACTCGACGAACGTGACGCAATAGTAAATATCCGTTGCCGGAAGTCGGCGTCTTCGTTACGAGAGCACCGCGAGACGTAATTACGCTGTGTAGGCGGATAAATAAAAGAGATCTCTGCGACAACCAGCTACACCTATCGCGCTAACCTTCTGCTACTTACGTTCTCTTAACGCAACTACGTTCCTACGAAACGTCAAAGCGTTCCTAAATTTAGAACCATTCGCAGGCTGAATCGGATGTCTCTATAAATGGTCGTTCATATCTATGCAAGATCAGGTTTGACGAACCTTTAATCTCCGTTTGGGCCTCTTAACTACACTCGATCCAGCTTCAGATAAGAAAGTGTGGCACTGAAAGAACGGGATTCGTGCCAGACTGAATGGACAAACTCTCCCGCCAGGCGATGAAAGAACAGGGCGTACTTCGCGAGTACAGACTACAGAGTACGATAAGAGAGAATTAACTGGGTGCAAAATTTGAAGGATCCTAGATAACAAACGATAGATAGATAATGTGCGTAGATGAGAGACGATGATACGAGGCCATCCCTTGTTCCCATAAAATCATCCACCGATTGCACCTGACTCTCGGCTTCTCCCACGGAACGGATTAATCATTTTTCTGGCGCGCCCCCCGTTCGCGTGGTGGGTGTGCCGGTTAATAGGAACGGCGCGGCGCTAGAGAAGCCCGTACAACTAGAAACCGCGAACGTAGAATCGTCTGGTACCCTGCGGATCTCCCTTCTCTGGACGCTAGTAGCATTACCCCTTCCCAATTGCACAGCTCGTTACCGCTTCTGTTCGGCGTCGTATCCGCTTGGATTGAGCGAGGCGGAGCGATTACTTGGTTATCACCACAACCACCGAAGCATTCGGTGAGCGAACGTTCCACGGTGGATCAGCTCGGCAGGCCGCATCGATCTCTCGGTACCACTCGATCTCGTGGCTTTCAATAAAAGACGTCAACATTAAAACCGCTGCAACCAGATCGTACGGAGAACGCGTCGGGATAAAAACGCTAGAGGCTCGATTTCGAGTGACTCGATCGACGGATCGAGAAGTACGGATGTTTGGTAGAAAAACACAGTGCTGAACATCTCAAGGACAAGGCAAAGAGTAGGAAGAGAGAAGTAGAAGGGAGGCGGTGGATGTGCTGACGTTGATCGAGCCAGAAGTTCGATCGCGAAAGTGTCGCGTGTCATTTAACCGTCGCAGGTGGTGGTCGATGTTTAATGAGTGTCAGTGATGACAGATGTATTTTGCTGCCGTGTTTCGAACGACGTCATCGTCGGGCGCGAGGTGTAACTTGCTTCTGACATTGCGTCCGCGTACTATCGCCGGAAGGCAGCTACGAAAACGGTGAGAATTCATCGTAACAGCGATCTTGGATAACCGAAGAAAATGTCCAGGGCGATTGGCATTCACCAGCTGCTGGCCATCTTCCTCTGCTACCAAGGTGAGTCGCACGTCCCAACGGGAATCTTTTTCTTCTCAACATTCGAGGCTCGTTGATATCGAACTTTGCGTCGATTTAATTGGGACTCGCTTGACGGTCGCGCGTAATACACCAGAAAATTAACCAATTTGCGAAAATTGACTCGATCCTATATTGTTATTTATCACGCGATGTTCTCGCCAACCGCGTCGACTGTTCACTCGCTTATCATTTGCTGATTCGCGTCTCTATTATTTTCAGCATTCGGCTTGATACTGGAGGAAGAGAACGAGCCGAATTATCTGAACGCAGGAGTTGGAGAGTACGAGGTGTTTAATTGCGATTTGGACTTTCCACACGAGACTCCGATTCCCTACATTCTTCAATGGAATCGTGACGTAAGTGCGACAACATTGATTTCAAAGTATCGTCGATTTCATCTAGTAGGTTTCATCTCGCCGTATGAGATACGAACAACAAGGACAGAAACGATATTGCTCAACTTCGATAAACAATATTATTCCTCTCAAGATGCGAAAATCTCGACTTGTTTATTGGTTACGTGGTTTGTGGTTACCAGGGGAAGATGAAACTTGGACTCGTCCAAACGCATCGATACCGGTATCGCTCGGTATCGTTCTTGATCCTTCAAGGAAATTGATAGCTCATCTCAAGGAGATAACTTATACTCCCGTTATAATGACTCCTGGTCTTCGTGTAATTTAATCAAAATAATAGAAACATGGAGGTTAATTTATGCTTCGTCACTGAGGCCTGATCCGGTTATTCTAACTCGATGCAAAGTAGAAAAAACGAGATCTACATCGATTAATCCGTCCAATCGAGATTACGTCTACCAGAGAACAGTCTGCGCTTACGTTCAACCACGTAGAAAAGTGTTGGCTCGAGGTCGAGTAGGTGATTCGGTTTCTTCAAGAAATGTATTCGATCTGTGTGGGAAGCCCGATATAGTTTTTCGTGACTCCGAGTCTCGATTTCGAGGCATCGCGCAATATTCCGCGGATACGATGTTAATGCGGTTGCAGTTGCACAATTTTGTGTTGCAATCTTTCCATCGTGTGTAAATCCTCTCGATCGACAAACTTTCTTAACTTCTATTCTGTAGCAAGAATGCCAGAGTCATAGGCGTTTGTTTTTCTGTTTATACATGTCCGATCTTTTCGTTAACTCTCGTCGTCATAGATCTAAATAGGAAATTTCCAAAACTTCACGAGAAATCGTGTCGGTTGACTGTTACCTAATGTAAAATACGAACGAAGCGAGCTAAACGAAATCCTTAAAGCAACATCGATTGATCGTGTTGATTTCCTGTTAACGGCGAAGAGGCGTCGTTCTTTCGCGGATGTTCCATTGGAAACGCGTGCAGCCGCACGCCGGAAACAGATTGAGCGTCGCACATGGCTACCGCATGAAATCAAGTGGAACTTAACCTGATTGGTCCCTGCGTCGATGCGTATGCAAAACAGGTGTTCGGTCCCTCTCTGTCTGTCGAACGTAGTAATTGGAGTACGGGACGTAAGGTTGCATTATATTTAGTCACGGCGAGTCCGCGACACGAGGGGTCCAACCAGTGGGTCACTGCTAACGCATTGTCAGACGATTAGGGACGATTAGCGGCCTTTTCACCAGCCTCGTTTTGACCGCCAGCGTTCCCTAAGTTCCAGCGTTTTTCATTTTTACGAGCCGCCGACCGTTTCTTCTTTCAAGGATCACGTAAATCTCTGACTTCGTAACGCGACTTCCGTCGTCTCGTGTTGCACTTCTTTTCCAGTCCTTCTAACGTTAACGCGATCGAGCCACGGTTATGAAATTGATTGTCTACTGGCTGGCCTCGCAAACGTAATCGCACGTCGGAAGTCAAAATAGATCGATAGATTAGGTTTAAGTCACGTCTGCAGCGTTGTTACGTTTCGTCCGTTAGCGATTACACGCAGGAAGAGAAATTGTTCACACCGACGATGAACAATCGTACGGAGAACCGTGACTATTGGCCGCGTACATGACGATGGAGGAGGAAGCTGTTAGGGACGCATCGTCGACACGAATCATCCTCTGATACCGGAAGAGAATTTTAATACCGAGCAATCTGTGATCGTTCCAGGGTCGAACGATCTTTTCATGGTACAACGGATATCCGTCTGTGGGACTGGGCTACGAGGGTCGCGTTCATCTTTTAGAAGATGCCGTGAACCGCGGATATGGACAGGGCAGCATTAATCTCACGAATATTCGTGAGAGCGATCAAGGATGGTACGAGTGTCGGGTGATCTTCCCGAACAGAACGCCTAACTCCAGGAACAATGGAACGTGGTTCCACCTCGCTATAGATGGTAAGGTCGCGCACTTTCTTGCATCCGTTAATCGGCTAATTCGATAACACCAAGTGGTGAAGGGAATTAACGCAGTTAAACGCCGACTGACTAACCCTGAGCACTAAATTGGGTCACGCTGGACAACCAACGCTAATGCCGCGCTGGACGAAGCAGAGGCTCGTGACCGTGAAACCGTCCTGGATTTCCGGCAACGAGGAAGTAAACGTTTACACCTAATTTCACTTTTCATACGTCATTCTAGTTTTTTAAGCCTCGTTCGGATTCCAAAAAAATTATTTCAGTCCAAGTATCGGGAGACGGAATATACGAAGTTTCGTTTCAACTCATCCCGCTTCGTAGCGCAAGATGATTCACTCGTTAACTCAGACGGAATTCTGCTTTTTACCGCTAGAGTTCTGTTGAACGTTAATAAGGAATTGAGTCATCGTGCGCATTCGCAGCGCAGTTGATCGCAGTAGAACCAATCGCGAAATTAAGTGGCCCTCGATAGACCATACGCGGATACGTGGTTTTGCACGCAGTGGCACGCCCTTTCCTAGAAAAAAAAAAAACAGAGAAAGAAACAGAAAATAAAGGAACGGAAAACGGTAGCGTAGCGAGAAAGCGTTTCCGCGGTTCGCCACTGAAAGAACATAATGCCTCTGTCACGCACCGAATCGAAATAACACTTACGTTATTGTGCACACGATTCACGATGGCAAGCGCGCCGATTAACCATTACGAATGTGCACTAGATCGATTAACACGTTGCAATCACTGCGATTAAAGCGAATTAACCGATTCGAAGGATTAATCCCGCCTATTGCTGGCAGACTAAAACCAAACGAAACGATGTAATCCCGCTGATGCTTACTAACCTGAAACTGGGCAGACTCGTTAAATCGTTCAACCCAGGTGCGTCGCCGTTTCCGACGTCTGTTCCAGGCGAGACTTTGCTGGCGGTCCCGCCTGTCAACAAGACGGTAATGGAGGGTGAGTCCGTTAGTTTCGATTGCGTCGCCAAAGGAGAGAAGTCGGTCGTAAACTGGTTCCGCGAGGGCGTGGAAATTACAGCAATCGAGGTAACATTTTTTGTCGATCGTGGTGTAACACAGGGTGTCCGCAGTTGATTTTCGACCGATTTATAACAGGATCTTAGAAGGAGAGCGTCCATCGCCGAGAATGGAACGCTGACCATCAACGCGCCTGCCATGGGTGACCTTGGGGAGTACACCTGCATGGTGACCGGTGAAACTGGAGACCAGCAGAGCGCCTCGGCCTTCCTCAACGTACAATGCAAGTATTCTCAGACGATCCCTTCTGTGCCAACGAATTAGACCTCGAGATCTATAGAATCGAGCGACACAAATGCGCCTGCAATTGCACACGTAGCGATATCAGAGGGTGGAATACCGCACGAGGCCATGATCGCACACTTTCGCCCAGGAAATGAAATAATAACATGAGCGGAATAATGGGAATTACCGACGAGAACAACCGACGATAACTGCGCGGTAATCAAGATCTCTGCGGGCGAAAGTGTAACGAGCGTGGCTCGCACCAGAATTTTGTTCGACATTCCCTGCTTTATTATGGGACCCGTGACTCTGACCTGTGCTTCGTTAACGAAGTATCGTTTGACGTTTCAGACAAGGCGAAGGTTATATACGCTCCCCGGGAAGTCTATCTCCCGTATGGAAAACCAGCCCTCCTGGACTGTCATTTTAGGGCAAATCCACACCTAACGAACCTGCGTTGGGAGAAGGATGGATTTCTTTTCGATCCTTACAACGTTCAAGGCGTCTTCTACAGGAGAAACGGTTCTCTGTACTTCAGCAAAGTGGACGAAACTCATTCCGGAAGTTACACTTGTACACCGTACAACGAACTGGGCACCGACGGGCCGAGCCCCTCGATCACCGTGGCGAGTATTTCCCTTTCTTTTTTCGTTACATATGTACAATTGTAACATAATTGCAATTGAATGAAACGCAAAGCTTTTCACGAAGCCGGTCTGAAAATCGTTGACCCCGAAAGTGGCATAGAAGAAAAGAGAACAAGGCAATGTCATCATTGAGACCATTGATCGTTGGCAGACCAGTGTTAATCGTTCCTTTATTTTCCAATTGTCAACTTTTAGAGGGACACAATTGCCGGCTCAAACGGCTCGCCCTTGATAATTCTCGCTCCTAATTCGGAAATGTCGTTTGATAGGTGGTGCAAAGGCCGCCGGTGTTTACAGTGACCCCACAACACTTGTACATAAGGAAATTGGGAGAGAGTTTGGAGATACCCTGCGACGCTAGGGATGGAGATCAATCACATCGACCGTCGATCGTTTGGTACAAGGTACGTTTCATCGATGACCTTTCATTTTCCTTCTCAACTAATCTCGATTTCTGCAACAGGATGGTTCGCCAGTACCACCGGGAAACAGAACCATCGTGATCGGTGGCAATTTGACGATCGATAGGATTCAAGAACAGGATAGAGGACTGTATCAATGCGCGGCTAGCAACGAAGCTGCAACCGTTGTTGCGGACACGGAATTGATGGTATTGAACGTTCCTCCGAGAGCACCGTACAATCTAAGTGCCAACAGCAGCAATAACGCGGTCACGCTGACTTGGGTGCCAGGATACGTGAGGCCCAAGATGGAGTATTCAGTTTGGTAAGTAAAACTTTCAAAGTATCGATGTGATATCGTTTACAACGTTACACAACTACTTATTCTCGCTAACAGGTATAGACCAACAGATACCACGGAATGGAGAACGATGAAGATCGTGTCTAGGAAAATCACCGAGGCCACCGTCAACAATCTAAATCCCGGACGCGAGTATGAATTCATGGTGCTTAGCCAGGACAAACACGGAGACGGGATGTTTAGTAAAACGTTGCGTATTTTCACACAGCCAAGTACGTACCATTCCATACAATGCGATACTATTGTACGCGAGACGTACAGATTGATATCGGGCAAATAAATTTCAGGTTCGATAGACGAGAACTCGGCATCGGAATATCGTAGTCCACCAGGTAGGCATACTTAAGTCTACGCTTTTTACCTTTCTACACTTTGCGATCTTATCGAAACATTCTTTATTTAAAAGACGACCGAATGGGTCCGCCGATCAACGTCAGAGTACAGGCCACCGTACAGGGTTATTTAGTCACCTGGGAACCCCCTGCCTACGGGAAAGAGCAAGTGAGACTATACGCTGTTAGGTGGTTCCGAGGCCCGTCCGAGCAACTGTACGGAAGAGCAGAAACGACCGACACTTACTACCTAGGTAATTGTTGACCTTCGTTTGTTAAATAGCACTTTCAATTTGTCGCGTTATATTTAATATTTCGGACAATCGTTGCAGTTAAAACCTTAGAAGAGGAGAGCTATTATACGTTCGAGGTGGCCGCAATGTCGATGTCGGACGACGTGGCCACAAGCGAGCGCGTCAGTCTCGAAGTTCCAGCATACCGTAGGAACAGGGCGATTTCCATGGGAATAGTGGCGGGCATCGGATTTTTGGCAGCAGCCCTGGCTGCCATATGGTGGGCAAAGAAACGTTTCTGTCAGTCATCGAACGAGAAGTAAGGGATGCCCATTGTGGAATGACCTTAAGCGCGTTTCAAGTGGAAAGCTTTCGGCAGAGAATCGAAAGTCAACGCGCGGGCGCAGAAACGAACTTCCCTAACGTAGCGATATCGATAGTTGATACAGTACGATGAATTTCGTTTTTCCAAGTGAATCGCTCGTCGACTCGCGAAATTGTAATCGTTTCTATGTAATATATTATCGATCGCGTAGATGTATGGGAGGTGTAAGATCGAGGCGGCAATCATTCGATGTTGAAGAGTTTCGTATGTGGGACGGTTTGATTTACTGCGTTTACGTATAAGTTACTACTACGAGTGTTCTTGCATTGCATCGTGTTACATTATGTATCGTTTAAAAGCTTTATTAGATAAGTGCACGTTTATTAAGGATTAGATACGGCATTTGGCCGTTATTTGGCCACCAGGCCTCGAGGAACGTATGGGTTCTTAACCCGTCAAAAGCATCCAACGTGTCCCAGTCTACCAGGTTAAATGATTCGGCTAGGACTATATTTACGTATGTATACATCCGAAACGTTTTTGTATTGTAAATAAATTGTGTCGATTACTATGCACCATGCCTCTGACATATTCCTTCGCGACTATCACACCGTTTGTATAATCCATGATACAGGACAAGCACTGTTCGAAATTGTTTGGACATGGCTGACAATCGGCTTACGCTAACTGCATATTTTTGTCTTCACACGGTCAGGGACACGAAATGCGGAGGTTGTTCTTGCGACTGCAGGACCTTGGCGGGTTTCGTAAGCAGCTGAACGATAGTCGATGATCCAGTGGAAGATAGTGTTTCAGTGAGAAACGATACTGGAACCCTAATGTCGTGATACTCTGGTTAGATTCCGTGTAAATGCGACTGTATTGGTGAAAAAGTGTCGAGATTATCTGATTGCGATCTGCATTACGTCTAATCCGAATGACTTGATAAAATATCTACTACAAATTGAAGTTCCGTTACGATACAAATAATCCTTAGATAAGATTTCGTTGCGTAACGGTATACGGATGATGATCTCGAAAAAGGAAGTTTTAAAAGTCGTTTTAACCCGTCACGAAATGGAACCGTAGAGATTATTCGAGAACGGATGTACAAACACAAGTCTCTGGGAACCTCGACCGTTCTTATCCCTATGAATTATGTATCCAAAAAGAACACTTTTGCCCGCCTCTTTTTACTCTGTAGTTCTCGAGATATCGGGTGAATTTGAACAGTTGAAAAATTCCTATACTTATCTACTCCAAACAAGTCTAGCGCTTGAGATTGGAAGTCGAAAGTAAAATTAAAAGTTTCTATCTGTAAAAGTTGTAGACACACGTGAATACACTCGAGATCGCTAATCCCGAAAGATCAATACGTGTCATTACGTCCACTCATTTGATAACGATCCATAATCGCTTATCGTAATGAACGACGACAGACCATCTAATAGATATCCAATTTTATTTGATCGCTAAAACAGGTACACTGTGATCGATTTCGACGCAGTCGAGCCTCAGTGAATGTCTGTTTTAGTGCGCGTACTGCGCTAGTTCGGGCGATTCGTGGGCGTACACGGTAATGATTAAACGAAGGTTTCAGACGAACAGTGTGTTCCACAGGCAAAGGAACGGGTGAACGCTCGAGGCATGGTCGGAATTAATCGCAACGAAATTGCCGGGTTAATTAACAGACAGAAGCCGCGTTCTTATGGCTACTCTTCGCAAACGATGCAGACGGATCCGCTTGGCAATGAAGAGATCAGCTGCTTTGAACCGGATCAGACAGGCGGAGGGGTTAGACGGGGCGATCAGGCACTTCTGTGGCTTACTACCTGTCGCGAACGTAGCCCCTTGCCTCCTTTGACACGCTCGACTCCAGTTTTAGGTCGAGTGTCGTTCGAAACACTTACGTACTTACGTATAGTCAACCGAGTTGATCTCGGTATCATGGTACATCGCGATTCGTTCTCTTTTCTTTCGAACATGTACCACGGCGAGAATTCGATTGGCGTCGGTCGTCAAGATTTAACGATGTAAAATAAGTCGTGTGTCTCGTTCGAAGATTGTTTCCCTTTTCACACAACTGCATCGGAAGATAAGATATCAGCAGCGTCGACTATGCTTCAACGCCCATGGTAAATAAATCTTCACCACGTTTTTCATGCACCGTGTTTCTCAAATATGCTTCGGCATATCAATTCGAGTTGCTCACGCGTTATCAATCTGCGTGACAACGAGGAAAATGTTGCGTATGGTTGACAAAACGTATTTCGATAAAATATTCAATAAAAGGACCATTGCATAACAGCCACGTAAGGCATTGGTCAATCACGTGAGGTCAAGATCATCCTGTTAGCCCAAATCAGCTTCGACGCATTGAGCATCTGAACTTTCCTGCAAAAGTAAGTTGCCTTCATATTATTCAACTGTCCAGGACAAACGAGTCCGACTAATTGATTGAATTGCGTTTGCATCGAAAATTGAAACGTTCGTGTGGAAAGAATGGCGTTCGTTTCGAAAATCGATTTTGTACGTTAATCCGTTTTGAGCAGCGAAAAACGGAGAGGGCAATTACCGACGAGCACTCGTACTCCATATCCGCGACTTTTACGAATTACTTCCTTTTATCGCAAACGCGCTTCATTCGCAACACGTGATACGTGTAATGATAGCGCAAGCACGTGTTATAATTAGTTGACGACGAAACCACCATTGGATTGGTTTCGTGGGCCTGCGACGCGGTTTGGAGAGAAGCCAAACTACTGCTCGATCATAGGATAATAGACCTTGTCCCTAGTATATACGAGCGAGCGATTCGACGTCGCTTTTAAGAGGGAGAAAATTCTTCAAGAGGTTTCGAAGGAGTAAGGCGGGATGACGAGGGTCCGAATTGGTGAGCAAAGGAGGGAAGTCTCCCTAAGTGGAGGGGATGCGGCCAATAGTCACATTATATGCAGCCTGTTGATTCATCGGACGCGGCAGTAACAACCGTGCTGTATACAGTATCACACGTTAGAGTCGAGGTGATTGAGCTTGGTCTATAATCTCGTTAAAGTTATCGTCATTTCTTGACTGAAGAAGTCTACGTCTAGATCGTGGACAGTGAAAGTAATCGAACGTACACTGTGGACTACGTGAAATAAGTAAGTCAATCGCATATTATCGCCACGTTTTATTCACGTTTGGAGATATAGTAGTCGGTGTTTGTGGGAAGATTACTCATCTTTCGGAGTCTCAAAGAGCAATGTTGCGTGGCAAAGCACAGTTCCATATTAACATTCTCACAAGATGTTCCGATTAGGCTTTGCGTCGTGTTAAGCTTATTTTTCGTTCATTCGCGTCCGTGAACGATCGTCCTAGCTAAAATAATGTGAATCGTTTTTCGAGAGGATAGAGAATAGTTGGTTTAAATTTAATCGGTTTACACGTGTACCGTGATATCCGTCTAATATAAATATTTATTTCTAAAGGAAACATTACCTACTGGTTGACGAACAACAAACATACGTGGAACGTCGAACACGTACAATGAAAATCCGCGATTGTAACGATCGTCGTAACCGTGATAGTTGTCGAGGCCGCTTCATTCATAATCCGCGAGACCCTTGCTCGAAAAGAGGCAGAAAAATCAATGATCCCATTGCTACTTCTATGTTATTTTTGATCTATAAAGCAATGCGCGCGATACTGCACGTTGATGGACGTCGATGCGCGAAAAAGAAATTCGGTCGGGAAGGAATTAAAGGTCAGGAGATATCGATGAACGAAGAGGAGACGGTGGCAGTCCATTGGCGCTTCCAACGATAAGAACACACTCGTTCGCGTCTTTTGTCGGAACAACGCGGTGGACACCACGGGACGGTGAACCGATAAATAACCTCCCATTACTCGTGCTCCTACATCAATACGATATGGACGGATACGAGCGGATACGCGACAAAACGTGCGACTAAACCTCCGCTATCGTCCCTCTATTTGTTACGCCCAATCCTCGTGTTTAAGTTCGAGATTTTATAAAATTTTCCAGCCTCGCGAAACCGCTCGCGGATATGATTTCGAGTACGCGCTGTCATGCGACCGTAAATAAATCATCTCATGACGAAAAATATACGTGCATTTGTTACAAATTCGTTTCTTATATGAATGCAAATGTGACCCCTTTTTTCCCATTTTTTTACAAGTAACGCTAAGGTGATAACGTTGACACAATTAAAAACGGCAATGTAAAAGCATCCGGCTAAACTAACAGTAAACGTAGCTGTATGACACAAAATTCATGGGATCACGTGGGTCATGGCCAAGCATATCATAAAAATCTGTAATATATTGAAACCTGGCACGTAATTTTTACTCGCTTGATTTTTCACGAATTCTGTACAAAGATTATCGACAAAAAAAGATACTTGAAGTTAATTGCAACGCTCGGGAACGATTTATTATTGCGATTGTCTCGTAACATTTTATTTCACAAAAGACGCATGCATTCGGATAATAAAATTATCTGGAGAAAACGCAGTATCAGCGAAGCTGTCAATTGCATGTTTTCACGCCGAATCGCTGTATATGTATCGTGGTACGAGTTACAACTTTTAGGATCACGTTTCAGAATCTCGTCGACTATTCAAACGTTGTCGTGACATATATATTTTCCACCTCTTCGTTTTCGAAAAAGCCGATGTTCTTATTTTACTATCGTCAATATCTGAATAATCATTTGCATAGATCAAGTATGTAAACACGTGAACGGGAATACGCGACTCTTCAAACAAAATCTCCGATGCGTTTTCTTCGCGATTAGCGCGATCGATCATTCGTTCCGTATTTTTTTCTGAGTTACATAAATTCATTAAACCTGGATTACATCATACTGTTTAATATCAGAACAGTCAAAGGCGGATTATACGTTACGTTTGTTACGATGAAATCATCGTGTGGACAAGTTCGAGCGCCCAACAAATTAATAAAGTAAAGTAGGTCAAAGATGAGCCAAAAGGGAATAAAAAACGAACGACACGTGGTGACGTAAAACAAGAGGTCTACCCAAATCGTTCCACGAAACTCTGCAATTTATACGACACAATATTATTGGCGAGTTGCTTCTTTCATTTTCTTAACAAAAAAAAAGGAGGAGCACGAACTAAATCGTTTTCGAGCGTTATTCACCGATAAACTTTGCCATTCGGATCGTCGGAAAAGGCAAATTGCGGTAGGGTAATGCATCTTATGACCTTCTTCCATACTATAATTTAGGTACCATAACCCAAACCTAACCAAAACCCGAGAGCTAAACGTTCGAGCAACCGTTTACATTACTCTTACTGGCTTTACGATCCAGACAATCACGTTCTCTCGCAATTTACAAAGTGGCAAAGTCATCGTTTCTATGGCCCAAATGAGAAACATGTCACGTAGGACGTAGATGGCAAACGTATATACGTGATGTATGTATGGTTAGACAACAAGACGAAAGAGAGCGTGGAAAAAGTGGCTCGGTGACTGCCTGATTAGATAGGTTTTATCTTGTTTCAGGCTTCGCGACGTAGAAAAACACATAACAGCCGGAAGAGTGACCGGGTGTAGGTCTAATCGGCGAACACATTGACCGCGGCCGTCGGAGGCACACATGCTGAGAAGTCAAGAAACGATTTTCCGCGTACACAAGCTTCCGTCATCATGAGGCCTTGGACTAGCAAATCTCTTGGCCTTGGTCTTTTCGGCGTCCTGCTGATCGTTTCTGGCACGGTCCTCTATTCCTCCTCGTCAGCAATTTTTCATTACATTCTGCAAAAGGTGGGTATCAATGGATCATTGCTCGTCGAACCGAGCATTTTAATTTACATACACGTTTCGCATCTAATTTGCATAATCGTGCAGACAGTGACGCAATTTCGTTCGTTTTTCGCGATAAAGTATATCGATCTGAATCGTTTAAACAAATGAAGTGCGTCTTGGTGCTTTTATGATTACCACACGCTACAACAACGTGACTATACGTTTCTCCGTCGTTATTGCCGAGATAGTTTGGAATACTATTTATTTTCATCAGAGACTAACGTAAAATATAGTCGGAACGCTTGATTCTTCCTGCGCGAGAATTGGTCGGATAGCCTCGCGATTCTGGGTTATCTCGCGATTCGTTTAACTGACTCGATTTTATTTCTATATCGTTTATATGCCCGATTGTCGGCACAGAGGCTCTCTGTTTGTCGAAAGCTTTCGTCATAGACAATCTGCACAAAACGGAATGAACAAAGTTGTCTAGTAGCCGAGATTTTCTCGACGACCGCGGTCGGGATGAAACAGGCTAGTCGATAGTCTCACTTGTGTCTCGTCGTTGTTCCCAACACGATTGGAAAAGTGGTTGATTGTTCACTGAATTGACATATCTCTTTAGAGTTACACTAGACGTATAATTTTTCGTTGCGAAGGAACGTGCATAGTGTACGATTCGGTTGCAGACCTATTTACGATCATATTACACTTTTGTGGGACGCATGCTTCGTTTACGAGCAAATGACTGATTTCATAGCGATTTAACCGATTTCATAGCTGAGTGGATCTAATGAGCTTTGATACTATACGTAATGATACTGCTACGATAAAAGTTAATTCTGTTACCAGGAAATGCCGCTGACGCCAAGTTCCAAAGCGTTCGAAGTATGGAACGACACGAGTAGCTTGCCGCCCATGTATTTCAAAATTCGGTTTTTCAATTGGACTAATCCAGAGGAATTGAAGACACCTGGAAAGAAGCCGAACCTCGAAGAAGTTGGTCCTTACGTATTTCGGTATGATTCGTCGAATACATAAAGCTTTCGATTTAACGATCTTCGCGGAGGCGTCGAGGAAACGACAAATTTCGAGTTAACGCAGCATTTGCACTGATAATAACGAAAACCTCGATGCAGTAATAACAGGAACATGACGTCGTCAACGGGACACGGTATTCTCTTTTCAGCATCAATTAAATATCAGGCTTGTTTCGTGCTGTCACGGAAATCGAAGAATCGTTAGAAAAAAAAAAGCGACGGTGTGATCAAAGCGGAAACTGTTGCGTAACATTGAATTGCCACTCAATACAAACTGATACTAAACACAGTACTTATAATCACGAAAATTACAAGTCCATCTAGATGTATCGATGACGCAAATTGGCTGAATTTGCGTTCATATCGAATAGAAATCCCACGTCGATACGTCGAACGCGAGAAGGAGGCTCGAAGTCACCTTCCACGAGGGCACTCTTAATCGGCGACCTAATCAAGATAAAAAACGGGCATACTATTTAACCTCGCGGTATTGACATCTTAATGAACGGTGAAAACTCGACCGGTCGACGGGTCACCAAGCTAGCGTAGGAAGATCTAAATGTTACACAAAACAATTGCCCGTTTAATTGCTTTCTCTCGATGGTACGTGAACGAGCGCGAACCAGGGCGTGACGATACGTGGTTCGTGCAACCTTTGGCAATCGGGTTTTCATCAATTCGGAAATTTTCATCGAATAAAAATGAATAGCAAATGAAATGAGTCGGAGTATGCGTTAAAATGCCAGATTTCGGCCTGTGGAATGCAAGCGCAAGTATAATTCAGTCAAAACTATATTTAGAAACATGCAACAAGATGTGGAAGCGATTTGATTCTGGCGCAGATTGGCATTTTAGTTGGTCGATCGCGAGACGGAAGTAATTGGCCGATTTGATTGCAACGAAGTCATCGAAAAGGTCGACGCGTGAGCTTCTCCTTGCTTGTCGTTGATTTCGCCCTAATCTCGAGACGATTACATAACAAAGATTGCGCTGCTAGCAATAAGCGAAGATTAGACCCGCTGCAAGGTGCATCCGCGAGTTCATACACTTAGCGGGCAGCAATTGTCGCGTCAAATCTAATCAACGAAATGTGCAAGCATATGTAGGCTAAAGCACCAAATCACGGCTCTCTAATCACGAACGTATCGCTTAATTGAAGATCGCTTGGCAGCCACCACGACTTGGAGCAACACGCGCGTAACTATTGCCATTTACCCGCCTGATTTCCGTGCACCGGATAATGCTAGGACAACACGTTATTATTTATCCTGCTTTGTTATTATTTATTTCCGCTTCGGACGATAAGCAAATAGCGTTATGGAAACGTGTAACGCGTTCAAACGATTCCAAATTGAGCGCTCTCGGAAGAACGAACACTTTTTATTGAAACTTGCTCGACAATTTGCAACTAACTGTCGTGATGTAACTCGATTATAAAAAGCAGCAGAGAAAATTATACCCATCACAGATAAGAAGTAATAGGCGCGTGATTCGTTACGATTTCACGTGCGTATTGCTTCCTTTGCGAAAATAATTCCCGTTCCCGTGATTCATACTGGAACATCGAAATTTCAGAGAGATCAGGCAAAAAGCAAACGTGGTGTTTCACCCTGAGAACCACACTGTCAGCTACTTCAACCGACGATGGTGGTACTTCGTACCGGAGCTTACCAATGGTTCCTTGACCGACCGCATCACACAACTGAACACCGTCGCGATCGTGAGTAAACCTTTTTGGTAAAAAACTACGTTAGATACCGTAAACATCCATCGTTCATGCTTCTCTTTCAGTCAGCGAAACACAAAGTACGATACTGGGATGGAGCGCTGCAAGCCACCCTGTCGCTGATGTTGTCGTCGTTGGACGTGCATACTACGAAGACAGTGGATCAGCTGCTATTCAAAGGTTACGACGACACGCTCATTGAGCTTGGAAAAATGGCAGCCGGAATGGGAGAGGATGTTCCACCCTTTGACAAGTTCGGATGGTTCTACATGGTACGTTGGAGAGTAAATAATTGGAGGAAAACCAACCATCTCAAAGTAGAAATTATAGCTAAAATTGTTTATTTAATCGTGTCGAGGACGCGCAGAAGGTCGAAGATGCGATTTGCGCTGTTGTAGCAACGGCATTGCAGCCGACGATAAATTATTCGCAGCGCGACTTAAATTGGTACTGAATAGAACAGGTCACGTGTAGGTCGCTAAATGACGAATGAAAAGCAATGGGAGGCGTATTATGTATTAATTTGTTACGTCACGCATGCAACATTTACGGCGAACTAATCCCACCTACGCGCCAAAGCGACTTTTCTTCCTCCCTTTTTCCCTGCGTCGTAAATCCTGAAGAGTGCACGCCACTCGATAAAGGCCGTTCAGCAATAAAATCGTCGCGACGAGTTTTCGTTTGTATGGCTACTTGATCATAGAAAACAATTTAGAATTATCTATCGTTCCGTTATCAAACGCCACCTGTGTTTCGATTAACGACGACAGATTTCGATCTTTCAAGATATCGGTACGAATATCTAATAATATCCATCACGTTACGCTTTCAGAGAAACGGCTCCACGATGTTCGATGGCCACTTCAATATGGACACGGGGGCCCAAAACATCAACGACTTTGGGATCCTGAGGAAATGGAACTACAAAGACACGACTAGATTCTTTAAAAGCCCGTGCAACGTGGTGGAAGGAAGCGCTGGAGAATTCTGGTCGCCGTATCGACAGAAAGATGAGATTGTCATGTTCAGCGGTGACCTATGCAGGTCAGTTGCGGCGCCCGTCAAAGAAAAGAATCGCGTGGCGCGCGCTCCTGCTCGCTAATTACTCTCGTCTGTTCGCGGCAAATTAAGCGTCGCTGAACCTTAGACAATTTTCATTCACAAGTTCCCTCGTTAACCTTCGAGACACGTAAATTGGATCATCCGGTAATGCCGTTTGCGCGACAGCTTCTTCGTAGGTGGAGTCAATAGGTTCGCCGTTGTTCGCTTCCGAGCAAACGTGACGATAGTCGCATCCCTTACGACTCCGAATCGGATCACGATCGATTCCTTTTCCGTTCTTCGCAGGCCGTTGACGTTCGAGTACTCGCAGACAACCGATCACATGGGTCTGGAGGGCTACCGATACGATCTCAGCGAGAAGACGTTGGGAAACAATACGAGACGACGCTATCCTCACGACCAGGCCAAATATTTCGAGCAAACTACCACGACCGAGGACTTTTTCGAGGCCGAACACTCGGCAGAGGCCACAAATGCCCCGGAAGAAGACCCAGACGTAGTAAACATAGGAAACTGTTTTTGCAACGGAAAATGCACTCCCGCTGGTCTACTGAACGTAAGCGCCTGTCGTTATGGCGCTCCTGTGTTTGCCAGCTTACCTCATTTCAACAGAGCCGATCCTAGTCTCAAGGAACAAGTCACCGGACTTAATCCCGATGAGGAACATGACTTCTTCATCACGCTCGAGCCGGTAAATACGTTCAACGAGCTCAACCATCTTCGAGTTTTTAGAATTTCC
Source organism: Bombus huntii (assembly GCF_024542735.1). NCBI lineage: Eukaryota > Metazoa > Arthropoda > Insecta > Hymenoptera > Apidae > Bombus > Bombus huntii. The sequence goes on from NC_066244.1 coordinate 2,523,595, forward strand.
CCACTACCGTACTATTTCCTACTTTATTTCCTTGCATGTTCCCATCGACTAAATTCTGTTCACGTACTCGACCTCGGAGAGAGCATTGCAACATCTGCAACGACCTCGATACGAGTTCCTTACATGCGATGCCACGCGACACGTCGATATCGGACATACTTCGTCATTATCGTCGTTTATCGTCCACGACGTAGCAATCATCGTTATTGTTATTAGATCACCTATTTACAATCGATTGCTCTTTATCATTAGATCGGAACTGTCGCGGCAATCGCGTATCGAAAGATTCGAAATAATGGAATAACACGTCTCCAATCTGCGCGAATCAATTGCAAATAATTAAATGGATTTTTTCAGAAAACCGGCATTCCTTTGAAAGTATCTGCTAAGTTGCAGATCAACGTGCTGCTAGAACCGTTATATTCTGTGTCGTAAGTACGTTTCCAATAATTAAACAATCAGAGCGAATATTCGATTCTCATGCCGCTAACGTTTAGGCCGAAGAACGAGCGAAATAAACAACAAAAATAGATCTAACAAGACGGCAGACGTTCATGATAGACTTCTATTTAGGCTTTTCAGATCCGTACCGACCATTTATTTCCCAGTGATGTGGTTCGCGTTGGAAGTCGAGGCCACTGACAAGTTCGTCGACGAGCTAAAAAAGCTCCTATCTCTGCCAAATATATTCATATACGCTGGCGCGATTATGGTGCTCGTGGGATCCCTTATAGTCTTCACGATCACGATATTATACCTCTTGAACAAGCAACGCGCAAACTCGGTGGCTGGCGACAAGGTAACCTACTATTAAACGTCGAATTCAAATCGTTCGCGACTTTTAAAGCAGTAAGAATCGTGATGATGTTTACAGAATTCCAAACTAGAGACAGCATCGGCCTCAGCGGACAAATCAGAACTGATTTATTTGGATAAGAGCAACGGTGGTGACGACGTACACGTCAGAAACGATCGTAAATTATACTTTAATTCGATCGAATGCTTCAACACGGATCTACAGCCGAAGCTTCAGAACCAAAAATAAAGGAGAGAAAAGAAAACGTTTAGCAATGGATCTAGTCGATCGACTAGGATTAAATGTGTTCGACGGGTGGCGTCGATGCGACTAACGATCGGAGGATTCTCCTGCTACGACAAAGTGTCAAAGTATTCACGGTAACGCCGTGTCAATCGCGCGAATTTACGTTTCAACTGCATTCAAACATTTAGGATTTTAGACAAAATGGATCGAGTTCCTATGGAATGGTTTATGCGTTATAGGAAATAGAGATCTTCTATGGCGTAGTATGAGTTACGTTTCGAGTCCACGAGTCTTTGAAATATTTTCGTACATATCACTCTCAGCTAAGGAACCTTCTGATTTTCTATTATTTAGACCAAAAGGTTGCACGTTTGTACCTCAGTTTAATGGTTAAAAAAAGGACAGCTAGATCAATCCAACGATACATTCCATACCTTTATGTTATTCAACAAACATCAAACGTAAGACTGATAAAAGCGGAGAGGTCATGAACGATGTTTTAATTAACCTTTATTAATGGAACTCGAATGAAATAACAATAGATACGATTAGTTCGGTCTTCGTAACACGAATGGTTCGATACGTCGACAGAACCAAGCAATTACCGAATTACAAGCATCGTTCATGCTTATGAATATAAGTAAACGAATAGGGACGGCGAGTCACGTTAATAGGGTAATAGGTGCCAACTTTTGCGGCCGTCGTTTAAAGGTGCTCTCAGACAGTCGATAATATCGTCGATATTTCAGGATTTTCAACGAAAGAGGTGTTCGTGAATTAACAATATTGTACTGACAATATATTTCATCCTTTTAGTTGAGAACCGTGAAATATTGACAATATATATATATAGGTATATTAGTGTAGTCTGAGGTCAACCTAACATACGTTGATTAGCGTACGATAAATAATAATTTTATCGCCAATACCGATGTTCCTGTTGTTCCGAATGCTATTCTTGTGCCAAACTCGTGGAGAAAGGCGTTAAGTTTTCTATTTGTTTATTACTTGTTTTTAAGATTGCCACGGGCGCCAATGATTTATGCCGAACAAGTATGATACATTTTACGAAGCATAAATTAACGCGTTTCGATCAAGTGCAATTATCGTCTAGTTGTAATTCTATCCTGTAATTATGACACACACGACAAAGCTCCTGGCCGTTTCAGATTTTGTATTGTATTTTAATAAAAACTCGATACTTTTACTACCATATGTAATTATCTGAACGTTGCGTTCATTTTCGCAAAGATCATGTAGAAAACCTTTTGCTCTTTTTGGGAGGAAACAAGAGCATCTGCGACACACGTCGTGCTAACTTCTTTATCATCAATGAGTAATCAAGCGCGCAGACTCATCGTTCGTTGATAACAGCGAACAACACGCTCATGTCCTCTTCTAAATATATAAAGGCAATAACTGAATTTTTTATTCCCTTCTATGTATGTATTGAAACTGCCATGTTTGCCTGCGATTAGATAAAAGATAACGCGATAGCTACGAGCCGTGTTCGCGCACGTTTATTATTCATCGTGATAAATTTGAAAAGATCCATTGCTTACTACAGAAAAGTCATTATGTTGGTAGCGAGAAATATTTCTCGAGCTGCTCCAAAGACCGAGAGGCTGGCAATTCTCTTTCACCAGCCGTGCTTTCCAGCTGTTGGTAAAAGGTGCATCGTTCCATATCGATTTCGACCATTATATAACGTTCTTCGTTGACAACAGCGATATGTAACATCTGGCCTTTCAGTAGCTCGATCATGCGATCAATGTCGATTTCGAACCGTCGTCAAGGAGTTTTCGAAATCCCATCGAACCAGGCTTATCGAGTGGATGGTTCAGCAGCGTACGAGAGCCAGCGAGGATAGGAACGCAACACGGTAGGCGATTCATAGATACACGATACACGCGATAGAAGGGACGACATTGCGTTTCACGACGCGCAGCGTAGTATCGCGCAGCGTAGTATCGCGCAGCCAGAGAATAATCATACGATTCGATAAAATGACAAAATAAATGATCCAGCGCGCGCCAATGAAACACAAACGTGCAAATTAAAAGTGAATAACCACATGATCGTTAATCCCGAATAGCAAACCACGTGAGTCACGTAAGACGCAACAACTACGGATTAATCGAATGAAAATAAAGTGCCACTACCATTAAGAAATTAATTACATCGGGCAGTTCTTGCGACACTGTTTTCCTCGCGTTTGCGGTAGCGGCTGAAAATCAATAGCCGACGAAGCATCGTTCACCCGTCTTTTCATCCAAACGCTTCTTTCGCTGGAATCTTCGCTCGCGAGACGACTCTACTTCGATCCACAATTAGGGGCGCTCCTGTGCTCGAGTCGCGAACTCCTGCGCCGTCTCTGTCTGTCTTTGATTTCCTTGTTATGGCATAGCGGTGGAATGTTCCTCCTTGGTGGAAAGAACCGACGAATACATATGCAGACACCGGAACGGCTAATTGTCACGTCTGCCGGTCCGTTTCAATTCCGTGGAGGACTTTAAAGAGGATATTTATGAGTATTCGAGACAGACGCAGAAAGAGAGAGACGAATGGTTTAGCGAGGGATGGGAGAGAGAAGAGAGAACCGAGGGGAACCTTCGATTCGCGCTACAAAGCAGAGTATTCCACATTGTCTCGGGGAAACTCCCATTTTTCTATTGTATCTGAAGCATCGGCCCTGAGTACAGGGTGCGCGTGAGTGTTAGCGCATCCACACACGTACACACGCGCGCCCATGAACGAGCAGCGTCGACCTGGAAAATTTGGAATGCGCCGATGCATTTCCATTTCCTCGCTCGCGCGATCCGCATCTCCCCGCTCGTGGAACGAGTCAAGGACAAGTCTGGGAGTTATGGCCGATTCGTAGACGTCACCACGAGCCTGTTCATACCTAGTGTTTGCGAGGCTCGTGATAGCGTCTCCTGTCCTGGAAAAATATCGTTCGAAAAGCTTCCCGCATATTACGACACATGGGAACTTATGAAATTAAACATTCATGATCTCTTTACCGGGTCATGGTTTCGTCCTTCTCCCTCTTTCTCCCCTCCTTCTTGCTTTCCTTGATGACACTGTAGATTTTACGGGATAACGCGTATCATTCCTCTGGCAAATGGGGAGAAGCAACAAGGGAGAAGAAATTTCCCAAGAGTTTTAGTCGGTTATTTCGTCCAGCCACGCTCGCAGTTCCACTCCTTTCGTGCCGCGAAACTTTCGGAAGTGTCAAACAGATGGCCATTACCACGATTAAATAAATGTCGCGTCCTTCTCGCAAAAATCGCGTGACGGTCGCACAAGGAATTAACCTATTAACGAGATTGACCTCTTCACCACGGATAATTACGCTCTTTTTCTCGATATTTTCATGTTTCCTTTCTTTTTCTTGCTTCCGTTCTTCTTTCTTTAACCGTTAAGCGACTATCCCTTACAAAAATTGGCAGACAGGGAACTGATCTATCATGGTATTTCGACAAATTGGCATCGGTGTCGCCTGAGGTGTTCGTCGTGTCGTGAAAAATCTATCTATTCAAAACTTCATGGAATATTTATACGCGACTATTGCCGTATTTTCGGACGATTGATCTTTCACGACGCATGATCGGTGTATCGAAAATGCTCACGGAACATGCGATCGAACCCATCGAACGTTCGGTCTTTCAACTCGCGTTCATCACCCAACTAGCAAGATAAGAGTCGGTTATTTTCCGTGGATAGCGTCACAACTCGACTGGCGTGTAAATTTGTTAACGCGGCTGTCTCTACGGTAATGAAGAATCGCCAACCGTATCAATGACTCGTCGTTTCGTAAATTTCCTCTAAGCTGCGCAAGGATTGTGGCAAAATCGAGGCGAAACGTTCTGCGAAATTGACGCTAGTACAGTTACCCTGGAATCGCGAACCCTCGACAGATGTTTCGAGCCTCCGACCCTCGACCGATCTGAGAAACGACCCCTGTCGTCGGGTTTATGCTTCGTTTAGGGCTCGTGTGCCGAACACATGTCGCGTGGAGTAACAAATTTTTCGTCAAGCTACAATTTCTGAACGGCTGCGTTTTAAAATGCTAATGACAGGCTCAGATCCTTTCGTGCACCGGCGATCAACAATACGCGAGATTGAGCAATCGCTTTAGAAACAAATGTGTCCAATTTACATACTACGTGCGAATGAAACAAATAAAAAACAGTTGGCATCGCAGTTTCTCTTCGCTGAAATCGCGTTCGGAATACGACGAAAACACTCGATATCCCGAAGCAAACTTTTGCGATAAGAACCTAAGCGATACCGTTTCACCAACGAGATGCGCGCGTCTTTGCAACCGCTTCGCTTTGACCCGGTGCATCGAAGTTTCGAGGTGAACGTGATCGTCCAAGCCGAAAAACGAACCTTCCGACAGGACGAACAATTAATCGGGGATTATCGATTATTCGAATCTGGAACGCGGCAAGAGTAGCATTATTCCGAAGTAGATGTATCGCGTCGCGGTCAAATAAAATTTCGCTTCCGCGTTACAAGCCGAAGCCTGCGCTGCGATTCGCAAAAATATACATCGTTTGTACAGATGCTTCGGTTACCTAACGTGGTGAAACCGACGGCTATCGATCCGGTTATCAATTATATGCTTTATTCGAACAATTTTCTGATAACGTGCCACCTGGTTCCGTAAGCTTTACCTTATCTCTCGATGAATGTCTGCCCTCCTTTTTGCTCCGTTTTTCTTCTGCGTTGGTACCTCGCGCTACGAACAGTCGAAAACAAGAGCAGAATTAATGGGACCGTTTGAATTTTACCTCGAAAACTATTGTCGTTAACGAACAGGTTGTAAAGCTAACAGCGTCACGAATCTCCCATTTTTAACGACGTGAAGACCTACACACTGAAAAAAAAACGAGCTCACAATATATCGCTAAACTCATGCATCTACGCTAAACACTATTATCGGATGTTATATTTGCAACTATAAACGATTAACGAAATTCATTATCTACGATACGATGCGACGTCGACGAACCGAAACGAAAGCCGTGAAAATTTTCTCAGGCACGGAAATCCGAAAATTTAATTTATTGGAGATCCGTATCTCATACCGGAAAGGAGCAACAAACGCGCGATGCGCTAAACAACGACCGCGTTGCGAATCCTTTCTTTCTGTGAAGCGGCTTCTAATTCGATCCACGCTCCTGTCCCTTTTCACGCATCGAAAAGGAGAAAGAACGAGGAGTGCAACCCTTTCCCCTTGTACCTGCTGCCCCTTGCCACGGTCTGTTATTCACCCCACGTTTCACCGACTGTCTGGGACCGTGAGATGCCGGACACGTGTGTGTGCTATGGGGTCCTGTCCTGTACATCGCGAAATATGGCCAGAAGAGCCGGCGCGAAGCGGAACGGAGCGGAGTGGAGCGTAGTGACGCGGTGCGGCGCGACGGCAGCTCCGTGCACGCGGCTCCGTATTGTGTACGGTTGGATTTCGAGAATCGATCGACGCAACGGGACGACAGTCAGTCGTTTCGAGGCTGCCGAGTTGACCGGGTGTCGTTGAGCAACCAGAGCCACGCCGGTTCTGCCCTCTCCCTCTTTCTTTTCCGAAGTAGCCCGCCTGTTCGTCGTTCGAGCGCACGCTGTTCGCGCGTCTATCATCTCGCTTCTCTTTTTCTCAAAACGTGTACAGTGTTCACCGTGAGGGACCATGAAGAGTATCACGACCACGGCGACCAGTCTCCTGTTCCTGGCATTGATCCGTAAGTCCTACACCTTTCTCTCTGGCTTGACGATAAGTCGCGATTAATCGCGCGCGAAATTGTTCTCGAAGCTCCTACGGTGTCGTAGAAACGCTGTCATAAACCGTAACCTCGATCGCGATCAAACTCGTCACGAGAATCGAAGAAAAATATATTGGAGTTCGAGGGTTTTCCAAGTGTGTCGCAAATTGGTGCAATTAATCCAGCACTTGGTTCATTCGGCGGTTCACAGTAAGCTGATCGTAACTCGAAACAATGACGCAGAGAAATTAAAGGGCATGTACTTCCGTTTGTTTCGCGGATTGGGATTGTCGGATGAAAGTAGAAATTCGTCTTTGCTCGCTATCGATTTTATCCGAAAGCAACCCTTTAAATCCCTACGATTCTTAGTGTCTCAAAAGGAGAACCAGAGCTGATCAATTATTGGCAACGGTCGCGTGAGAATAGCAGCCGATTTCGCACGGTCGGTGAACAACGAGATTGATCAATTGATTCTTAAAGCTCAGCGTTTATATCTCACTCTATCGTGGCATACAGGCCGGAGGAGAAACGCGATTAATTTCGAAATGCAAACATATACGCTGGGCGTAACCCGGTTTTCTCTCTCTTCCTTCTCCCTCCCCCCTCTCTCTCTCTCTCTATTTCTCTCTGATACTCGTAAACCTTCTTCTTCAGCTAGTTTCCTCATGCTTTTGATCTTCGTTCGTTTCTGCTTCGCTTTCCTCCGATGTGTTGGCATTTTCCAGCGCATTTTAACCGTGCACCGGAGTTCTTTGTATCGCGGAGCACTCTTAAAAATAGATTACCGTTGCTCCGCTGAATATGCGAACCAACGTGCCGCGCAAAAATAGTACGTAAATAAGCTGTTTTTAGAGCTCTTTTTGCCCATCGTTGTGCACGCGCTGTCAGAAAATAGCCGAGTCGATTGATTCCTTCTCGTGAATTCGAGATCTTGAGGCTCACAAGATGAAACGCTGTAAGCATTTGCTTTCCTTGAAATTATGGCGCGCGTTGTACGTTAACCAGTTATCGTTCTTGTAGTAACAATCGGTATCGTTTGCGGCTTAGTCGAGGAAAAAGGAAGAAAGGAAATTATCGGAGAAAGATTTCTGTGATCGTTTCGACCATATCTCTGGCCGACGACCGCAGCTCTTGAACGCACGAAAGAACAGGCGTTCTTTTTTGCAAAATGTGACGTGCCACGCGTCAAATTTTCGTAGCTCGTAACTCGACGATTTCATTAAATGCATCGGTATAATTCTCGAGTATATTAAGAAATTGAAATGACGTTGGAACACATTCACGCGAACACAAAGGGGCGCGTCTACGGAATTCCCAGGATAATTAAACATAGGGGCGTAGAAGCGACCGAAAGAGACACGCAAACAATTAGCGGAGAAAAATTAATCTTCGCATGACTGTGCCCCATTAGCAACGTATTAATAGTCCTAATTAGGCTAATCGACTCGGCCGACAATCAATACGCGAGATTTTCTATTTAACAACGATAAACAAGGAGCACCCGTTAGCGGACTAATTAACGAGCGACTGTCATTTATAAACATGCTACAGAGCGCGTCGGCTTGACCGCGTATCGTTTGCCGTAAATATTATTAGAGACCTCTATGGGAGAAATACAGAGGAAGAAGCCGCGTGACATAGTGCGTTCCTTGCGGAAAACATGGGGTTAGGTTCTTGAAAATTGAATGTCACCATGTCAAACGATCTTTTCTCTCTCTATCACGACAACATCGTATTCCATCGTACCTGTTTCCATCTTAGAGCAGAAATTTGCAAAAACTAGGTACACACTGGGAGAAAGTTGTCTACGCGAACTGGACGATAGCCAGGTAACGTACTAGAAATAACGAATAGAACGACAAAAGACACAGGCAATGAAAGATGGTGCAACGTAAATGAAGAGGAAAAAATCGATCAGATCGATTCGAGTTTCTTCGTAGCCTTTTATTTCCAAGCTGTTAATTGTAATGGGAATCGCAAACAGCGACATCGTGTCGCGATACGTCGGAACCCGAATTCGTTTACGTAAGGCGTATAACGTGTTTACCGAGGTAGCTGGAGGCGTTTGGTAAGTGCATTCTTATCTACGTACAAGTCGAGGAAGGTGACTCATATCGTCTATTTCTCGATGGTATTATCAGTCTTGAAAGCCGTGTTCTAATTTCGGCACAATAAATAAAATAAGGTGTAAAATTGTTTGATGATGAAACTGTCATCGCGTGATTAGAACCAGTAACGAGATATCAAGCGATTAGATCCGCCGTGTCGTTTCGAACATAGGTTTAGTCATTTTCGGATAAATGCCGATAGGTAGATAAGAACGTGAAAAAAATATGTAATATAACGTCGTCCTTTGTAGATACGGAGATTACAACGAAATCTTGATCACATCGAGAACAGTTTCGCAATGGAACGTGAACAAAATGATTTCGAACGTTTCGTACGAACGAGTTCTCTTGATTTCTTGCGAACCTTGTACCGTGTCGATCGTAATTCTTGAACGAATATCAAACGTAGATACTTAGGTATATGAAAAGAAACGAGCGTATACGCAAGATATTTGCTCACGAAAAGATACCGTGCTTAATCTCGTTATGTTACGCGATCGCCAGACGTGTTCGACCTGAGTTTGATCGTGCAATGAATTTTCAACCGACCTTTCGATCCTCATTGGTACACGACGTATGGATTATTCGGCAAAGATTTTATTGTGCGAAAAAAGAACGTCGTTCGGGCATAGAAGGAAATCTCTCGAATCTGTCGCAGTCGAACGAAAGCCATGGTTCAATCGGTGAAAAATATTGGACGAAGATTTCGTATATGGCATTGGCGAGTGGATATTTCGCGCAAACGATTTACCTTTTGATGCTTATATTCTCGTATCGCTCGAACAGCTCGTATGACGTACGTGCGTATCGATTACATGGACAAGGATTATTCGATGGAGAATCCTGGAAACTCGGCCAAGTTTCGGAATACGGCTGATACAACGTTGAACCGACTTGTTGTTATCGGCTTATAGAAGCGTACACGCAGGAGGAATCGAATTAAACATCGCGCGTCTTATCAAGAGACAGAAATTCTCGATTGCGTCACGAATTCGTGATAGAATCGGGCTTGAAATGGACAGGGCGTGACATTTCTAATTTTCCCTGTCCGATCGCGTATCACGCGATACCAACAATCTTGTATGGTATCGCATCGTAGAAAATAGATCACGGTATAATCTATCGCGTTATTATCGTATCAAGACTACTTTGTCATCGGCAGGGTAACAGACGTCTCTTTAAAGCTTGGTTCGGGTTTTACGACGCGTCAATGTCGGCGTAACTTCCTACGAAGATTTTTCATCGGATCGACATTATGACTGCTTGGAAAATTCTACAGATTAGTTTGAAAGTTTAACCCTGCATCGATGACGTTTCATCGCACGTCTATCGAATAATCCGCGCGTCACGTTTAGGCACAGTCGATATTTAAAGTAGCTTATAGGTAAACACCTATACTATCTACAGTATGCGACCCTACATGGCAAACACATCCGTGATATGAGCGATATCCCCTATAACCATACGGAAACGAGGGAAACGTGTGGAGACTAGCTATGGCAAACGATCGAGGCCTTGATTTTCGCTGAAATCCGATCGGCGCTTAACGTGGAAATTGGAATTTCCGACAGTTTAACTGCGAATGAAAGTCGGATTTCAGCTAGCTCGATTACGATTCACCTATAAGTCACAGAGTCGTTCGACCGGCTCAGCGGACTAAATTCGATACCAGCCTGTATCACGGTAAATTCCGCCGGAAATCCGTGCGCCTGCAAAACTCCACTCTAAGCTTGTGGAAAGTAGCCGAGGGCTGTGCCAACTATCCGGTCCGAGTCTACCGCGTAAAAACAGCTTTCACTTAAGGGGACCAAGCAAGAACGACTGGTACATCTATGCCTCTCGCTAAACGAAACGAAAACTTTCCCAAGTCTTAGGCGAAAGAAGAGCGTAATCGTTCGTGTCTCTTGAAACTGAAAAATATATTCGCAAATCGCGATAACGGTTGGTCGATAACTCATCCGCGATAAAAGCCCCGTCCTTTATTTGCTAAGGATTAATATACACAAGGTGAGATATACCACTTTAAACGTGTTGAAACTTATGAGAGGTTTATGTAACCGTAATTCAAAGTACAGAACGATCGAATCAGAAAGATATGAATTCCCTTTATTTAAGGAGGAAGATACGATGATCGGAAACGAATGCGTCAGGATGAAGCATTATCAGGAACCATCGTACTTCTAGAAGACAAACGATCGATTGTTCAGCCAATTAGTGCGTCGTTGGTGTAACTCGTGCTCATTCGAGGTCAATCTCGCTTCGAACTCTAGGCGTGTGTTAACTGCCGGTTCAAAGAACGGCCGGCCATTCTAGAGGGAAAAGAATGGGCCGGTGTTGCGTTCTTCTTGGTAAAGCTGTTCGACCACCGATTCCCAGACATATCCTTCTCTGTACGGAATCGGTGAGTCGGAAACTGAATGTGAATTTAGCCGGAAGTCGGAAACGTCGCGGCGAGAATACGTTCCAGGGCGATTCCGTGCAAACAGACTCGTGGATGCAGAAGACGAGATAGGCGAATTTAAACTGTATATGTATTACTCGTTACGATTGTCCTTCTTCTTTCTACGTATATTCGCATAATTGCGCGACCGTGGGCTCTCTGCATTATTTATAACTTGAATAAAAGACCGATCGATCGGATATTCTTCTTTTCTCCGCTGGTTATTTCTTACACACGAATGCCACACTGTTACGGTGATACTTTTCACGCGCAAAGCGCAACGCACGAATATAGATCTAGCTCGATCTCTGAAAATAGCGCTACGAAGAAATTCTCGGCAAAGTCGATAAATTTTTCTTAAAATAAATATTACGCTTACCTTTCTTTCCCTATATGCGTTTCGCAATATCATCGAATAACCTGGCCATTTTCAGTAGCTCCGATCTCTACTCCCCGTTTCATACGTGTTAAAAAGAGCACGGTTCTCCCTTGCGGCTGGGTAGTCGATCGACCAACGCGTACAACCATCCCTGCACAGATCTGCTGAACCGGAAACGGGTCAGTTGGAACTGTTGTATCGGGAGTTCGTCGCGTATCGATTTGTTCGAGCAAAATTTGCCAAGTATCCCCGTATTTTCACGAACGATGCTTCTTTCGAATCTTTGTTGCTTCCTTTGCACGATGTTTCTAGGAAAGCGAAACGAACAAACAATTATGGAAAAGGAGTGAAAGAAAAGACCGGTGACAGGAAAGATCGGACAGGAAAATTCAACGATGCTTCGTGCTTCTTCTTTTTGTTTTTGCTGGTAGTTGCGCAAACGATTTTCTACAATAGCGGAGAAGGTAACGACGGTAACGAATGAATAAGATTATCGATCTCTCGGGACACAATGTGCAAAGTAGGGCGAAATTCTCCGTCATCCAGCCCCTCCCCCGAAAACTCTCCGGATCTTCCTACCCTCTGCTGGTTCACGAGGAATTCGCAGTCCGCTCAATTATGAAACGACCCCACCGAATATTGGGTCAAAGGTCGAGAGGCCTGGAGAATATTAATGCGGAAGGTCGAGACCCGTTCACCTTTTTAACTAGACGCGACGTTTGCTTGTTTCAGAGGCTGCCATGTCCGCCAGCAACGTCTCTGTAGACGTAGCCACTTTCTTTCCAGACATCGAGGGTAATCTCACCAAGATCGTCTGGGAGCATGCCGTCAACAGCAAGGAGAAACTCGACAACGCACTTGTATCAGGTACGTCGATCGCGTAATTGAAGTGGTCTGCTTGGAAATCTCTTCGAGATCTCGTTGGCGAAATAGTTGAGACCACGTTAATGATCGAAATAGAATTTGTTCGATCCCTTTTGCGTCGACGAGCTTTGCGAAAATATTCCAGATCCGCGATATCGAAACACGGCACTCCAAACTATCACAGTCCGTCGTCTTTAATGCCACGCGAATATCGCGCCGGACGATACTTGCATCGCGCGTGGTTAACAAGAAACCGAGAAACTTAAACCGCGTTTAACGTTCAGGTTTGAATTTCCAATGTTCCTCCGATAATAATCATTTTCTTTAAACGAGGTGCCCCGTGAGAAATTAATCGCATCGCATGTATACGACGAGTCAGATTTCAAAGAACGCGGTAATAATGAGAGCTTGATGAGAAATTTATTTGCCAGAAGATTCGCGATCGCCTGTTACGCCTTATTAGTTAACGAATCTTTTCGAAATATGGCATCGACACATTTTCCATATCGTGATATCGTACGGTGGACACGCTTGTAACCCCATCAGCCACGTGAGATATGTTTGCACCGGTCAAATCGCGCGAGCTTAATACCAATTATCGGGATTAAACGCTTCGGGCGGTTTCAACATATGAGGTCGAAGGTCGTTTAACCAAACGATATTTCAAACACGCTCCGGCGTGATACCGGATGTTTTAAAATTCGTATTAATTAATATTCAGGAAGATGGTATCACCTTCGTGGTCACGTCGGCGAAAGATTTTCGAGAAACAAACCAGTCATCCTCGTTGAATCTCAATGAGACTCGGACGCCAGCAACGACGTTCGAATGGTCGTAGAGTAGAGGAAGGTCAGTCTCCGGATACGTACGACCTTGATCCTCCCATTCCGTAATTGATCGCGTCGTCCGCGACAAAAGCGGAACGAACGAAAGCCGAACCTGTTCCTCTTTGTCGTTTTACATCGTTCGGCGATTTCTCCGCGATGCTTCGCTAGGTGCGTCGCTGTCGTCGCAATCATGTCTCGATCAATGAAACGATATCCAGGAAAAGTATGAAGGAACCCGTGACATATACGATCGCGACCGGGCCTGCGGAAATATGTGTCAAGGTGGCTGCGTGCATCTCCTTCTAGAATCAACCGGAAGTCGGTCGCGCGTTTCTACGAACGAAACACTCGTACGTGATCGAATAGGCGAATGGGAGGAAGGTGCGAAGATCCCAAGTGCTTTTTCAGAGCCTCCACGAGCGCGAAGAATCTAAAAAGCCGTACTTAGCACTGGCGTAGGAATTTGAAATCTGTTGGTTCGCAGCCTCTTTAGGCATCGATCGATATTCGTTGCACGTGTCTGCGAGTACTGAAACCAGCCGATTTTTCATCTCTTTCTCACTACCGCGGTATCTCCCTCTCACCCTCCTTCTCTTTCTCGTTTCGCGGCGCAATTGCTGTTCGCGCTTCTCAGATGTACCACTGCTGCCTCCCTCCTTGCTCCCTCTTTGCCCTTCCTCGTTCTCTTTCTCTTTTTCACTCGTACCGATGTACATATGTACTTTTATAAACTTGACTCTCCTGTTTAAAGCCAACGTCAAGATGCTGGAGGCCGACGTTACGTTGGGCACACTGAACGGTACGAGCGATAATAGCACACAACTGATACCGATAATGGCACATCCGCCAGCGACTAAGAGCAACTTGTCGTTAGACGATTTCCTCAACACCGTGATCAAGAAGAACGTTACCAAGGGCATCAAGCTGGACTTCAAGAGCATCGGTGCCTTCAACGCGAGCATGCCTATCTTGGAGAAAGTCCGCAATAACGTACGTATCCCGTTTGCGTATTTATAGATCGACTCGTGCATCTTTACAAAGTCCTTCGTGCTTCGTTTCACCGATCGCTTCTGTCAAACGATACATTCCAGAACTGGAGGGTTATTTTTGCCTCGATTACCGATGGCCACGCGTTCCTCACGATCGAGAATCCTAAGCGTCTAGCCTTCCTTTACCAATATCTGCTCTGCTTTCGTCTTAATCGCTCAGCTTTTCTTTGTTTTCAGACTAAATTCCCCGTATTTCTTAACGCGGATATACTCCCTGGACCAGTGAACGCAAGCACCACACCGGTCACCGCAAAAGCCTTCGTAAGTCAAGCCATGGCGTTTCCAGAGTACACGCTGTCGGTCGGCTGGACCACCAGGTAGGAACGATAGTCACCGTCTACGAATATAAAAGTTCGTAATATTTCGAAACTTCATCGATTCGTGTTTCAGGTACGGCGTCAATGACAACGTCACCGAAGGTCAATACACGGAGCAACAAATCCAAGATATGATCAACATCTTGAAAGAACAGAAGGTTACTCAGCCGATAACTTATCCTGTAAGAGCTGGTCTAGCCGCGAACAGTATGAAAGTGATCAAGTCGCTGATGGAGAATAGCTCCTTCGCGAGCAACGTAACCCTAACCGTTTGGTCGAGCGAGGGTGACAAGGTCGATGCGGAGACGTTGTCAACGCTAATACGAGATATCGGTGTGAAAAAGGTGTACGTCGACGTACCGCAAGACTTGATGAATAAGCTTGATTTGTCAGGAGCATCGAGCGTTATGGTCGCTTCGGTCACGCTCGCGGTTAGTCTTCTGACTGGTCTTCTATCGTCGATATTGTGAGCAGTTTGAATAATTCTCGTCGCGTTTCGCATGCACTCGAGGGGATTCAGTGATGGAAGAGTCTCGCGTCTTCTTCCATCGCCATGGAATTCTCTTTGACGAAGGAAAGAAGCGCGAGACTGACGGAACGAAATCGAATTGCGATCGAAGATCATCAGAATTTAAATCAAAAAGCAGTTTCGATATGTAACGGTCGAATGTTCTCGTTAGAGTCTCGGTCGTGAACTTGTACTTTTTAGCGCGTAAGCTTATTCGCAAACGTTTTTTCTAAGTATTTTAAGGGAGCTTTCTTAGGAATACGATATTCCTGTTGGCCGTGACGAAATACCCTCGCTTTACAATACTTGGACATCGTGCTCTTTTCTTTATTCGTTTTTCAAAGATGGCTATTTCTTTTTGTCATATTGGCACGTTTTTTGTAGATTTCTATGATAGAATGCGACGTATTTCGATTCTTCAAGTAAACCTGTAAGATAGAGTAAGATATAACATACCAGAAAGACGTTTCGATAGTTGGATTTTACGCTCGACTTTGTTAGTATATAACTTAAATGAAATTGATCTAGTAAAAGATTTAACGAAGATCTTTCGGATTCATCCTGTTGATTTCGATGCGAACGAAGTGCCGTGATAAGTAACAAGTTCTAACACCTGGCGCACTTATCACAGCATATTTGCACCATTTACACCTTGGAGACACGCTTTTTTTTCTAAAATACCGCGTCAAATACGCGAAACTTACTCGTAGTGTGTTATATCGTACCTCTTTAGTGTTCACCGACGTATCTCCTGTACCTGCCTTTAACATATCTCAGACATAGGTGCAGATCAAGGATGCAGAACAAAATATAAAACAAATACGGTATTAGAGTTTACGTAAGCTGTAACGTGTACATCTGTATACCAAAGGATTGTGAATGCGTAATACGGTGTCGGTGCACCGCGTTTGATAACGAAACAATAAAATCATCTGCAAAATTTATCGACTTTTTCCATCGAATTTTCTTATAAACTCCTGCATCTTTTCCGAATCTTGCTAGATAATTTCGAACGCTAAGCGCTCTTTGTGTCCATCTGCCGAGAGGCGACGGAAACTAGGAGCCAGTTTCCAAAGCGGGTGGTCCGTTCGTAATCCCGTAAATCGATGATTGCTCACGCGACGCGTGTCATGGAATACGGCGCTACATTTACAACCCACTATGTTCGGCTTATTCTCCATCGATGCGATAGGAATCAACCCATAGAAATTGAAATTATGCAGCTGCGGAATGTTTTTTGGTGGAACAGATTCATGCGACTAGTAGAAATCGTTTAAAATCAAGTCGAGAGATATTACGAACGACTTTTTACGTCTCGAGATCCGTGAAATTAGTTGTTGCGTCAAGCGCTTAATTACATATTAAATTGAAAGTATCACTGGTCAAACAGACGGAGAGCCTGTTACCGACCGAACATTCCTCGGACTTCTGTTTACCCTACCATTTGACACGAACGATGCAAGTCGTAGAGTCGAGTCCCTCGTTTAATCTCCTCTGTTTACCTTTCGATTATTTCCGATTCGTTCTCGTAAGTGAGTTGGCGATCGAACCGCAGCTTCGTTTAGCCGATCGTTCGTTAACATCAGATCGCGTGTCGGCACAACGATAAATAATAACGGAGGAATTTCATTGTCTATGGACGTGGCGCGAACGTCTATGATATCGACGCATTCGAATTCCGAGCGGGATTTTTTCGTGGCAACGTTCGGTGCCAAGGTAACGTGGTGAAAGAAAACGAGAAGGAGAGGAGTGGCGTAGGAGGCGTAGTTGGGTTGCGAGATGTCAAGGGTCACCCCATCGAGAGGGGTCTTCGGAAATGGAGGTAAGGAATTCCATTTATCGCGATCAGAGTCTGCCACACGTTCTCCTTCTCGTCCCGTTCTTTGACTGTTCTTTGCGTTCACGATCTGCAGGTACACACAGTCCGTACGAAACGAGATTCACCACGGATGCGTTCGCGAATCGCCAACGAAAATGCGATTTGCACGCTTCGCGAGCTGCCCCCTGGTTTAGACTTCCAGGCCGATCATTCGCCAGCGTAATTTCCCAAAGCGTGAAACGTTACATAACTCGTAACGAATTCAAAGAGAAAAACAGTCAGACGCGTTTGACACAGAGAACTAGCGTTGCGAACTACCATTCCAGAGAGTAACAATGTGACCTACAAGCATAATCTGCCGAGATAACCTCCTGAACCTGGGCAAAACTTTTTAGATCGAAAGCGGCGTGTCTCGGCTGCGCTACACGCCGATCTCTGCTCGGTTTTCTCGTAGGTTTGTGTAATCTAAGTCGTTTCCTGTTCTCGATTATCGTTAAAGACGCAATAAACGAACGATGATCGCGTAAGACCAAAGACCCGTGGACGACAATTCCGCCAAATATTACTTCGATTCTAAATCAGCGAGTTTTCCCACCGGAGGAGCAACGTCGGACGTCGAACAAGTTTCGTGTACGATACGTGCTCTCCATTGTAGAACAAATCGATGCATTCAGAGCGGCCTGTTGGCACGAGAGCCGTGGTTAAATCCGCGTGACTAATTTCGCTTCGTGCCCACGAAAATTTTGGTGGTATTCCGTGGAAGCGACCGTTCTCTAAAGCGGCTTGCGTCTTTTGTCGCGGCCGTTCCGACCTGGTTGAGTTCAGAAATAGAAAGACAGCAGGATCAGATTTGATTGCGCGAGCTCTAAGCGGTTCTGTGACGTCTGCCGTTGACGGCTTGCCACTTCAAGTAATCGCTAATACCGGCGCGAAAAATGCATACCGAGTTCAGGGGAATTTGTTAGCGACACAAGCGTCGAGTCGCGGCTCTTAAATTTTCTCGGTACGCCGCGTCCAAACGACTGCATTCCACGGGCGTGTCTTACAGAGTCGAAGTCGGAGCGTCATTTATTCGTCTACTCGCCCCTCTCACCTGGGACCTCGGATCATTTATCTGGCAGGCTGATTGCACGCGTTCCGTACGGCCACCGCTCGAAATCTCCGACTAGGATGAAATTTAATCGTCGTTTTTGCAGCGACGCAACACCGCTCCACCGTATGCGTGATTCTGACAAATGGCAACGAATTAATATCGGTAACGCGATGCCGCAAAAGTGAAACGATTAAGCGGCTCCTGCATTTTCACATACAATTTGCTCCAATGTCGTGCAGTCTGACTGTACCTCTTATACATACGATATATCTCGTCTGTGAACGAGGCAACGAGCTCGAGGAGAGATAAAACGCTTCGAACGACGAAGCACGGACACGCGACAAAAAGACATCGTGAGGGAAAGGTCGAATTGGAAGTTGAAGACGCGGCGCGACGTGTCGATAACTGACGGATATGATACTTTAACGAGAAGAATGCCATTGGATACGACCCGACTGGCATCGTTCGAGAGGATGCGTAGCTTCCTTTTTTCATTCTCTGGCTCGTATGGGAAAGGACCGATGACTCACAGGAACGATGCATCTCGGCGATAGGTCGCGTACTGGAACATTATCGAGGATCGAATCGGAGCGGAAGCCGTCCAAAAGGGCTACCGTGTTTATTTATTGTGGTGCGTATAGCGGCCGGCTTAAAAGGCGCGATAAAAAACGTCAGACGACCTCCGTACGCGACGAAAAACCAGTCCTCGTTGTACCGGTTGTAGTAAGCCAGGCATCGCGATTCTATCGACTTCTCGTTCTCGCCCCAGCCTTTCGACCGGATTTCGAGGCACCGCCGGACTCCGAATCCTCTCGGAATCTCTGAATGGCGACGCGAAAGTGAATGGGAAACGAAAAGGGTGGCCAGTCGTTGGTGTCGATCTCTCCGGACGATCGTAAAATCGGGACGCTACACGAATCGGTTGGGAACAGTGACAGAAACACGTGTATCGATTGCCATGGCTCCATGCGGCCAGATAAAGGAAGACACGTGCGACGATACGCGTAGATGTAAACGCGTATACTGACGCGATAGGGTTGGATCGAGTTCCGATTTCGCGAGTCGACGCAACGTCCGAGGATACGCAAGGACGATTCATCGGTCTTTAATTCTCGACGATATGGATGCACGCTGGCATAGCCTACGCCGCATAGATAAATAACTAATAATCGATATAGAGGGTATCGTTTTAGGGTAAATCCCGTCGCCGCGTTGATCGTGTAAGACGTGGCCAAGTGGAGATGGTGCGTCCACGTGGTGGAAGAGAAACTGAAACGGCAGCAATAATGCGCAAACGAGAACGACGCGAAACTTGACGAAGAAAAGCGAAAGTTTTCAGTGGTGTCGGTTCGGTGTGAAATTTTCGGAGCGTAGTCATCGATCGAACGTACCAGATCCAAGGTATACCGCGTCCACTGGGAGTCCGTGAAACAACGTGTGCACGGTTGTTGCGGTGGCACACAAGAGCACACAGGTAAGGGACGAAGGGGACGCAGAAAAGTCGGCGGCCGAGGGTGACGGAGGGGGCGGGAGAGGGAGACGAATATCGCCCGCACGCATGCGCACTGCGTTCCGCGATCTCTCAAGCCGTCGACCAGAGAGGCTGGCCTCAGTCGCCCGCGACATTCGGTCCGCGATACGATTCAGTGTAATCTCCGTGTAGCTGGACTCGAGCGAGCAGTGTGCCGGTATCGGCGGCGAGGACGCGCGCGCGTTTCGATCGTTTTCGAGGAAAGTGAGGAAAACGGTAGTCACGTCGATTCGATCGTACATCGAAATCGAATCGGGCGTTTAGAGGCTCGAGTAGCCGGATCGAATTGTTGCGAACGAGTGACAGGAAAGATAGCAAACGCGCGATGGACGCGGAGACGATATTCGAAGCAAGAAGGCGCGAGACGTGAGCAGGATCGTTGCGTCGAGAATCGTAGAAGGTTTTCCATTAGCAAGACATTGTTGGGGAATCGAACGAACTGGAACGTGGCCAAAAGCAAGCGTCGTACGAGACGTTTCGATATTCCCTGTTTCATCGGGTCACGCGCGATTTGTACCACGTGGTTCGACTGTGATCCCATCACCGTTACGTTGATTCTCGAAGCTCGGACACTAATAACCGCCTTTGGCGATCTATCCGCGCTGCCATTGCCAGCGAAACACGGCCGATCATTAATGTCTCGATCGGGACACCGGTCGGTCGCGGATCTCAGTGAGACGAAGTGCCACTGCGCTTTGATCGCGATGCATCGTTGAATCAAACGAACCGTGTGGTTTTCCAGCGACGAACAGACCAAGCTCGGAATCGCGATCGTGAGAATCGCGAGGATCGCGTGTCGCTAGGATAATGTAAGGTGCTCCGAGGAATACGGTTCCGAAGACGAAATGACGCGCGACAGGAGGCTGTTACTCGTGATCCTTCTGATGGCATACGGTCTGTTCGCGATCGAGGCTAGGCATCGTCCCCACGAAAACACTGCTAACGACGACAAGCACAGACACAGGCACAGACACGAGTCATTCAATGGGAGGAGAAATCGTCATGACCTGGCCGACAGACGATCATCGCCTTGGTCGCAGGAACTCGACTACGAGGATGGTTCGTTGGTCGACCAAGAGGATCAAGAGGACGAGGAGGACGATGATTACGATGTTCGCCCCTATTACGAGAGATCCTATCCCCGGACCTCGAGGATTGCCGTTCACAACCGGATGTTCGAACCGCGTTACCCGACTAGGTATCATCGAGGCGGTTATCGCGGAATCGGCTGGTACGAGGAGGACGAACAGAAACGCAGAGGTTCTCCTCGATACGCCGGTCGAAGCTACAGAATGAGATCCGAGAGGACCCACCACAGGCTCGATTATCCGAGGAATCGCGCCTGGGACTACGATTCGGCTGAAGACGGGTTCGATTACGAGAAACCGCGGGCGTACAATGAAAACAGCCCCGACGGGCATCGTCCTTGGTGGAAAAACGGGAGGAAACACAGGGTCGGTATCTTTAGACACGACTGGCGCCTCGACGGTAGGAAGAGACATCGTTCCGATGACTCGGAACCATCGAGGAGATTGGACGATTGGAGGAGATCGAACTTCAGCGAGTCCAAGCCCCCCCACTCCAAGACCGACAGGAGGAGGATCGACAGCTTCGAGGATTACGAATATCCCGTGGACGAATTCGACGACGCGGAGAACGACGAAGACGACGCCTCGAAGGAGATGGAGAACGAGGATCTGGACGAAGACGAGCTGGACAACGATTTCTATAGAAGCGAGAAGAAACCGCCGCTGAAAACTTACGACGACATCATCAGAAGGTTGACGTCCGATGATCCGACGACTCCCAGACTCACGGTCAAGAGAGACTACAGAAACATCGAGATGGACAGATACGCGAAAAGCGACGGCTTCGGGAATTTCAGACACGAGCCGAAAAATCTCACCAGGCCGCTGGATCGCGATCGTGGAAAGATCGCCGGCCTTCCCTACGTTAACTCCGCCTCTGGTCATCGGTCTCCGAGGAAGTTCGACGAGAATTTACCCGGCAAACTGTCGAGTTCGTTGGTCGAGCGTAAATCGTCGAAGAACGCCAGCAGCCTCGTGACGAAGAGCTTCGATCAGCCAGCGAACAAAGCCGGCTCGAAGATCGACGATACTCAGCCGAAGACCAAGAGTCTCGAGCAGGATTACGACGAGTATCTGAATACTTCGGACAACGAGAAGGAGGAGGATCTCATCAAGGTTGGAGTCGAGGAAGACACGGACATGCAGGCAGACGTTACTAATACGGTTAGTCCCGAGAAGCTTTCGTAAATCTCTCCTTTTCTGTGTTTTAAAAACGAACGAGAGGATGATCTCGTTTGGTCTGCGATAGACGCGAAAGCAATTGGATTCGCAAGAATCTAACGTTTAGTACGAACGTCGAATTGAACGAAGAAAACGCGAGTCGGTAGGCGAGCCGTGTCGGGATTAGCGAGTAATCGACATCGATGATACACTAAATGCTATATGGACGGGGAATTACTGTTGTCGGATAGAAAAATTTACGAACGTTGTCTCGTCCATCTGATTATATGGGATCAAATATTTCCCGATCGTCGGATCAAGTTTGCCTCGTGCTCGACCTTGATTACCATCGCGCGTGGCTGTGAATCTTTAGCAAACGGAGAAGGGGGAACGGTGAAATTCGCGAATCGATGATTCAAAGCGGTACGATTCGCGTTCAGTTTGCATCAACCTTCGAGAAATTCCTGAAGCGAGTTCGCAAGATCTTTCCATGCCGGCGGAACTGGAAGTCGTAAAGTCTCCTCGGGTTCCTCGGTATCGACCTTGTCGACGAAGATTAAGATCGTGGCTCGATTTTACGGAGCACGATCGCGCGCGCTCACCGTTGCACGCGAGAGAATCCTTATCGATGCTCTGCCTCTCGGATCGCAGCCTCTGTTCGCGCCACCGGCTTCCAGTGAGCGTCACGCTCGGTTTTATTTTCTTTTACAAACGTCTCGAAAATCGAAAGGAAGGAGGAAAGCAGACAAGGTGGAAGGCGCGTCCTCTTCTTTTCCCCCCTAGGCACCGAAACATGGCAGATCGTTTAACGGTCTCCGTTCCACGCCAGTGACTCGTCGATCGACTTTCACAAAGCGCATCGGTGCAGAAGATTACGATGATTCGCCTTGAAATATCCTTTCGCGACTCGTCCTTGGCAATAAAGCTCACGAGGCAGCTCGAATAGGTGCCAGATACCTCTATTTCGGTTCGGCCTCTCATCGATGACGCTTTCCACCCTTACTACTCGGAGCTCGAGTGGTTTTCGTTCGAGTCCTCCGACGTACAGTCCGCTTCCCAGAACTATTTTGAATTCGTTGCACTTTCCTCGCTGGCTGACTCGTTATTAAGAGACGTGCCGAGATGAAATGCAGTTCCTCTGACCTATGAGAGCCAAGATTAGATCGACCTTGGCAGTACGGGCGGTAACCGACCGCAAACCACTTTTATCCGCGTCAAAATTCTCGACCTGGCGTCCGCAGGTATGACCTCGGAGATACCACGGCTGCTGGGCGCCACTCTTTATTGCCGGAGTCTTGTGCGAAATCGATACCGCGAGTTCGGTCAACGATACCGCAGTTCCCTTTTTGTCGAACCTGAGTCACCGACCTGCTCCACGCGCTGGGTGTTAATCAACAGAGAGGATTCTTTCGCCGGCATCGCTCTAACAAAAAATCGCTAAAAGGATATGTCAAACACACTAATAAATCGTCTCGTTTCTTTCTGTATCTTTCGCAGCTCGAGATTTTCTAGAAAACCACGAAACGCTGATAAGAATATCCGTATATAATAATGAATTTTGCTTGAACCTGCGATCCTTGAAGACAGTTATCTTGACGAGAGCGATAGTTCCATGGTTAGCTAACGCGAAGTGGGTCAGCCGTTTGCGAACGCTCGAATACAACATTTTTCCTTAACATCCTTCGCAAGTAATCGTCGAAGAATAAAAAAACCTTACGTCTGACGAAAGTTACATCGTCTATGCGTCAGATAAAAGCACGTCGGCTACAGTACGAGATACAGAGAGTACAAGGAGAAAATTGATCGAAAATAGTTCCGCGAAGGGGACGAGCGTGAAAGATTAAAATTTCGTTCAGAGCGTTGATTAACGAGCGTAAATTTTGGAGATGAGCGAAGTCAGTGAGAATGTCAGTCAGCTGAAAAACAACCAGCTACCAGCTTCGAACAAAAAGGCTACTCTGTCTGGTTCGCGGGAACCGCGAATCTAGATGGCCAAATCTTCGCAGGGATCGCCAAATGCATTAATCGAGGACACACAGCTGTTATACATCGCGAAGTTCTCGACTATGATTCTACGAGATCGCCGCGTGTTAATACAAAGTGTAAAGCTTTTTTGTTTGCTCTTGTAATTCGTTCGAATAATTCGTTCGCGCGATTAATGAAAATGTGACAGCGGTATCTACGAAGCAGAAAGATAACATCGAAAAGATGGTGTAGGAGGGTGAATTCGTCGGTATGTCCGCGAAACAGATAACGATAGAGGCGAAAGAGAGAAAGAATTTGGAAGAACCGTTGGTAGTTCCAATTAGAGGGATTCGTTTAAAAGAAAAATAGGACTGCGGTCGAAAGTACGCTTCGAATCGAACCACCGATTCACCGCGGGAGGACGCCTTAATTCTACGGTAGTCGATCTCTTGCGCTGTAAAGAAAACGAAGGAGAAAAAGAAATCGAGTCGGCTGTCGCCGCGATCGCGTGGTTCGGTCTTTTTGTGCCAATTTACAAAGGTAAACCCGCCACGTTCCATCGGCGATTTACTTCTACATGCTGGTCGAAGTGGAATTACTGCGTCGGGTAATTGAGCAATTCTACGTGCACTTACTTCTCGTGGTTTCTGCCGCGAATCTCTCCTTCGATCGTGCGTTATTAAAGGGAGACCATTGCACGATGCGAAATTTTCACCGTAACCGAAATAAACCGAACGAATAAGCGATTAGTCGTAGCGTGAATAACCGTGACTCTGTGCGAAAAATCGAAACTTTTCCGTGCGTTTCTCACTGAGAATCATGACGCTATGACGTGAAATGGCGGGCAATTTTATTATGTTACGAGTCAAGGGTAAACGAGTTCAGGAACGGCAGTTCTCGAACAAAGAAAACGGCGAGGAATCAGCGAGCGTGCGACTATAATGAATTAATCGTTGATTCTATAATCACAACTCTCAATATACATAGCTGTTAGTTTCTCAGCTGTTATATTTTCAGATCACGATGCTCGTGTCGACATTTGACCCGACACGACCTACCTTTCGACGAGGAAAATATCCTCGGCTAATGAAATCATCGTTACGCGACAGTACGCTGATTTGTGCAATTTTCAAACGGTTAACGGTAGTTGTAACATCCTTGCTATAAACAATCGTCTCTACGACGATTTATACCGTTCTCTATGAGCTATATGGTCGTGCATAAAGTTTTATGATAATCGTAGGTCGTTGGTAACTGGTTAGAAGAAACATGCTCCAACACCCGCGTGAGATCGCTCGTACACGCTAAACTTGGTAACGTTGGACGAGCGAAGGTGTCGAGAGCGGATAAAGCGAGAAACGGCGATCTAGCTCGCTTGCTTCCGAGTTAGTTCGTTTTCACTTGTCATAGTTTCGAGAAACGCATTCCGTGTGTCGATGCGAGGCGATTTATTATACAATATATCGTACGATTTGTGATACGAGAGTAACTCGCGTTGCGTCGTTCATGATTTTTGCGAAGCTAAAAAGGGTATAATTGGTGATGACCGGCGTATCGGTAAACATCCGATAGACTTCGTAGAAACGATGTTTACGTAAAATGCAGATTGCACTCCGAGAAAGCGACTCTTTTTTTTCCCGCTTTCGCTGCCCGCAGATGACTGGCTGGCTGGCTGTTTGCTGGCAGACAGATTCCTCGGCACTTCGCCGAAACGCAGCCTCATGGTGGTGCATTAAGAAATGACTTTGCCACCTGACCAGGTAGGCAACATCCATAAGTCGACCGTAAAGAGTTACCACGGAAGCTCGTTAGGCCGTGCATAAATTTCGTAGCTTACTGTCGCGAAATTCTTACAGGAGAAAGTGCCACCATCCGAAGTTACAACCCTTCGTAAACCAACCGTGTTCGTCGATCGGGAAAGGGAATGACCCTGCAAAAAAACGACGTCGATATCTCGGAACGCGGCGCGCAAATGATTCCGTTCTTCGATCTTGAAGAAACAATTTCGCCTCTCTCTCTCTCTTTCTCTCTCACTCACTCACTCACTCACTCACCCACTCACTTTATGTATCTCGGGTGAGTTTTAAATGGTAATGAAGTCATCGCAGTCAGTCAGACTGATAAGGGAGGCCACGCGTCAAGACAACGTGTAACAAACGTCGATGATGCACAAAACGATTTCGCGAATCATTAATCTGCCAGACGATTATTATCATATTTGTATCTACGGGCTGAAAGTCCTGTAATCTATATACGTATACACTGATTACTACAAGAGGAAAATTAGTTGTCTCGAGAGAATAGAAAGAAAACTACGCCTGAAAGTATAGGAAGTACAGAAAGAGTTGACTTTTTCGCGGCAAAGATTAACATTAGTAATGAGTCTATTTATGTAATTTCACTGGCCATGAAGGATGCAGTGCGATTCTTGCTTGGGAAGAACGATGATTCATATACATCGCTGCCTAACCACAGAAAGAAGCCGCATGCATCCACTTAATGAATCAACGAAAATGGACCCAATTCCGACGAATTGTAGGCCAACCTCGATCGACCCAATCTTTGCACGAGTTTCTCGAGGTTCCACTGACTCACGATCAGCCTTAATAATATTATTTAAGTTTAACTTAACGTGGAAATCCACGAGGATTCAGCAGAAGAAGATGAGATCGTTTTCAGAGGAATTTTTTATGGAATACTCTTCAGCCAGAATGGCATCGATCGCGATCGTGCACGATAGCGCGAGTCCAGTCTACGTGAAAGCGAGTGACGAATATCAGGTTCGAATCCAAAGGGCCTATTCTGGAATGATCGATTTTATCGCATCTTTCGTATCATCGATCTTATTACCGGCTGGCTTGGCTTCGAATCGTCGTTCAAAACGAGGAAATGCGCGAGAATATGACAAATAGCAATCGTCGTTTTTGACGAGAGTGGAATTAAAAACGATGCGATGCGTCAACTTCCAGCGGTTGTCAAATTATATTGCCTCGTCAAATGACGCTGTGTCATAAAATAAATACATCGCGGAATCTGGGTTTCGCGTGTTGCGTGAAACTGCCGGACCTCGCTAAATCGGTGACTCACGAATTTCGCCAGCAAGTTCGGTTTGAATTACAGAATACTAGCGTCTCGACCGACTCGAACATGCATAGGCTAATTGATTCCTGGAAGCTCGTCTGCAACGAGAATTGTCTCAGAGCAGATGCTGTATGTACCGCCGAATATGTAAGGATTTGTATATCGAGGATTGGATAGTTTCCAAAATCGAGTGCACGTAAGCCTCCAGTTATTTAACATCTCATTCGTAATACAATGCGAGGTGACTAAACCTCTGCTACTTTTGTCATGCAAAACTAATTTACGCATCAATATTCTACCAAGGGGCTCGATTAATTCGCCAGAATTGATATGCCATTTGGTAAACGCGACGAGCGGGCGATATTCAAATTTCGAGGTGCGTCAAACCGCGAATGTATCATCGAAGAATTGGGCAGCGTTCCAGGTCAGACGGACTTCGATTACATTATTAGCCATGGATATTGTGTACCGCATCTTCTGCAATGAATCGGTCGTTGGTTCCATGGGGTCTGATAACATCGATCTGAAATTAACCACGACCGGGTCACACAGCTGTCGAGTACTATTATCGAATTCAGGTCATTCTCGTGTCCACTTGGAGTATTTCCAACATCGCGTATTCTAGTGCTGATGCGCCGATAAAATCCAAGAATATGCCGTTGCTGTCCTCGCGAGCCAAACTCGTAGTATCCGCGCCTATATCTAATTCTATACAAAAACGAGCATACAGGTGGCTCAGCCTAAACGCAATCGGTTAACAATCTCTTGCTACGTAGAAATTCAATTTCACTGGCTGTCTTGTAACTTATATTCCTAGTCCCCGGTCTCGATAGTAATTAGGATGGTCCATCCGTGGACGTTAATATTGTTTACACTATCGATCCATTCCGAAGGCTGGAGGCGATCGGCTTGTCGGAGATTTCCATTAAATCTCCAGTGGAAACAGCTTCGAAGTAATTTCGTTTGGCACGAGATACACGCGAAAGGAACACGATCGGTTAAATAATACGTTACCACCTTCGAGATTTCCGCCTATACAGGGATGAAGTCATTATAAAAAGCCCTAGCTCGAGTCACGGATCGACCATCTAAAGTGGTTATAAGAAAGAAAGAACGCTTGTTTACCTTAACGGAACCTTAATGGGGTTGCTGTTATCATCGCTCGCCGAACCATTAAGGTTCCCGTACGCACAAGCCTGGGCGCCACGTAGTCTGCACTTTCTCGGTATCGTTCGAGCATAATTTTCCGTCAGATCTTATGCAGCGATCTTGCAAAGCCGCGTCCTTCCAAGAAAATCGAGGGTTCGTGAAAAACATGCAGCCGTTTTTCGGTCAAGGGGCAGATTATGACGCTCGATTTCACGTGACGTCCTATTCTCCAGACGGATTAAGAGAATCCGTTGGAATTAAGAATCTTTTCGAGGAAGAACGTTAAACGAACGTTAAACCGGCTCGTTTCTGCGCTGTTCGGGAATTTCTATGGCGATCACGTTCCATTCACGAAGCACCGAAGTAGCCACCGGCTCCTCGGTCGAAGAATTAACTCTGAAAATGCCTGTTTACGAGACAAAATACCCGTGGAATGACAATACTCCGAAATCCCGTGAGGATCGTAGAGTACGGCGGCCTAAGCGCGGTCTCTTCGTAATATGCAGTCAAGTTGCTAAATCACGAGCCCGTGACAAACTTTCGGTGCGTATATTACGTGCGTATAATTTATGCAACGCGTACATGTTTCCACGATCGTATTCTAGATTCATCTAATCCTCGGAAGAAAACTCTCGCATGCCGCTGTAGTGTATTCATGAAATTCGGAGAATGAAAGTGGCGATGCGTGCAGCGCGCTGACTCTCTGGCCGTGAACGATCTCGTATAATCTTGGGTGGTCGCCCCCCCTCGTGTGTTTGCCATAAAGGAGCTTTATGCTCGAGGCAGAACCGCGAGAAACGTCTGGTTCGGTTGTTCCCGTAAAATTAATCGTTCGATTCGCCTTCCTAATTCGCTCGCCTGTACACACATTCCTCCGTTTCGTTCTGGTTGCCGTTCGAAATTCTTCGAGATGCTACCTATGCCCATCGTTCGACGACCAACGTCACATCGATATTTTTATGCAGACTGTGTAACTTGCGATATTCGGCGTGGAATTCAACCGCGCTCGTTCAAAGAGACATTTTACTTTTCGATTTTTCTGATGAAGCGGCATTCCCGAGACGACCTACCATGGCGTCTTGGCCGCTGTAACACCGCGACGTGGGTGCCCTCCGAATTTACGACGGAAGGGCCATTTTCATTGGCCCTCGTTACCGCGGCATAGCTTCACTGTCGCCATCGATTCAAAGAACAGTGACAGTGAGATTTAGCGCTCCTAAATTGTCAACGCTGCTTAACAAGCGTTAATTGCGTCCGCTTGGTTGGCTGAGTTTTTTACCCTTTTAACGCATTACCATCGATTCAGGAAGTAAACGAGTCAAGAGGAAAGCGACGCATGATCTAAGAAATTGGCCAGCTTTTCGAAGGAAGTTACGATAGCACGGAGGAATCTGGGGCACGCGAAAAGCGAGACAGACGGGGTCCGCTTTGCCGCCAACGTAAGTGTGATTTATTCGATTGACCGATCGTCTCGGCGGTAATTATCCTGTACAGCGCGATATATAAGCCAATTTATATCGCGCGACTCGTGAAGTGGTCGCGACTCGATGTAATTCGCGCAATTTGCGCGGCCTGATTAACTGCGCCTGTCGCTAATTACGATATATAAATGCGTACATTCGATAATTATGATATCGTACAACGGCCAGATATCGATAGGTGAACGTTCCTACGAGCGATTGGCGGCAGACAGATATCGCGGAAAATCGCGTAACGTCACGGAGGGAACCTGCACGCCCGAGATTACCAGATATCGCGGCAATAGCGACCTTTCTGTAATTGCGAGACATAACCGTTTGAGCGAACGCAACAGCCGCGTCGTCGAACGCACAATGTTGCGAACAAGAACGTTGACTTTATAAAAACAGTGAAACAGGTTGACAAAAAATCAATTGTAATAAGCGGTATGCGTTAGCGCGAATTAGTATTTCAACGCTCCGATTATGCTGGATAAATAAGAATCCGACGCGTTTGATTTCCGCTTGCAGGATATAATTAAACGTTACCGCTGGATTTGCGTAAACGAGCCGGACGCGGCGCCATCGGCAAAAGGAAGTACTGCTAGAAAACGCGAGGCAGTTACCGATGGAAACATGTACTCGAAGTATTAATCAAGGAAAATTATGCAAACGATGTTAAACGATACACGTGTAATCGCAATCGGAGGTAAAACAATTTTCATAATGGTTAAAATGCACGTAAACAACGATAGTTGCTCCTGCACGCATCGATTCCCATGGAATTTTCTCATTGGCGTCTCCACTGATAAACAAATCGTGCACGATCAACTTCTTCAAGAGTTGTTTGTTATTTTAATCAATTGTTACAAGGATCATTGATATCGGTTGATATTTACGAGAGTCGCTGGCGAATCGAACGGGACCGAATTTTACGTTCGAGGATCGGCCATGGTGAGCCATTCCCTTCGCCTCGTTTCGAGAAAATCGGTGAAGAAGCGACAAGCACCGAAAGCCGAGGCTCAAAGTACGAAGTCGAACGAGTTATTTGGGCAATCACCACGCGTGTCATCGTGGTGCAATTGATGACGCAATGACGTGCCGATGTTAACTCGCGCCAAGAGTATAAAGTTTACCCTTTCTATGTTTTCTCGGCGAGCGTTCGAGAGCCAGCGAGGCGACCGAGTACGCCAGAATGCGGCTTCCAGAAAACACGTGCTTCTTTTACCCAGTGGCCCGACATGTTTACATAGATGTTCTGCCGTCTGTTTGCTCATCGTATACCTTGACGCTACTTTACGATACTTGTACTTATGTGTTGGCACGCACGCCCAATATTTATGCAACGGCTCGATGACTTAAGCTTAAGATGCGGCTTTATCTCGCGCCGCTACGCATGATCCGATAATTTCAAGAGGAGCTTTGCGTCAATGGGCACAAATGCGATTGCGCTTAGAGAAGGCTGCTTCACTCATGATTGTCTCCATTTTTTCCACTCGTCTGTTATACGGACACTCGATCGCTCGAGATAATCATTCGTCGCGACTAATGAAACACCGCCGACTCGATCCTCAATCGTAATCATTCTGCATTGCGACTAACTCGATTTTATCTATTAGCGACAGGCAGCCAATTCCCGTCTTTTTCTTATCGATTACAATTAAAGGTCGCAAATGCGATGCCCATCTCATAAATAATTCATAATAATTCATTTATATTTCATATACAAGCGCCAGTTGAAGTGCGACGAGCTATCGCGTATCTATCGTTGATGTAATGGCTTATTTAATTGCATAGTCGATAGTCAAAGCGTCTAATTAGTTGCGCGTCCCCTGACACAAATCGCAATCGACAATTCAGTCGCTTCTCAGAGATTTAACGATTCTGGTATCCGTGAAAAACCTACCGATGCATCATTCATCGGTGGCTATCCCGTGCGAGTACAAACGCGGGTAATAAAACAGTTTCGTAACGAAAGATTGACTTCTCGCGTGGCGGCATAAACGTCTAAAGTCGCCGGGAAGGAAAAATACAAGCGTCAGGGATATTAGCTAACGGTAAACGTTGCAAAACTAATGTTAATCGAGGTGATCGTAGCCGGTACGTTTACCATTGGTTACTTGAATCATCCGTAAAAGTTTTGGGTCGAAAAAAAATCCCCGATCGAGATCTGTCGCAGCACCCATGTGTACCTCTACTTAAGTCCCAACCATTCGCGTTAATTCGCTAAGGGGATCGTAAACGTTCGCAACTTCGGTCCATAAATCAACGGGTCGTTTCGCCAGTTAATTTTACCTTGGTCACGAATAACGACACCTGAAACTTGTGACAGAAATAAACGAAAGAAGAAAGTTCTTTGGCGAATCAAAGGAAATTTTAATAAGCGTATTTTTTTGTAATCGCAACGCGATGATCGAAAGGTAAGCGGCGACTCGATGAATCATTCGCGCGAATAAATTAGCTGGAACTACATGCGACAATCGCACCGTCTCCGAGCATTATTACACTCAATTAAATGCAACTACAGAATAGCGTATGAAACCCGATACACCTCGCACCCCGAAAGATTTAAATTCGCTCGTTACGCGACAATCAGCCGTACTCCATTCTCGCGAATATCTCGTTCTTCCTACGCGCCTCTAGCCTCCATAAATATGCAACCGAGAGACTCGCGAATAGTCAATGTGCGAGCGCCGCGCTAAAATTAATACTCGGTCGTGTATGGTGTTCGCTAGATTGGCAGTCCGAGTCGGTCGATGGAATTTTACCTTTGACATTTGACATGGAACCACCTAGACAGTTCCATCTTCACGTTCCCATTACAAATTACGCTCTATCCACAGGCGGTCGCATCGATTAACCGTCTGGAGAAATAAGAATATCGCACGATCGATTGACAACTCGACGAAGTCGACACGCGAAAATTAGCCATAAAGAAACGTGATTCTCGTCTCGAAACGTTCGATCAGAAAGTTCGATCGATTGTACAACGAAAATGGCAAGATATTAGGAAAATACGATACGCGTGTCGTGCTGTCTCTCAATCCTTTTTTGGTAATTTATGGGAATACAAATTGTCGAGATAATTTCACTCTCACGAGTCCTAAGGGACGTTTGCAATTATAAATAGTCGTCTAGCGAACCCCGTCGGAGACCGAGGCACGTGGCTAATTGGATATCACGACCGAATCGGCATGCGCAATTTGTATGTACGCGAAGACTAATTAACGAGTTAATTAACATCGAATTCGAGAGAAAGCACGTGACGATCGATGATTAAATTATGCGATTGCCAATCGTGCATCCTTTTGTCCGTTCGACACGCACCAGCTGCGTTAATTGCGAGCCATCTTCGATGTTTGGCGGACGCGTGGCAAGCCGTAGATCGAAAAGAAGAGAATCGAGGACAAATAAACGTTGATCGACTATTCGACGCCAGAGAAACGAACTGGCTGAGAAACGATGTTGCGTAACGCGGCAACGTCATCAACGAATTAACAGTTATGCTAATAACGATCCTTGAATAGACAATTCTCTATCGCGATCCTGTCGCGTTCCTGTCGCAACCAGCCGGCATCGGGTCTTTGCGTGATTTCCGATTGAATCCGGTTTATTTTCACTCAGCGAAGGAAACGGCGAGTTTCAAATAATGCAGCCGCTTCCTAGCGATGTTGGCAGGAAGTGGGTGGCTGGTCGGCATGGCGAGATTTTCACCGGAAAAGTCAACGAACTTTATCCCTAGCGAATGTTTGTTCCGCGGATGCTGATCGCGGTCGAATTTATCGCACGCGCGTGCATTCGCGCTCGTTAATGCCCTCACGATCTCCCTCAAACGTCACGTACTTCTGGGAACGAGGTTTTCACTCTATTATTATCGACGCGAACGATCAATGCAATGGACAGTTCTTTGCCACAAAACTAACTTTCTCGTATATTCGGCGATTTAGTCACGTCCGCGTTAAGGCGGAAACGACACAGGCCAATTTATAACCTGAGTGAAGCGTTTGTGAGAATTATTATGGCAACTGCGACGCGTCGGTTCGTTATTATGCGTCGACCTCAAAGTGGCGAGACACGATACAGGCGTGGTAATAACGTTTCATTCCGTTTGTTCTTTCTCTCGCGTTGCACGTGTCTTTTTCACGCGGGACGTCGAGCTTCCTCTTTAAACAGTGCCCGATATACCGGGACAGCGTCTCTTGCGCGGTAATTAGTTCCTTTGTGATCCTATGTCAGTGTAGTATCCCCAAGGTTTCTCGAGAAGGCGTTAGGGCGAGGGTACAGGTAGCTGGATGTTCGAACAGGTTTCTTCGATGATTTTATTGCGAATGTAGCGACACCGGAGAACATAATGCAACATTCATTTCCGCGTGAGCCCTCCTCCAGCCGTTGAATGTTGGTATTCGCTCGAAGCAACAGTTTCGTACCGCTTTCGCGCTCGTTTCTTCGAAGCGCGTATGCTCGCACGAATATTAATGACGCGAATTCGTTGATTCCCATTGATGTCATCGTTCCGACTGATTCACAAGCGAGGCGAACGCACGAGGAATTTCAGTAACGCAATGGCAAACGTCTGGCCGTTCTCCGATGCATCACGAGATACGTCGAGAATAAACGTCAGGCAAATATCGCATCGGCGGTGCTTGTCGCAAAAACGGACGGCGGAGCGTTTCATCAATTTCACCCATAGACTCTCTAATTCGATCCGACGTCCCGCGCGTTGCCGTGTCACGTTGTTTTGCCTCGATTTGCATGCCATGGAAGCCTTAGAAGCTGACAGCCTCGTTCCCGTACCGCTGTTCCAACACCCGATGGCCAACTTAATTGCTTCATTGTATTACGCGGTTAAGCTTCATCCTTATCCTAGGCCTTTCTTCTCTGCATTGACGGAGAATTCGCTTCGTAGCTCGCACCATGATAATGCACAACTTCTTTTCTCTATACGCTTTGAACGTACTGCAAACGGATGCTTTCTCTCGTTTCTTCTTTATTCCGAAGCGCGTCTCGCAAACAAACAAATACAGCAAAGTGTCAGAGGTTTCTGCCTTCACAGTGCAATAATCGTGCACGCAACGAAGATAATTGCACCGGAGAATAATCCCGTGTTCCCGCATCGACGATTATCATAGCGGAACGCGAAACGATGTGCTGCGAATGAGCTGAAACCATTGGGGAAGTGCAACGACCCTCCTGTGTCACGGGCTCTCCAACTCAGTTTACTAACATTTGCCAACTAGATACCACGACAGTCGTCTATCTTCAGCCGCTGTTGCTATTTCGGCTACTATACGCACCCTATCACGAGCGACCGCGCTATTCTCCGCTACTCTTCCACAGGAAATCCCCGCTCTCCACCTTCGGATCTTCGTACTCCGATTTTGTCACGCACATCGCGTTCTCCGGGAAGAATCTCGGTTCTTATCGAGGCAAGTGCATAACTTATGCACGTCGCATCGTTGAATGTATTCCGAAGATACTTAAACTCGTAGAAGTTGCTTTTACGGAGCTGCGTCGTGGAGGAACGTTCCGAGGCATTGAAAGCCCGCGCCCGAGCCAATTGGTACGCGCGGCAGCGAATCCTTGATAAAAGCGCCTTCTTGGCGGGCAGAAATTTTTCGTGTCTACTTACGTTCTGAAGCCACCTTTTGTTGCGTCATGGCTTCGCGCGCGCGCGATTAGTCACGGGATATTTCCGAACCGCTGAAAAGGAGTAGCTTTTATCCGCCGGATCGGGTTTAGGCCGGTACTCATTGAGCTGTTAGACTGGAAGGATCGCTGGTTGTATTCAGACTTCGATTAAAATCGCCGTTGACCTATCTATAAATAGACGGTGACCGAACGATTTGACGAGAAAACCGATAAAATTCAAATCCGATAATGCACGCAGTTCGACTCAGTTCTAGCACGATCAATCGCCAATTGCAAGTTCTTTCGTAACCGACGAAAGAAATGCGGAAGAAACTCGTCGTCGAAGGTCGAAGACTTTCCAGAATCGAACGATGGCCCGTTGGGTCGTAAAAAGAGTTTTTTCGACTTACAAATACACAAGGAAGCAAGTGCCGATTCGAAGGGACAAAGCGATCTTTGTGCGTAATTAGACGCAACCCGATGCCAGTGACATTTGGAGGAGAGGTCGAGAAGGTCCGACGACGTTAATCGTCGCCCATAGCCATGTAAGTGTCGTCAGGAGATCGAGAAGAAACCGGCAATTACGGCCGCCATAAAATACGCGTGGGGAAAAGTGCGTGGAACGAAACGCAGCGTGTAACTCAGCTTCGAAGAGCCGGGATCGCGGAACAATGCGCCTTCGGCTTCGATTATCTTAATTATCTTCTCACGCCCCTGCGGTATAAATTGTGGAGTTGGACACCTGCTCGCTGATATCCCCGTGTTGCGACAATGCGTCCAGCCAGTGCGTGGATCAACGATTTTGCGTTTACCGTCATAGATAAAGATCGAGAGACAGCCAGTGTTATTATACCACTGTCTGTCGATATTTATCTCATAGCCATCGTATAAATTACGTTCGTATGACCGGTCAATTGGATCGTTTGATCGACATTCCTATCGATCGACAAACGTCATCGTTGCATTGTTTCGGTTAAACAAGAACGAACTATCGCCCTATCCATTAAATTTCGATAGATCACTCGCATCGTAGTGCGTGCAGCTATATCCGCGTACCGCTGCCGGCATACGTGCTGCCACGTTAACATCGTTCAAGATCATGTCGGAGCAAACGTGTTCCGCTGTTTAATGCGTTGCCGCGTTGTCCGCGCATCTACCAGAGATGCCGCGTACACGCACCGATACGACCGCTTGAAACTGGTCTACCAAGCGCGAGTTTCTCCGCGGGGAATCCAGCAGAAGTTCACGCGAATAACGGGTCCTCGGTATTAGTTATGCATCGCGCGGCATTGTTTTACAATTGCACGCGTCTACGGGAGATCTTGTACCTTTTTTCCCGAACAATAGCACACCACGGCAATGAGATCGTTGCTGCGCAGAGGAGCGAGTCTCACACGCTACACGCCACTCGGCGATCGCGTCCCGACCTTATTTTCTTATCGAGGATCGTCGGCTCTATTAATCGGCGCAAGTACAAGGTAGCCGATAAAAATTCTCGAAAAGGAAGAGGAATCACGGGTCAAGTCGGAGCTTTGGCGACTTGGACGATCGAATACAAGCGTGGCATCGATGGAACAGATCGCGATTACATCTCGCTAATTGCTCGTTCCGGTGGCGCGAGGGGCGCGGAAAATTGCTAGCCAGGCAACTCTAATTCCCGGCGGAATCGATAGATAACCGCGAAGCATTCGATAAAGACCCGATCGTGGTACTAATTGCAACAGTTTCTTTAAATGGTCGTGCTCGAGCTGACGATTAGGATTAACGGCTCCGCTGATTTAAGGCGCGTCGTATTGCTTCCTTCATCAATTGTTCCGAGACTATGTGGCCGCGAAGGAGGAAACGAAGTAACGATCCTCGCTCGATAAATCATACGCGCGTCGCGTGCACCGCGCGAGTTCGCCCGGTTTTCTGACGGACACGGCTGCACCACCTTGAAGAAAAGGACACCACGGTCGTGCGAGTTTCTTCCCGTTACGCGATCGATGAATAATTTACACCACTGGCACGACGACGATCGAGATCAACGATGGAAGTTTTTCGAATGCATTAACGACGCTTATGGCGCATCGTCGCGGCTGCACCCGTCTCCGCTCGCACGTCCCGCGTCCCGCGCCCGCGGTTTATACGCGAAATTACGCGAGGAAAGGCGGCGAATATCCGTTGTGAATCGCACTGGCCTGCGTGCAATGGATAACGGCCGAGAGATGATGTCGTGGAGCAGTGGGATAAAAATAGTTGACCCGCTTGAAAATGCACGCTATCGACTCGAAAGCGCGCGCTCATCGAACGATCAGTTATGCGTCCTCCTCGCGATCGTCGAATTCGTCGAAGCAGTCTCGGAACGCAGCCTACACGTTGCATCTGTGTCGAGCGTGAGCCGCGTCAACTCGAAATGAATATTAATCGGGAGACGCGGAACGTTCAAAACGCACCGGCTCTCTTTGCATATACGATACATTGTTAATCAGAAACAGTAGCGACGATATTATCATCGACTTCTCTTACATATTGTAACTACGTTTTCTCGAAATTGCAAGTTTGTTTTGTACGCGTGAGACTTATTATGGCAGGTTGCATCGACGCGCTCGATCGTCATCATTTAAAATACAATTGTGGAACAAATCGTAATTTATCGCGATCAAGATCATGAGTGTATTCGCTTTAACGAAATGATCCTTAGAGCGGCAAAGCGATGCCAAGTGGCAAACGAGATTACGCGAGACGTATTTTTGCTCTGACTTTCTTTCCTAGTGTCTTCTGTGTCAAACAAACACGCTCCGATCGCTGGTCCGTTCGTTAAGACGATCGAGCGCGTGTTGATTTTTACAGCATACTAATGAAATCGTAAACTCGCAACTCGTTAGAAATCGCAGTCACAGACTCTTCTCTAATCTCGTTATTAACGTGAATTTTACCGCGATGATTTCCCGTTACCGCTAATAGGTGTTCCGCGTCCGATCGTTCCGCGACAGGATGAATGGACTGACCCTATTTGGCCCGAGGAACGAGTTCTTTCAATGAAAACCACCTTGTATGAACGGATCCACCTCTCCTCTGACCCTCGTCTCTCGCGACTTGTCTCTTCGTCCGGTACGAGAAACTCAATGCGAGCCAGCAACAAAAATACTACGCTATTCCCTGGCGTTCATTCAGCTCTCTCGTACCTGTATATCGGGATACGTTTTTTCTTCGTGACCTCGGAAATACATCGTGCTGTTCAGTAGCAAACGATCCTTTCAAGCAATTCAGAAGATTTAATAATATTCAACCTCGCAAGAAGCAATAGAGACAGCAGAGACAAAACTCTCTCGAGTACGCCCTCGAACTTGACAAAAACATGTTTCTCACAAGCGATGACGTTCCTTTAGTTCCTCGTATCAATATTATGCAAGCCGCATTGGCTGCTAAGAGCATAGTTTAACGAACCATTTTGAAAAGATCAAGGCGCGAAGTTGTAACCGTTTCGAACGAACGTGAAAGACAAAATGCTTCCTGGCTGAATAAAGCTTTGCGCGAGACAAAATGGCTCGGAGCTCCACGCCCCGGAATGCGAACGCGTTCAGTTAATTAAACATGGACAAGGCGAATTGTCGATGGTCCTCGGTATCGCCACTTGCACCCGTGCGTTACGTGGCGTGTGTTGACGCGTCATTGAAATACTGCACGGTTCAGTAGCCGCCATTGGCACGATGGCGATCTAGATTAGCTGGATCAGCTCACGGCTCGATCGTTTACTTAGGGCTTAGATCGTTAGATCTGTTCGACCCGTCACGTCGTTTCTATCTAAGGATCGGATTTTCGAAACGATTATCATTGATATGCAAATACTTACGGATGATCGCAGACACGAAAGCAATCGCGTGGCGTTCTTCGATCTGGTAATTTGCAGCGTCCGACACGACCATTGTCCTCGGAAAGATCTATTCCCCGATACACACGACGGTCCTGCAATAGATTTATCGTAATGGCTGTCAGAGGAGCACGGAAAAATAAATTTCCAAGCATTTATTTATCTTGAAGACTTTCTAAGGAGTGTCGACGGCTGGATACCGCGTTCTGTAAGGCGTGAATACGAGATGATGTCATACAGGCGTTGCACCTTCTCCCTATTAACGGTCAGCAACTGTGCGTCGGAGAACTTCCAGATGATCTCATTGGTTAGCGCAAATGAACGATGTCAAAGGGCACGCTACTTGATTCATTCGTTCGATCTGTTCCCCGCCGAGGATGCTTGAACTTTCAGCCTCGGCGGTTTTCCATTTTCATTGTTCCTATTATCCGCGTTAATCGCGAGAGCGATCGCAGAAGCACGAAAGAGATAGACCGAAGGAGAAGCCGCGGTCGGAGACCCCGTGGAATTTGGCATCCCGGTTCCGTCTCCGAGATCTATGAGCGTATTTCGTCAGCTCTGGGACGTTGACCGAACCCTTCGTGGTACACCGAATACGTCTTTGTCAAGAAAGGTCTCTCGAAATATTTCCAAGAGCAACAAGTTCCCTAATAACGCAAAACATTTCCAGTCAAAGGGTGGAGTTTATTTTGGAATCCGGACCTGGGAACTGTAGATCGCCGACTAAACTGCCAGTGACAATCGTTTATACGACGTTTACATGCAATGTAAATGAATATTAGGTACGATGCTAATCTCGTTTCAACGATTAATCGATGCGAAACATTTGCAGGAGACAGTCGAACGTGAAAGACGAAGATCACGGAACGAACGATCGAAAGTGGTTCGGGTTGATCGGTTACGTGCACTCGCTAGTTGGTTCGCGGGTTGGTCACACGAATTGCCCGTAAAGGCGAAGAAAGAGCGAAAAGGAGAGAAAGAGAAATGGAGAACGGGTAGACATCGATCATAAATTATCTATGAATCGCGCGGTTGCGAGCCTGTGACTAACGCTCGAATCGACCGATTGCCGTGGAGAGCTGCAAACCATCCTTTCTGATTCATCTTTTGCAATTAAAATTCCGCGTACCGTCGCCTCGTGGCACGCAGAATGAAAGAAAAAATATGTCCTGGCTGCTAGGAAGCGGCTGATGGAAAAAAGCCGTTTGACAAGCACATCCGGCGAGAGGCACGTACACGAAGAATCGAGTTTCACGCGACGAAACCGATGCATCGCCATTATACATTCGACGCGTCCTACTAATTTCACAGTTGTCGCGCGGAACGCATCACTCGGACAGCTGTGCAAAATGCCGCACCAGGCCAGTGCCTGATAAATTTCATAATCGTGTCGATCGTCGCTCGAACGAATCGAGCCGAAACCGAACCGAAACGAGCGAAGCAATCGATCGACTTCGAAAATATTGTTTTCACGGAGATATTCAAATAGGTCGTGGCAAGAAGGTTGCGTTCGGGGGACGTGTTTCCGTTCGAATATCGCCATTTGAATATCAAATTCTAAATGGTGGAACAATTGTCGGTAACGCGCCGAGTCACCGCGTTACGTCATGAATTTTTTTCCTCGTCGTTGATCGTGCCTAATTTTCATCTTCAGGGTCATGCTTCAACATCGAGAGATAAGCTAACGCGCGACCATCTTCTCCCCGCGCTAATTGGAACGCAACCAGACGTCGCTCGTATAATCTTCCCATTCTGGAGCACGTGCGTCGCTTGTCAACTAAATCATAACCAAATGTTTGTGTTGCGATCACTGCCGAAAATTGTTCGTGCCAAAAGAGTGGTATTTCCGTCGATCGATCGTCGAAGATATCGCTGGTCGCTTTTGCCAAGTAAAACCGTGAAGAAACGACTGTTCAAAGTTTGATCTCAAGACGCATCTTTTTGCAAGACCACCAGCCGCATCGCGAGCGCTTTCACGTGTTTGGAACCAAGCCAAAATTTTGCTTTAGTAAGAACTCGGATTTTTGTTGACGCGCTCGGTAAAAATATTCAAGGAGTTTTCGAACACAGTTGAACGTTTCCGTTCCGATCTGTCGGCTGTTATCATAATTAATGCGCGCGAAATAAAATTACCAAGAAAGAACGTCCAAATATTTGTCGGGGGATTTGAAAGCAGTTAAAGAACACGTCACAACCAAACAGTATTTCGATGGTATGGAAACGACCGTTCGTTACGGATACCCAGAACATCGATAAATCACTTGTCCCGAGTACGATAAGACAGCTTGTAGAGGCTGCGATGAATACCGATCTAGTCGTGATAACGACGCTCGTCGACTCGCCGACAAAAATGTTCCACTAATGATTCCACTATGACGGGCTATTAGACATATGACGCGCGGAATGAGGAACAATCAGTCGTTTGATCTTTCGTTGCCTATTACAAATCGATTATCGTTAACAAGCAACGATAATATCGACGATTAATAAGATCTGGTAACATATTCGGAAATAATTGTGAACGCTTCGTCGTGCGAGAAAACTGAGAAAACCTTAAAACATTGATTTTCTAGTTCAATAGACGGTTTACGCCCATTTGGTGGTTCGATAACGCGTTCGCACGGACGAATCCAACTGCTGCAAGTATCATCCGACAATTAAGGTGCCCATTGGTGTCTCGAGCAATTGTCATTCATATCGATTAGTTGCAATGGGCGCGAATCCATTCCTAGAAGTTACGGCAACGCATTATCAATGACGATCGTAGTCGGTTTATGGTCTCCCATGTTCAATGCCAACGACTCGCGGTGGCAGACAGCCTGGCAGCCAGGCGATCCCTTTCTTGGAACGATGAACCTGCGATTTGTATGAGGATCACACACCGAGTTGCCCGTGCCTTCGCATCCACCGCTTTGGTACCTTTCTACATTTTTTCCTGCTATTTTTCTCTCTTTCTTTCTCCATTTCTCTCTATCCGTCTCTTCGTAGTTAAAAATACCGCCGGAAAGACTGACGGGAAGGTTCGCTCGGCTTTACGCTCGTTACTACGAAAATCGATCTGCGAATATTATTTCCACCGGCGCGGCGTGGCGGATGCGTTAAAAAACTTTATTAACGACTGGTCTGCTGGCCGTCCTTGGTTCGCCCCAGGTTCCAATTTCGATTAACCATTGACGTCAACCTCGGATATAAATCGAGACATCTTTGCCAAGAGTGATTCGATATCGGGCGTAAACGGTCGGTAAAAGACGACATCTTGGCAAAAGCGAACATCAAGCAAAATTAGAATGGCCGTTGATGGATAAAGGCAGACTTCCTGTTCGTTTTTGCAAGAACACCGGCCCTCGTGGACGACGCTCTTACCACAAAAATATGTAACCGAGATTTCCATAATGTAAATGACTGGCTTCTTCCATTAATTACGGCAGCTCTAAGCGGACCCACCAGACTAGGATTATTGGGTGGTCCAGCGGTGGTACGATGCCTGGACCCGATATTTAATAACAGGAGGTGCAGCCGTACCGCAGCAATGGTTCTTAACGTTTGCCGTGCCGCGTAAGCTACGTTTAAGGGCGTTTAAAATATTTCTTTTCTCTCTCGTTTACACCTCGAAGACCTTTTGCTCCGAGCCAATTTGTAACCGCATTTACTGTTCGGCAAGCAATACAAATTGCGTTGTTCCGTTGTTCGAAACCGGGCTCTTTACTGCCAACATAGTCGGTTGTGCGATCTTCGCAGGATAAATACGCTCTATGGCATTGTAAATTTTTCAGTAGACACTTACGCGTGTTTCCGGTGGCCGTTGCACAACTCTCCTTCGAACAAGTAACGGGTAGCGCCGATACTAATAACCATACGACACCGGTCGATTCGTTTTACGTGCCCTCCGCTTCACCCACGAAACGCGAACAAATCGAACAGCTCTCGTGGACACCGGAGATCGAATCTTGTACTCGCGCGATGTAATCGTCTGCGCTGTTTTTCTGAAAGTCGTGCCAACACACCGTGATCTTTTTATAAGGGATACACGCGACTAATATTTTATAGCGGCGCGAAGACAATGCACGATAATGCACTTAACGACTGTGCTCGTTCCTGTAGCCAGCTGGCGTGCATATAAACCAACTTGATCTCTCTTCGTGATCTCTGCACCGTTTCCATCGGCCCGAAAGAATTTTCCATTAAATCGGTCGTTTGCCCGTCGTGAACGTTTCGATCGCGATGTTCGCCCGCGTAAATCAATCGTCGGAATTTTAGAAGCCGACTAACGATAAATCGTCGAAAACGTACACGCGATACGCGCGTAGATCGTCGGTTCCGTAACTCGTAATCGATTAATCATCGGCGGGCCCCTTGAGAAATGGCATTCGTTTGAAAGAAAAACGCGTATGGTCTAGTTTATAATGGTAAAACGGGACGGTGTTATCGGCGTTGGCAACGCGTTGCCAACTGTTTCGACGATGAGTGGCGAAATCCTGTAGCGCAGCTAACCGGTTAATACGAAATAAACAGCGTATCGACAGCCTCGGAATTTTTATCGTGAATTTTCACGATCTGTGACTCGCGACGATGGTCGTGCGAAGATCAGGACCCGCTTGCGCATTCGGTGACCCTTGACACTCGGCCACGACGCGCCATCGTAAAACGCGGACGTTCAATTCTCCGAAATTGATTCTCCTTTTTACCGTCGTTTATCGCTACCGCT
Source organism: Bombus huntii (assembly GCF_024542735.1). Classification (NCBI taxonomy): domain Eukaryota; kingdom Metazoa; phylum Arthropoda; class Insecta; order Hymenoptera; family Apidae; genus Bombus; species Bombus huntii. The sequence continues at coordinate 2,567,427 of NC_066244.1, forward strand.
CACCATTGAATTTAATTATTATTCTCCGACACCAACTGATATCTAATCGCAGGCGCACGCGATAGTACTCGCATTTACTCATCTGTGTACATAACAAAGTTCGACGAGAAGAGAAAACCGCGGACACCGTCGAACACGAAAAACTTTTCGATTTATAGATCTTGAAAGGTTTCGCGGGAACCGGTGGGCGAGAGATACAAAAGCGAAATTCAGAAAGCGCGATGTCGATGGACTTTAAATTTGGCCCAAAGCCGACCTCTTTCCGACCCTGAATCCTTTGAAATCGTTAACGATAGTGCATCGACCGAATTTATTAGCGACCTAATCCGCTTCTTGCGATACGACATCAAAGAGAAGGGAAGACTCGTATATTTAATCTTGTTCATACGGCAAGGGAGCTTTGAGATGCTTGCGAACAAAATATCGTTATACCGATCGAAGCGGCCAAGGTTTTTTCCCAACGTAAATGGATTTCTTTCATAAAGTAACGTTCGACGATGAGAAACGCACAACCAAGAGAGATCGTACGCGAATAAATGTCGCGACGCGAACAGACAGGAGTCGCGTTTGTAATTGCGATAACAACGTCATTATTCACCGTTTCGAAACGAGCTGCCCGAGGAAATCAATCTTTTCTCATCGTTCGTAAAACATTCTTTAAAGTGAATTACGCGTGTATCCGCACTACTAGCAGATACACACGATCAAAGGAACGCGACGATAACCATTGTTGCATAACGAACGATACATCGGTTTTCGAGTAATTGGACACATTGTGAGCACGTTGGGTGTCGGACAAGTTAATTCCAGCCGCCTTTTGTCCGGTTACTGATAAATTATTTCGATTTTTAGTCCCACGACCTCCAGCCACCGCTATCAGATCGAACCCGCTCGCCAAGGGATAAGTGAAAACAGACGGTCGTTTCTTTGCCTCGGGACCGTTTCTATTCAATTACCCGTTACCTCTACACGTAGTAGAGATTTAAAGGACAATGTCCGATACGGTAGGAACGATAATAGGATAACAACGTAGGACGGGTTCGAGATTCGGGCGTGAAATTTCGCGTAACTCGGGTTTAATCGTGGAAAAAAGTCTCGCGAAGATCTGGTATATCGACGGGATGCGTGTTTTTGTTGCAGCGTAATCGGTGCCGGAGCTGGCGGCACGGCCCTAAAAAAGCGCGTTTGAATGGGATCTCGAGTGTGGCATAAAACGAAAGGCACGCGAAAAAGAAACGGCAGACTACCACGAGTTTCGAGTGTTCATCGACGAGAGGCTCGCAGCTCGCAGCTGGCAGCCACGCGAAGTGTCGACGGTAAACCAAGCATCCACGGAGAAATTCTGCCCGGATTGTACGTGCACACGCGCGCGATCGCAGGGATTGTTTCTATTAAGCGGCTCGAGATCAAAGCATCCAGATGTTGCAAACTGCGATTAAGTAGACCTCTGTTCTCCTTCCGGACAGTTTTCGTTCGTGCGGCGAATGGCGCGTCGCGATGAGATGCAAATTCGCTTATTAACCTTATCGCCGGGCAAAAATCTCGCGGACCAGCTGCAGGGGAGTGTTGGCCCACCCACGATTCAGAAAACGATCACGAAACTGCGATTAATTTTTTTGGATTTCTTCACCGCTAGCACGAGCTATCGCGCCAGCGAATCTTAGATAGTATTTCATCCCGAATATTTCAGCTAAAAATTCATCAAGATTTCTTTCTTCGTTCAGGACTACGCCGAGGACGAGGACGAAGACGAAACTCCGGCCACGACCACCTCGTCAACGACGACCACCACCACCACGACCACCACGACTACCACTACCACTACACCAAAGCCTGTGGTTACCCAGAATTACGATTACCGGGATCCGAGAACGTATGAGGGTGGAACAGGGGCGCAGTACAACGGCTACCAATCGAAAAGTGACTACCCGTCGATGTCGGCGCACAGCGTTCACAAGTGGCAGTCTCTGGGTACTCGAGAGAGCGTCAAAGAAACCAGAAGCAACATGCAGCAATACAATAAGAATGGGAAGAGTAAGTTGGCTTCGATCTATGCGACGTACATGCTTCGATGGCTGAATGGAAAAAAAAGACATACAGAGAATTCTGATCGCGTAGAGAAAAACCTTGTCTCGACAGCCGTGCCGTAATCGAAATTCCATCCTGTCGATTTATGCAAATATTTGCAGGGCGCCCTCCAAACTGCACCTGTCTGCTCTCTTTCTCTTATAGCTGTATCGTTATTAATCGTTATTAAATCGACGATGGTGGTCTCGTAGCTATATATCTCGTCAACACGATACTTCAACCTCGCTACCAATTATTTCTCCAACATAAATATCAGACAAAAAGCGAATGACTTTCTCGTTAATTACGGCCGACGACTAAAAATTAATAAATACAGTGCGATGTACAGGAAACGTACGTAAATATCGTCATCGTCGAATAAACCGAGACGACAAGACCAATCTTTTTGCATCGCGTATTTACCTTCCGCGCGCTTATTAGAAACTTTACGTTTTCGTTTGTTCTCTTAAAGACGGTTTAGCTTCTCGAGCAATCTTTTGCAAGTGGCCCTTCCTTCTCGATCGACGGTTTCTATCACGCGAAGCAACGCTCGATCGTAACGGCAACCTATCAATATGCAAATTAATGATGACGACTGCGCCGTAACCACCGTGATTGCAGCAACTTCAACCGCCCTTCGTTCGGGTTCTCTGGCGTATTACACGGGTTGTATACTCCCCCCTGACCCCTCTGCTATTACCTGTTAATTCATATCGAGCCGCTCGAATCAATTTACCGCGCTTCAGACACGCCGTCTACCAATGCTTGCTCGATCCTCATTGTTGCTCGTTCTCGATAAGTTCTGTTGCAGGGCAGCATCGCATTGTGAATTAAATGTAACTTTTTGCAACGATCGTATTCGCCGCGACAAATCAAGGCCACGATAATTCGGACTAAGACAACCTCGTTTGAAACGGAGCGGTCGCGCGAAAGAGAATCAATCTGGCTGGCGGAAAAATCAAGGACAATCAGATCTAATCCCTTTCTCTTATAATACATTCCAGAATACGTTTGAATACAGGATGTTCGACGAGCGAGCATACTTTAGCTTCCCTGACGGTCGTGCCTCTATTGTAAACGCGCCGATATAATCTCGTGTCAGTGCAGCCGTGGCGAGAATAACGCCTACGTTCGAAATTAACATAAAGCCAGATCGCCGACGAAGATTAAACCAAAGAAAATAATCTCCGCCAGGAGACATTTCCGAAACTTCTCCCTCGAGTCGTTTTATTTACACTTCCGCGCCACGCGTCGTCATTCCGCTCGTACGTATGTATATCGCTCGCGACGAATATCATTATGTTTGTATTACTAGTTGCAATTTTCCTGCTCTTTCCTCTCCAGTCAAATTGCCATTTTCGTTTTCCCTCGCTGCCTTTGTCGCTGTTCGCAATTTCTCTTCCGATATCCTTAGCTTGCTCTTTACAGCTAAGATTCTCTGCAAGTAATTTCCACAAAGCTATGGTAGCAACAATTTTGGAGAAAGCGGTCATTAGACGACACTGATCCGCGATACATGCTCGGTCAAGATGGGACAGGGCGCAGACGAGATCCCTCGGCTATCGTAGGAAGTCGTGCGGCAGAAATTAAGTAGGACCTTTCGTGAAATATACCGACAGCAACCTATCTTTTTTCGTGAACTCCGATGAGCGATGTTTAACCTCGAAGAACACCCGTTATTATCGGTCGGGTGGTTCTTCGTAATTTTAATCCTCGGTTTACTACTTTTTGATACGATACATACATAGATATGACACAGCAGTTATTATCAATTTCAAGAAATAATCATCGCGTTTAATAATCGGTACTAATCGTTACAGATGTTGCATTCCTCGGTCTGTCTAACACGAAGAAAGAATGTTGAATAAGTATAGCTGGCAGTAAAGATACAGCGAAATGACGAGAAAGATGCGCAATGTCCTTGATGTCTATCGATGTTACTGTCTGATGGCGTAACTCAAGACCTCGCGACATCTCAAAGGACTACCGTAATCGTTTCGTCATCGTTCCCTCGTTGTCTTGAATCAGCCTCTTTTCTTTCGCGGTTCTCACACCGCGACAACACGATTTCATCGGCCGAAACAAACCAGGCAACTGGAGGACGCGGTTCCTCGAATAAACGAACGGCGCTCTCTCGTTAAGAGATCGAGAGCTGCTTCTTCGAAGCGCGGCTTGGAGTGCTCGTAATTTCGCGAACCGCATAACCCTGGTTTTATATCCGCGCGTGGCTCAGAGGCATCGTTCTTAGTCACAGTCATCCAAAGACCGACGTTTGTACGTCATTCGTGGATACGATCGTTGACAAACGATAGTTTAACGAACGTCGAGTGGAATTCCCGATCATCTCCGGGTTCACCGATCAGCCGCAATAGTTTTCGATTATACACAACGGTTCCGCGATGTCTCGCTGGAATCGAGTTGCTCCGAACTTGGCCCGATTAACCCCATCGACGAGATCCGGCGAGTCTGGCTCCCGGGCAGACCATAAACCTCCAATTTACAATCGTCGAGACGCCGTCGAGAAAACTTTGTTACGACGTTTTGCTAAAAATACTCCGCTTTGTCGTGACCAGACTCATGAATCTCGTGCCCCACGGATACGTAACCGCGACACCGAGTGCATAGCCGTCAGTGCAGGCGTTGCAGCAACACTGTCTTTATTTATGCGGCGATTAGCGCGCGTTTATATCTTAATATCGAGGCACGATCGTAGGAACGCGCCTTAACCTCCGCGGATTCTTCCTGGCACCTCGAGTCGCGGCTGTTTGAACTAGGATTTATTGATTTCTAGGTACAATGTAGTTTCTCCCGTAGTCGTCCATACAAATTGCAGCGAGCGATAGCTGCGGCATAATTATCGACGCTCCGTGAAACGCGTAGAAAGCGATTAGGTATCTGCGCGCTGAATCAATAGAAAGCTCGCATGACTTATGTCACCTGCCTTACAGATTCGTTTTGAAATGCCGAGGCGAGCTGTCACGCGACATCTCGCGCGTCTAGCGCGTCTACCAAGAGAATAGAAGGCAATTTCTTTTTCAAGGCTAAGCTTTCCTCGATTTGTCTTGGCAAGCAAGGTCGGTATAGCGAATTGACGAACTGTGTTTCAGCTGCGGAAATCCGAGAGGCTCTTCAACACGCGATGAAGGTATCGCGAGAGGGCAGCTGCCGATGGCCACGACCGAGGGTGATTCCGGTTCGTGACGTTTACCCAAGCCCGTCGACCACCTACATTCCACACTGCGCCATCTTGCACAGGTGCTCAGACGACACCGGATGTTGCAGATCGGAAGCGCTCACCTGCGTGCCTAAGCTCTCGCACCGCGTCGAGCTCTCCTTCTATGTAAGTAAATCTTCCTTTTGTCCCGATACGAATCCCGCGCGACCATTTGCCACGACGACGCGCCATGCAAATTCACGCTGCAGTCGAGTAGAACATGCTTCTCGATCGAACGACAAACTAACCCGCGACCGTAGGCTCGTTACACGATAGATAAATCGAGCGTGAGAGAGAGAGAGAGAAACGGATAGAGAGAAAGACAGAGAAAGGCAGATGTAAGTAGATACATTGCACGGCGCAGAACGATGGATGCCACGAAGCAACAAGGAAGACTTTATCACCGAGGAGAAAGTACCATTAATCGTGTAAAGTGTATTACGGAGAATTTATTAGCAAGAAGTCAAAGAGTCGCGGTATTCCGACGTAATTTATAGGGCACGCTATCGCCGATATCAAAACGCAAATCGCCAACGATTTGAAACTTTGCCCGACGGAGGCGCGCGAGAGTTTTCTGGCTCATTGCGTACACGACGGTTAATGAACAGCGACGTTATCGGTGAACCGCGAATTCGATGACTAGACAAAACATGCTTATCTAGTATGAACTAGAAAAAAAATTGGTCACGTAAATTTCTCGGCTTTCATGCCTGCCCATTAGTGTCACGGAAAACGGGTATACATAGTCCGTGCGTTCGTTGGAATGTCGGTGGAATTATTTTTCCTTATCTCCGGTTAGCTACGCGACCGCGTACGATCGAGCGTCAGAATTTATCGAGGTGTTCGTTACGCTAGCGTTCCTTGCAACCGCAAACGCCAACAATTCTATTGCAACTATTCGTCAATTTGTATTTCGACGAGCATCGCTAATCGATGCTAAAAGCAGGTCTTCCGGGTCGATGCCTGATTCAATCCACCAAGCACGCGATGCGTTCTCCAATCGATACTACGAACCGCTTATGAGGATCGACGCACCCTTTTAAAATCAGTATGGCCGTAATTGAACGGACGACACGCGTCTCCTCTCACGGTGGTCCATCGCGATGCATCGTGTCGTGCTAATCATGCAACACTATATTTATGCACGAAATTTGATCCCCGACTAAATTATCGGTTCTCCTACCTGTATATTACGCTGGATTGTCGTCGATGCGCGGGCTTAAGGTCTGTTCGCAATTGCGCGCGCTTGTTCACGCAAACGCGAAACTCGTTTCGACCTTCTGACCGAATCGATCTACCGGATTCGACGAGATACGAAATTCTCTCGCTGGAAATTCGAAATTGCAAAGGAAAAGGTTCGCCGACAAAACAATCGTTTTCCATCCATAAAACTTCATTTTGCGAACCGGTAGTCAGGATTGTGCAATTGATCGCGGATGCAGGTTAGGTTTAAAGGTGCACTTCGTGCAACCCGATACTTTTGTAGCACCGTTTTATCCCGCCATTACAGACAGCTTGATCGATACGCCCCTTTCTCTTCCTCGTTTTCAATCCAGCTTGATATAATCAAATTCCGCATATACGACCGATAGATCGCGCCTCGTGTTGAAATTTTGAAATTTTAGACCAACATGCTGTGCTTCTACGTGTGACCGTTGCATTATGTCGAAGTAATGAACACGTAACTTGAAAATTGTATGCGTATTTACCGTAGATGGTTGGAAAACAGAGATGACTCAGTTCCGTCGACGAGGAATAATCTAGCGACTGGGTCAATTAGGTGCTAACAATGTCTCATCGAACGCGGTTTGTCACCGATAATATCGCAACCGAGGACGTCTCGCTGATGTTTGCAATAAATTACGCAAAGCTTGAACAAAGAAATACGCATGGAGGTTAACTGCAAATATTTGAACGAGCCGCAAAAATGTAACAGACAAACGGTTATTAAAGACAACAAATCGAGCGTAACGCGTTTGAAAAGCAATCGCTAGGGTTTTTGCGCTCGGTAGAAAGTGTGGTTCGACTCTTTTCTAAGTCGTTCTCAGTCTATCAAAGTGCAAAATCCTAAATTAATAGCGTTATTTCGTGAGTCATTCCGAAGTAAAGCTTCGTGGAATATAGAAAATAGAAAACGTTTATATATAAGAATAGAAGACTTTCGAGTCGTTATTACCGAAAGTTTGCAAGCTGAGTGTTTCGTTTGGTTTAAATACGAATACGAACGATGCTCGAAAACGGGAGCGTTCCCTAGACACGAAACAGCGTAGCTATAGATTTTCAGTGACGAGGGCTCGGCAAGTCATTAAACTTCACTAGCGATCTTAATGAATCAATTAATCGTGATAGATCTATCGCATCCCTACTGGACTGCAATCCACGCGTCGTGGATTAGATTGAACTACATTCCTAGGCGATCCAGCGAAACATCTTTCAACCAAGTTATTCGTATCGTTTCTCTATCGAGTTACTTTCCGTACCAATTCAACGTTCAGGAATCACGTTTTTTATCTTTACTACATTTTTAATATATTTTTTCCTATATTCTGTGACGAGACCGGAAGATTCGAACGAAGAACGGTATGTGCGCGCAGATTGTTAAAACCTGCCGTATGATGTTCTCGAGACTGCATGGCGTTGAAAATAAAAACCATCTCGATATAAATTGCAATAAGCGGGCCATGTAATTGCCAATGCAAAGGTGCAATAACACCGCGGGTATAATTTGCATTTCGCAGCGATTACCATTCGAGCTTCGCCAAGCAACATTAGCATAAGTTCTCGTCGACTATTGTCGGAATCGATGGCGGGCCGTGTAAATACGCGACATCGTATTGTCGGATCCTCACGAATTAACGCTCGATGCTCCGGGGTGGTTCGAATAGTCTCGCTCGTGATATCGTCGCGCTCGAATTTCGTGCTTTACGATCGCACGAACTGCATATTTCTGTCCGCAAAGACGGAACAGATGTCTTGCGAAGACTTGAACTCAGCCACGTCATAAAGGACGTTTCATAAGTCATAATCTTGGAGTGGTTCGCGCGAATCGCGACCGACCACTCTCACACGACTACGGGGATCGTCGACCGTTTAACTCCTCAAGGCGAGAGTCTGCACGGGAAAGAACAGAGAAGCGCTCATCGAGACAAGGAGGAAACAAAAAATCTCTCGATTAGACGTCGAACCGCTAAATAGGATTGGAACGATCGATCGCGTGTTCGTTGGATCGCGAGAGGTATTTCATAAAACGCGAAAACGTTAATTGCACGTCGAAGAACTGCTGTATACTTTCTAAAGCGTACTTTATCTCGGCAGAGATCATTCGATATATCGTTTGGTTGTACACCCACGCGGAAAGTATGGCCAATCAGCGGCAACAACCGATTGTGATAAATGTACAGGGCCAGGGCCACTAGGGATCTCCGCTGGGAGAGAAGCCCATAAATTTAATGAGATACATTGGGTTTTTTTTTTCGTTGTGTCATGGCCCGATACTGTGCTGTAGAATGCGAGCAATCCTACCCTCGGTCGTAACATTGCTCGCACAATGCTGCTAAACCGTTATATCAATTACGGAGCGAACGCGGCAGTCGTAGACGAGGAAGAAAAACGCAACGAGACGCGACAAAGATCGATCGGGATCGACGAAAGCTGCTTCGGCTACGAATGAGCGGTGTTACGGTCAGCGAAAAAATATGCGAGAGAGTTCGCGAAGTAAAAAACCTTTGCCAAGCTGACAGCTCTTTGCAGCGAGTGCCCGACGAGACGGCGTGCTCCAGTTAACATCTATAATTATCACGAGCAACCCCTTGCGTTGACACCTGCCGAGGAAGACGCGTTTACTCCATCCGTCTGTCGAACCTACGGGTCACGACTTTATCACTGAGCTTGTCCTCCCGCGAATGAGTCAGTTTCACAGCCAGACCGAAATTGGCTAAGTATCAAATTTGCTTCGGACGCGGATGTGCAAGTTCCTTGTTGCTGCCGAGATTCTACATCGTCCATGATGTATGCAGATCCGCAACTAAGTGCGACACGAACCTTAGGGTTTATTAATAGTCAGCCAGCGTGGCTTCCGTGATACCGAAATACGCTGATTTATAATCTCACCCTAGGTCCCGGCTCGTGCCCCCGGAAAAGTAACTGGGTTAACGTCTGTCGATCGTTAAGACCTTCTAAAAACGCCGTGCGTACGGTGCCCATTCGAAAGATGCAGTATATTACAGCCCACGGTGTTCCACGAATTACCATCAAATCCTAGATGAAACAAGAGACGCGAACATCACGAACCCGTAGGTACCAACGGCATCCTATCGTCGATGTTTCTCCGAAACGTTTCGAATTTCACTTTATGCCAAGTTTTCTCGCTTGCCAGGTACTGTTATAGCAGATCCAGCGCCATACTATCACCCATCTTCGTCGGTAGCCTGCGACGATTTACGATCCTACCGATTAAACGCGATCGTTTGATCGGGTAAACGCTACGGGCGATGCATCGCGCAACCGTATCGTGTATTTCCAACGCGACGATTATTTCCAACACGACCGGATATGCATTACCGTACCACTTTTCGATACGGCTCAGTCACCTCGTTCCCTCGCATTTGCATCAACGGCGATTGCGATTTTTACGCAGAAACTGGCGACTCGAAGCGAGGATAACGCACCGGTGTTTGTCTCGGTTGATGTATGACGGAATCGTCGTAGCTGGTGAGGGAAGGTCGTCGATTTTCTAATTCGATTTCTCCGCGAATCACATCGCAATCCCGAGAGAAAATATCGCGTGTCTCTTGTTTATTCGATTCTGCGATGACTAATGCCTTGCATCAGTTTGCACGAGAAAATCATTCGAAACCGCGACGAAATCGAAGGAAAGATCTATGGCGTTGTTTCGATGAGAAGTTCAACATAATTCGTTACTTCTTATCCAATACAAGTGTAAGCTGTGTATAGTCGACAAACATAGAAACGACATTGAAGGAAAGTTGGAAAACGTCGTTAACTCTTTGCGATTTATTTGACTTCGCTTTAGTCTCTTTCCCTCATATTTTCAGTTGGTTTATTTGTACTACCGCTTAAATTGTTTACCTTACGTTTTCGTATAATTGCTTTTCCATTTGTTTAGTTATGTTCGAGTTTACACGAAACTTGTGGAATTCTCTAAAACCGTGCGACTAGAAACCTGCTCGTACTATCTCCACGTGCTATCATCGATGGTGCACAGGACATGGAATGCGTTAACAAAGTCCCCCGATAATTCAAAGTAAAACCATACAGGTACGAGCAGTTACGAGGTTCTTCAAAGTGTCTAGGGTGACCAGAATCGTTTCTATCGGGTCACTATTTATGTTCTAGTGCCATTAGTTATCGCGAAAGCTTTAAAGCCGCTGCCATAGTCTCGGGTCGTAATTCGGGGCGGCGGCTGTGGCACAGGCCTTTCTCCCTTAAGATACTAGAGTGGCGATATTCACCGTCGCGTAATCGGCCATAAAACGTTTCGACAAATTTTTGCCTCGCAATACATAGGAAGGGGCGTGAGCGAAAGACGCAACGACGTCGCGATAATTGCACGCTCGGCGAAGTCGTTAACCGCGAAACGGAATCGCAGTTAACCATTTCGGTTGGGCAAAGTAGCGAACGATCGAAGAAAATTTGACAAAGCGAAATTTGAGTAGCTGTGTCGCTGGGCTCGAAGCCGGCTACTATAACGGCCAATGGATGCCCTCCACGAAAACGAATTACCTTGCTGGATATTGTTTTAGTCAATCTCGAAACAACGATGGCAAACCTGGTTTCGCTCTTGGCGTTTGGTCAGCCGTCGGAAATGCACGTGGAGACGAATAAAAGCTGGACGAGTGCGATGAGCGAGATGGAAACGCTGCGAGCGTTAAAACGAAAACGAATTTCTTTCCATGGAAATCTGCGTGAAGGCGCAACTCAGTAAAATGGACTTTCGTCTCCCTGAGCAAGATACGAGAAAGGATATACAGCTATTAACCCTCGGAGAACTTGTTTCCGAGACGAGAGAAGACCAAGATTCAACGAAATGCGTAGGAGATGCCAATCGGAAGGGCTGAGACTAGTTATCATTTTTAATGGTTCCCCGGAGTTGCCAGGCTGCTCACTACCAGAATCAACGGCCACCTCGTTGTTTCTGGGTAAAAGGGGACCCCACGCAAGATTAACGATGCCTGTCCGACGTCGTGAATGGAGACTCGCATCGCCACAGACATGCCCGTCATTTTAATGGGACGCCGACGTGGCTCTTATTTCGGAATTACACCTGACCTGACGGAACCGAGTTCCTGACAGGTGGCAGCGAAGAAATGCCGTCCCATCGGACCTCCTTATCGCCTCCTTAAGCCTCTTACGCGAGTGTCCTGGGTTAAACCGTTTAAACCACGGGAAATAAACGACGTCTCGACGCATGTCGTGCGGGCAATCGGTGTTTCGTTCGGTCCACACCGACTGTCCGATAATTTTCGTGTTTGTACAACAGGAAAGAAAGAGACTAGAAGAATCGCTCGTTATCGTCGATACTTTAACTCGGAAGATTTAAACCAAGATTCAATAGCAACCGAATTCGTATAGCATCGATTGCATTTGCCACGAAAAAGAAAACAGATGGAAGATGCTACGAACAGTAAAATACTCGTTAAAAATCAATCGTAGGGCCAAGCTGACAAAAGGGAGGATCGCAGTCACGACTTCCTTTTCCGCTGGTCCGTGGAGACTCGCCTACTCGCGCTGACCCCATGGGGTCAGCTGTCAGCTATCGATAGTCCCGCCTCGTACACACCAGACATACCCTCACATGCTAAGCACCGTGTTATTTCTATTTTTGTTCGAATGTCGGTAGATACGAGTGCGATGCATCGTAGTCCCGGTGTTCGGTGCGTGCTCGTTCACGACCACGTACATTCTCGCGGAGAACGTTTACCGCATCATCGTCGATCCCACATTTCACAAACGAGTCCGATGGCTTCGCTCCAATCAGATACGCTCCTTTTACGCCAGTCAATGAAATTTCCCGTTTACGATCTGCCTTTGACAACTTTCAATCAATGATACTCGGTGCGTTAATTCGATAATCGACCGGCAAGCGAGAACGTTCGACGTTGCTCGAAACGAATATCCCAGTTAAACCGATGAATAATTCCCGATGATCGGGTAGCGTAAAACGCGTGGAAAATGGCGCGACATGTTCGATGATAGTCCCGGATAACATACGAGTCTAGTTACGCTTACCGCTTCTGCTGGAGAGCCTCAGACGATCTCGTCAGAGTGTTGTCGCTCGGAAGGCTGGAGAAGTTGATAATTAACGACGGTCGAATTTGACACCGTGTATACGTATAATAGTCGTTGGGAACGGCGCGGGTCGACCGCGGGTGCGTATTATCGAGAGAAGGCTACTAGTTGCAAGAAAAGGCAGTAACAGGATGCTGCTCGGTAAGTCACACGACCGGATAAGATTACATCTTTTGAACTGTTCGAGAAACGTGATTTACAGGGCATAGTTTAGAAATAAATCTCCTGCGGGCAGATTCGTCTGTTCTTCGTTCGTTGGAAGTTATATAATATTACACGCTATTACAGCCATCGAGTTAATAAGCGTTTGGTAGCGATCGCGTGAAACTTCAAGCGACAACCGGTCAGCAGGAGTTGCCGGTTGTTTTCTACGTTCAAGTCGCGCGCGCGCACACCATCCTGCGCCGTCTTTCCCTTTTTTTCTTCGCGCTACCTTTCGTAATAGACACTCGTGCCAAGCAAATTAGCATAAGACCGCTGGGCGATGCAATTTATTTGCAGCTAGTGCCACGTCCGCTACATCGTCGGCCAATCGCCGTTTCTCGAATAAAGAATCGCAAAATCCGCTATCTTACGCGTTTCTTTCTTTACCTGTCGATCGATCTCTTCTTCGCTCGGAAATAGAATGAATTTTTGCCGGACGTTCCAGAGGATTGAAAGACAGTTTTCCTGCAGTTTCCGTTAGGAAACTTTACGAGTAATATCTCACGGCGAGCGAAAGGGTGCTTCTGTCTGACGTTTATCTCCTACGAGATCCTCCTGTGAATCGTTCACGCTAAACTCGAGAGGAACGATTCGCTTTCGATGCAAAAAGTAATTAGATACTCGTATCGCGGAATGTAAAGTACTCGCAGAGAGAAAATTTTAATACCGCCTAAGCACAAAGAGACTAGCGAACGATTCCCGTGCATTCTCCTCCGAGCTAATGTCGATTAACGCAAACGCCGATAAAACGGACGATCGTAAAGACGCTTCGTCATTGGACAGAAAAACGACGGCGCGATCTCGATTAATCTCTCTAGTGAAACGAAAGAAGAAACTCCTATCTCGGCGACTCGCGATAGCTTATCGTCAAAGTTCAAAAAACTGCCTCGGTAGGCACCTTCAACTTTTACGTTGCACTTACCGACGCCGTGGCATCTGCATCAGCTAGGTGTCTCGTTATCAAACCTTGAGAAAAACCGGCTGATTGTCTCTTGTAATCTTTCCGCGTACATCCCGTCTTGGACATCCGACTGCTAGCTCGACCACCTGCACAGATTGAACATCCACTGTAGGTACTCGTGTAGCTCGTAATTTATACCGTCACATCCTTGCCACGCAGTGGTTCTCAATATCGTTCGCTCCCAAATGGGAACTCGCGGAAACCATATTAATCCTGCGTAGTCCTGCTCTTTCGCGGACGAACAGAGCCACGAGTCGCGCAATAGGGCAAATAGTTGAATCGCGAACAACGACAATCGTGGATCAACTGCGTTCGAGTAGAAATTCTTGTAGGGAACGTGTGCAAATTTATCGAGGTTACGTTACCACCGGAACGACTTTGTACGCGAGCAACGTTTTATGAATAAACCATAATGAATGCTTTTCTGTGACCAGCAGACGGGACGAGAAACATGAAATACATGCACGAAACGACTATTCCTTCTTAACCCTGTTCCTCAGTTGAATTCCATGACTTACCGTGCGTCGATGGACAGTCATAAGTCTCGGAGGAAGATCATCATTAGAGGATAGAAGGAATGTATTTCGCTAGGAGGCCGGACAGTCATTCCTCGTGCAGGATTTTGCTTTGAGGTTACGACTCGATACTCTGGGCCACGTTGAACTGGTTGAGAAATAGGCATTACGTTTGCTCGACCCAAAAACTAAAATATTCGCGTTGTACGAAATAGAGAAACGGAGTAGGTGCGCCAGGACTTTGAAGATAGAGTTCCTAGACCCGAATGTATCTGCATACAATGAGAAAGCGAGAGAAGGAAGCTTTGGCCGAGCTGCGCGCTGTCTTCGTGGAGCCAGAAGACGCGAGAGTAATAATATAAGAGCGGCACAAGACGATAAATTTTCCTACGTTTTAAAGCAATCCCCAACGTCGTTCGTCATCGTTTATTCTTCTCCCTAGCTGTTCGACGTGTTCCAAACAGAAAAAGACACGGCTGGCAGCTTCATTTCGGTTATATTCGGAGGAATCGTTTGCGAAGCTCGGTACCTCGCGGAATTTTCGTCGTTGCAGTCTCTTCGCTTTATTTTCGAGAAGGAGAGAACCCGTGAAATCGATATTGCGAAACGTTCGAATAAATTTTGCGCCTAGCATGATTGTACTTGCTGGGAGCGATTACGACCAGATCGTAAACCAAATTTCTTCGTTCTATAGCTACGTTCAACAGGCTGCAGAAACAGAGTTAAAGATTCGCAAATTCCAGTTTACGAGCGTCGACGAAATCGACGAAAGCTGCACAAACGTCGAACTTAACGCGCGTTTCCACGTGGCATCTAACAGTCGATCGATCGAGGAGTAACCTTGGCTAACCCCTTGTTACGCGTACCACGGACAGTGAACGTTCGTTAAGGCTTGATTATTCCTCGAGTTAAGTTACCATGGGTGACTGCATTATACGCGCGTTCCGCGAGTCTTCCTCTCGTTGTACATATACCTGCACAATATAGCCGCACAATATTCAACCTGACACAGCAACGCAGCAGCGCAGGCTCGTGTTGTGTCGGACGTGTACGAGCGGGCAGCGCTTCGTGGTCTGAACCTGCAAGCTCTTCCACTCGTACGTGCGCGACACGACCCCCCTTGTCTTTAACCGCCTATTAGAATGATAATTCTCGCCGTTACCAATCACGGAACGCGTCACGAAACGATTTAACGAGTTTCCAACGACTCGACGCGGTTTTCGTCGATCTTTGCGCTCTGCCATTGATCAACGATCTTCGAACCAGAACCGAGAGCGACGCCTTTCGTTTGAATTAAGAAAAGAGATCTAGCATGCGGGACGAGCAGTTCATGAACAGGAAAGGGTTCGATAATGGCGATTAACCCCCGTTTCTACCGGATCGGTAACGAGCACCGACTTTGGACTAACGGGAAGCGCGAGCATAGCAATGCCAACAAGCTCGGCCACACGAGAAACCACAGACGAAAACCGCAAAACGTGCGACTTTCGTTGCAACGATTCGCGCAACATTGCGTGCACGACAGTCTTAAGGCAGGATTAGCCAGCTTCTGTACACAACTGCTGGAATTGCACATGGCCCTGAACGAGAAGAAAGCGGTCGTTTCGATTTAACGCCTTTTCTACGGGAGACTAGTCCGTTCGTGATGATTTCATTTCGCCTTCCTCAACCTTTTCGTCGACGTTTCTCCGGTTCGAGAATCTCGAGCCACGATTTCTGCGTTTTCCCGTCGCTAAACAGCTTGGTATAATCACGAACGTGTTGCGCGATGCCAACGTCCGAGAAACTAGATCCCGGATAGGCAATTACTCCCTGACCAAGGCATCCGACAGCCTGTCATAATTATTCAATTGAACGGACAGGGTGGGCAACGAGATACGCCGCCAGGGAATTCTAATTTCACCATACCCGGTGCCGGCTAATATTTGCTCGCGTTCAACTAATTGGACGGTTGTTCGGTGCACCTATCGGTTCCACGACTAGAATATCTCGTTTCGCCTAATTGCCTCGCGGAAACGAACCTTGTTTCGCACTGGGACCTTTCTTAATCGGACCTGATCCGGTCGTTAACAAACTCGCGGAAGTTCTTTTTCGTAAAAGGGTTAGCACAGCGAAACTCAGACGAGGTGCAATTCAGGTATGGAAGTTAATGCTGTGCGTGTGTTCGCCCGAACCGACTGCACGCGTCCGCAATCTCTTTTCCTCCTTTCTTCCCTCCATTGATTCCGTTTCGACCCATGTCTCGTGCTTCCTTCTGCCTTTTAACCTTCTTTTTTCCCTTGTCTTTCGACACCGTCCAATTAAAAATCTCATTTATCGTTTTATCCCGTTTATGGTATTAATTTACCTCTTCGACACAACCTCGTGAATTTCTATAACATTTTCGTTCCTTACCTATCCGCAGTATCCGATCGAATAACCTCTTTGTCGCGTCATTCCCTTGGCCCTTATCACTGACCCTTTCACTGCTGAATATCATGTTCCTGGACAAGCTCGGTGCTGAATAAACTTTTCGATTAATTGATTTACACTGTACGCAGGATCCGTAAATTTACGAGTTCAGCACAGTATTATTACCATTTTTATTAAAGTATTAAAGGGTTAAACTTCCGCCATAACATTGGCTGGCAATTAGTGTTTCGCTTCGGAGCGTTGCTACCGAACGAAAATCTCGATAGTCTTTGCCAGGAAGGGCGCTTGGACGAGCCAACTCAATTATCCGAGTTGGCAAAAGGAGTAAATCGTCCAGAGACCGCGACAAAGTGCACAAAATCTTCCACCAAATCTACGTACGCTACGGTAGCCACTTTCGTAACGCGGAACACGACGTGATTTAGACGAGCCGTGGCAGAATGTCGACTAATTTATAGCAAGCTTCACTGTAAAGATTATTCGTTTACGACTGTGATATAACATTTGCATCCGTATCAAAGTCCACGCCTGTGAATACACCCTAACCCGAACCTAACCCTCGGCCTTTTAGTTTTTTCTCCACCAGCGTCTTTTAAATCTTTGCGTCCGTTTACGATCCCCACTGGAAGTTTATCGAACGACGTAATTCTTTCGAAACGAGTTCGAATCACGTTCTTGTCGTTTCCAACGAGACTGGACGCGACCACCTGTTTCTAAGTCGTAAATTCCTTTCCGGTTGCCCCACGACCCTTTGCAACGTTCCTTTCCTACGACACAGGTTACATCCGAAATACGTTAGGTCGCGGATTACGATCGCTCGTCCATCGAAAACGTGCTCTTACAATGTTCGTCGTCGGGTCGGTCGCACCGTCTCGTCGTTCCGGTTTATTCCGTTCTGTGAGCGTTCGCGTTGCATTATGCATTAGGGTTGGTTTGCAAGGACTCGAGCACCCAGGTAGCGGGGAGGATTTCTTTGCGTCGAGGGCAAAGTCGAACGCGTGAACTAAATGATCTCTTTAATTGATTCGCTACAATACCGTCCCGTTTCGATGCATAATGCATACGCTGTTTGTGCAATTCGACCTGCCTTCGATCGATAAATTAAAACGGTTAACAGGGATATATCTCGCTCGATGCACTTTTTTATGGGACAGAGTGGGTCAAGGTATGCTCACGCATCTTCCTGTGACTTCCATTGAGCGATATACCTTTGTGAAAAATTAACCGAGCCGGCGAATAACGGACTAATCGATGCGGAATGTTCGCGTTACATAAACTCGGAGGCATTAAAATTCCGCAGACCTCAAGAACGCAACCATCGAGATTCTCGGTTGCCATGAGTTGACGGTGCTTTCTCCGACAATCATTCACAACGGTCACGAAGAACCATCGACGAGCATGAGAGAAAAAGGGAAAAAAAGAAAAGAGATGCACGAGCTGTGGCGACGATTATAAATCGACTACCGGCCCCGTGGAGAATCGTGGAACGATTCTCGCGTCCTCGCACCGATCTCACCGGAATTCTCTACGAAAAACACGACTCCGATTCGTGACTCTTTTTCAGCGGACAGTTTGGAAGCCATCGAGAGAGTCTCGCCTCGTCAGACGTCTTACGTCACGACAAATGATGTTTTCGATTAAACTCGACTCAGAGGTCGAGACAGATTTGTTACACGGTGTGGCAACGATTCGGTATTCCAGTCTATGGTTGAGTCGATTTTGTTTCAAAAAGAAAAAGCCCCGTTCCAACGCCTACGATAGCAGTTAACCATCGCGCGAGATCTCGTTGTTAGAGGGGAAGCGATAAGGAAACGTACGCCTCGATGTGATTAAGATTATCTTGAGAGAAGGCAAATAATCGGCGTAACTTCGTTAATTTACGGAGCGCGTTAAACAACCACGAGGAACTGGGTAAAAGCGGCGATGACCACAGTCCGAGATGCCGGGCGCCTTATCTGGATGCGGAGTAGCGCTGGAATCGGCAGCAAGATCCACAAGGACGAGAGCAATTTGACGGAATGACTGTGCCGAACAACGACAATGGGTCGATGCGTTAAGCGCCATGGTACCGAGAACGAGCTGTCGGCGAACGTCGAGCAGGACAAAGAGGCGCGAAAATGAGAGCCATTCATCGGGTAATTTGTAGAATGGTTACGGCTACAGGAATCTACTTCCATCGAAATCGATCTTCGAGTTTCCGATTGAAACAAGGACCATTGTGATGGAAGGTCTTCCTTGGCGCCACGGGTATAGCGGACAGCGAGGATGAATAGCCTTTGATCGAACGAACTTGACGAAACTCGATCGATGAATACGAGACTAGGAAATTGTCGATCGGATAGATCGTGTTGGAGAGCGTGAACTCGAACACGTGGGAAGAAGAAGCAAGAGAATTTTGATAAATCTTCGCGTGGATTAATAAAACTTCAACCGATCATTGTTGCCCTTCGTGTAAATCGTTCGTGAATCTCGTCGCTACGATACCGTTGGGAAACGCAAAGTCCATCGTGGTGAAAGACGAGAATTATGGCCGTGAGTCTACACGAGACGACAATGGCTGTCCGGAAGCACGAAAGATAACGAGGTTGCGTCCCTAGCGTAGGACGTCGAAGTTATATGTACCTGCTCGATATTCGACGTATCCGAGTTTTGAAAGCCCGGTAGGCGATTGCGCGATCACGCACCGTGCGTTTTCAAAAGCGAACTTTCTTCAACGACGTCTCGGAAAATATGCTGCAACGGAGGCGGACTCGTGAACGGCAGGTTGCTTTTATTCTAAATGCCGGCTCAACTCTTCGCCGTTGGTTTCCAAGCAACTACCGATTCCTCAAGACTCACGCGAGCTCGTCACGATGTCAGGTACATAATGGCAGAGGCACCCACGCCTTTTCTCCACACCCACGATCCCCTGCAAGAGCTGGGAAACGCACGTGTGTATATGTGTGGACGTATGTCTGGCCTCGTACGCGTTTTTCCACCGGACGGATCGCGCTTTGTTTCCGATCGATACGCGTCAGCCGAAGAGAAACGTTTTCTCAATCGTATAAATATCGAGATAACCAAGCCGCGACATGCCTGTCGCGACCCCCGCCGCGAGCCGCGATTCATATCATCTTGCCGGCTCCGTGATCAGCCTCCAACTCTGTCAATAATTTTTCAATCTACACCGACAAGAATCCAGCCGGAAGATGCGACGCACGGTGAAATTGACGCGATCCATGCATCGATCTAAAGGAATGTATTTGGAAAGTGTGCATTTTTAAAAGAGTCATTCGTCGCGAAAGACGGTCGAGGTTTATCTCAGTTCCTCGTCGATCGATATCTTAAATTCCGACTACGTATAGTTTTCCCTAGTTGCGTTCCGATACGTCACGGCTAGATCAACGATACTCGATCAATGGATTAGCGCAGAGATTACGATCTCGTCAGCATCGGTCGCGCATCCTCTGTTGGAAATTAACGACCGAGAGAAAATAGCTACGGTTTGTCACAGGAATTTTCAAACTCCGAACCACGTACAGTACGGTAAACGGTGATTGCCCGCAGCGTTCGATGTGCCGTGGATGCGAGCGAATCGTTTATAAAAGCTTTCGTTACGTCTGCGAGGCTAATTGCGTTTTAATTACAACTCACGGTCGCTCGACTATCCTTTTCTTCTGAACGTCCGCAAAGAGAGATCGGCTAGAAAGGACGCGAAGGGAAGAGGTCGTGGGCGAACGTGATCCCTGTCGTCGAGAGGATAGCGCGCGCGCGGAAGGCGCGGAGAACCAAGGGAGATTCAATTGCGCGTACAGTTAGCACGCGTGGGCGATAATGACGCCACAGGACACGTGCGTACGGGAAGAAACGCGCACCGACGCCCCTTTTGGTCCCTTTCGTATAATCTCCCTTCCAAGCCGAGCCCATATCGACTCGAGACCAGCGTTTTTCTTCTCTTCTCTTCTCTTCTCTTTCCTTCTCCTCTCTTCTTTCTCATCCTCCTTCTCCGTGGCTGCTCAGTTACGCTCCGTCAAGGCCGGCCACCTTTATGTCCCGCAAATGAACGGCGTTCCTCCCTGGAGAGGCTGAATTTCGTCGCGTCCCACGGAATTTAGAATGCCGCTTATCCTTTCCATCGCGCGACACGTGTAAACCGGCTGGTGATTCGCAGTCGCGTCGCCTTAAACTCTTCCTTATCCCCGTACGTATCTCGATGCGGGGAAGACTGCTCGAATCTTTCGCGGTGAACGAACACGATCGCGAAAAGAGAATGCCATTTTCTTCGCGCCGGCTTATCGAGGATTCCCATTAGAGCCTTTCCCCTGCGCCTCGTTTCCCGCGTCATTCATATGTTTTCACTTATGCCACTTAACTCTCGCGCTCACCTGCCCTGTTCGTTAAGCGACTTGCCGCCGAGTTGCGCGAACTGATCGCTCGACGAAGGGGGACTGGGCTGAGCGAACAAGAAGATGGCCCGAGAAGAGCAGGTAAGCGTCCGGTTCTCACGCACGATTTATCATCGTCGCACGATGGCCGTGAACCCTGCGCTCGAGACGTTTCTGACGGTGGCCAACGCTGACGTTCGTATTTCACGTATTAGAAGCGGAGGTCTCAACGGACTCGCAAAACATATCGATTCCAATCGAGAGGCATCTCGATTCGATCTATTCACCGGTAGAACGCGAACTTAATCGGAACGACCTTCTAAACGCGGAAATTACAAGCACGCGGCCCGTAAAAGCGATTTTCCGCGTGGCTAGGGGTTTCCTCGTATTCTAGACGGACCGGCCGAACGATTCGTCGATAGAGAAAGACAGAAGATCGTTGCGTGGGTTACGATAAACGCGGGAATACGAGAGTGCAGAATCATTCGTTGAAATGTACGATAGCGATCCGAGACGATAAATTCTGAAAGCTATCACCGCACTGCAAGATTGGATTTAACGTAACATAAAATACAGAGCGAACGCGATTCGTGTACGTTTTTGAAAATTCAGAGGAAATTTCGAGGCACCTGGTAACGCAGCTTGTTGAACCCGCATAGCAAGTTGTTATCAGCGACTGATAAAAAGACACGACATTCCATTTAAGAGGCTGACCTTGTCATCTTGTTACGGTGTTTTCGTGGCACGAAAATACGTTTGAGACACGAAAACACTTACCGCTCAGTTCATACGAATAACGAGAACGAATCGAGGGATAAAGTTACGGGTGGCAATTCCGTAGAATGACATTTTTCTTCGACTATCGGACCACAGAGTGCGAAATTACGCTACAGAGCGATCTCACGCGGTCCATTACGAGGAAAGAAAAGTTGTAAAGAGAAAGAGCCGATTCACTGGGTAGGTAATCGACGCTCGAAGCGATTATCGTGACGAGAATATATGCAGCAGCGAAATCCGCGCCGAAACTGCTTTCCTCGATTTCGCTGGTGCTTCCAAATGTATTCGTCGAGGTCCGAAGATATTCTGTGAGTCAGCTTGAGGCGACGTTAAAGTTCCTCGCGCGGTGGGACGCCGAGTGCAAAGATCCGACGTCGGAAAATAGTACATTAGGATGGGTAACTACCTCGCAGTCGAGTTTCTAAGTAACCTTCGAATGTCCAGAAAGTGAACACGAATTGCCGGAGGGCCGAGTCGCCATCGAGACTACCCCGATGCGATACCGATTGCCTTCTGCACGAAACCGATCTATTTTGCCCAAAATGAAAAACTAATCTATTTTCTTCCCAATTCCCTTGTCCAACGGATATCAATCCATTATTCTGGTGATACTAATAACCTCTTACATTTTCATAATCACGCATTACGAAACGCTTGCTCGTTACTCTTTCCAAGACCGAGACAAGTTGGACTATTGCCGTCTGATGTTATTTGGGATATAAATAATCGCACAAAGGCCCTATCGAACGAGCTACAGCCTCGAGAGTTCGCGAATAGTTTATGCGGCTGATGGCTTTACGCGCGTTTAACGACAGTCGCGTTTCACACAAGTCGCGTTCGTCGTTATCGCGTGCAGCACCTTTCAGTTTCGCGATACGAGTTGCTTTTCAATTCGTAACAAGATCACGAAGATTAACGATCTAGAGATCCCTAATTGGGAATCGGGATTTACCAATCGGCGAAGAAGTGGTCCAGTGCACGCGCGATAGGCCGCGCAAGCAATAACTCAACGCTATCGTAACGCGAAGACGATTGTGAAACAATCGATGCAAGAATAGACGCAGGAACGTTTCCATTAGCGAATGCCCTGACCATTTTTCCTTTTCGCCCGACGAACGCGTACTCGACGGCGGCCAAACAGAGCGCCACCAAAATCCGGATCGTTTTTGATCCGTCGGACGGATCGCGTCACACGCCGTGCGCTGCGGGATAGTTTCGCAAAACATCCATCGTTCCGACGGTTCGGTCGCTTGTTCCCGATGAATTCACGTTTCACGGTTCGGGCGAAATCCCAGGACGAAGTGACTCGAAAGCAAAGGTAAAGAGAACCGTGGCCAAGGAGCGCATCTTTATGCAGGCCACGCGGGACAATGAGGACATTGTCGCTACTCGGACGTACAAAGCTAACCGGAAATTCATTGTTCTTCTGGCAGTTGGAGCGATCACCCTCTTCGCCGGGATTCCAGCGCCGCTAATATTAACGCCTTGTTACCAGCCGGTTCGAGCGCAGCAGTCTGCGCAAGCTCGAAGAATCTTCCATCGCTGCTCCAACTTTCCTCCTTCCGACTCTATTTCGATCGTTCGTGCGGAATACACTCGCTTTCTATCGCTTTGCGAGATACTCCAGAAACGTTCGACCGACTTTCGCGTCTCGCTCATCGATAAAAAGGTCTAGTATCTACCTAAATTTATCGTAGAACGAGCTCAGATCGTCGATTATTATACGGGTTACGTTCGAATGGATCCAGCTGGCGGAACGAGGAAAATCGTCCTTAATTAACATCGCTGCGGGTAATTGCGGGTAATTCGAGTGATCGCGCGTTCAATGGTAAAACGATGTTATTCCGAGGGTGAAATCGAACGTTGTCGCGAACGATGGAGCATCGATTTTTAAGCCGATCGAAAGACAAACAGTGGTCGGCGACCGGGGAAACGAAGGAAGACGATCGTTCGCGAGCGGAACATAAATCTTCCGAGTCGTAGCGATTAATTACGGCAGGAAGCGGAGCCCTGTAATTAGATCCTCCTCGATGGCCTGCTCCGGCGGCCCCGCGCGCTACGATCTCGGCCCCGAGCCGACCTCGCTCGCTGCACGACCAGCGAAATCTCGATCGAGTTCGATTTACTTCGTTCTGTTACGTTCCGAAACCTCGTCGCGTGGCAAATCGTCCCAACGATCCGCTCCGTTTCTCCTCCGCCTTCCCTTTTCTTACCTCCGGGAACTTGTACCCTGCTTTTCGACTGATTTATCGTCTCGTCGCGTCGCGCCGTCCTCTCTTCCGGTATCATTCTCTGCCTATCGCGAATTCGATCTGCGAGATATCAGTGTCTCTGTTCGTATATACTTTGCATATTTACACCGGCGACTATATTCTAACTGCGATTCTTTTTCTTAGCAATCCTGGCCTGGTCTTCGTCCATTGTATTCCTTTTTAATCCTTCGATATTTATTAATTTACGATTAAATTTTATACGTAAGCAACTATTTGAAGTCTTGAACCAATCGTTAACGCATTTAAATTATTCCTCGTTCGCGTTGCCACGAAACTAACCGCCGAACGAAGAATAAACGTGTGAAACGTGTTTGAACGTATTGGCTCGTCGTTTTTATCGGACAACCGAGCTCTGAAATGTACCCCGTGTAGAAATGTGGCCGACAACTAGCTTTCATCGTCTCTCGCACAAGCAAATCGTTTTCCCGCTGATCTGTATTTTCATCGTACGAGTTCGACCCGTTCTTAAGGAGACCGATTTGCATGGAGCGTAATCAATTCAATCCGCATGACGTCCGCAGCGAATCGTTTGCTCAGCGGTATCTGAAATCCAGCATCTATTTGTTGCGTATCCACGTACGTATCACGTGCGATTTCTACTCGTTTTATCGCTATGGATTCGTATGAAAACGGAGAATGCGACTTAACGAGACGCGACAAATGCGATCTTGATTTCCTCACGGCGAAAATAAACGAGCAACGGAACAATGAAACGCTCTTCGTCCAAACTGCTTCATCGTTTCTTTGACGTGACGAGAAAAAATCGACAAATGAACGGTCGATTCTGTCGCGTATCTTCGTATCAAAATTTGATACGCGACGGTGAAACCATATGCGAAAACGCGGCAAATAGATACCGGACTTAACGTAATTCATCGAAATATTTTGGTTGTTTTACGCAGCATCGCTATGGAATACCACTTGACACTACATAATGCGCTTCTATTAATACACGCTGTCGAGTTTACGAACGACAACGTCAAACTGACAATAATAGAAAGATTCACCTATGCCTCGTTATTGTCAAAATTACGAAACTATTCAATTGCGTCTGGTGTTATTGACCTTTGAACATCGTTGTCCCATAACAGACCTCTTATTTATATTATAAAGCTATAGACAAGTTGATCATCTCTCCTAATATTCTACACGAACCAAATGTCCACATTCCTACGCGTCTCCTTAGAAATTCTACTCTCTTTAAACCTGAATCCCATTGAACTCTTTACGGCAAATACAATTGTTTAAACCGGTTATATGTAATTGCTAACCAGTTTCGTAGTAGCATCAACTTCTTTTTGTAAATCTTCAAGTCCTTTCGAACTACCAGCTTGCATCCAGTTGTTTTCATCTTACTATTTCCTACTTTTTCTTTTTCATATGTCTATTAGGTTGTCCTATATATAATATATAATTCAATAAAATAATATAAAACAGAAAATGTTGTGCATTTATTATTTCCTTATAAAACAAAGGAAACTTTTGGGACAACCTAATATATCACTAGCTATCTAGTATTGTTGTTTTTTTATTCTAACTCTGTTTCCTGGAATACTCTGTAGTCTGTAACTACGGGTACAAATGGATTTTGTTTGCCGTTAATTACAAATAAATATTACATATAACATAGCGTCGTCTGGTTTATGATCCTACACTGCTTTCGCGAGGCAGATTCTACTTCCCCGAAGTTCTCGTTATCGGTAGAGGAACATTCTCGAAGAGAAAACATGATAATGAATAAATATCACAGGCAAGCCGAGGAACTAGCGAAATAATCTCGGAGGGGCTTCAGACATCCTAAGCTTCGCGTAAAAAAACTTTCGATCGACTGGATTTGGTTTTCGCGAAAGCATCCCTCGTCCTCGCGTTGCCGACAAATTGTCGTGGACACGCGAAAGATCGATCGCGACGAGTAGGAACGTTTACGATCGGCTTCCCGCGGTTTCGACCTCTCCCCGCCGTTCTTCCTCCCTTTCGTCCTTCCCCCACCGTTCGCAAAAACTGGTCCCACGACGGACACACCGATTGACTTTCAAATCGAGATTCCTTAATCCAAAAGTTATCGCTTTCCGTTTGACTCTCGATGGATGAGAAAAACGGCAGAGTTGCGGGACACCTTTCCTGATTTTTATCCTGACCGATTACGAAGCATTAAGGTAGTATTATTAAAAAGTAGTATTATTAAAAGAGGTTAACGTTGTCTCGATCGTATTTCCAAATATCGTAAGTATACGAAAGCACCGTGTTTCGTATTTGAGAAGCATTTAAGGAACACGCGATGCGGTCGTTTAGGCTCATTCACGGAGAGGAGGCATCTAAATTTCCGAGTCGAGTTTAGAAAAAGATTTCCATTCACCATGACGAAGGATATCTCGGCGGAGATCTCCCTTCTCCTTTCTTCCTCGTTCTCCTTGCGACACGATTTTGCTGGATAAACGCGAAAACTGGTTGCCTCGAAGAACAAGGGACCGAATCGGCGCTCCGATACCAATTGGGAGGGAAGAGTTGCTAATTTCTAAGTCTGGTTGTAACGCGGTGATGTTACACGTGCGCGAATATATACGTCGATACGTCGCGGCGTGCATCGCTAGCCGGCATTCCATGACCGTGATCGCACAAAAACGGTGAAATGTTCGTCCGCTTCGCTTCTTACCATGTTAACCGCGCGTGTACACGATACTGATGCGATCACGATGCGGATAAACGAAGCATGCGATGCTCATGGAAATGTAGAACCGAGTTGTTCGAGCCGCTCTACAAATTGCCTTCGAATGCTGCTCGTTTAAAAGGTCTACGAATGCCGTGGTTAATCCTACTTTTCCGGCTACTCCAGACTATACGAATCACTCAGACCACTCAGGAACTCTTTAAGGCCTATGATACTACGTGTTGTAACGAGTCGTATTTTACTCGAGTGCCTCGTACACGCTAAGTAAGGTACTTTGACTACTCCGGTGGGCTCTGATCGCCGCGAGTATCGTCACCCACGATCTGCGGAACGCGCATTTTCAGAAACGTCGACGAATCTCGCAGGCGCTATCGTCCGACGTAACAAAAACCGAAGAATCCTTTGGCGCGTATGCCACCATAGGATAAGCGGCGAACCGGTTGCCGATATAACGTTAATTAATCCGTGCCATGGAATTACATGAACCGGTACGACTCGAATTGATCGTTATCCGTCGCACGACGCTAGAAGTAAGGATCATTAATCGATATCCCCGATATCGTGCATCTCGTTCGTTGCAAACGGCACGCCTACGTGTGTGAAACGTTTCACGACAAAACTAACCCCCTAGTTTTATTCGTAACTATTCGCGAACAACTCAAGTATGCGAAAGAGTTTCACCTGACCTAAAAAATTTCGTTGGAACGCGTGTGCAGCTGCAAGAACCGCCGCTAGATCGGCTGGCCTTTCGACGTTGACGTTGGTCGTCAACATGCGTATGCAAATGCCGTGGCAGCTCGAGCCGCGAAACTCGCGTATCGGCTAACACGATTGCGATCCGATATCTTGTAACCCCGTTGATTTACGACGGGAGGACTCAAAAATATTGGACGGGGAACGATTGCGAGAATCGTAATTACGTACTCGGTGCAACGTCTTGCCCGAGCTTTCGATCGGGATTTACGAAGAAAGCTACACGGTCGAATGGCCGAAACGCTTTCACTGAAAACACGTTGAAATATACAGCCACGGAGGCAAAACGATCTCATTGACAATATCGGTTAATGGTTATCGCGAGCCGATGTCGCCTCGAGCGATCTGAATCTGCAACTGGTTCGGAGCAGGTTGGACGGTGCCTGCCACTCGAGAAGAGGTTGATTTATGCAGCCTTATCGGGAACAACTAAAATTACGCGCGATCTGTCATCGGAAGAACAAATTGAGACGCTGCAACAAGGTACCGTCCGTCAAGAAATCTTCGCTTTGGAAAATCAGTTGTTAGATATTTCGGCAATGATGCAACATCGATAGATCGATACGAGCGATTTAAAAAAAAAATCGAGCGAACAGTATGCGTCCTCGTTGCGCGCAATCAACTTTGTCGATCGCTACATTCAAGAACTTTGATGCGCAAAAGGTGCAAAGAAACATCTTGATTACGCAAAATCTGCAACTACCTTCGACACGATCAACGGTACGGCCGAGTCAACGACGAGTTCGTTCGTTAATTCCCGTGTAATCGTCTTGCGCGGGTTTAACGTAGCGCGGGCGCGATAGGGATCTCGATTGGGTACGGGAACGCCCACCGATAATCGCATGCAAATCGTTCTTAACGCTTACGCACGTGCCCGTGAAAAACTGGTGCATGCGAGCTGCCGGGTTTATCGCCGCGATTTACAAGCGAAAGACCTTGGTTTTCGCGAGGTTACCTAGATCGGGACGTCGCGACGACGAACTGGAAAACCGAGACGATCGGCGACGCGTATCGAATTTCTTCTCTTCGGAAATCGTTTGCGATATTTGTGAGAAGAGAAGAGTAAAGAATTTTCCAAACCGCCCACTTTGCAACATTTACTATGTCTCTCATTCGGTTGTTGAACGCAGTAGCAGCGATAAATCGCGGACGGCAATTTCATCGCGCGTGACCGTGATTCGTCCAGGTGTTGTGTGTTACACGGGGAAGAACGATCGCCGCGGATATTCCATTTAAATTACCAATGCTATCGGCAAACGATATATATAACTCGGAGTAGTTTACGGACTTGGCTAATACGGCGAAAAGCAGCGTCGTGGCGGTAAATTCGCATGCCAGACCGCGCGGTCCGATCGTGCGTGTAAAACGATCCGAGCCACGGCTCGTACGGTTTGCGCTAACGAATAGATCTCGACCCGATCAAAATCCCCTGTGCAACGTCTTCATTCCCATCGAACGCGCTGCGCCGTTGCTTGCGTCCAGCCAATGCTACGAGCGAACTGTAATAGAGTCCTCGAGGGTCGCCAATTTATATTACCGAGAAAAGGTAGTTAAAGTTGAAAGGCTTTATGAGCAACGTCGGCTTAAGCGGCACACGAGGTAATCGCTGGTTATTTACAATAAAGGTACCTACGGTATAAATAGCGCGATAGGTATGCATGTATATTTCGGAGACAATAAACCTCTATATACGACTGGAACTCGCAGCAATAGGAGGATATTAAAGGCAGTCGACGTCTCGTACGATTCTCTCAACGAATATTTTCATTTCTTAATCGATCGATAGCGACTCGAAGCGATTAGATAGAAACGATTTTGAAACACTCATAGAAGATATCCGTGGTTTATCATCCGATCGTCCGACTTACCGGCAGCGTGGGAGCGATGACGAGGCGACTCGTCTTTAACGACCTATGTATGCCAGGAATTAATTATCGATCCGAAGAAGGCGTATACTCTTTGTTTTTCGAACGGGTCGATTAATTCGGAATTCGTTGAATCACGGAACACGGAGAAAAGCTGTTCACGATGCAGCCTGGTCGGCCTTAGATAATGTTGCACGGTGCACGTGCATTAATTGCATTCCTAGGAAGAAGCTAGAACTTCCGGGACTTTCGCGCTCGCGAATTCGCACGGATAAAACTGTGCGCCTCCCCGATCGATAGATGCCATAAACGTTGAAAGCACGCGGCGAAAATAGTCGAGTAGATGCGTTCAAAGAAGAGTATGTGTGTATTCTTCGGTCATTGAAGAACGTCTCTTATCCCTCTCTGTATCGCCATACCCAACAATTATTTATGGTTGGTAAAGGTTCTGCGAATCATACGCTGGTTATCAATGACGCGACGCAAAGAACGTCCAATGTTAACGTTGTGCAACGATAAAATATCGATACTGTCCGATAAGACCCACCGTAAAAATCTGCAGTCAAGATGTGGTATTCAAAGGTATCGAGTATCGCGAAAGGTACACAAACGCTCGAAACACAGAGGCGGAGACGTTTCTTTCGGGCAGTCTGCCAAAACGTTCATCAACCCACGCTCAGCTCTCGCCGAGAGTATAGTTCAATGGAGCAGCGAAGTACCCTGGCCCCTTAGGACGGTGATGTTGACAGACGTAAAAGTAGCGACTACGAAAATAAGAAATATTCCATGATCTTTGAATGCTCTAGAATTGAAGCTCGCCGAGTTCGTGATGAATATTCTTCTTCGATGAGGAACGGAAAGTGATATTTGCATGCGAAAACACAGGCTACGCCGTGCCGTACCACTCGACGAAGAAAAACACACGACGTTTATCAAATCTCCGAGCAATATCGGCGGATCGACCGACCGACCACCCACGAAATATTTTCGCTAAGGAGGCGATAGATACCTGGAGAGTTGAGTCGAGAGAGTATCTTCTGTCGAGAAAGTTCTTCTCGGCGGTGGAACGAGCCGAAAGGAAGCTTTCGTGGTTTACATTCTCCTGGCAAGACTTGCTCGTAAAGCATTCGCCAGTGGTGGTAAAATCTTAGGATAGTTAGTCAGCGACAGCGAAGAGTTTCCAGAGGCAATTACCGCGTCTTGTACCGTAAGTTGGTACAACCTCTCGGGAATGGTCGGCCGACAAATGCATCGGAATACAATCGGACGTTTCGCAACGGAGACGCGGCTCGATGTCTCATTCGTGAGTCGCGATGAGTCGCGATGAGTCGCGATGGATCGCGACTCGAGTCACGGAACGCGTGCCCGTATCCCGAAAATTGCAGGAAACACGGGGTGGAGCACGAAATGGAAGACGCGAGCGACACGGTTCACCGATCCTGAGGCTCGTGTGCACGTGATTTCGTGCCCGCTTCTGCCGTGTTTCATTCACGAGTAGGTGCCCCGAGCGAGATACGATGAATGTTAATGAGGCGGTCGGTCAGCTGCTCGATCCTACCGAAGGAAAATAACGCACGAACAAATTAAATTTCAGGATACGTATGCGTCTCCCTGCAGAAGGGAGCCCCGCGATTGTCTCTCGCGTTCTTCTACCTTTCCCTCTATTCGTCCGTGTCGATCGTTCTGTATGTCGTTCGTCGAGAATTCTACACCGTCTCCTACGATCGTGACATCGTTCGAATTTCTATCTCCGCGTGAAAACGCGCCGTTGGGGAATTCGAAGAGAAAAAAGTCGTGAAGGAATCCTCCTGAACGACTTGTTTCTCCTCCCACGCGTCCATCTTCCTTCCATGTTGGTTTCCTAACCTTCAAATTCGAGCAACATGGTCGGCGAGATGTTATCGGGAATCCTCGAATCGGGCCGTTCGAAAGGGAAAATTCGTAATGGAGACGTGCATACGTTCACGAGCAAAAGGGTCGCGCGAAGCAAAAGGTCGAACACGAACTCGATTGCCATCGGGGACAGATTCCAGTTGACTTTATACGTTGTATGGGCGTGCACGTTCGGTGTCCCGTCTCACCCCATGGGACATTGTTCGGCTCCCTTTGCGAAGGCGGCCGACCCACTGGGCCACGGCCGGAAGTGCATTATTCACGCTCGATTTTTCGTCAGAGAATCATGCAAAAAATATATAAAAATTCGAAACGGATGTATGCGTCGCGAGAAAGCGCTACGGAGGCCACCATGGCCGCTGCCCAGAAGATAAAACGGCATGACAATGGCGTCGACCCATTGTGACCTTACGAAATTTTTGCCCTACGCGGGTTTTGTAGGAGAAGAATGCGCCCAGCACGATTTCGTCGAATTTCGACAAAAGAACCGGGCACCAGGTATTCGGAAATCGCTAAAACCGAAATTCTATCGATAGATCGTGTTTCGGCGTTATTCGAATTCGAACCCTGCAAGATAGGATAAGAGGCTAGGTACGCCACTGTAGCGCAAAATTTATGACCACGATTTCTCGGCCAGGCTATTCGTCAGAGACGATCGCGAATCTCAATCCTGGCGTAGCGTCTTGACAGAGTACGTCGGAGAGGAAGGAAGACAGCCTACGAGCACAGTTCGTATTACAGAGACCCCGGCAAGATCTTCGCGTTTTGTCAACGGGAAAGGAACCGGCCGAAGCAATTTGTCCTCCGTACGTGCGTTTCTTTATTATTCATCCCATGGAAACGTCCCGCGTTACCATTACGTTCGCCCGTTTATACGTTCTATCAAAGACAATCGGTTCAGTTTCCTCGAGCTCCTTCATTCTAGATCCCGCGATTGCTTTCCAAGTACACCAGCCGCGAATAATATTAACATTCGATAAAGCGAACCTTCTCGTTCCACCGTATTAGCAACCTGTTGACTTTCATATATCCTCGATCAGAGTCTCAAGTATTTATTCGTCTCTCTGGTCGTTAAATCTCAGTGGTTTACGCGTTCGATTATAAAATGCGTTTCATTCTCGTTAGCAATCGTGTCGGTGATATTTCTTTGCCCACGTAACGCGTAATAGAGACACACGGAACGAACGAAAGAGGCTGAACGAGACTTAAGCAACAAGATGTCACGAGCGATTCTGAACTTCCCCGCAATTAGCGATTGCATAAGCGATCGGTATTACGGCTCAGTCTGTCGATGCTTCTCTCTCGACCTTTGATCCCCACGACGTTGCACTGATTGACGTTGAAGCAACGTCGTGATCACCGCGCCTACCCGCGGAATCCCATCGATAAGACCTCGGCAGATCGAGACCGATCGCCGGTACCCTTGGACACGGGATCGCGGCATTTTGTTCCGCTAGCCTATTGTCATCGATCCCGGCCACGATCCTACGACCCACTTAACACGATCAATTACGCGTACGAGCAATCGGTCCTCGATCCGCGATCCTTGCCAGCAATTATAAACACGCTCGATTAAAACTCGACTCGTGACGCGGTCACGTTGCGTTCCTTTCGAGCCAGGTGCGTTCTGAAACGCAGGCACTCTAATCTGTATTCTCATGGAAAACCAACTGTTTCGTTTCCTCCGCGATTTACGAGCTTTCTATCCAACGTTCCCGATACCAGGATGAAGAACGCTAGGCGGACGATTAAAATGCGAGAGTAGACTTATCAGCTACTGGCAAATTCCGGCCGCATCGCCCGGTGGTCGGCAATTAACACCGAACGAAACACTAGCTTTTCCACGGTCCCGATTTCAAAAGGCTCTTTCCACATGTATTATGTATTTCGTTCGAATTTGTGTCCCGGTTCCGTGGAATCGTTCGAGGCACGAGGCTGGATATCGTTGCTCGTAAAAATAGTAACCGAGGGTAATTAGTGTCGATTGGAAGAGTTGCTACGTGTGGCCCCGCGATACGGATAACCCCTTTCCGTTGATTTAACCATTGGCCAGCGAACGGTTCCACTTTAGACCAATCAGCCAACCAACCGACTAAGGTTAATTAAACTCAATTAAAAGCGAAGCGATACCAACCGCCCTCGCGTTGCTTTTCCAAGCGAGCCGAGATTTTCTTTTCGAATCGCGCTATTGTCGTGTTATTGGAGAACGCGGAATAATAACGATCCGTTCCTGGTTTTTCTTGCAGACGACGAACGTGGGCGGCAGCAGCGTAGTGGAAAAGCTATCGTTCTACAACCACACGGAATGCGAGTGTCGAGAGAGAACCGAATACGACACGAGCAACGAGAAACCCTCCGAACAGAGAGTCTACAGGCATCATCAGTCGTCCCCGCAACCTCAGAACATGAGAAGGGCACAGCCGAGAAAGCCGTGAGTTCCCTCTTACATCTATGTACATATACCTGCATCGATCGCTATCATACCAGTTCATATGCTTTTCTCCACCCTTCGCTATTTCGATATCGGCTGTTATTGGCTCCACCAACGACTGATTTGTAATTTCCCATTGATTAGGTGCCGGTGTCCTTCGGAATTCACACCGAGGATGACGCCCGAAGGCGTCTGCCAGTGCACCTGCTTCGAAACTGACCAGAACTGCATCAAGATCAAGCGAGGAAAAGGATTCTTCTCTCTTCGCGATAGATTGTGAGTAACGTTTTTCAGCTACTTTTCTCGTAATAACGAGAGTATACGAATTCATTACGTCGAATTACAGATGCATTCAAAATGAGGAGTGCGCGATGCCAATCTGCGAGTTTGGTGAATACATGGGGCGACGAGGCAAGTGTCCTCGGAAACAAGACAAATTCGATGCGATTGCCAATTATCACACGAACTTTAACCACCGATACAGAAGCTAGAGAAGCAGGAGAGAAAAGAGAGCAAGTGTTAATGAAGAAGAAACCGAGGAGGAAGAAGAAGAACGAACAAGTCAAAAGTGCGTGGAACGCGCGCGACGTACATGAAACGAACGGTGCCATCTTTTCCGAGTACCTTTGCGTAAGACTCGATATATGTATACATATGTAGCCCTCCAAGCAGTTATATATAAATGTACCCTGCTATTTTCGCCGTCAACCTTGTCACTATATTTTGTCCTTTTTTTCTATCGTTACAAATGGAGAAAAGTTCGAATCGGTGATTGCGTACAGTGATTAGACACATAACGAAGCGCTACTATAGTCGACCGTGATTATTCGTATCATATACGATCCGATATTAATCGCCCTTTGATTCTTCTCGAACAGCAAAGTTTGGATATTAGTAAAAATAGAAAAGCTTCTTGTGTAATCGGTTTACAATATAGTTCGTTATACTCGAATCTTGATCCAGACACTGTTCAAAGATCGAGGGGCACGAATACTTTGATTTTGTAAATTTCAAATAACCGATTTGTTCAGCTGTGGCTGAAATTTAGTAGATCTGATGAGAGAGAGAGAGAGAGAGAGAGAGAGAGAAAGAGAGAGAGAGAGAGACGCGATTGCTCCTTATAGCCAATAGCGCTAGCAGCGCCAGTTTTACGATTGGTGACAAAAGACTTGATTGTCATAGGACCACGAGCCTAGTCCGAGATCCTGTCCCTATTCTGTACCAGACGATTCTCTTTGAATGTTCATTAGACTAAGCGATAGACTAACAGACAGTCGATCGGCTATGTAGAGAATATCGATGGTTGTATACCAAAGCGAAGAAACGGTGGACGCGAGAAGTAACTGCGCAGAGACCTAACATGAGTCCGTCAATGTACTCGTTGTTCTTATGTTCCCGCCGAGGACATTTAGAATTCGTGCCATAACGTGGCATCCTTGTTCCATTATGTCTATATGTATTTTATAAAAGAGCAAGTCGACACGACAGCAACAAGAAACGAATGGTACGAACATACAACGAATATTTTCTCGATGGATCCACCGCAGGATCATCGTTAACCTATACAAACGACGGACCTTCGAAGTATACGAGAAGAAAAGGAGCAAAGTACGATTGACTCGATGTGTTATTCGAGCTGTGAACATTTCGTATCGCACCCCCTAAACGTGTTTTGTACGCTTTTATATGCATTATTATAATATGTACGTACGTAGTAGCCGACTTGATCGTGAAATCGATTTCATAGCCGATCTAGCATTTACGTGGCCATGGAAACATCATGTACAATCGGGTGTAGATTACCATTTCACTTGCACTCAATTTCACTCCTGAAACTTTTATGCGCGTCCATTATGAACTACGATCTGAATACGAATCTGAAATATGACGAAAACGTATTCATACAGATGGCATTCAGTTGCGCTATTGACTATTTAATCTTTTACGCTTGATCTGTGGTCGAATGTACACGATGAATCAAGACCGTCTTTTTCGATCTTTTTATGTCGAATATTCTATCGTTAATAATCGCGAATATGTACAGAACGTCATTCGACATTCAGCTTACTATTGTACTCGCTACCACTTCTAGGCAATATACATATATAGACGTAGGCAACAAATTAAGCAGTACAGTTGTATAAAGAAATTCATGAGTATCATTTCAATAAAATTTCAATTTAACTTTAAGCAAATTTCGTGGAGTTTCATCTTATCCGGATCGATATTCGATGGCACTATATTCATCTTAATTACTAGGAACACTTTAATAACGTTTCAAACATACACCCGCGTGCGCGGAACAGTCGAATTATATTTTATATAAAAAATGGCGCGACAAGCTTCTAAAGGTTACACTATCGCCATCTAGTAGTCACGTTAGTAAATACAGTTTTTCTCCCGAGATATGGCATTAATATTCTAAACATATACATATGTTGTAAGAAATTGTTATACGTATTATTACTCATTTTACATTACATTTTTTATGTTAATAAATCTTAGACTTATTACAATACCACTATTCCTTTCTACATACATATAGACATATATATATACTTTTCGCTTAAAATAATCGTTGCCAGTCACAGGTGGCGATAAAACGAATTTGTCAGTTGTCAATGAGTTTTCGTACTTTTCGGATCGTGAAATATTAGAAGTATCAACTTTAATAATATATGAATGAAATATGAAATTTCTCATTTATATACGATAAATTTATTTGTAACTATTTTTGTGAATGATCTTTAAGTTTATTTATCATGTGTAATGTAAATGAAACTGCAATGTACGACTATTGTCATGTAAAATAAATGCACAAACAAACGTGCCAAAATTTACTAAATTTTGTTATTTATAATTCGAAATACACAGAAAGTTCTACGAAACTTGCAAATTATGGAGACTGCTCAAACGTTGTACCTTAACCTCTTTGGTGAGGACAAAATTCATGTTTTGAAGGAAGTAAGTACTACAATGATCAACGGAGTAAGAAATTATTTATTTGTTGAAAAATTAATCCGTATAATTTAGTTGTTACACGCTTGCGTGGATGAAATATGTGGCAGACCAGGTCCAACCTATCATAAGTTCGTAAATAGCATGGATTGGAGTAAAGAAGAATACGAAGAAACATATAAATTAATATCTATGCTCCTGAGAAATCCAGCTTCGTTATATTTAACAGAAGAAAAGGTATGTTTAATATTCTCATGAAACAAATAAAACTTTCATATTAGTAAATATAATTCCCTTTAGATGCCACAAGAGTACCACGAATTACCTGAGCAAATTCAACAAAATATATTATCATGTTTGAAAGTGAGAAGACAACAATTAACAGATGCGTTGTTGATGGAATACTCTAAAGAAAAGCATGACACAGTAATTGACTTTGACTGGAGATTAAAGGTAAATTAATAAAAAAAAACTGTTCAAGGTATATTGCTATTAATTGCATTATTCTTACAGCTTGTAATGGGGTCTAGCAAATTAGCTTCTTTAAGAGAGCCCCTTCTTCAGTTAGACCTCATTCTTGAAAGTAAGGACTCAAAACGTATTCTAGATTTGGAATTAAGCAAAGATGAATTGGACACGTTTATAAATACCATGGAAAATATAGTGCAATAACTCAGATGTAAACAAATTAATCAATAATAAAAGGATTTGTTATACTCAATGTATAATCGCAGTAAATTTCCAAGATCAAATAAGTACACGTGGTTTTACACTTGTTCCACAGTTTATTATAGGTTATAGATAAATGTAGAATAGTTTAATTACTATTATAACTGCTCATCGAAGATACTGAAGACTGTTGGTCTGTGTCCGAGGCACTATCGACTCAAAAATCTCATTTACAATTTTGTAGTTTCGACGCGCAAAATAAATAAACGAGGAGGCTTGCGTCGATGATGCCTCAGCGTTAACGATTGATAATTCGAGTGCACAGATCAGTCGGGTTCAAGGATTTTTTTTTTTTATTTTTTTCCTTTTTTAAATAAAAAGTTCGCTCTCGTCGCCAAAACTTGCCTCGAAAAAATTTCGTTGTAAAGATCATTACGGACAATATATTTAATGAAAGGTTTACTATACAACTTTTAATTTTACCTCTTTCTCCTTACTCATTATATATCGTTTAAAAATCAATGCCGGTCGCGGGCACAATGAACGCTCGCTCCATTAACACTTACATGTATTCTGAGATTTTGGAGCATTTACATATATGCGCTTTTCGTTTAACTTTACGATCTACGCTACGGTCTTAATAAAAAAAGCTGTCATAGGTAATTATTTACTCCTGAAGATCCGTAGAAACGAATCCGTTTTGAATGGTAATTGTGCATGTTTCGTAATTGTAATTAGGCGATATTTTAGTGATTATTATAAAATTACGAATAGGCTTCCTCGTAAGTATTCTCGTATGGAGAAGTAGCATTCCGAAGGACAAACGCCGAATTTACACAAACGCTTTCTCTATGTCTAGATTATATATCACTTACACTGTCTCGACGTACTGTATGTTTTCCTTATCTCGTGTGTTGAATTATACGTATGTACGCATTGGCGTGTAATGTCCTTACATGTGTGTAATTGTATCGAGTGCTCGCGCGTACCAAAGTCATACGTAGAAGTGTGCAGTTCCTCGTTACAACATAAAACTTCTCGATTGTACAATTATAAAGAAAAACAAGGACCGCGAAAGAAATACGAGCAAAATAATCGACTGTCCTTAAAAAAATCGCGATGCGAGTGTTTCATTACTCGTGCGCTTTGACATATCTTTTAATAACTTTTTTCTTCTCGCTCTGCTTTCGTCCATCCTATCTCTCTTCCTTTTCTGTTCACACTCTGGCGAAGAGACATATCCCAAATTATTCTTTCCTATTTTCCTTATTTCTTTCCTCGACACTCGATATTCACTCTCTCATTTTCTTCTTTCTAGCTCTCACGCTCTCTCACACATTCGAACACACACGCACACCTTGTTCTGTCAGTCTCTGATCTTCCCTTGTTTTTTCTTTCTTTTTTTCTTTTTTTTTTTATTACAGCTTTCTTGTTCTTTATACTCTCTCGATATAGCAATACATATGTAGTTACGAGGGGTCGCGCCTCGATGAGTATTTTTTTGGAATTCGCGACAAACGAAGTTTTTGTTACCATTATTTATTTTGTTTTAATTCGAATGTTCGTTTTTATCGCTTGTCCGCCGCGCGATGGTCACATAATACGATTTATGTATAGCAACAATGACAGGTTCTAAATTTTTTACACAGCAGGGCCACTTGTTACGATGTTACAAATAAGCACGGCCCACGGTTGAAAATATTTCATTCGTGTCGAAAAAGAACAGTAAGAATTATCTGCTTCGATATACCATCCGCGAACGGCACTACACATTTTCGGAATCATTTTTTTTTCTTTTTCTTTTTTTTTTTTTTTTATCTGGCTCATCCTCGTAACCCCGTTCTCTTGGATGATACAACCGTTCACGTTTCGTGAACTTTCTCTTTCGCCCTGCCGTCAAATGCCATCTAATAATTATTAATAGGCCTACTATAAAGTCTATATGTTCTCGCGATGTCGCGGTCACATCCATTTTTTTGTTGCTCGTAACGAAAGAACGTTATTTTCTGTTTAGTTGCAGGAATGGTCCAAATATACATATCTATATAATATACTTTTTTGGTTTTAACGAGAGAAAAGAACTTTCTTCTTCCCAAAATACAATTCGGTTAGTGGTGTTTATTCGTTTATGTTGTTTTGGTAATGTGCTTCCGCGATAATTTCCTGTAAACAGCAAATAAATTACACGTTCGATAAGAATGTGCATACAAGCATTTGTCGACAAAAAGTACTTGTATACTCTACTTACGTTCGTATTACACTCGATGGTTGCTGCCGCAACAGCCTTATCGCTTATGTCCATCTCTTCGATAGCCTTTAACAAAAAAAAAGAAAAAAGAAAATGAGATAACTATTAATAGTTGTATCGTCGAACTACATCGATATCTTACAAGTAAAGAATTAAACTATATTAAGATGCTAATCAGATGGCCCCTCGCACTTTATTCTTCTTTGGACATTAAACTGCGTTAATGGTCTCAGAATCGTTCGCGCTAACCCGCGCGAACGATCTGTTGGCGATCATCATATATTGCGTATTTACAACGTTTACTAAAGATAGGAGCGTATAGAGTACAAAATCGGGTTGACACGATATTACCTTAGCTACCGATGCGACATCCTCGGTAATGGCTGGGGCAGATGGTGGAGAAGCGGGTACCTCGCTTGGGACGGCTGGTGTAACCTTGATAGCGTCGGCTGAACTTTCTGTCGTACTGTCATGAGCCACGTTATTTTCTACTGGGGCCTCGGGTTCGGGAGTGCTCTGTAATGTATATATCTCCTTGTTAAAGGATTCGATCGGAGAAGTTGGACGTCCGCAACAAGTCCAAATCCCAACATGCTACGAGGATAAAAGACGTAAAGATCGATTCTGTCGAGCCACTTGAGAAACGAACGATAAGGATTATTTTCCCATAGACAAGTAAATAGATACTCGACATGACTACCATAAGGACGACCACCATGTGGCGGGACAGAATCGCTCCTCATGCTTTTCGAACAGCGCAAAGAATTGGAAACCCTGCTGATAAACCCTCGAATAAGAAAACTCTGCATGCGCAATACAAGATGCTAACGACAAAACAGATGCAATTACGGAAAGAGCATATGATAGTATCGATGTCTAATAAATAAGTTCTATGCCATAATTAAGTTCTAAAAACCTCAGCTATTTACGTGTATACAATTAGTTTAATGTTTACGTCTATCAATGAGATTCACGCTAGAAATTCGTCTAAGTCGAGCGGCTATGTTATATTAGTGACAGCGTTCCGACGAAAAAGAAATTTTCTACGGAAACTGGACTCGACTAGTGCAGCGAATGTTTCTTGCTCGTTTATCTATGTGTCGAGCTACAAATGCTCTACTTTAGCGCCTCGATTCGAATAACAAGTCGTGTTAATATTGTCAAGAAAACCAAGAGGCAAACAACACAGGTGATGGCAGTAACGGTTGTTCTGGTAATGGTTGGTGGTGGAAGCGTCATAGGAGTTGTCAGCAACAGAGTAGACGTGTTGTTAATCACGTTCGACAGAACGAAGGATGCATTCGACGAGACCCTTTCTTTAAAAAAAAAAAACGCTGGATCGTGTGTTAAGGACCAGAGACAGAAGAAAAAAGAGAGTGAGAGAGAGAAAGAGAGAAAAAGAAAGAAAAAAGAGAAAGAGAAAGAGAGAAAGGACATATACCATGAGGGAAGAATGTGTTTTGCGACACAATCGATTCTGTTTAGATTTTCTATTCCATATCGTGCATGGAGATACGCCGAGACAAGGATTCTGTCGATCGTTTAGATGAAATTCGTGCAAAAACCCACAGACGTCGATGTGCCAGTCTCGGTCTCATTCGATTACCCTTCGTCGAGAGAACGTCGTAAAGCGAAGGTGAGAAATTGAGATACCGAGGATGATGGTCGATTATCTGGGATTCGATGTGTGGAGGTTTGAACGAAGGTACAAAACGCGATATGTGTCGGGCGACAGAGCACTGGACAGAGCATCGGGAACATGGGGAAAACGGGAGAAAGTCGATATTTTCAGACTATATTCACAGAGACGATTGGTTTGTGCGGACCGTACGACGAGATACTTGGAACGAGGCGCCACC
Organism: Bombus huntii; assembly: GCF_024542735.1. Taxonomy (NCBI): domain Eukaryota; kingdom Metazoa; phylum Arthropoda; class Insecta; order Hymenoptera; family Apidae; genus Bombus; species Bombus huntii. The sequence continues at coordinate 2,608,866 of NC_066244.1, forward strand.
AAAGGTATTTGGCTGCCTGAATTCATGCCAGGAGGTTGTGTTACATGTTAGTCACCTGATGGATCTCCTGGATAGTAGTCGACGACGTGGCGTTGTTTGACAACTGACACGAAACCGAGCTCTCTTCCTGCTTCTCAGTCTCCGCCAGAGACTCTGCTAACCTCTCCTTTAATTCAATGTCGGACTCATTGTACGAATTGAGGCTTATCGACACCGATTCCATCTTGAACTCTCGATTGCTCTGGTCGTCGTACAACAGTGTTTGTGAGGAGTCTTTTGTGGATGTTGTTAGGCCAGACGTGATACTGACATTGGACAAAGGACTGGGGCTTCTAGGCGGTATCGGTAGTGTCTCTGTCGGGTTTCTTAAACTGGACGCGTTCTCGTCGGGAATTGGAAGCTCGCTATTCGTTTCGGGCACATTGAGCGGACAAGAGAGCTCTTCCGGCGGTAAGGGATATTTGAAGGAATCTAACTGTTGGGTCGTATCCTCAAGGGCTGTGGGAAAATTGTCCGTGAGACCAGGAACGTCTTCCAGCCTGGACGAAGAGAGATTCGCTTGAGTTTCGTTCGCGAGATACGTGGTTTTCTCGCTAACAGGACAGGGCGGCAGACTGTCTGACGTTTTCAACGACGCGTCATCTGCCTGGGGAACGGGAATATCCGCGCTAGAACATTCGTTCGCCTGTTCCGGCAGTGAAAGAGGAGATCCGTCCACTTCTTGTGCGTGTTCTACGTCTAAAATCTGAGACTCTGTGTGAACAACGGGGGAAGGCACTGTGTTCGAATTGTCCGCCACGTTTACGGTTTCTAAATCAAATTTTTCCTGAGGACTAGGCACGGGTGATTCTGACAAAGGTGGAGGCGGCATAGGCATCGATTCCTCCTCGTTCCTAATCATCTCGGGTGTGTCTATCACTTTGTCGATAACGTTCTCGATCGTGGAATCGGTAATAGGCGTAACAGGATCGATCACCGCTTCGTTAGAAACAAATGGATCTTTCGATTCTTCCGGTACTTCGGAAATGAGAATTTCTTCCGTAGGTACGGCAACGTCGGGTTCCGTTTCCGTTTCCAATTTGTCGTCCGCTTCCGGAATGACTTGGACCGACTCGATATCTACCTTCGAATTATTCGCTACTTCTTCGACGGGCGTTTCCGTCACATCCTCGTCCTCCGGAATGACAACCGCTGGCTTTGCCTCTACTAAGATTTCTTCGGAAATCGGAACGGGACCTTCTTCGGATTCCACGATCGCATCAACGGTCAAAACTGGTGGATCGATAACGGCGGCTTCTTCCACTCGCTCGATATCTTCTTGAACAACTTCGTTCGGCTCGATAATCTCTTCGACTGGTTCTTCGACACGTTCCTTTATATTAACCGATTCCGGTACCTTTTCTTTCTCGCGTGCAACGAACTCCTCCTTCACTACGTTCTCTAGAACTACTTGCGACGTTTCGTTTTCGATCAACTCGCCGCCGTCGAGATTGCTAACTCTATCCGATAACTGCGAAGGTTGTTCGACCTGTATCTTTTGCGAAGGATTCGCGACATTTTCATCGACTTTGAGCTCGCAAGACTTTTCAACGTCGCTCCCCTCGGTAAGGGGAGTTGTCTCCCTTACACATTTTTGGTTGACATCGCTCTCAGATGATGGTTGTTTCAGTTCGTTAACTGGAACGCTATGAAGACTTTTTGCATCATTCTCGAGAGACGGGAGAGCGTCGACCTCGGTAGTCTTATTGGCGTCACCGGCGCTAAGCGACTCTAAATTCTTGGTAACATCGTCCGGAGGATTAGGCGCGTCTGTATCTATCAGCGGCAGAGCTTCTACGCTCTCAGGGATAAGAGTCGATTTTGTTGGGGGTTCGTCGACAGAAGAAATGGGCGGTCGTATCTGGGGAGTCGCATCGAGAGATTCCGCGGCTGGTGTTGACGGGTCGTTACGTTCTGGGCAGAGGGAAGATAAGGCTGGTGGTGTAATTATATCCTTGTCAGCAGCCTCGGCAGGCAGCTTAAGGGCCTCCGCTAGCGCGGTCGCGGTCGCCGCGGCCTGCTGAGCCTGCTGCAAAGGCGACGTATCTATGGGGGTTGGTGGTGGACTGGACGGAGGCAAGGAAGGAATATCCTCACTGGTTTTCCTCTCAATGATAGACGGCGTAGCGACTGTCTGGACTCGGAATACGGAGACTTCTACCGGGTCCGCTATGAACTGACCACCGGCTGGACTGACCTCGACTACTTTTTTCTCGGCCTCCACTTTTTCGACCTCCTCTTTCTTTTCCTCGACAGGGACAAGAGTTGGGGCAGAGGGAGTGGGTTCCTCTGTCTTTTCCTCGGTAGGGCTACTAGCGGCCGATGCTGGGCTTTCTTCCTTCGCCTCGGTCGACGGTGCTGGTGCCGCTGCTACAGGGGCGGCTTCGTTCTCCGCTGTTGGACTACTTACTGCTGATTTTTCTTCAACCGGACTACCTGCCGTGGCTGATCCACTTTCCGCTTCTTCACCGCCCTGCAACATTTTCGTAGAAATCGTTTATATAAAAAAAAAAAGAAAACGATACATCGAGTGAAAAGTGAACAATTTCAAGCGCGTTGATCAACGCAATCTTCACGGCGGGCTATACGATATTGTGTTGGAAAAAGAATGCCGGTTCATCGAGGCGCGATATTATTTTTTTTCTTTTTTTTTTTTTATTCATCGTGGAGGGTGACCAACTTAACAGTTGTCGCCCGTGCTCTCGAGGCTGGGGTATGCTCTCTAAGCAATTCGAATAGAAAGAAGGGTGAACAACCTAGCGACTCGTAGACAAGAGAAGTTCACAGAAGGGTGGATGTTCCCATAAGGGACGCGCACAGGGGTACAAAAATGAGCGAACCATAGGGTGCCGAGGTACGAACGTCATCCTTTCAGGGGTAGCCAATCGTGTCACTGTGTCAGCGAGCGCTCGTTACGAGCGAGACGTAATTGATTCTGATTTTATTAATAACGTGCTCCACTGTTGCTTCTAAAACGCGTATCTGGCATCCGAGTCGAGTTGTCGCTCGTAGAACGTGTCCTCCGAATTCCAAAGAAAGAAGACACTGTTACTCGAGGCCAATAGGTGTCATTCGTTCCTCGATATTCGTTCAACTAAGAAGTACGTAGACCTCGATTCCAGCCATCCTCGCGGCTTGACGCAAATAGAAAAAATATGAGTAGAACGAAATCAATTCTTGAAATCGAAGAGGGAAACAGAAACCGGACGTGCGGAACGCAACGCGTGCTTTATCGTCTGCAGACCTCGTATCGATCGGCTGGTTAAGTGAAACCCCTTCTCGCCGTTCCTCCCATGCTTTTTCGTAAAGGGTAAGCCTCTCGCTTAAAGAATTACAGCCCCTGAAGGGTTCTACACGAGGGCTTTCTAAAGCGGAGTGTTTTTTCTCAGACGGTTCCGATTCCCGTGTTTCGCCAGCACTGTGTACACAATTTTTTCAAGTAAAGAAATTTTCCACGTGAAACGATGCTCTCTACATTCTTCCGTACTATCTCGGAATATTTCGCCTCTAGCTAAAGACGAAGAAACGGACGTTTACCTGTCAGAGTCTCTCGACCTCGCGGTGAACGACTGACGAGTCGAAAAGTCAAAGCACTCGCGAATTCGCGTTACAAATTTGGCTAAACTTCAGGAGAAACTAAGTAACAAAAGGACAAGCAGAAGTTTGGCCGTTGGCCAAGATCTTTCTTCAGGCCATTGTCCGTCCTGTGGGTCAACGGTAGAAAGGGACACCGCGGTAATAAACTTCCGATTACCTTCGGTTTCTTCTCGCGGCGAAATCGATCGGGCAAACGGTACCAAAACTCGCGTGTCTCTGCCGATGCATCATTGGCTGTCGACCAACTTTGATCGCGAGTAGGTTATAAACAGTCGCAATAACTCTATAACGAAAGACGAGCGTTAGAGCAAGCAATCAAAGTCCGCGAACGCAGACGGAGGTAAAGGAAAATCTACGCACAATGTTCTCGTTACCTACTCTAAAAATATATTTACGCGAAGGTTGCAGATTTCGACACTTTGTTTGAATCCTCTCCAAGAGTACCCAATGAAATCTCAACTAAGAAAACCCAGCGAGTTCTCCAGAAAATGACGCAACCGGTATATCTCGATCGCGGGGCAAATATCGACGAAAATATCGCAATTTGTAAACCTAATATCATACAAAATTGATATTCGTCGTAATCGAGTTACGATAAAAATTAGAACAAGCTTCGACTACAAGTTTCTACTAAGAAGCCTCGCTCTTCTACTACACTTCGAGTCGTAAACGTATGTACGCCAGACATTGTGCTCGTTGATCCGTGCGAATTATCCTACCTCGATATCAGCTGTATAACAGCTGGTACGCGGGTCACATTAGAACCTATACTAGAATCAATTTCCTGTTCCGCAAAAAATATTACCTAGGGTGACGCGTGGCACGGACACGTGCTACCCTCGTGCAACAACTGTCGGTTGGTCCACGTTACGGAGATCTGGCGAGCGCATAAATTTATGGGACGATAGCGATCAGATATGCAGCTTTTCATTCCTGAACGATATGAACCCGGCGCACATGGATGTAAACGCGATATCGCACGGCTATAGCGTGTATCTGTTTACGCTGTAACGACTAATTACTTCCTTCCCATTCGACGAATGTACGCTTTTCCTTTCCACGAGCAGTTTGACTCCTTTTTGCGTGCGAAAAGAAAAAATTAATGAAAATGTAACGGAGGAACGTGTCGTTAACGCGGCGGAAACGGTCTGTTATGAACACGAGCAGCAAGACTCAGACATTAAAGGATGAACAACGCGTTCCTAAAAAGATTGGTGATGCATCGTTTTCTCGCGAAACACTTCGCCGTTTCTCTATCGCTGATTACTCATTGTCCCGAGCTAAATGCGTATATCGTGTAACGTTCTCTCTCGTCCGCTCGTAGTAGGCAAACGCGTTTCATTCCTCCGTCTTTTTCCTCTTCTTTCTTTTCTTTTATTTTATTTTCTTCCTTTTTTTTTGCTATTTACCGACCTTCCCTAGAATTGAATTACGACAGCAGTATTTATCCGGTTCACCGGAGCGTATCCGACAGTAATATCGGTCTTGGCATGTAAACGGAGCCCGAGAGGAAAGATGCGTTTAATATCCGCATCGAGGCAAATCAACAAGGCTACACACGAAGACCTAATTATTAAGATAAGAAAGAGCTAAATATTAAGACAAGGCCTTACTAATTTGCGTACTTACGCTAGGTCACGACCAGAATTTCTGATTTTTAAGTATTCGAGCGAAACGTAAACATCGAGCGGGAGATACGATTTACGCTAAGAGAAACCTACGATGCGGACGATCGTTGATAACAGAAATATCGATCTTGCACGAAAGTCACGAAAAGCCTAAAGCAGCGTGTAAACGGCCTTCTAGCAAACACGTCTTGCGTGTGTCACGCTTCCAAATGGCGCGGCTTTCTGGTCTATTCCCGTCCGGCGTCCATGGAACGAAACGGGCCGAGCGATCGAATTTTCATGAACGCAACTTTCCGGCTCGGTCGAAAGTTCGATAAAGTTGACTAGCTATTAACGAATGATGAATCGCGAAAACGATTCAGGGACCGGCTTTGATCAGCGATCGGTCGTAAATTGAATTTGTGTCACACCGGCAACGCGATTAAATTTCGCGTCGAACACAGACTAATTCGACCAATATTAATTTTCATCTATTCGCCCAACGGTTCTGCGTGGATTAACCCAGCGCGTATCACGTTCATTTCGCTCGAGCACGGCTATAATTCGATACGCGAAACCTTAAAACGCGTTCACCCACGTGGAATGCGAGAGGTAAACGAAAGTCTCGCCGAGTATGATCTTTTCACGCTATTTTCGTTCGAGGCGTTGGTCGACGTTGGGCGTTCTTCTTGAGCTTCGTGAGCCGAGAAAACATTTTGCAAGCTTTCACCGCGTTCGACTCGAGCCTCTCTCGCGGATGACTATTTTTGCATAGCGCGCACCGACAGCCCGGCGCGACGTCGCCGCCACACCGTTTATCGGTGTCGATTTACCTTTCTTTCCGCTGCATGTTCCAACGCATTGAACAATGGACTATTACGTAAAAAGAGTATCGACCAACGAGAGCCTACCGCGGCGCGACGCGACGCGGCAGACATAAATAAAATATTAAGTATTCAGGTGAAACGAGTCCTCCGCCACTCGTTCCTCTCTTCGGCCGATAACCCGGCGAACAATACGAAATTAACCACGGACTTCGAACGGATACGACAACCATTAATCCCTGCGAACGAAGCCATCTGGGAACGGTTAATCTGCACCGGAAACGCACTCGTTCTGTTTCGGTATCGCGCAACCGGAAGTAGCCCGAGATCGAAGGAAATGTTCGATGGGCTAGTTCCTGCTGACTATTGCCATTTCTTTCTCTTTATACGACAAAATCAAAGCTCGACGAGGGTTGAATAAATACGCGAAGAAACGCAAACGCTTTCCGTGTCGTACCGCGGAAGGTTCGGGCTCCTCGACTTCCGTTGGGACCGCAGCGACGCCCAAAAGTGGAACGTAAGACAAAACTCTTCTGGCTCCTCGAGCGAAAGCACCTGCCACCCGATATACACCACTGCCCACACTTCGCCCCGCCTTCGTGATAGACTCCATCCTTGCAAAATTTCCAGCACTTTCCGGGAAACCAGTCCTTGAAAAAGTATTGCGTAGGTAGTAACGAATTCACGATCGAAATTCTCGCGAACGACCAAGACGCGTGTCGAAACTTCGATAGGAATTGCGTTAAGTTTAATTTTGTTTTAATTAAACGCGATAAATATTCAACTATTTCGGTCTGTATATATAGAAAGCTACCCAAAACGCTTTAATTTCCACGCAACTTTACACTCGTCTATTAGTAGATATGAATTGCCAGAGGCGCAACTGATACTCCAGAAAAAAATGCGTGCACTCGATGCAAGCAACATGGCAGACAATGCCGACTACGTCTCAATCTGTGAAGGCGTGAAGTGACTCACTGTTGGTCATGCTTTTTCGCACAGCTTACAACAATTTGCGATGTTCTACCTCTACTACTTGAAAAATTAGTCGAACGCGATCTTGGTCATCCGGAAAATTCGTGAAGCAACGTCGAAGATACCTCTGCGTGACACACGCACGCGCACGCACGATCAGCGACGAACGATCAGAGAGAAAGATCCGTACCAACTGTTCGCCGTTGGCGAACTACTCGGGCCAGCCTGCGAGTTCCCGCTGGTTTATATAGAGTCCAACAGAGGATCGTCCCACGTCTCGGAGAGAGAAGAGAGGAGTGTTACTGATACACACGTGGACACCCGGGGAGAGAAGAGGGACATATCTAGCCGGGCTAAGGAAAAGCATAGGAAGAGCACAAGTAACCGGCGTCTGATTTACTAAATCCAAACGAGCAAAACGAATTCCTACCAAAAGTGTTCGCCACGGGCGAAATAAAGCCGATTTTTTTTTTTAAATCGACCGCCCTTCGGCGATGAGACTCGCGTGTCACGGTAGTTCGCGATCTGGAACGTGGTGATTTGAAAAGGCAGAGCGGCGAAGAAAACCGACTTTACGCCAGTTGAGAGATAATCACGAAAATTCCTGCAAAGAGGACAAGAGGAAAGTTGACCCACGTTTTATAAGAGTGTACGTATAAGCCCTCTTGACAGAGAGAAAGAAGGAGTGGGAGCGGAAGAGTTACAATGAAGCAGGAGAGGGAGTGGAAACCCGTCATGCACCACCTACGCGAGGACGGCGAAACCAGGAAGAGAAAGAGATGCACGAACTGTATACACCAGAAACGAAGAAAGCTGACGAGAGGAAGAGGAAGAGAAGGAAAAAGAGTGAAAGAGGAAAAAATGCGCGGATTATGGACAGGGAGGCTGTGACGCTCTGTACCTTCGGCGAGTCTCTTCTGTAGCGTTTTACCTAGGCGAAAGAAGCAAAGAAAAGGCAAGGGAATAAAGAGACGGTGGCACGCTGCATGTGCGAGCAAGGAAAGAAAACGCAGGCGAGTAACGAAGAGGCGAAAGATTCCAGTTTGATTCGTTAGATGAGAACGCGTGACGAGAAATCAGCACGAGTCTGAGAAGAAACAAAAATTCACGCCGCAAAACCACCGCGCATTTCTATTCTTAGATGATCGAAAGAGAAAGGAGCCGAGAGAGGAGCGGAACAGGAGCGAGAGAAGGGAAAAGGGAAGCAAACGGAGACGGGAAAGGCCGGTGTTAACAAGACAGAAGGGATACCACGACACCGTACGGTGAGTACGAGGGGTTATTCAGCGTGAATAGCGGCGAGAATTTTTGAGTCGGTTCCAAATTTCTAATGCTGCATGTATGACCTTTAGGCCGCGTTCGTCATGGTGTGAGTCAATTGGATTTTCGAGCTCGAATTAGCCCCGGCGCTATTCATCCGGTTACGCTCATCGCTTCAACGCATTTTTCCTTAAAACGCGATATTTTTTACGCGATTGTATACTGCGAATCCTATCAATTGGATCTAGATCGCGATGCAATAACAGATTCGATAAGATTAAGGTAGCGATAACTTTTAATTTCAACGCGTACATAATCTCCGATAGCGATTTTCGAAGTCTTCGCATATTATATCGAGCAGAGAAAGCCGGAATCGTTTTCGATAAGGGAAGGTTCTAAAGCTGATCGTTGGTGGCAGCATCGGCCGTGAAGCCAGCGTAGAATTATTCTTGTAGCAGGCAAGAAAGGAGGTAGGTTACCAACCGAGAGTTCTCGACGAGAAGCTTCGACCGAACACAGATGGAGACGTTCTTTCGCCAAGGGTGGAAACTGAGTTCTCGTTTACGACCAACGTATTAATTGACGTTAACGATGAAAAATATCGGTACTGACTATACCGACTCTTCCGAGATCTCTTTTTTCGAAACGGCCAAAGAACGCTTACTTTTATGCCTTTTTAACGTTACAACTCCGACAAAATAACGAAACGTGACGGTCTTCGGGCAGCGGAAAGCTGTTTCGCTTTGATATTGTAACGAATCGTCCACGATCATTTTTGTCAAGGGTAGGACACAACGAGGCGATAAATTTCGTTTAAGGGAAATGCAACGACACTAGGCGACAAATATGTCGATTCCATGAACGGTATCAGCCTATAAATCACTGTTATCGGCGTTTGAAATCGACATTTTCCGTATTTCTCTTACATTCTCGTTACTACGCTCCAACTCTGTTCATCATCGCACGCCGGCCGATGGTGTTAAAATTTCGCGATTTATAAATCAAAGTTTACCACTATTGGAAAAAATCAGGAAACAACGAGAAGCGTCTCACGAGAGCTATTGGCATTCAACCGACGAGTGGCGCTGCTCGAGAAGGCGCGAAAAATATTCGTTGCTCGTAAAGAGAATCGCGTGCATGTACCAAGAGCCGTAAGGAGCGGCAAACAAGTGTGGCACGGCGAGTTTTCGCGAATCCCGTCAAAACAACGGTATCGTTTTAAAAGCGTTGGTTCGCTTCGGTTCCTGGAGGGAAGCCCCGTTGTTTCGTGCAACAGGAACAGAACGACGTCAACGCGATCGAAACAGCGACGGCCTCAACGCACGCTCTGAGAAGCACGCACGAGCTCTCGTACGCTCTCTTCACCCTTTGAAGAGGGTCGCGAAGCGCAACACGACCAGGATGCTACGTAGAGAGAGGTGGATATCGATTTTATCATTCGTGTACGCGGATTCAACCGCACGAAAGCCAGAAAATAAACTGGCATGGGGAGTGACCAATGATAATCATCGATCGTACAAAAGCAACTTTTTTCATTTTGTATTGCGCATTGATTTCATACTAGTTACTGTAGTATAACGTCGAAGACAAACCACACAAAACTGTTCTACCTCGAAACACCCAGAGGGTGTTCGATCGAGAGGGAAACGATCGATCGATGGAAACGGACGGTAGATCGTATCGGTCTAAGGACGTAACGCATGGAATCTCAGTTACGACCAGCTTCCCGGAAATGTCATGGGTCGTGCATAATTGAAAACCGTTGCTACGCGGTTGACGAATCTCTCGATGATACGGTAACTACGGTAAACTACTCGATCTCCGATAAATATTTAAACACCTATTCATGGCTCGACTTCTCCCGAGAGCGTTGCATAGCTGGTTCGATCCAACCGAAGAAGAGGAAGTATATGCCTTTCGTTAACCCAATTGCGCGGACATAAATTAACACGCAATCGAGAATTCGATCTGCGACTTGATCGCGTCGACTACGCGCTAAAAGGATTATTTTTCCTTCGCATGACCGACAAAGATCGCGTGTACTTACGTTGCCTTGTAAGCTGTTTTCGCGATTGCATCGATCAACGATGAAATCTGAACGGGATGAAGGTGAAAACGCGTTTATCTTGCGATCACGATGGACTATTGTCGTTTCAGACAGGTGTCAGCTTCGCCAGAGAACACGCAAGAATTCCATCGCAGGCGAATGATTTACGACCGCGAATTCGCGGAAATCCCCTTTCTTCCGTTGCTTTGGTATGCGAACACATTTGGAATATTTCGCATATCAGTAAGGGGGTTTCCTGTTAGAAATTTCGCTCGACGCTGATCGCAGTCTCTTCGAAATTATTTGAGCATGAAACGAAAATTGAAAAACTTAAACAACATTGGTATGGACAAGCAAGCACGAGGACCATGACTATTGCAGTTTCGTTAGAAGACATTCGTATGTTTCGCTGAGTAAAAGACATTAACGATGCAGCTTCACTGCATTAATTCGCGATAAATTTAATTTCCTACGATCTCGAGAATAAGAATCACCGATGATCTCTAAAGGCGAGACGATACTCCACAGAATTATCGCTTACTCGAATCATCGATGGCTGAGAAATTATTTCCTACACAAAGCGAAGGAGACTGCACTCGCGGGTCGGAAGCGAAAAAAGCTAGCCGCGATGGAAATAAAAAGGGTGCAAAGATAATGGATGGAAAAACTCGTTATTGGGTGTCTTCTCGTCGCAAAATGTACGGTCGCATCCTGTGGTTTCAAGACCCGGCTACCAACGACCGCAGACGAGAAATTTCACTTGGGAAATCACGCGATGCTATTTGCTACAGCCGATCTTAATTAAGAAGCAGACTTTTTAACGAAATAAAATAATCTATCCGTTCGTCTCTCGCGATTAATGACACACGATCGACGAATAGTAAACACTGAAATCATTTATACCTCGCGCACCAAATTATCGCGCGTACGCGCTGTCGTTTAAATAAATTCGATTAATTTTCAAACGGACGAAATACGACTAGCGTTCGAACGAAACGTTCGACTGTACTTTATAGTATAGCAGGGGAATGGAAGTTGGCAAGGCAACCACTTCCTTCCCTTTATCCTGGCGCTTATTCGATTTTCTCCTTCGAGGATCTGGAATTCAGCTATCAATAAAACACGCGCTTTCGTTCGGGCTTTCTCTGATCGTTCCAAAATCCGACCCGTCTTAGCCGTTTATATCGAGAGCTTTCCGAAAATCCGACTACCCACTTCGCTTCAGCCTCTTCCAATTTTACAAGATGTTACAAAATCTTTATTCCGTACAGAGTAACGGAATAAACGGACTTGGATATTAAAATGGTAAAATGCGTTTAACATTTTCGTGCTTTGGTGTTCTGCCAAAAATGACGGAAAGCGTGACGAACGTGGATACGGGTGGAACAGACAAAATTTCAATAAGGTATAATTAATTCTAATTAAAGTGGCAATTATCCGGACGCGGCGAAAGTTTCTTGTTCGTGTGCGAGAGCGGCACGAGTCTTTTGCCGGCAAGCCTGCTGAATGCGAAAAGCCCTGGTAGCCCCGTCGGTCGGCATGGCAACAGCTCCGCGCGTCCCGGCGTCGGGACGCTCGATACTAGACGACGACGATGACGACGCCCAAATCCGAAGGGGCGGAGAGGAACACCGGGCCACCGGCAACTCGTACAAATTCCACGCGATTCAGAATTTCCGATCGCGATTTACGCCGGATCGATCCGCGGATTTGCCCGCGGCAACACGACGCTAATTCTGCAAATTCAGACGAACTTGGTCCACGTGAAAAACCGTGAATCGTCTGTGCGCCATAACTTTCAATCCTTCCGACAGATCCGTGGCAACAAGTCGCTGCGTCCTTGCTCCGCTTCGACTATCGGAGTGGTCTCGCTTATTGTCGAAAGGGAGAATCAATTGGAAGAGCAGAAGAAACGCGATGAATCTTGGGGGGAGCTAACGATTTTGCGGATTCTTTTTTCTCGCACAGCGACGACGCTTGCTCTTGTTCGATATATTTAGATTCATTTTTATCGCTGTCTCTCGATTCGCGTTTTAACATGTTCGAATGCAAAGTGTGTCAGGTCTGATATCGAGACTTATAAATAAAGAAGCGGAAAGCCAACGACGAAAGGTCGTATTTGCCGCTCGTATTTTTAATACAATGGCATCTCGATGACGTCAAGTGATAACGAGGTTGAGATCTGTGCGCCGGAGGTCTTTCAACCGACACACTTTGGCAACTCGAACCAGCAACGGTGACACGGTGTGATAGAAAAAGAGAGAGGGTACGTAATTCGAATATGGAACTGGCGTATCGATGATCGCGGAACAACTCTACCGCATTTAGGAAATTAATTTTCTGCCGGTGTGCACGAGCGTACTGCGTTTATTTCCTCGTTTCATCCCTTTCGCGGCGTATTACCGGGTAAATTGAAGTGGACGAGAGGGTAAAATATCCAACCTCTTTCATAAAAATATGAGTTTTCCGGCCTATACGGTGCAACGTGCCACGCGCTAGTCTCGCCACTTTTTTTAGTTTCTTGCCGGGGGAAGTGCTTGATTACCTTCGGCGGAGTAGCAAGCTTCTGCTTGCTCCGCCAGCTGCCTTCAATCGTTTCTTTTGCATTATGACCTTTCAGGAAGGAAGAGCTCCATTTCGTAGCAGAAGAACAAAATGAGTTGAGTTCAATCATAAGAAAGCCGGGTAGTAAGAGGAAAGAATCATGAAAAATTCGACGCATATTGCTTCCTTCAAAATTACCGGGCGTCATCTATTCGTTAACGCGTCGGTTTATCGGTTAATAAGTAAAGCTCGTTTCTTCGCCACTTCGAGGAGTACCGAATTATCCAAGTTGACTCTCCAAGAAATTTTCCACGGCGAGTCACCGATATCGTTATCGATCACGGCACTTCACAGACAAGAAGAAAACTGTGAGTGCCAATATTTGTGAGACTTACCTCGAGATTACAGGCGAAGAACGTCACTATATTGGGACAACCCCCTTCCCCATCGATTAAACGATGCCGAATATATTGCATACGGCACAATATCCGAACCACCTGCAGCATACCACGGGCCTTTGGGGCGCACCGTAGAATCAGATTTATCGAAGAAAAGAGATCAAATTTTACATCGCCACTTTTGTGATTTCTATTTGTTTATTTCCTTATCTAACCAAAAGCGACTCGGCGCAAGAGGTTCGTCAATCCGCAAACGGAAAAATCTATGAATCGATATTGACGAAACGAAGAATGGAAAAAAACGGTTCAGCGACAGCGACTGCCGCTTCGAGTAATCCGTTTAAGCCAAACAGCTTCCCGATGCTACTAGCTAGATATATTCAAGAGGAGAACGTTCAACAGTTTTGGCCACTCGCCAATGGTCGGCTCTGAGGTTGATTAGTTTGTAATTGCGCATTGTTTTCCGTTTCCCTGTCAGCGAAGTAAGACATCACGCGAGACAGACAAGAACAGCAGAGGTCCGTTGAACACGATCAACCTAAATACATAGAGTCGAGTATCGTGCTGAGATTCAATTTATGCCGTTTAATCGTGCGAGACAGTGTCCCGTTTAGGTTGAAACAACGAGAAGCCGGAGTAGACGAGAAGACGCTGGAGACGTTTCCTTTCTCTCGAGAAGATCACACATCCTGACATTTAACTACACGAATGCACCGGCACATAAGCAGGCGCCATCGTTTCCCAAGGTTCAGACCAGGAAATCTATGGGGATTTGATCCGAGCGTGAACGATGGGAGAGACGGAAACTAACCCTTCAAACTCGTTCGTAGACTGCTTTGTAGTCGTAACGATAAAGAGAACCTGCTCTCCATCTTTCTGGCTACAGGTTTCAACTGAATTTAAATCGGGGACGACAGACAGGTCCGTTACGATCGAAAGACGATCGTTAAGAAGTTCCTTGGCTCGTTAACTTTCCACCTTTTGCGACTCGTTAGACGGCCCTTGAAATTTGATGGTGACTCGTGCACGTGCAAGCACGAAATCATCGGTTTATTCGCTCGGAGCGTGCTACTCGAGTACAATGAGGAAATGACGAAACCGTTTCGTTGCTCCTGTTCTCATGACTTCCGTTCATGCCGAAGAGGAAAGTCGATTCGCGTAATCCATAGGTAAGAAGATTAAAAGTTCCGTTAGAACTCGAGCGGCAAACAGCGACTTTCCTTTTCAATTTTCTCAGACAAGTGAAGCGTTCGAAACGAGGCAGTCGACTACGGCTGTCGGTCGTGGCAGCCGAAGGTATTTGCCCTCGATACTTTTCAATCGGAGAATGGAAAAGTCCTCGACGTGGCGTATCGATTCGCGACCGACCGAGTATTTGCACCGACGGTCATCGAACCTCGAAAGGAAGCTCGCGAAATACAGCCACGCGCACGGTCTTGTCTTCTTTTCTCTACGAGTAGTCGCAGGTTTCGTGCTTTTTATTCGCGTTCCACCTGTCGCATTGTGCTCGAGCTAGCGCTAGCGGACGAACGCATGTCGCGAGACAAAATGCGATTGGCACTAGGAGCGAACGTCCTCTGTCTCGTTTTCTCTTTCTCCCTCGGTTTCCCATTGCCGGAACGAGGAACAGGATAGGAAGAGACCGAGTTGACCGAAGAAGATGGGACAAGACGGACGAGGCAAAAAAAGAGACGACAGCCGCGAGGCTTTCATCGTGGCGAATGAAAGTGGCTTTTCGAGGGACGCGCGCCAACCGAAGACAGATATTCGATTTTCACAGGGGAAGGGAAGAGACACCTGCCGAATTCCCACGTCATCCGACGAAACGCATCGTCGAACAAGAGCAAGGGATTCGTCGCATTCGTCGTGAGCTTTCGCTCAACGGAATTTCGCTCCGCTCGTTTCTACTGTACCTCGTTTTCGTTTGCTGCTATCTTCTTCTCTCTCCATTTGTCTCTCGGGAAATTTACCACGGTCTTATTAACGATCTGCCGGCTTAATTGGCGATTTGCTTACACGCAGGCTGCGATTAGGACTGCTTTCTGCAGAGACTCGAGGACTTGCGAAACGTTCAACGTCGAGAGAATTTGTTTTTCTCCCCCGGTAAAATTGCATTGATTCGGTGAGGAATTGAGCGGAACACACCGCCGCGACGATCGGCATCGAGTTTCTTGCGAATCTTTTGACACGGACTTTATACGGCCAATTAACTTTGCAACGATATTACAGAGCGTTCGTGGCCATTCGCTTGTTCGATTCGCGCGGAATCGCTCGATTAATGTTTTTCCCACCGATTTTCTCGCCGTTAATTAATAAAGTTAGCCAACTTGTCACGACGGCGTTTACCCCCGCTGTTTTACGGCAGACGCGTACTCCATTTTCAAGACAATGACAATTTCGAGGAGCATTCGTTGAATCGTCGAGGAAAATTTACAGCGGCAGGAGATACGATAAAAATTACGGCGAACGGTGCACACAATTGTACAGAAAGATACGCAAGCGAGCACCGAATGGTCGTGGGATGAATTTCATCGGGCCCATTAGGAATGAAATCGAAGCCTGTAGAAACTACCGAGACGCCTTCCGCGGCGAATGAAACCGGTTTTTAACCGTCCGCCCGATCTTTAGCCACTGTTGCGCGCGCCGTATTCTCGGCACATCGACGGAACTGCACCATGCATGTACCGTTGCATGTGCAACTGCATCTGTGACATATTTTAAGACCACGAAGCCCGGCTGTATCTCGTCACTTGTCACATAAATTTGTACCATCCCGACACGTTACGACTGAGCTCTTTACTTCAAACAAATCGTCTCCTTTCTTGTCCAATCTCCCAACGATCCTGTCCAAATAATCCATTCGCGATACTCGCGCGTATTCGAATTTCGTTTCTCGTCGAACGATCAATGTCGTGCTTCTTTTCGTATCTACGCAGATCCGTGCTTTTTCGACGATGACACGGTACCGTGACGACATAGTAAAATCCAGCGCATTCGTGGCCGTGAAACGGATAGAACAAAAGAAACGGTGAAAATTTGTCTCGCCCCTTGGCTCGACACGCGTGGCTTGCCAAACTTTCTCTTTCTACTTCGTAGACTGTCCTTAACCCCTGCATACAGGTGTTTCTCTTTTTTCCAAGGTTTGAGTCACGCGAGGCGAAGCTACCGCCGCCGTGCCGTCGCCGTGCTGCCGCCGCGCCTCCGTCACGGCCAGACCACCTCCTGTATTCAGACCCGTTACACCCACCAGCGGTCGACCACCCAGTTACCCTCCTCTCGCCTATCGTGTCGTGTTAATTAATATCACTCCGCGCGTGCCAACTACACACCCCCTCCCTCTTCTCTTGCCCTTTTACCTCTTCCTGCAGACTTTCCAACTCTTTACGATAAAAGCCACGAGATATATGAACGTTCTCCGTGCTGGTGAACGAGTAAATTCGCAGCAGAGGGAGAAAGAGAAAGAGGGTAAAAGGACAAAGGACGAGAGTCACGGGCGCGACCACACCCCTTCCTTTCCTATAGTAGTCTTCTCTCCTGCTGCGCTTTGCGCGAGGGTGCATGCTTGGAAACAATGTGACGTTCGCGTAGGTGCGAAACCGGGAACACGAGAGACAGACAGAAAGACTCTCGAGCGCGATCCTCTTGGCTCTCTTCGCGGTCCTTCGCCAATCTCGATCTTCGCATCATCCACGGGAAACACTTCTCGCCTCCCTCGCCACTTCTTCAGACATCGAGCAGATTTTCTATTCGATCGTATATCTCTGAATCTCTCCCTATCCTCTAGATCGTGTATAGTTCAGTTGTATCGGCTACGCCATAATTCGATTTTACCCCACCTATCTAAAGCTATTGTGTTCTCGACTTTTGTACATTCGCCTCGTTCTTGGAATCCTAGGATATTCTGCGGGAATCGAAGACCTAGGAATGGGTTTAAATTCCGCGAAAATCGACGGGGGTGGTCGCCCATAAATCCGAATGGACAACGCATAACGTGGAAAATCGATCGTCGACCACCTTGCAGTTTGTATACGCCATTCTTCGTTCAGTACTGTTGCTAAAAAGTACTAAAGCGTGTACTCTACTACTCTACTCTATGGTACTCTGAGTGTTGTCGCATCAATCAGCGTCGTTATAGGATACTTCGATTTAGAATATCGTAATATAACCGGGACTATCATAAATCGCGATAAGATCGTATTTACGATATATTTGGGACCGGAAGCGTACGCGGCAGATAAGATTCGGCAAGGAGCTGATATGGATGATAAAACAGTTTCAAATATACGCACAGAAAAATAAGAGACACGGGAACGGTTCTGCGGTAATTGAAACGCTACTTACCCTCTGATCTACCGTTCCCTCCTACACGTGGGGCCTTGGCGTTACCAACTTGTTTACGATCGCATAAAACGTTCGCGAAGAAGCGAATACAGTCAGTACTAAGATCGGAATATCTACGATACCGGAGAGCCGATTACGCGAATTTATGTCGTCTCGCAAATTACGTCTCCGGACGAATAATAAATAAGCGTGTTCGTTATTTTTAAGGCAGACCTGTGCCTTTATCACGGTGTGACATTGCAACAGGAATAGAGATAGCGAGGAGTACACGAGCCATAGTTTAACAAGCTTCTTGCGAACAAACGAATCCTTCGCTATACAATTTACCGTGCTGACGTTTAATCTTAATATAAAATGGAGAGAACGATCGAGTGTAAGAAAAACGCCGGATTCAGAGTTATTTTACCTCGAGCATTGTTTGTCAACTTTGCCTCGCAGAACCAACAGACGCAAATCTGATCATCCGCACGACAACCGTTTATCTTTAACAGGCGACTTATCGAGCATTAGTCGACAACCTTTCTAACTATGAGTCTCAATACTTAAGTATCTACGTTGCAATGCAAACAAAGTCATTAAACCGAAACTATTTTCGCGACAAATAATACACAGTGGAGGTAAGCGTATCCGGGAAGTTTGGGCCATTGAACCGCGTTACTAGCGAGTACAATGAACGACAAGCATAGACGATCGTCGACCAGTCCCGTCCAGCCCCGTTACCGATTTCTCTGACAGATATGTCTCATTTCCCGTAGGAAATCGGGTCGATGCAGAAACAAGGCTGCTCGTTATAATTACCAGTTTCTTCAGCTGCGAAAACCGAGCTCAGAAATTTTTAATTACACAAATATAAAGGCACAAAATGTGCGAACAAAAATTGAGCGCGACTAAAGAGGACGTACGCGAGTAATTTGACGTCCCATAGGACGGTTGTTCGGAGAATACAAGCCCACCACTCCCATTCCGTGGTATGGAACCGTATGCCACGCCAGACTACGCCGCGTGTAGTCGTGCTCGTCTGTAAAAAATCCGCACACGCAAATTCAAGCGGCGACGATGCACGTGCTCGGTCATACACCGGTGAAGAGGTCAGCCGTTAACTCCGATCGACCCGTCTTCCACGTAACGAATATGTACTCTCGGAGGCAACCAGTCGTGATAACGCGTGTAACGCCCCAACGATCCAACGTTTTAACGGAATCCATAGAAACGCAAAGATCAGAATACCACGAAGAAGTTACGTGGAACTGGTCCGCATGAAATACGGGATAACAAGGCGGAGAGCAGTAAGTCGTTGTTCGTGGTGGTGTCATAACGCGCTGTGCAATGACATCTCGCTATTACGAGGCATATTGCGCTACACACCACCACTTGTAATTCCTTAATGACTCGGAATGCCGGCTCTCTGTTCGAAGGGAGTGAAAGTCGCGGTTGAACGCGGCCCTCGCGATATACACCGAAAGAGAGAGAGAGAGAGAGAGAGAGAGAGAGAGAGAGAGACGCCGCCGCTGCCTCCAGCCTCGAAGACGAGAACACGACGATATCGCCAAGCCGTTTCTTCCCCGTGTGTATCTTTCTTCTTGGTGAACCGGGACACGTGTATGGCAACGTCTAACAAAGTCGATACGAGAGCATCCATCATCCTCCGAAAGACGTCTACAAAATGGTCTGATAAATAGTAACGTAACGTACGTCAACGAGCGCATTTATAACGTTTATCTGCCGGCTATCTGGTACCGTGTATCGATACTTCCTAATCGAATACAAAATTTCCAATCGGAAACCTTGCTGTCGTTTACGACCAGTCGACCATTCTTCGATCCGGTCAAGTCGATTTTACCAACGTAAGCCAGCAGAGAACGCTATGAACGACTTATTTTCTCGCATCAGGGCCGCGACAGTGGAGGCGACGAGGACGATTACGTGTTCTGGAAGGACACAAGAGGGGACAACGAGACACAAGGTAGAACGAAACAGAGAAGCAAGGAGGATAATTCAGTGACTTCGAAGCCGGTTTTCCATGGCAGCCTATCACGAAACTCGCGAGCAACGACGAACAAGAGGGATGAGTCACGGCTGCTCACTCTTCCCACTCTTTCCACCGTGTGGCGAGGTTGCAAAAAAAGAAAAAGAGTCTGCGAGCAGCAACACGAAAGACAGAGAACAGCCAGAAGATGAAGAAGGTGGTAAAGAAACGAGGAGATTAGCCCTGACGATCTCGAGGTTACGGTTCGCCTACGCGTGGCCAGCTCGACGACCTGAGGTACGACCGAGAAAAAGGAGATAGGTCAATCTCGCTACTTATTATAGATACTTTAGATAGATAATCTTATTACAGATATTTTACGATGGATTTATAACGGACGATGGCGAAACCAAGAGCATTTTGTCGAACAGACATTTTGCACGCGTTTCGTTTTTAGAATCGCTGCTGGAAATCTCAGACGTTGTTTAAACAGAATCATACTCGATTACTTATCGAGTGTACGTCATGTTATCCGTGCTGCAACGTAGATCTCGATCGACGATAAAGCGAAGGATAAAGGGATTTTGCCGCGTCATAGAAATCGACGCTTTAAGTTAACGAAGAAGCACTTAGATAGTACAATTAACAGAAGGTTTTCGATAGTCGTCGATCGGGGGAACCGAGCTATAAATATCCAAGCAGTAAAATCGGTACGTGGCTGAGTATTATAATTGACTTTGTTAACGCTGATCGTTCCACTATTCGTTTATCATTTTTTGTAAAATAAATCTTTGATAATCACGAAAGGTTCGAGATTTATTAGACGTCTCGAGGCCAATTAAACACCGGCCGAGTTTTCGATCCGTGACGGTTATCGCGTGGTCGTTCTCGATTATACCACTACATGCCGATTGCTTGAAATCGAAGAGAGCACAAATCACGCTCGAGCGAGCAGTGTCCTGCGTTACGCTAGTTTCACCGACGTTTCTGACTTCCTTTCTACGCCTGGAATCGGTCGACTAATCGATCGATCGATCGGTCAGAGCCAGGCTAAATTTTATTGTTTCACCTCCAGGTATTTTGCAACGTGTGTTCTGAATCGACCAGATACTGCTAGAAGCAACAGTTAAATTTCCGTTGCTTTGTTTCCGCCGAACAGATTATACATACACGCGTCGTCAATAATATCGTGCTCTATGTTTATTCGAACCTTGCTACCATGATGATAGCTATCAATCGCAAAGACAAATTTCGATCTGAATAACGCTTCCAGAATGCGCCTTTTTTTTTAAATACGAGGTAACGTAATTAATAATTCTGTTATCTCTGTTATATTATCGATTCCGATAGTGGTTGCGATTCAGCGCGTTTACGTCGTCGCCTCGATTCTACAGGGACGCAAGAAAAGCGTACAAAGATCCGATAAGGTAAGATTCTTCACTCACCTCTGCAAGAGGCTCCTCCTTGGTGATGTCTCCATTCTTGGGCGCTTCTTCACGGGCAGGCTTGTTCTTGTCCTTCTTGCTGAAGCTGATCGACCTGAAGGACCACTTTTTCTTCATCTATGAACGAGGAAACGGTATCGATAATGATCAAAGAACTCATTACGCGCAACTACGTGTCTTATTCTTCTAAGCTGCGTACACAATAGAATCTGTTCGGGCGATACACGCACGCGATGTATCGTCGACGAATCAATCTATCTGACTCTTCGAAGCTAGTCTTCCTTTATGTATATACTTTACCGTGTAATAAATGGAGTTTCGTCTTCCGTATACCACCACGGATTATTACATATTCCAAGACAATCGAGACCTCACCTTTTCCTTCTTTTTGGTTTCCTTGTTGTCTGGAGAGGTGACAGTGTTGGGACTAGCTGGAGTGCCTTCTGTTGGTGTTGTGACCTCCGCCGTTTCCGCGGGAGATTCTCCAGCCGGCTCTTGCTTCGTTTCCTCGGCCTTTACTTCTTCCTGCTGAAACAACGAGGAAAAGGAAAGACTTGTTGAAAATCGACTCGAGAGATATCATCTGAAGGTACGAAATGTTGTGGTCCTTTAAATAGTCGAATCCAAAGGAGCAACTCGCAGGGATTCGAAAGTGAACGCAAGTAGCCTGTCACCGACACGGCTCCATCCAGCCAATCGCATATTAACACAATCCCCGTGACAAAATTTGTGCTTGGGTGCTCGTAAAACCAGTAAAATCTGCATCGATATCGATCGGTGTGTGGTGAGGATTTGGAGCACGTGACAGCAGGTGCACCGGCGTTGCAGATTCTTGTAAAAGAATTACAGAGACCGTAGGCGACTCGATCGCCAAACGCGTCGATTCGCTTTACTTCGAATATATTGTACATAACTCGGATCGTCGTAAATTCAACAGCAAGCAAGATCTCGAAGGGAAGACCGTATTTTTCTTTCACAGGCGATACGATACTCGAGCAAGTCGTTTCGTGCCGCGTGAATTGCTTTTATTATTCATAAATCGAAGTTCTTTCGTCGAATAAAAAAAGAGATATACAAAGACAAATGCGAAAAGAGGAGCGCGCGCACGCGCATTTTAAATCTAAGTAAACAAAGAGCAAGTCAGCGAAAAATTACCAGGTATGGCGTGGAAAAATACGACTTCGCGGTAAATCCATAAAAATTAGCGAGAGGCGTTGTTCTCGCGCATGGAATTTCGTCATTCGCCACGCTTACGCGAACCGCAGCCGCCCGATTACATCATCGCGTAGGGCGAATTTTACTACACCGTGTTCTCCAAAGCGATGCCGGGAGCTATCGAACGATCGGCGATCGAAGAAAACGATTTGTGTTTGCGCGTGCGAGAAGAACAGCAAGAAAATGGTAGCGGTGAACCGATCGAGAGGACCGGAGAAAAGAAAAAAAAAGCGAGAACGCGCTCTCGCAGCAACAGTTGCGAGACTTATCAGAATGAGACAGCTGCGGCTGTCGGACGACGTACAGGATGAAACCGCGAAAATCTCAGATTACAGAGAACGATCAGTGGTTCTCCAACCGAAGAATCGTAAAGTGAAACGCGGACTTCTTGCAGAGATTATGGAATCCTGACTATAGTTCGGGGCATAGCCACGAGTTAAGATCAACGATAAAGAGAAATAAGAGGCGTAATGTTCGTGTACGCGTTTAATCGAAGAACAATACTCGACACTGATCGCTCGGTTTCCCGTAAATAACGATCGGAGCACGTATACTTTGTACGCGATACTGAATTATTCTATTTTATGAATCATTATTTCCGACATTCCTGAGCGTTTCTGGTACAATGAAATACGACGAACGAAGCATTGTTTACCACGCTCCTTGAAGGCCGCGGCGGATCCTGACCGCCTTCGATGGCGTAAACATTAGCTCGCTCTATTATCGATGCAAATCCTCGGGAACAATTCCACTTGGTAGCGTGTTTCATATACTACGAACGAGTTAACTCATCGAGTATATTACATTGAACACCGCTAATCGAACCGGCGATCCAATCATTATTCAACCACAACGCGACCGAGCTACGAAATACCGTTCAAGATCTTGGACGATCGGAGGAAAATCGAAAGAATCGTCTATATACGGATGCGTTGTCGTTTGCCTCGATTGTATTATGTAAATATCCGGCTATTTTTGTTCTTGCCAGCCAGACAAGAAGACGCGCGCGTCTTGGATATCGCGCTATCGTGACTGATACCGAGGAGAAAGGAAAGAAGACGGTCTGTAGGCTACGTGGCAGAAGCGAAGAGGCAGAGGCAGCAATGTGCATGGCGTAGGCACGCGTTCCTCGTGCAGTGGCATTACGCATACAAGTTCGAAGACTTTATATGCGCCAACGATCCTCATCTACAGAGTCCCTATCCTTCGAGATCTTTCATTAACAACGCGCTCGCATTCGTACGATCGTGCACGCCAAGATAAATTATGAAAAGTTTCAACGATCGTTCGTTCGTTCGTTGGCTCTCGCCTCCCCCTCCCTCCATCTCCCCGTCAATTTTGATTTCGCTTATCTGACATCCTCGATTAACCCACGATTGCGAGGTCATACGTCGCAAAGAGGAGAAACGCGTCTGTTGGTTGGCTCGCGTTCGTTCCCAATGAAATTAAACGCACGTACTCGACTTCATAGTTTTTTCTAGCGCGCAACCGCGATTTAAATATTCATGGAAACGCGCGCCAGTGATTTATCTACGAGTTGATATTCAAAGAGGTACACGACGAGCTAGACCTTGCGCTCGATGCAAAAATTCGCGTTTTTCGATCGAACGGTATTGGCATACAAAGAAATCATCGGTTCGAGGACACCGCGAACAACGAGGTTCGATGCAGGTGCAGTTTCTACGACGAATTCCACGCGGTTGAATCAGCCCAGGTACTAAAATATCACGCGGTCGCTTTCGACTCGAACTAATCTCGAAACGAACCGGTGATCGCGAAATATTGCAAAATATCGACGTTACGACGACGCGAATCTCGGCAGAGGAATTCGCAACGATTCACACGAGAAACGTGACTGGACAAGGACACCGGATCTACGAATTTCGTGCAGGTAATCGCGAACCTTCCGTGATCGGTTCGATTCTCTCAAAGCGGCAGACGGACCCCGTTTCGTTTCCTCGGCAGCTAATATACAATGCAAACGCGCTCGAAAATGCGCGATTAAATTCACCTTCGGTTTAGGTCTCACCCTGAATTGGCAAGGCTCACGAAAAGATCAGGTGTCGCGTCTTTAACTCGCCCAGGGAATGCGTAAAAAATCGTACGCGGTCTCGTCTCCCGTTCCTCGGGGCAAATTGAGGGGCAAATTGATTTTCTCGACGCGAAATCTTCCAGCGACCTTTATTGTCGACACGTAGTAGCTTGTCCGCAAAACATCCGATGGAATTCAAGCGGCACGCAGTTTTAATTAGCGGCGACAAACAGATGAGTCGCGTCTCGTATTAATTAATAAACCGAGTTGGTTTTGGACTTCTGGAGAGGGGAAGCGTAGCGCGCGATGATTCACTCAGAAAGCGCTTTTCTCGAGATGGTTTACGCTACATAAGCGCCGTTTAAAACATCGCGTGTTCCCGACCAACAGTGGCCTGTCCGACGAAATAAAACTATCGCAAGGAATTCAGGTTACTCGGCAACGTACACACGTTCGCAAGCATCGCGACCGACCGCGAGAACTCTTTCGACGACCGATAAAAAGTTTGATCGAAAAATAGAAAAAAGAACGGTGGCAGGCCGAAATTGTATTTTTAATTAAAACCCGTTAATCCCACGGAAATGAGAGTCAGTTTCTGCGCGTGTAAGTGTTGTTGTAAGCACATGTTGTTAAATTACATGGACAAGGTTACGAAAGTAAGGTCCGATCTTCCTATCAGATTGACTCGCGTAGTCAGACCGCAGATATATCTTAAATTATTCGCGAAACACCGGCCGGCGCGGCGCGTCGTAGATCCTCGTTGACGAAAAATAAAAGATCAGCAAGCACGCTGGCTGAATGTGGTAGACGTCGTTGAGGCAAACGTATCAACGGCAGGTGCTCGATGCGAGCGAATTCTCTCGAGCAGCGTCTCACTGCCGTACGCGCACCTGGCTCAGAGATTTTGCAAGATTGCAGAGAGATGCCTGGACGAGCGGATGCGCGCCTTGTATTTTAATAGCGGTGGGTAGGTTTAGTGAAAAGGTGGGTAGAGGCGCGCAAACCAACGACAGGACGAAAGATTTATTCGTCTAGGACAGTTAGGTATGCACCGGTAACAACGTTTACGCGGACAGACGCGGTTACAGTTAGTCGCGAGAACGCGTTACCGGTACGCGTGCACCTCTGTGCTCCGGTGCTACCGAGTCAACACCATTCGGCCTAGACGAAACGGTATTTCGATATTTTTTCTACGCGAAAATTTAGCCAACTCTCCGGTGTTTCCGCGAATCTATCTGGAGCGACGACTACGTAATCTCGGTAAGCCGAGCGTTGCGTCGACATCCCGCTATCTCTACGTGCATCCGGCGCGGCATGGCGATCGCAATACACCCGATCGTGAACCTGTTGTGGCCTCGATAACACGCTTATGGCGAATTAGCGCGGTTTCCGTGAGTTTGTGCGTGAAAGCGAGATCGAGAAATCGATACCGACACCGAGCATTACGTTTACCGAGGCTGTATCAAAAGATTTCGAACCGGGATCCTCGTATATACGTTCCACTAACAAGTAGGAGAGAACACTTTCGTTCTCGCGTCGAATAAAATCAACGGTCCGATTTACTCCTGTTTCTAGCGTTTATCTAGGCGAACCGTTACACACCTCTGGAAAGATCGCTATCCTGCTTTCGTTAAGTGGCACAATGGGCGTACTCTGCGTGTAAAAACACACTTTTCCAGGAAATTAAATGCACGGCTTTCTCGGGCGAGCTTTATACTACTCGGTCTAGAAATGTACAGCGATCAATACACGCGGACAGCACGTCGCGACGTCGAGTTTTGTGGTGGAGATAATAGAATCGCGACGCCAAGAAGCAGGAAAAATTGGAGACGTCCGATAAGCCTTTTTAAATCCCTCGTGTCGTCGGTCAGATGGAGAAGGAAATGGGAAAGGACCTGCTATTAAACGGAAATGAAAGCAAGAGGCAGAAGAGCGGTCTTTCTCTCTCTTTCTCTCTGCCCCTCTTTCACGCGCGTTACCGTATCTAGTGCATGACAGCTGCCGGGGTTACTCAATCGAGGAAATATCAGGTTTCGTCTAGCTGGGAGCATTTCGCGATATACACTGCGAGACGCTTATGCGATTCGACGAGAGTGACAGTTCAAACTTTCGATACAGTATGTTTACCGTTGACAGTCTCCGCGTTATGCTTTTCAGATTTCCTTGATATGGAGATGGATCGACGCTCGCGGAAAATAACACCGATTCATCGACCTGCCGAATGGAACGTGACGGATCGTTGGTGCAACATCCGACCGTTTTAAAATTTTTTACTAGAACACCCGCTCGTTTCGGAGTAAGACGAACTTTATGAATTTTTGCCTACAACGATGAGTTCTCGAGCGAGTCGAACGTCCGGCGTATCTCCTAGGCCGATCTCGGAATAGCACGAAAACGCTGCGAGCGATGTACACACGTAAGACGCACGTGCGTAACGGGGCGTGTATAGTATACGTGTCGCTCGTCCAACGTTACATAGAACGCCATATCGACTACAACAGACGCAACGCGGTGCTTCCGCTTGTCGAATAAGAAGTCGCGTCATAGTCGGTGAATCGATTGAATTTAATAACCAAGTTGTACATTGTGTTCTAGAAAAAAAATCGAATGAAATGTATATTCGCGATTACGCGCCGTACGGTTTCTTGCTGATTCATTAACGCGTTTCAACGGTCAAAAAGTTTCAACGAGTTCGAGGAAACGTGTTGTAGAAGAACGTTCTACAAGCCAGCGCTGTGTGTCATCGAGAACAAATATGTACGTTGGTCGTAAAGAAACGTTTCTCTAAATATACATGTTCGCACTGTTTCTCCACTGTAGCCGCACGTCTACGGCGAATAACAATTTTCGATTCTACTCGATAAGTAAAAAATAAAGCATCGATGTTTCCGACGTATCTCACCTTCTCTTTATCCTTATCCTTTTCCGTTGCATCGTCCTTATCCTTGTCTTTATCCTCGGCCACGTCCGTGTGCGGCGCTATTCCATTGGTGGTAGGCTTCGTGTCGGTCTCTTCGATCCTTTCCAGCTTGCCATCGCCAGGTGCAGCGGCATCACCGACACCTCCTTCGGCGGGCAAACCCTCCTTCTTCGGAGTCGTCGTTATGTCCACGGACCTTCTGCTCTGTCTCGCACCCATCTTTCCTCTTTTTGCCTCTCTATCCCCTTCTGGCTCACCTGTCTCTCGTTCGCGCTTTCCGGATGCTGTGATCAGGTGTCGTGCGTCGAATAAAACTAACCTGCAATCAAGCGGCGAAAGTGAGCGAATCATCAAGAGCGATAATTCGTGTATGGGTTAGCGATCACTGATTTGAGGGAACACGATGCAGTTTATCGATGCGCGGCCCTTCGCATTTGAATATCACCAAAGTACAACGAAAGTAACGTTCGTATAACATTAGACCAAGTTTATCTCTTTCTCGCAGCAGAGTAATTTCTTAATTGGGAGCATGACGACATATTGGTTTCCTGGAATCGAGAGATAAGCGAGCGCGACTCACCGGTATCGTATCGAAATGCGGATAATGTCATACTCGATATATCGTTGTGATTTTCGTACAAGCAGACTTGTCGATTCGCGTTGCAGGTGCAACTCGAATCCTCGCGTCCAAGACCGACTTCGATAGCGCAACCTTCGTGCAAAGCTTTTTCGTTGCCATACACGGCTCGTGAAAGAAACCACAAGGCATACCAGCGATAATGAATAATATATGAACCCGTTGCACGAAAGACAAAGAGGAAAAAGAGAAAGAGCGTACAACAACGCGATACGCTTCGCGAGAGAAAGAAATTCCTCGCGAATGAAACGTCGAAGGTAATTGCGTTAAAGAATTCAACGAAATCTCTTCATCCGTTTGTTAGTTTCTGATATGATAATTTTTGAGTTGTGGTATCGAAAGGAAATCGCTTCGTCGGATAGAAAGGACAAAAAGCGCGAAGCAAGAGGCTCTCCGAACGAGCAGATCTCTCTAATTATCCTGCTAGAAAATAGGCTGCGAGCCGTTAAAAAGACAGGAACGTTGGTTAACGGTTCCGAGGTCGATTCGAAGCTTCTCTCACGGTAAAAGAGGAAGCGATCCGTTGTGTTCGAGCAAGGAGCGCGAAAAACTAGCACGCCGAGGCGAAGTCGAACACGAGACCAGGCGCATTCGTGTGTAAGACGCGTTTAAAGAGCACGTGGCGTGGCTACGCACCGCTGCCCGCCTCGCAGCTACGATGCGTAACGCATCTGCGGCCACGACTACCCGACCACCGGTTTATCCATTGTACCCAGACAGACCAAGATGAAAAATGATCGAGATCTCGACAAACGGATAAATTCGAGGTTCGTTTCGAATCTTTAGCATCGAAACATATGCTGATGACTTTTCGTTAAAAACGTAATGCAACGCAACGTTTCTAACGGTAACTCCGTGACTATCGACAAACACTTTACGGTAATCGACGCCACCGAGCGATTTCAAATCCGGGAAGGTAGAACGATCGATCGCGCGTCGCTAATGATAAACGATAATTCAAGTTTTACTAAAGCAAAGGTAACACGGCTCGAACTGCGCGCGTATCGTTGTCATTCAATAATAGCATTTGTCTGTGGTAGCCTATTCGCGGTACATTGCACTTTCCAGTTGCGTTCCACGGACCGACCACGCTTGCGCTAATGCGTTAGAAGCTAGTCATCTTTCATGTACCGGGTGATGATCCGATATCGACGAGGCTACTCAAAACAGAGACGGAAAAAATTCCTGGAAGAAAGGCAGGATATCGACAGTGTTTTTCAATCTGAATTATCTATCGTCCATACCTATCAATAGCTTCGAGTTTATGTAGCGAAGAAGTTTTTACCATCGCCGTTATCTTCACGTAACGGAATAATGATTCACAATAGAGATCCCTGTAAACTGTCGAAACATTCTCACACTCATCGATACCGAATTTTCCGAACAAATTGGAGTACGCAACGTACAAAGCACAGGTTCGCTGGATCGAAGAAAATACTATTAAAAGTTTCGCTTCATCCATGGAATTCATATTAATAATTCCATGAATCCATGGAATTACGACAAGCGGTTATCGAGGCGAACGTTACTCGGTCTCTTTCAAAGGAAATTCGGTCCCACGAATAAAAGAATTTTCGACGACTTTCCTCGCCGCTCCGAGAATTCCTGTTACGAAATATCAACAAGCAAGGAAACCGTTCCGAGAAAAAGGAAGCGCTTAATTAGTCTCGATCATACATTAGACAGCAGGAAGAAACTCGACAAATATTTATGTTGTTTCATCTCTACCGAGTGTAGCGAGCATATGCAACTACGGGGCACCCACGATGGTATGTCGGTAAAAAATAGATTTAGTGTGGCTAAAGTACATCGAAAGTGGAGCGTTGGAGAGGTCAAAACACGTGTCGAACTATCGTATGCTCGTGGGAAGCATGGAATCATCCCACAGGAAAAATAGCCTTTCCTCTCATAACTCACTCTCGTACCTACTACGATTTATCTCTCGCTGACGTTCCTATATTTAGTATATCGCCGGTTGCAAACTGCATCGTCAGATAACACCTAGTACCCGTTCTCCGTTTCATTCGATGACAGCCAAAAAATCACCCTACGTATCTGTCTTTTCTTGGCATATTATTCCACGGCACAGCTGTAACGATCCCTAACCGCTTCGCATCGGAACACAAAATATCTCACCGTACAGTGTCGTTTATGTGACGCCTTGGACAAGATATCTCGCATATATTTTCATTAGAACGCGAAATGTCTCGTCCAACGACTAGCATAAAATTCAATTCGTAAGACACTGCGTTTGTGAATGTGAAATGGATTAGAAATGTTAAACGAAGGAAATGTTCTGTTTCTGTAAACAAGTGATCTTATTTTTCTGTAGTATGAGATAATTCAAGGCAAGGTATTGTATATAATGTTACATTACGATGACCGATAAACGACATTCAGCCGTAAACATTAAAATGCGAGATATTTCGTTCAAAGCATCGCATGAACGATATTGCGTCGCTAGATATTTCGCCCAGTCTTATGTAAACAACACGACATGACAAGATATCTCATCCAACGCGTATCATGAACGACATCGCATTGCGAGATATTTCGTCCAGCGAAACGAAAAGAATACTGAAGGTGTACCAGTCACGATGCGTAAAACGTAGTAGAGCCAAGCAGATAGTAGGAACGCGAAAGGAAGTCGGCCGCCATCGAAACCACTTATTTCATCGATTCACGCTTCAAATACCGGTTCAACGACTCACTACGGTAAGTATTGTTTTTCTGGAAACAAGGCAAAACAGCCAAGGGAATCGTGTCATATCTCTGAATCATGAAACGATCCGACACTTAATAAAACGCGATATCCTATCTATCACACGCCATTTGTAATGTATTTTTATTTGCAAAATACCAAGTTCCATGCAAACGTACTTTTCTGTTGCGTCACCCGTAGATTTCGACCGAGAGCGGGGAAGAGAGAGAGAAAGAGAATATCGATTTCGATGTCAACCTCCGAATTAATTATCGATTCATTGCGAGCGAATAGTAAAAAATAAAACACGTACTGAGATTTCTTTCTGCAGATCCGCTCAATAGATTAATAGGCACATTCAGAGGTCACTGCCGTCGAACTATTAAGGCCTGAACGACGATGTCACGCCAAGACCGCGTTGGTCAACGTATGGGAAACTAAATTCCAACGGTATATATACACTTTGGAACGATGCTAATGAGACAATGTCTACGACGTTTATGCTATTTCAACGATATTACTGTCGCCGTAGTGTCCTCGCTTTCGATCGCTGTTACAAAACAAGCGCACGTTCCAAACTGTATCTACACGATTCGACGAAACGCTGGGAACGCCGAATTCTTGAGAAACGATAACGATAACATTTTCAGCGTATTTACATAGTGACTCAGAAAATTGTTCCACGAGCGTCCGGTTAATCGCTGATCAAACGCACTTTCACATTTCACGGGTCGTTAAGATATCCGCGTTAGAACATGAAACACGTTTGTAAACGCGATCGTACAACGATCCCGCGATCGTCCCGATTAACGCAACGTGCTGTATTAAATCAAGGACACTGCATCGAAGGCTCGCGCGCGAGTTTTACAAACTTGTCGAACGTGGTACTCGACCAACACACAATCACATCCGTTGAGTCATTAACGGCAAAAAAAAACGCATATCAGTCCAACGAAAAAAAGAAAGAAAAAAGAAAAAAAAGGAGAAAAAGGGAAATTCCTTTTCCCTTGTCGCACGAGAGTACGTGCGTGCGAGAGCACGATGCAGGCTTGATTCCCACGGAGTAACGGGCCGGGGGCAACGCCGCATAAACAGCGTACACCCAATCAATCGTCCATTATTTTCACAAGGCGAACACGCCTAATACTCGTGACGCGGGGATGTTAGGTGAATAATTTGTCGTCGAAAAAAGCACATCTGCTCGGGCCACTGTTCTCGAAATTGAGAATTACGAGTGTGCCGAGAGAATGAAGCGACGTCGTCGTCCCGTATTCAGGCGCGTGTCCCGCATGCGTGAACGGATCTGGCGCGGCGCACGTGCGTGCGTACGGGAACTGCAGCCGATGAAAATCGCCGTGATCGTCGTAAAGAGCAAACAGGAAAGCTCAGCCTATGTACGCGCGGGATGGAGGCAAAGGTGGGGCAGGCCAGGACACGGGGTACACCCGGCTGGAGTGGGCTTAAAAATACACACATATCCGGAGTAGTACGTGGATCTATTTTTGATCGGGGCGCACGCCGCGTGTGCACCCTTCGCTCGTGTAAACACCAAGCGGTCCTGGCCCGACAAGGGTGAAAGTCCCTGGAAGCTGAATCCAAAAATCTCGTGTAAACACCGAGAGATAGGGAACGCAAGGATAAGAATGCCGAGAGGATAACGCGAGTAAACTTTCCTAACGTATGAAAAAACTGACGCGGTACAGTCGAAAAAGAAAGATAGGACGCTTTCGGTTCGAAGCACGCTACAGTTTCGGTACCGCTTCGACCCATCGATCAACATTTTCAACAGGAACAATGGAAACAGATGGAGAAAAAATATCAGAGACGAAAAGGAAGAGAAGAGGAGAGTTTTCGGTCGAAAACCGGTCGAGTTGTAAAGAGCGTTTCAAAAGCACTCCGACGTGGCGTTGCGCGTCTGCCTAAGCAGTCGGAACAGCTCTTTTCTTCGTTCTTGTAAACGAGAGAAAGGCAGATGTAGAGGCAAGTTAACGACCCGTTATCGCATGGATGGCGTGGACTCGCCACTGCTGAAACTGGTTGTCGTCGATCATAGCGATGCAAGCAGAGAAAAAGGCAGCGCAGGGGACACGGAGGGACAATAATACGTGGCAAATCGCAAAACATCCACAAAGCCGAGCATTGGCCGATATACGCCAATCGCCTAAATCTAAATCTAATGAATTACCTATGGGACGAATATGACGAGATCATGGAACCCGAAGGGAAACAACGGACCACGGAGTATGGAGGAGCGACTGGTCTGCTAGTCGGATCAGCATTTTCTCGGCCTTTCTCCACCGGCTGCCATTCCCCGAGCAACAACAATCGCTTCCGTGGAAGCCTTGACTGCGTTTTAAATGCATGGCAGGTAGAGGCCTGCTATGCAAAATCAGCACAAAGCAGAAAGAGAGAGAGAGAGAGAGAGACAGAGAGAGAGAGAGAGAGAGAGAGAAGGGGAGAAATACTGTAGGTAGACAGACACGTCGCCTCTGTTTAAGGCACCCGGCTTGCCAAGAACGTATCTCCTTTCTATCCTTCTCCTTCTCCTTTACCATGGTAACAGCAAACGCTAAATCTGCGAGAGCGGACGAAGCATTCTGTCCGTGTCGATTCTCTCAAGGGACACGAGGCCTGCCTTTTGAAAAAATTCCAATTTCTATGGGTCCTGCCCAGGGACTGACAAAAGTCCCCCACCGACCGAACAAACGTAGAAGCGGGACAGAAAACGGAATACCACGAGGCCAGGTCGATCGCGAGATTCCAATGGATCGTGCCCAGAGGGAAAGGTCACTGGTAGTCTCGAAATCGTGCGTATGGTCGATCGTTCGGGGGTTAATACCGGCCAAGTGGTGGGAGAAGGAATCAAGATGGCGTAACCGGCCGCTGCTCCCAACGATTCTTCAATCATGCAAATACGAATGTGCGGCTTTTCCGACCGATCGCTAAACGCCGATCGATGCGACGCAGGAGAAACATCGCGATACATGCGTCGAGAACTGGAAGCGAAACCGTTGGAGCGACTGAAATTGAAAGCCGGCTCCGCACGGCGCTCGCTATATCGATTGATGCTGCCCATTTTCAAAATGGCGCGGGGGTACACACACTCGAAATCCCGCTCGACGCGCGATCTTATATTTCTCGTTTCTTGACAGACACTAAGCGAAAGAAACATGACGACCGATGCGACGGCCGACCGATCGGAGCATATGGAGTCGACGAACGGAAAAGGCAGAAAGAACGGTGGGCATGTTAAATAGAAGACCGGTGCGGCGGCACGTATTGCGTACACGCGGAGAGACAAAATGTTTAGTGTATGGGGCGCGCACGGCCCGGCATATAACCAACGAAGGCGAGGAAACGACGAGCACTCGGGGTGGTTGGTACTCACCTCCGGTAGTCGAGGGCGACGTAAGTGGCGCGACGAGGCGAAACTTTTCTCGTGAAGGAGCGTCCCTCGCCAGTACTCTGCACAAGAAACACACTGGATATATTATTCCGAGAGGTAGAGGCGAGGTGGCGGCGACGGTGACGGTGGCGGGCGTGTAGCACGATGCGTGGCGTCTAGACAGACACGAGAGTACGAGAGGTGAAGAGAAGTAGCCGAGCACGATGGCAGAGACACACGAGGAAATGCTTGCTCGGTAGAAGCAAAGGGAAACGGAACACCGAAGTCGCCTACGGTCAGGCACAAACAGCAAGCAGAAGCTTTTAGCAGGAGCGCGTTCGCGAACTCATCCACTTGGCTCGGTAACGCGCGACCGACTGCCGAGAAGCGGAGGGGAAGCGGCGTCCGTCTGTCGGTCCGTCTGTCCGTCCGACCGTCTTTCTGTCACCAACGTATTGCTCGCTCGTTCGCTCTCGCTCGCTAGTAGCTCGCTCTTTCCTTCTTTTTCTCTCTCCCTCAAACGTGTGCGTGTACGTGTGTATGCGCGCGCGCGCGCGCCTTCACTCTTTCTTTCTTCCTTCCCCCTTTTCCTTTATCCTGTCCTTTCCTTTTCCTTCTCTTTCGTGCTCTTCTGCTTCGAAAATCTCTCCCGACGTTTTCTCGTAGCTCGTGCGCGTACAACACTTCAACTTCTAAACCACAAGTCGGTATTATGCACGTATCATCGGACCAACAACGATACAGCACCGGTTTCACCTTTCCAACGATTCAAACGGCGAAGAAGTCGTCGATGAACACGATAGACAGGCTTAATCGCGATGCGAAACTCACCCCAGGTACGATAGAAGCGTGACAAGGACGACCAATCGGCAGGCACAGGGCACAGGACGATAATCGCGAACCCCCGGACTACGTGAAGCCGCAGCTAACGATCGATCGTTTCACGTTTCCTCTCTCTGCTCCGATCTCTCGTCGATGATTCGTCTCGGTACCGCCGTTCCTTTGTTCCCGCCGAACGGAGTTTCGGCTGCGTTCGCGTACCTCCTCTCTCTCTTTGTCCCGAGGAAGTCGTGCGTGGGGAGGGCTCGACCAACGCGCACAAAATGGTAAAAATCGCCCAACGAACACCGCGTGTAACGATCTCTTTCTTCTTCGATTCTTCGTCGCGAGTACTTTTGATCCGCGCGAACGCGCGTGCTCAGCTCGTTATGTTCGCGTTTGCTACTCGAGTCCGCGTTAGCGTATACGTTCACTCTCGAACAACCGAGCGCCGCTTCGTTTTACTGCGCTCCGCACTGCTCGACGGTTAGAGAAAGAATGAGCTCCGGGATAGACGGGAGGCAGGAACGTATCGGCTGAGCCCGGCACCCCGGGACTCGGTTCGGATGGTGGCAGCCCTGCCTCGAGCTCGCTAAGAACATCGGGGTATGGGGGGTTCGACTCCAGGGCGGGGTCCTGTCACGGAGGGCTCCCTATCTCCAACCACGGCCAACGTTTCACTCCACAATAGAATTTACACATTTTCAGGGTCAACTCTTTCCCCCGTAGCCAAAGTACTCCCTCGAAAATTCACCGATTCTCGATCGCTCGCTAATAGACGTCATTCAATCGCGATATATGAACTTTTTTCGACGGAGCTTTTCTAACGACCAGATACGCGGACTGAGGTGTTTGGATATGGGCAGTGGTACTCGGTGAACGACCTACCGTAACGCCGTTTCGACCGAATTTAACAAGTGGGAGGAAATCGATTCGCGAAAGTCAAGCGACAACCGAAGAATCGCGAATTCGTACGATTAAACGAATGGCACGTCGCTCACAGTATACTATACCACGCGATCCTTCTTATCGTCTTCCTTTTTTTTCTTTTTTCCCCCAAAGCAATTAGAGTCGTAAGTCGTAAGATTATCCGTAGAGGTGCCGCTGTCTCATAATCTCCAGCGATTGTAGCGCATTCTACCTGGAAATCGTTGGTTGTTTATAGACAACTACGGTGGTCGTTCGAGCGAAACAAAATACGCGTATACCTGCTGCCGTTGCTCTCGCCTACAACTACGACTACGACTACGAAGCCGCCTTTCGCCTGTCGTCGCAGTGACTAATGCGAAAAGCGGCACCAGAGGAACGCTCTCGACACCGACATCGACCACTCTCGACCCGAGCCCAACAAGTTAGATAACAATTCGCCGCGTCCGGAATTTAGGAATTCCGACTAGACACCGGCAGGCCAAACGTTCAACTCTCTCTCTCTCTGGTCCTTCAGAGACTTCGATGCGTCGCGACCCGTCGCTTTTCCACAACGAGCACGTAAAATCCCTGCCCCCCGCGGTTCCTCGACGCAGCTATGTCGTCGCATCGATTTCCGAACGACGCGACCACCCATACCGTCTGGCGAACTTTGAAATCACGCGGATATTTATCGATTTCCCCGTACGCCGCGACGTGCCAGCTACGCGAAACCGACCACGGTCCGAAGAAAAGCTAATCCCTGCGCGGTATGCGTAAGCCCCGATCCGTCTCAATTCGCGACAATCTATGCCTCCGTGTTTCGTTCAGCGGATATCGGTTATCGATGACCAGTCCTCCGGGCTCTAGGTATCGAATTCTTCAGTGTGCATACTACTGTATACGCTCATTGACTCGATGCAACCGAGCATTCCGTGTCGAGGACACTTTTGTACACGTCAAACAATAACCGGATAAACGCTTTCTTTTCCACAAAGGAGAACCTAATTGTCCATTTCGATCTTTTCGACCTCGAGCTGCCGATAAATACGGGGCCGAAATATTCGAGCAACGATCCACGACAGAGATGGTGGCAAAACGCGCGATAAGGAACGAGAAAAGATATACGTAATTTGTCGAACGGTTCTAGAACCGACCGCGAGGTTACTCACTCGAAACGAGGAAACCGTAACGCTACGAATTGCTCGTAACGATGCCGGTCCGATCGGAGCGTTGCTGCTGTTGCCGCGAGTTAATAGGCAGAAGCGATCACGCTATAGACAAGGTAATATCGCGCGGAAGGTATTCGCGTTGAAACCACTCCGAATGACATAACGGGTAGCGCGGAGATATTCGGCTATACATATATTCTCAGACCGGAATATAATGGCTTTCCTCGAATTAATGGAAATCGATTTTAGGAGCGCGCACGGTTGCCCGAATGCAGCTTCCTATTAGAGCGCAATCTGACGTGCGCGGGGCACGCCAACAAATAATTAAAATCTATCTTCCGGTATCGGCCGATCCTACGCTTTTCGTTAATCGAACAACCCAGTGGTACCGACGATGTCATCGCCGAATAATAAATTCGATTAACGACACGACCCGAATAATCCCACTTGTCCGAATACTCTACTTAGCGTTTATTATCTCCTCGATCGGATGAATTACCTTTCTTTTTCTCTTCTCAACATTGGCCCGTTCGTCTCATCGAACGAATAAAGAACGCAACGATCTGTCACGACATCACCGCCGCTGATAATTGGCATTGCTTCCAAGCCGAAGAGAGACCTCGCTACGAAACACATTAACCCAATTAGAGACGCGACAATGACGAATCACAGTTTCCAGAATGATATCCTTATCGACGAACAATGTGCCCGTGGTCGGTTGAACGTCGTCACGAGATTTCTTTGATCTCCGGGCCTGTTCCCAAGGCGATCGTTTTCTCCATGAATGGTCACCGTGCTTAAACGGCTAGTACGCCCGTTAAGTAAAGAGCAGCGAATCTTTCATCGTCAGTTCCTTTTCATTTCTTCGCTCCTTTTAACTCCGGCGAGCTATTACCGCAACGTTTGCGCTCTGAAAATCGTTGAACGCGAAGGCGCGCTCCTAACTGATTCTCCGTGGCGATGTTAACAACGTCGCTCGACACGCGTTAATTCGCCGCGACGAGAAACTCTTGGCCGGCACGGCGGATGCGTCTCTGCGAGCTCTCGGGTCTTCGAGAATGCGCGGAAAAATAAAATAACGACACCCGGCATCGAGAGTATGCAAAAAGAGGCGGAGAGAGTGGCTATCGACGGATGCTAGCCATTCTTTCGTGGCGGCAGGAAATGAAAACCGGCTCTCTCTAAGGAGACTCGACAACGGTACACCGGCGAGCATATGGCGAACGGAGAAGCGATTTCCATGATACGCGACGATAATGCCGCGTGTCTACGTGTACGCGAGATTGCGCGTACGCTCTATCGATTATAGTGCTTACGAAGAATTGCGCTGCTTCGGAGAACACAGTCGTTTCCTTCGCGGCAACGTATACCGAAAGTACGAACTTCGAACCAACGATATTCTTCACTTATTAACGACCTCTTTGTGTGGGAGCTTTCTCCTACACGGTCTCCTAAACGGAAGCAGCCAAGAAGAAAGGAAAAAAGGAAGAGTAGGCCGCGCCGCATTTCCGACCGAAATGCACGAGGAACGTTAGCCTTTGTGTCTTGACTGGGACCACTATTATACCTCTTAAATTAATAAAGTAGCAGCTAATGGTCGTGGAGTAAACGTTCTCGTAATTCGTTCCTTCCTGAACATAGAGAACATAGTTCGTTTCTAAAACTTTTACGAAAAAGATAAATCTTTTAGACACGGGGAAAAAGATTGGAAAAAGAAAGCACTTGATTAACATGGGGGGTCCAAATCGTGGTGCGTAGATATTCCAAGAATACTTCGGTGAAAGCAGCGCGCGACGAAACGTCCGAAATGTATAGTGAACGTTCGACGAGCGAAGGAATACGCTGCCTTCCAGCGGAAAAAGGCGACTCCGGGAGCTGCGTACGAATATAGCGTGTAATAGACGGTGTTGATTCTCCTATACGGCACGTTCATTGCCGGAAACGGAAGCTCCACCTTAGTCGCTGACTACGACAACGTTTGTGTGAACGTACTACTCGAAGAATGTCGCGTACTGACGTACATACATACTTGAAAATCCGATCGTCTATCGAGCTTTGACGTACATATATACATATATATACTTACGTCGAGTCACGAACTGTTTCGATCTCACTTCGATTAATCGCGACAATCTGACAATTCCGAGGATAAGATTACTCGGATAGAAGATTTAGTTTAGCTGTTAATCGAAGCATTACGCGATCGTGTCGATGCGTTCAACCTTCCGACGAACGAGTTCAACGAAGCTCGAAATGAAACAATTAAAACGCGTCGACGGTGGCTCGAGTGAATCGAGTGTAAAAGGTATGTAGTCGGTTGCGTAGACACGTGCTATTCGAGGCGCCAATTAATGAAGATGTACGACGTGTATCTATGACACGATGCCAAATGGCACAGGTACATACTTCGGACACGTCCAAGCTTTCTTGGCCAATGAATGAACGCCCACGCATTTCGATGCCGCGCGAGGTCAACGACCAGATGAAATATCACGCGAATTGTAATTCGACGAAAATGCAATTGAGCACAAGGCCGCGTTGCCTGTCGCTGATTCGATGCCAGCAAGCTCTATCGCGCATCCGTTCATCGTCGTCACTGTTAGATTTAGAAAGCTTTTCGCCGCGGATTCGCTTGACACTGGCCGATTGGCTCGACACGCGTTGGTTCGTCAGCGTCAACGTAGGTGGCCGATCCAAGAGTGCATCTCCTGCTTTCTTTTATCCGCGATTCTTCACGGACGAAATTACTTTTTGCCAGCCTTTGCGCGACCATTCCCCTCCAAACGATTTCGTGTGCGACGCGATCACGAGAAGTTAAACAAGGTAGGTACACATACTGCACGTTTTCGAAAAACGATAACTGGACAAACCGTTAGAACGCGATACATATCGTTATACACGAGTTTCGATCTAACGTACACACTCTGTCAAGATATCACGTAGATAAAGACAAATCATGTGTGCGTCGTGTAAAGACGTTAGAAATTCACCGAGCATTTTCTGCAAGCTCTCCATTGGCCATTTCAGGCACAAATATTTACTCGCGCCACGGTGAATCGAACACGATGTTATTTGTTCGGACTACTTTATCGCGTTACTTAATCGCGTTCAAAGCGACGCACCAACACCGTGTGTGTAAGAAAAACTATTCCCGGCACAAACCTATCGCCGCGTACTGTGTGCTCTCTCCGCCAACGAATTTTTCTTTGCATCGCATAATCGAAGGACGCGCGAACATGCAGGGCCTGACGAGCTGATTCGATCAGAAAGGAAATCAACGACGTAATTACTCATATCCCAATCACGGACGATCCAGAATCGTTCCATTGAATCGGGTCATAAATTACGAATCAGTCCGAGCGGAGGACATTCGTGACTTCAAAGCACCAACGACCGCTAAATATTATATTATTCGACGCCGGTTCCGGCGACCTTAAACACACGGTCCACGCACTCACGAATCATGTAGACATCGAGTGCCGAGCCCGGCTCTGACCTGCCATTTTAATACGGTTAAACCTCCACTTCCGAATAAAAGTTCATCACTCGCACGAATCCCTCGCATCCGTCGGAACTCTGGACGGCTGGCGCCCGAAATTATTTTCAGGATCGTGCGCCTCGGCATGTACACGCGAAAACCTACAACTCCGTATCGAGACGGACGTGGATCGAGCACACGTCGTCGCTGCTCAACGAAAACCGGTGCACGTACACGCGGAATGCGCTCGTACAAATACGCGAGCCAACTCGTGCGCGCACATACCATCCCGGGAAACGCACGTTCGCTTCCCGTCGAAACTTTTGTCCTCTCGAAACCGACCATCGATATCTCCTTCCTCGCACGTGCAAAGTATCGTCGTCACCGTGTGCCGCCAACCTATCTGTCATCCCCAATCGAGAGTTCGACCTTCGACGATGCAGGCTTGATTCGTCGTCGGTGCACTCCCGCGTTCGTCAGCCACGTCGAGCGAAAGTAAATTTTTAAACGTCCTTCTTTGGCGCATTCGCATCACGAACGACGACGCATAGTCGATGAATTTTTCAGCGAATATGCATGACCATTTCGTCTCCTAGAGATCGTCCTCGCATCGGACCCCGCAACGTCTCTCGTACGCGATTCCGGGCACGATCACTGTGTTCTAAGTACATTAATCGTTGCAGATTTTACTCTCGAGGAGAAACGAGGGCGATTGTTTGCCGTGCCACAATTGCTCCGTAAACTCTCTCCATCTGAAATGCGAAGCACGTGCGACTGTACGATGGAATGCACGCAGCCCACGCATAATTAAAGTCCGAAACACCTTTACTTCCTCGATGAATTCGAGCAACAACGGACTTTGTCTGGCTGGCGCAGTAATCACCTATCCACGTGTGTAACACGGCCGAACGTAATTTTCAAGCCACGACTTTGCCTAAAAGGCTAATGATACGTCGTTCATTGTGGCCGACGGGTAGAGCCGTCGTCGTTGTTTCAGCAAGGCGGTAAATCACCAGTCTCGCAGCAATTAAGTTCTAATTAAGCGTCACGAAACGGTCCTCGATGTTGATTTCATTCATAAGGGCACGCACCACGCGAGCACCACGAGACTCGTACACGTGGAACGTGACTACGATCTTATATAGGGTGTACCAGTTACGTGCAAGACTCGAGCCCACTCACGTACTCGCGTCTACGACGATTCAAACGATTTGCGAACGAGAGGGTGGCGAAGCTCGTACCTAGACCCACCCCGATATAAAAGTTTACGTCGAAACCAGGAACCAAGTCGCTACATTCGAGGAAACGTTTCCATCCTACCACGAGCATTTCGCTGATCTAACGAAACTCGACGACAACGACGAGATCCCATAGACAAAGCGAATTGCACGTTAGTACCTCGGAAGTTGGTATAGTAGAGGAAGTTAATATACTCGGAAGTACCATTTCTAAAACTGTGGCTTCAAATTTTAACGAGCTTTGTACGTTTTTAAAGAGGAGGGAACGTCGTGTCTCTAATTACAGAGGATAAAGGTGATCAAAAGTCGTGACTCGGCTTTTGAAAACAAGCACGAGCCCGACACAGTCGACGCGTCAATTATATTAAGGGTTGATTCGCGTGGAAGAAAAGCATTTGGAAAAGCCGACATAACTCTCTTATCGCGTGCAATTAATTCCAGGAGCCGGCGTCGCGGCGTCGCCTGCGTGCGTAAATTACGCTCTAAGAATTTTAACAATGAAAAAAAGATCCACAAAAAGAGGAGATAATTTTTTTTAGTATCCAAAGATTTTAAGTATCGTCGAATGTTAGGCGTCATTGATTTAAATGGTCTACCAGGTGGTGCGCAAGAGACAGATGTAAAGTCGTCCATTTAAATAACGTCCATTTTAATTTAAAGCGGTGCGCCGTGTTTTTCAGCATGAAACGCGTACGAACGAATGCGTCAAAAAAGTTAGACAGATGCGTGTGCTTTTTT
Organism: Bombus huntii; assembly: GCF_024542735.1. Lineage (NCBI taxonomy): Eukaryota > Metazoa > Arthropoda > Insecta > Hymenoptera > Apidae > Bombus > Bombus huntii. The sequence continues at coordinate 2,651,150 of NC_066244.1, forward strand.
AAATAACCGAAAGTGTTCATTGTTTTAGGCACGACGCGACTGGCGATGAAAAAAGGGAACGGTTCGAGGGATCGATCACTCGTTTCGTACGTATCGAACGGAAGAATATGTGAATATTGTAAAACGTGGCGTCGTGCCACAGAAGAAACGAGCAACGCCACGCATCTTGACCGTAAGTGAAACTGAATGGCCGCATTTTGTCGGGTCGTTTAATTCATTCTATGCCATTCTTCAAGCAATTAGTAGCATCGTACGAGTTCTAGCGGCGAAGACCGATGGTACCGTGATTCGTATTTCGTCGTAGGCAAGCGTACATGAACGGGACAAACGGAAACGAGCATTTACCGCGAGGAAAACAAACTCGTTAAAATCTAGCCTGGAATATCGATGAGATGGATCGCAAAAACTAGATTGGAATCCGCGAGAAGGAAAAAAGCAGATTGGTCGGCTGTGGTGAATTCTCAATTGAAAACACGCGGTCACAAAGGGAAGAGGGAATATCGGAAATTCCACCGTTTCAACACGGTGATTCGTTTAAAGTAAGAAGGCGACGCGCACCTGCGATTTCTTGCCAAGAAAAATAATTCCGCTCGACGGTCGACGTGCTCGCTCGTTTCGAATTCAATAACACAAGTTAAACGACATAGTCGAACGACTCCTCGAACGCGTTTTGAAACCACGCGGGATAATAAAAATGGTAGAGATTCGAGCGGTTTACTTTATCTGGCAGGATGGCTCGAAGTGCAATAAACGACTCGGCCGCGGACCAGACCGTGCGGTCTTTCGTTCTCTTCTAGCAAAATCGTTTATCCGTGGCGCGGATGCCTCGAAATCTTTCGGTCATATCCGACGAAATTCCAATATACGCTACTTTCACCGATACATGTGTATAAGGCTTGAAACTTTGCAGCGTTGATAACGTGACTTTGTACCTTTTATCTAATCGTGGATCAGAAAACTAAAGCATTCTTTCGCTGGATTTTGTCACGGTTCAACGATTAATTTCCTAATCTAAAACCTCGAGTATCGGCCATCAGCTATCCAAGTCTTCGGGTAACTAAACGACTTGGCTCCGATTCCTTGTTTTCCAAAGCATTTCATAAATTCTTATGAGGGGCCGGCGACGAATGGCGGTTGAACGACGCCAAAGTTATCGCTAACGCTGCCGCGAGCCATTCTCCAGGAAAAATACCATACGTTAGGCAATTGTCGACCGCACGACCAGCAACTACGTATCATGTTAGATTGCATCGGTGCGATCGATACAACGATCGCCCGAGGGAAAGTCGAAAATTCGCATAGACGGAAAGGCGAAGATTCGCCGCGAGGGTTATCCTTTGGCCGCTTTTCGCGGTGGCAGCATGAGGACGTCCAGCACCCTGTGGCAAGCTGATACGTAGCGAACTACGTGTTTCCATCGCTTCGGCGTCGCGACGGTGCGCTAGGAGGGTCGGTGCTTTCGTATTGATTGTACGTCGGATGATTCATGGGGTTCTCTCCACCGTTAGCCACCCCCGCAATATTCTAAGCCGACACAACCAACCCCATGGCTCGAAGCTTATCCCTATGCAGAGGGACACGGCCAGGAGACAGCGTATTTAGGGGAGATACTGGCAGGAATGGCGAAGGACACTGGGTTGGGCCGCTTCGGTTTCGTGAAACAATCACCGGCTGACTCATTAAAGAACCAAAATCTAGAGAGACCATGAATGTCTCTTACCAACGGTGACTCCATTCCTGAATTAACTAATATAGTACCGACGACGCTATTCTCTCAAACGTTTTCATTTATCGATCAAATATCTTTCAGAGTGAAAAATTCGTGGCTGTTGCGTTTTCCTCTGTCCAATTTCGTCTCGTCTCGTCTCGTTTGTCAAAGCGATCGAGATTTTCGGATACCAGCACAACAGGTTTTTGGGACGAATCTGGACGAGAATACAGGCTGGAGGTACGCGCGTGTACGAGAGACAGGGCGCTCGTAGCACATCTGGCCGCAGATTCAAGGCCGGACAATCAACTTTGTATAGAAGAGGGACCTCCCCCTCCCGACGTTTGCGCCGGTACATACGTACACGATTCTCGTATGATATCCAAGGACAAACGCTTTCCCCAATGGCGTTATTTATAATCCTTATATCGTGGTGGAAGCCGAACATACATTCTCGGTGTACGAGACACCAAGAGAAAGGGGACACGGGAGAGGGTGGAGACGAAAAAATTAGACAAGGTCGCCGTACGCGTGCTATCATCGTTAACGCGATTCCTTATTGTTTCTACTAGAGCGGATAGCATGGAACTTTAGAAAACCCTGCGAACTCGGGCCAGTCACTTTATCGATTCTGTCCCTCTCGTTTATCTGTCTCAAACATCGAAGGCAAAAGTTCGACTGCGAGCATGTCGCGAACGCGTTCCAAACGAAATTCAAAGATCGACGGATATCCACGAACGAAATCCAATGTCATCGTGATCTCTCTCCGCGGGGATTTCTACGATCGTTCATCCCTGTCGCTTCTACTTAAAATGTAAATATATACGAAAGTGTTTGTATGTTTGAAGATGATAATGCGAGACTAAGCAAAGTTTCCCACTATCCAGTACTCGAGCTCAAGGGTTTCGATAAGCGGCTGTAAATAGTACGTACTCGGTAAACTTTGAACTCGTTTTTGGAACGAACCAGGGAAAGAAAGAGCGGATCGATCGCAAAATCTTCGTTGGCAGAAGTTTCGGTTCGACATCCCTCCACTGTTCCGGTATTCTTTGGCTTCGGTATAACGTTACCACAAAGGTGGTCAACGTGCCACGGTCGAGAACAGCAGCCGTCCGCTGGTTGTTTTATGCATTTTACCGATCAGGTTGTTAAAGTTGCCTCGACTCACCACCGGGACGAGAAAGATTTTGAAATATTTCGCTTCGTAACGCGTGTCTAACGTACGCTCGTAGCAGCGGGCATAGAGAGCTGGCTCCGACATAAAAATCCACGAGACCTTTACGAGACGATACTCGACACTCACGATCCTCTTTTGGCTTAATCTGCAAAGATGATCTCTGCTCGTCGCTGGATCACGTCTTTTAAAAGGGAGAGATCGTTCCTCCACTCGTTGAATATTACGCAGTCTCCCACGATGTTCGAAAGACGTATGTACACGACACTGAAATCTATCGAGTTCCCTGCGTTTCGATCTTTAAGCCATTCTATCTCCGTTGGAATGACATTTCTACCATATTACATACTTTAAAAAGGAGCGGGGATACATCACCGTGTTAAATTACAATTTCTCGCGTTTGATCCGCTTTCTTAGTTACGGCAATAGTCGAAGCGAGGGAGACTGCAATTCTCCGAGACATCCGTCTTTCTACGAGACGTCTCCCAACTATGTATTACGGACGAACAAAGCTCGAAACAAGATTACGCTTTGAATTACACGCCGAGTTCGGATACCAATTCATCCGTGATTACCTAATCTCTGGCTGGGAAGTTCTCGGAACGAACAACAACTTGGAGAAAAAGACTTCCTAGTCATGCGAACTCAACCACGCTCGTGGTGCTGCTCCGCGAAAGCTGAGTTGGACACCGTCTGATCTCACCCGTCAACTAAAACTTCTGTTCCAACTTTGCTAATTAGCTTTTTGCTTTATAAGTACGACGTCAGCTTTAAATGTTCGGTGAAATTCTAATAATCAACGCTATAACTAATAATTAATACTCGATAATGATTCTCAGTAACGATTGCGCCCAGGATCTCTTTCGATCACGACGACATACCGCTTTCGTGAACGAAACTCGCGTCGAATTGATCTCGACGAATTAGACGAGTACCGAGAATAACTGACCTAGGGCACAGGAACCAAACGCGTTGGTCTGTTCCAAATTAGCAAACCACTAGAGCAGAATAAGCATAAATCGTAAACCATAGCGCTGCTAAAAGTATAACCGCAAGAGGAAGAGAGCGAGAGAGACGAAAAGAGAGGAGAAGCGGTTGAAGCGTTGGTTTTAGAGGTTAAGCCGCTCGTACGGTGTTACAGAGACGAGATCACGCGTTAATTCGATACTTCCTGCTCGCTGGACGAGACGAGATTTTTCTCGAGGATTTACTCCGCGGTGCTTGAAAACCGCGTGCTGCTGGATATATTCCAGGGAAGCCCTGTCTTAAACGACATCATTCGTCTACGGTCTACGCCAACGACTTGGTTCGCTGAATTCTCTGCCATTCCACATTTCAACGTAAATTCCTATTCAAGAGATAAAAAAGAAACATAGGCTCGTTAGAGGCGGCGAATAAATTCGTTAAAAGGCGGAGGACGTGAATTTGTAGGTCACATAGGATAAGACCAGGAAGCGAGGGATTTCGAAAGCAAAGCCGAACGCGAAAGAAGACTCGGCTCTTCCTACCTATACGCAAGATTACGCATATTTGTGGCTCAAAGGACCGTCAGGGCCAGCGGTTCGAGCAACCTTGCAAGCAACCTCCAGCAGGTATACACGAGTGAAACGCGCCGATGCCGGGATAACCGGTTTCCGCGATGTACGTTTGTCGAAACGCCTTAATTACCAGGACCTCTGCTCGTCCTTTCGTCTCTCTTTCTCCATCCTTGGAGCATCGCAGGGACGTATTCTGCGATGCCGTGTGCCCACGCTTCAACTGGGTCACGATAGGCATCGGCAACTTCTTTCGAAATCGAGTAACTGCGTTGAAACGTATCACGGCCGATATCGAACGGTATCCACCGTCTTCGGCCTTGTGGAAAATACGTGCTTTTCGACGTCGTTCGACTTTTCAGCTGGATTTTCACCTGCCACTTATTTCTCGTCGTCTAAAATTCATTAGGAGTGCGATGCAACGAGTTTAATCTGGCAAAGTGCAGTCGGAGAAAATTACGCAGCTCGTGTACTCCGAGATACCGATCGTTGCTTCCTAGTTATTGCATAAAAGGAACACGATCTGTTTTCGTTAAATTATACTATACGCGCGTTGGCGATGCCAACTGAAGCGGGTCGAAGGTGATCGGAAGGAGGTTGAAAACGTTCAAAGCGGATTGGAGTAGATTGGTACGAATTGAAGCGAGTAGGTAACGAAGATGAACGCGCGTACATTTTCGTGTTAGGACAGATCGATGCAATTTCATCAACGATGTTATGTTCAGAGGTCCACGGAGAAACGGCTGTATCTCGTCTACTCGATATACAGAATACGTACAACGTTCACCAGGTCCCGTGAAGCAGTTTACCGTTTTCTCGCCAACCGCTCCACTACAACTCCAACGTCTGGTTCGATCCTTTCGTTGAAGTTTCCTCTCCCTCGATCCTCGATATAGAAAACGGTACGATATCTGCTCTCTCGGTCGCTCAGCCCCGTCCCTTTTTCCTCTATTTGCTAGCCGTTCTATTCACGCGCTCGCTACACACAAACACCGACACAGATTATCGGTCGTCCGTATGACTCACTCGAATAGTGGCGTACTATAGAGGCAGTCGCCACGGCGGAACGAGCTGCTGCGATAATCCATTCGACTCTCCGTCAACCAAATAGAAATACAATTGCGCTCCGCGTGCTTGGCATTTGCAAATCCACGCGTTACTGTATCCGCTGCGACGACGTTGGTTTTTCAAGCAGAATTCGACCGCGCGAACCTACCCACCCAGTTTCGGCCAAAGTTGGAAACAAAATATGCCCGATCATCGCGAATTTTTCGGTGGTCGCCTAACGGTATCGGGTGACGCACGGCGATCTCGTTAATGTCAGGAATGCTCCATGTCCCTACGAATCGTGAACGAATCGTTTCACGTTACCAGTCTGAAGACGCGCAGATTTCGCGATGCCCTGTCCATTCTAGATTTTCCATCTCCACCATGTATCTTAACGACGTAGGTCATGGAGGCCAAAGGAACACTCCATTACACCGTATCTCCGTAAAGGAATTACTCAACCGAGAAAAACACGTCTCACGTTCTCTAACGCTGGTGAACGACGATACGCGCCGTGTCTGTATATCCTTCGAACGAGTCAACCACGGGACGTGAACGAAACGAGTATCGAACGAATAAAATTCGCGATAAAATTCAATGTAGGTCTATCGGAGAAGATAACGAAATCGTGTCCCCAGGTTGCTCCGGAACGAGAATCCTCGTTGTGCCTCTCGTCCCAGCTAGATAAACGAACGCGGCGCTCGCTAAAAAATAGAAGAACGGCAAAGTTCGAGGAAAAGCGGAACGAGCTTGGGTCCGAGTTGAATGTATCGGTAAACGAACGTTCGCGAGTCTTGTGCGAAATACCGTATGCTCTACTTGCGAGTTATGGTGGTCGGAGTTGCGAAACACCGTGGCGCAAAATACGAGACTAACGAGGAGGGGAAAAAATAAAAAGCTCTCGGCCAGCATAAGTTTTAAATGTTGCGCGTTTACAAGCACAGAGGATACACATTAGGCGTGTCTCCCCTGAACCCCGTACTCAACCGAGCATGGCGAAACCGGAACCTGAATATATATCAGCTCGGTCCCATTTAGTCTTCCATCTCGCTTCAGAAGCTAGTCGAACGTAGCTGCCGTGAAATGGAAATCCGCCCGCAGACCTCGGGGGAGTGTCAACCAATTTTTATCGCCGCCTTTTTATCTCTCCGTGCTTTTTATATTCCCGATATGCTCGAATTTCCCCATCGCGAGCTTTACGACTCTGATTTTTCTTCCTCGAGTATCGTGCAGAGTCGAACGCAGAGCAAACGGTGCAAAGTGTAAAAAAGCTGGTGCGGCTGCGATACTTTTCGAGGATGTCGGTCGAGTCGGTTACGAGGGAGGAGGCACGCGGCGTCGTGTCACGGTAAAAGGCACAGCACCACAGGGTTAAATACAACTCGAATCGTTTCTCTCGAGTGGTGCTCGTACGTCTTCGCGTTGCCCTTGTAGTCACGCGGCACCGCGTGCGATACAGCCTTAACCTTAACCTCGAACACCGACTGCACACCATGCTACACGCTAGTACTATTTTAAGGTCTCGTTTTAACTCGACTCCGAGAAACGGTGATACACAACGTGCGTTTTGCACGCTCCTACGTGCGGTTCCATATCCCAACGGGACCGAGGCACCGCTCTTCGCGTAACGTTTCATTAAAAATTTGTCAAGCTTGAAGCGCTTTACCCTCGAGGCCTACTTTTGCTCCTCCGGCGTAACGCTCTGCCACGACTGTGAGAAACTCCACTTTTATCTATTCCCTTAATAATAGATAGCAACGATAGATGCATAAAATTGCGAACGTTCGTTGGACGCGGAAGACTCTCCTTTTACGCGAGACACGAACGATCGAAACGAACGGCTGGAGAGAGGAAGCAACAGCGCTGGTCGCATCGATCGTACGCGATTCGACTGGAACACCCTCGGCGAGGGCTTCAATCTGTCAGCGCGTCACTCTCTCACGACGAACGGAACTTTAACCTTCACCTTGAACACGCCCTCCGTGCACGGAAACTATTTTAGGGTGGCGTGCTACCCTGAAAGAGAAACGAGTACCGGCAACGCGGCTGCGCTCGTACAGTCTAATCTTAACGTGTTCCACGAGGCGACTTGATCGAGTTAAAGCGGCCACAAAGGACGAAGACATCGCGCCATAATCGTGCCATTGTACTCACGTTTAACCAGCCAGCCGTTTATTCACTCGCGAGAACGTTGGAAAAAAAGTAACGACATCCCACGGTCGCGCGGAAATAACGCGGCTAGATTACCGTGGGTGTTTCGAGTGACTCAGAACCGATTAACGCGCCGGTTCGTTAGCGCGTAATTCCGACACGATATGATTAAACGTAAATTCAGTGTCGTCGCGTGTTCGGAAACCTGTCGGAAAATTCAAATACATAGATTGGACGCGTGCGGCCATCGAACACGAACGGCTACCGAATTCAGCCGTATGTGTTTGTACAGCTGCGTACAGCGTATATGCATCGATCGCTTAACGAAGGAAGTGTTTCGACGATCCTGAGTATCGATATTCGAATTTCGTAACTGATGTACGAGAGTCGATTTTTACAGACTCGTTTATTACGAGACAGATTAATTTTGCAGGACAATCGACGGAGCGCAGTCGCTCTCGCGTAGGCCGCAAAAAGTTCCTCTTAAGTAAATTAATCACGCGAATCGAGTGGAACGGACGCATCTGAAAAATCGCGGTCGCTGGAAAAAAGAGAAGCGGACGACGATATCGCGGTGTGGAGAAAGAAAGTGGAAGGGAAGCGAGATCGAGGAGGAAAATAATCGAACGAGACCGTACGCGAAATGATTTATAACGTGCTCGAGGTAGCGTTAGTCACGACGCGAGCAAGGCAGACACGATGCGATACTGAGATTCGATATTTACGCGGCTACGCTCCGCCATTATTCAATTCTTCAATTATTAGATAGCCATTGATTTTAGGCCATCAGTCCGACGATTCGTTCCCGTTTTTGGATACTTCAGGCGGTCGAGAGTCCATCCGGCCAGGCCCATGGCCCATTCCGAACCCTAGCGCAACCGAATAATACAGAAACACGTGTCGTTTCGGTGCATCCATGGAAAACAAATAAGGGTTTCGCTGGGACAACGGTGCTTCGCCTACGAATAACGGTCGCTTTACTATCGACCCCACTACTTCAATCCATGAAATTCGAAGCTGTAACTACATTTTCCTGCCTAATGGCATAGCACGCCGCCTCGGAACGAAACGTACGCGAATGCAAGGCCATCGCAACCCCTCGATGGCCATCATTGGAATACGATACATCGTCCTCGTCAGCGTTACAATACAAATACTACCATGTTAACGATAATACGCGGAACGAATGCAGAAAACATCTATCTGCATGAGGCACGAGCCATAACGAGCAACGACGTAAGACGAGGAATGCGACGCCGTAGAACGGTGCGATCGCATTAGTTGGACCAATTAACGTAATTAACTGTAATTAATTAAAAGCAAAAAGGGACCGGATCGGAGACTCGTCGTAGTTATGGCATTGTCGGTTCGGCGAAAGCGGCGCGCGATTCCGCGGGACGCTGCCAATTGCCGCTATCACTTCCACCGTTTTTAGAACTTGGAATTAAAACGAACAATTGCACGAATCAACGGCCGCGTTCTCTTTGTTCTCGATGGGATCGTTGCACGGAGAGTGCTCTACCTTCGCAGCGATTCCAACGGATAAACCGCAATCACGATATTTTCGGCCGCGTAAATATTTTTACCACGACATCCTTCTTTTCCCACGATTCCAAAGAATTTCATACGCACGATAATAAACAAATTTTAACTCGGTCCATACCGGTTCCATTATCGGAACGCCAAATTCTCGCGGAATCGTCGAAAATAGGACGTCCGGAGCGAGATACAACGAGAGCTTAAGAATACGGACATTTGGACAATCTTTTCCTTAACGCACGGTGATCTGGTAATCTTTTTTTCTCAGTGGTTCCATGGTCGTTGGCTGATACGTCGAAATGAAAAGAGGAGGCGAGAACCAGAGGGAGAATGGTTCTCGTAACCACATTATCACGGATTTTCCTGTCGGTTCGTGGCTCGTCAACGAGGACGTGGCTTAATCCATTATGTAGCTACTGTGTTGGCTCTTCAAGGCGGCTTTTCAAGCGTCGCGTACACAAAGACGCGCTCGCACACCCGCTCTCGGCGCGGTGGCCTCTTCTGCCCGTCTATCGTTCGAGCAAACAGTGATATTACCCGGCTAACACGACGACCACCACCACCACAGTCAACGACAATACCACGCTCACAAGAAACGCGAAGTTCGCTTTGCGTTCGTTGAGATATTTCGTGTATTACGGTTCACAAAACCAGAATGGAAGCTGCATACAGAAGCAAGAGAAAGGGTGATGCGCGCATCCACTCTCGTTTCTCCGTGGACTTGACTAGACAAAAAAGTCGATATAAAAAGAAACGCTCTATCCTGCTATTATGCTATACCAATACGATGTACCACGTTCCATTGCTGTTTACTCGAAGGAGGACGCTCCGGTGAAACGATTCCGTCGATCATCGGAATCCCTGAGATACGTAACAGGAAGGCATGAAGCATGCTGTGGCTGTTGTGGATCTACCTCGTCAAGGCTAGGCATCCGAACAAGATTTATGTTCGGCAAGGCAAATACGACCAGCGTCTATATGTTTCGACCACATGTTCGGATTATGCAATAAACGTGACCATCCTTTCAGAACGTGTCGTCGAGTCGTTTCTGCTCTGATCTTCGGTCTCCAGTTACTTCTGCTGACAAATCACAATCTTTACACACAGGTAAAGATAGACGTAACACGTGCGATCCGCGTAAAGGGACAGAATCGCAATTGCATGTGACGTACGATTTTGAAGTGGCGGGAGCTGTGGAGAAGTGATGGAGAGGAGGAGATGATGGTCGGAAACGAATTCTGACTCTAAATTCTCGAGAGGAGACAAAGCGAGGGCACAGGGGAAAAAAAGCAGAAGGAGCGAAGTGACGGTACGGAAGCTAGGAAGCTTTTGTACGTTCAGCATCGAGGGAGAGAGAAGGGAGAGAGAAGGGAGAGAAAGGGCGAGGCTAAGCCGAACTAAGAATGCGGGGGAGAGAACAACGTAGAGAGTAGGGCACGGATGGCGAACAGCTGCCAGGGTCTATGGTGGCCGTTTTGTGTGAACGTGCCCCCATAACCCCCATACTCCCTCCTTCCCCGCTCTCTCTCGCTCTGTTGCTCCTACAGCCATTGGAAGCCCTCGTGTATACTATACAGTCATCCATCTATCCCTTGCTTTCCCTGCTTTGCAAAGAATAAAAGCGCGCTCATGACGCACATGGAAGTGTACGCCCGGTGTTAATCTATGTGTCCAATCGAACCGAAAATCTCCATGGAAAATGTTTCTCCTAACGGAAATCATCGTGGACGAGCATCGAAAGGAGACAGCTCTTTCTCCTCAACCATCGGGCCAACAATCGGAGGAGGAATCGTCTTACAGTGAAGAACGTCACGGCGAAACATCGTTGACGAGCAAAGAATCGTACAATGTCATCCTGGCTGTCGTGTTCGTGAGAAGATTGTTTCGAGTTTTCCAGAAGTAACGCTTGTCTCGAAATATCACGCATCGACGATAGGTCATCGAATCGAACGTGAACATGATGAAAATCGTCAATCACTCTATGTATCTGTCTATCTATCGAACAATCTATGAGAAAGGCAAAAGTATTACGACCGTAAGTGTTAGATAACAACAAGCGACGGCTGTATCGCGCGTTAGGGCAGGGATATCAGCTTCTTAACGCTAAATCAATGCTCTTCTCGTCAACCCTCTTTTTCCATTAAGGCTTTGCCATGATCCAATCTACTCGACGCTGGCTACCGAACGACAAGGACGATTAAAGGACCCAGCAAACGAGCACTTATCGCATCGTCGACTAAATGAAATGTAGCAGTTTGGGGAATCGATCGATTTCTCGAAAGCGTCTGACACCCGATTTACAATTTTACGATAGACGGAGGGAAAATTATTTTCTAATAATACCCTTTTTAGAAAGGACAGAAGTAAGAAAATTCTTCGAGGAATAATTTTATATTCTTTTAGCAAGCGTCAGTTTTGAACGCTAAATTTTTGTTGATGCGAGTGACGCAATAAATTATTATAACGCGATATCTCGACAGCCATGGAAGCACAGTATGTTGGCGAACACGATGGAGACACGCAAGAAGAAACATCGGAGCGCGTCGTTTTGTTCGGCAACGGTAACATTGTTGAAACATGAGAAGATATTGTCCACTTGACAACGGAGCCATGGCTTGGAAGAGAATCACTCCGGGTGCACGTGATGCCCAACCGATACACGCCGCCCTCTCTACCTTTTCGTTCTGCCTCTAGAAGATCGTCGATGCCTCGTGCCCGTTCGACAAGTTCTTGATACGTAGGCGAAGTGTCGTTTCGAGAATGCACTATTAAACTAAAATACCGGTCTGAATCGTTCATCGAACAAAAGAATTTCGAGCAATTTCGTCGAGCAATCTGGACGAGGCGGGGGGAAACGAGAATCGTAGACAAAAGACAAATGGAGCGAGAAGTCGAATAGAGTCGAAAAATAGTTAGGCGATTGTTTCGCGAGTTCAGTCGCTGCTCATCGCGCATGGTTGAATCTCTTCCTTTTCTTTTTTCTTGCACGTTGAAATTCCAACTCGAATCTAAAACGATCGAAACGTTTCGTAACGTTCGCCAGGTAGGCAGCCGAAGAAGGAGAAGAGGAAGAAGACGACGAAGAAACAAAGCAAATGAAGAAAAAGAAGGTGAACGGAGAATGGGTAGAGGGGGGGGGGGCTTTCGAGAAGTAGGAGGAGGAGGTGATGGTGGTGGAGGATTGAAATGGACGAAGGGAGGTTCGAGAAAAGGCAGTCCTCGGGGCTCCTTGTCCCCGACGTTTAATTTCAGGCAGTCGAAGGAGCTCGTAACATCTCCGCCGTGTTTAATATCGAGAAGAGGGCCTTGGGAAGAAGATGCCCGCGATCAACTCAGAACCAGTTCTCGCGCCTTAAACGGACGGTTCTCACGCATTTATGGCCCTTCATCACGCTTTCCATTCGACCTAATTGCCGCAATCGAGCTCCGTGAGAACCACTGTCTCTCGTGCACCGTTTTGCAGGAAATTGGAATACCTGTATCGCGTAATCGCGCCAAAATCGAACCGCTGTTCCAACGATTCGAAACAGTTTCGTTCGAAAGACGATAACGAGACACGACAAACGACTGGTTATTTAATAAGAACGAAGAAAGGGAAACAATCATCAAGTTGTAGAGATTGCGGTAACTACTATCAACGATAACGCGAGACAAAAGAAACTAGAATTGAATAGTGTTTATCGCGTAACAATGGTTGAGAATTACTGCTCGAGATACGATCGTTTCGTGATCAATAATACGGCCGTACAACCGGTATAAAAGAAGGCGACTCAGTTAACTTGAACGTTAATGAGTCATTCGAGAGCTGTGTTTGACACGTATCTGATACTTAATTACACCGTTCTACCGAATAGCGTTAACTTTTAGCAAATTTACCGGGCGTGTAACAAATTACTCGTGTACGATGAGTCCGACTTTTCCTGGTCACCGTTTTCTTTTCTTCTGATTACATATTTCGCTACGCAGTCCTCGCTACGCCTCTGCTCGTCAGCTATGAACGCGACTCTCGAAACGTAAGACTGGAAACCGAGGTTTACGCTAGCGGAACAAAGAAAGTCAATGCCGTGACGTTTCCACGAGCTTTTTTACGGTTTACTCTAAATCCCGTTAAGCGAGATTTCGCCTCGATCGCGCTGAATTATTAAAAAGGAGCGACAAACCGTATCGAAACCGGGTCGATAACCGGCGCTCTATACGTCCAATCGAACAAAGACCGAACTCGCTGCGAGCAACAATCGCAAGAATTCGACGCGAGCCAGCTTCCCGTTCCACGTAAAACCATAATCTCCGAACCGACTCTCGTTCGTCGTAAAGTGACGAGAAAATCGCGACTATTCATGCTTGACCGCTCCGGAATATGAAATTTTATTTCATCGTCTGCGCTGCGTTTCTCTGATCGCGATCGTTCCCAGTTAAAGAAGAATGTACGTACCCAATTACCACGGACGAAGGAAATACTACCGTTTAATCGGATCATCGTTCAATGCGTAATCAGAATGGTATTTAACCCGTGCCCGTATACCGAGTCACACACTCATGACTGATTATAGTTAAATCAGCAACAAGTAAAAATTATATTCTAACCGAATATCTGTTTTCATTTGAAACTTTATTTCACTTCATGAAAGAATAAATCGAGCAACGTAATATAATATACGATAGTCATAGTCATTGTGTGTTAAATATAAATAGTCAAGTTTAACGAATATAGCCATAAGACAAATAAGAAGGCAGGGAATTCACATTGTATCATAATTTGATAGCTTTATCGTTATTTCGGGTTTTTTCCTCGTCGTACGATTCCGTAGTCGAGGAGTACCCCAGCTCGCCGACACGAAAGTCGTCGCCGAGGAAAAAGAAGGTATACGCCAGGGGATAGAGAGGATACCACTCGAATAGGAACCGGAACTCGCGGTCCGTGCTCAGAATTGACTACACGATTGCACATGTACAGCCGTGCATATGAATCAGATAAAAGAGAGCCAGAGGAGTTCGTAGGAGCGCAACGGGCGGAGAGAGTTTATCGGCTCCGTCATTGATTTCTTTGTCGCGCAAAGATAAATCTCCGTATCATATCAAGGGGAGAGAACACACGCGCGATCGCACGAGCACGCACCCATCGGTCATTGAAGGCGGATACTTTCAAAACCGTAGAGACCGAATCGAAAATCGTCTAACAAGTCGGGACCCAACGATTGATAACAGAGACTTTCCATCTAGCGAGCATCGCGATATTGCACCGTCCACTTTACAGTCTATCGCATTCGTATAAACACTACCGGCCTTTTAACTTACTATGCCGTTATCTAGAGCGAATCTCCTGCTCCGCGAACAATTCGACGTATGTACCGGTGAAAAAGGAAATGGACGCACTGGTTCTTATTAACACTGTATAGGGTGGGATCACGAAAGGGGGCGGGGAACGTTTAGATATTTCGAGACACAGCATATATCACGATCTTACTGATGTGAACTTAATTCAACGATGTTTAGCTGGCTCGAGGAAAAATGTTCTATCTTTTCGTTCAACGACAGGCCTGTAACTCTCTTTTCGTTGACCTACCTAACCTTGAATCGAGCATCTTCCTGTCGTAGATTGTACATATGTATTAAGAATGCTAAAGAACAATACAAATATTAACTATAATATATAATAAAATAACAGACGAGTTTGAGCCTATGACGCAGTGTCGCGTTCTGTAGAATCTTTTGTTTTGACACGATACATGTTTCGTACGAGTTTACGAGAGAAATGTGTACGATATCGTAATGTCGTCGAACGAGCAAGAGCAAGCCACGGCAAGAAAGTTGAGGGGATGCATAACATAGTAACGTGAATATCTATTTCAGTTAATATCCATCTTGGGTATTTAATATTAGTCGGACATGTCGGTTTGTATTTGTTCTATCGGTCTGCAATAACTAAACGAATTCGGAAATTTCGGTAACATCAAATGTCGCGTAATTCGTGCAAAAGACAGGAACTTGACGCAGCCTGTCAACGAGAAAACATTTTATACCGCGTTCTGAAATCGCGCCGATGCCGAAAGTCAAAAATTCACAAAGATATATATGTACGATGTTTTAAAACTCGATAGAATAAACTCTGATACGTTCTTTCAGAGAACACTACAATCCACGTGCTACGAAATACGTTTTCATCGAACCGGCGTCACCCGGCGTCACGCCGTGTACCAAACTTTTGATTCAAGGTCAAAGTAAAGCGAATCAACGGGCAAAAACTTATTTATCGGCAAATAAGACACGCCAGAAATTGTAGAAATGTTTTCACTTACCGTTAGCAGCGAAATATCCTGAAGAAATTTGTCGGAATACGGATCCCAAGCACTTGCAACAACACTTCACTCGAGTATGCCGGTCACTGCGCTTGTGCGTTCAAATTCTCCAACCACGAGCGAGATACTACTGCCATCTTACGTGGCGAGAAGTCGACTAGCTTATCCACAAAGCCTGTTCTCAAAGGCGGCGGTTAATTCTTATTCGCATGAAAAGGAGTAATTAATTATTCATTTAAAAAAACAGACGACGATTTATTTAGGAAACTTAGAATCGTAAAATTTTGTAAATTTAACACACTCATTTTTTACTTTAACGTAATTTAACCATGAAAACGTTCATAACCTTATGTTAACGAGACTTACGCGTTACAATTTGAAATGTTGGACATTTTTATTAAGAATTATTTCCCCGATTGAAGTCATTCTTAGTACTGCTGTTACTTGTAAACTTAACGAATAAAATATTATAACATACCGTAAATTACGTGTAAAAAAAATTGATATCGAATGTAGTGATTGCAGATATGTATTTGGTTGTCATAGAAAACAAAAAGGAATCGAACGAATCTCATTAGCTGAATAAGATTGAATAGATTTTAGGAAAAGCATGAATTTGAATTTATTGACTTTTTATTACTATAGTTACAACATAAAGACAATATCCATATTCTTTTTCCCATGTCCAAAGTAAAGAAATCCATAATGTGGACTATGTAATTTATGATAAAACGTCATTCCAGGCCAAAAGAGACTATGTAAAATCACTGATTGTTTGCCATGTAAAAACTGTAGATTCCAACATCCTAATAAAATATATTAGGAAGAAAAAAAATAACTTTCTAAAATTATTATTAAAATTTTTCTAATCAAGTACCTGATGGCACATCCATATCAATTGTATCTAAAAAATCTATTGCGTAATTATAATCAGGTCTCGTAAGTAAATTGGTATTCCATTTTTGTTGTGGGGAACGAGCGTGCAAATACGATTTTAAATACGAAGCATCTGTAACACTGAGTCCTTCGAAACTTAAATTTTCAATTACGTTCCCATTGGGACACTTAAACCATGCACCACGAGGAATTATGATGGCATCTTCTCTAATTATCTCTATCGTAGCTGCCAGTCTGTCTTCCTCTTTCAGTTCTTTTGGTATAGGGCCCTAACATATCAAGAATTATTGATTTTTAAACATTCTTCTCTTATTAATTTCAAAAATTAATCTTTCCAACTGTTTTTGACTTACGTCGTAATACTTTTTGGGATCTTCGTTTGGCGGGAACGGAGGATTAACATTATAAACGTTGGTGGCTATAGAAGGATCCCCTTCGAACTTATTAATTGTAAGAGGTGTCAAGAATCGTGCACATTTATTTGCTTTCGGTAGTAATAACCAATTTAAGCCATCCGTACTAATTCAGATATTCTATCTTTTTGAAATGCTCTATTAAAGAATCGTTTTGATATGTTAGCTTACCTGTAGTAATATACTTGATCGTTCAAGCAATCTTTTTCAAAACCAAACGCAATATGATAATCATTTCGAACCCCATAGATTTTACCCCAATAATAACACTTTTGAAAATGATTTTCTTGTTGCAATATTATGAGAGAATTTTGTAATAGCTGTGAGTTTTCTGTTCCCACGCATATGCCAGCGTAACCAAAGATATCTAGAGTTTCTAAAAGTTTTAGACATTCCATTTCGTTTTATCGTACCGAAATCATAAATTAGTCTTAAAACATTTTAAAAACAATCGAAAAAATGAGATGATTTTCGCATCTGAAAAACTTATCGAATTTAATTTATGTATAAGCAGTGTCTTCATACTCCAGTAGATGGATCCGTATAATATATGATAAGAACGTTTCACATAATCTTGTTTATTTGATCTGAAATGAAAGAAAAATGTCATCATCCGGCGAGGAAAGTGATCAATTGACGGATTTGGAAGCAATCCGTGATCGAATGTTAAGTCAACCACGAAGTGAACGTATGCAAGTTAGTGCATGGGAAGATGACGATGATGGAGTAGAGGCTGAACGTAATGCAAAAGGTTAGCTGATGATTTGGAATTGTGTATTACAATTTTTCACCATCAATTTTGTAACATGTATATATGTTTTATAGAACCTGATGCAAAAGAAATTCTGACTGCAGCAGAGAATGGCGAGCTGGATAAAGTGCAAAAATTATTAATGGAAAACCCGCTATTGTTAGAATGTACAGACAAAGATGGTTACACTCCATTGCATAGAGCATGTTATGGCAATCACGTAGCAATTGTAGAAGTATGAATATTACATTTTGAACGTAATTTATTCTTTGACAAAAGTGTTCGTAAATAAGTGCATCACTGTTTTATCTTGTTCGTAGTATTTACTTCAAGCAGGTGCAAAGATAGATGCTAAAACTATGGATGAATGGCAACCATTACATTCTGCATGTTGCTGGAATAACGTTGAATGTGCAATGGTATTAATTGCAAATGGAGCAGATATAAATGCCAGAAGTAAAGGAGATCAAACTCCTTTGCATTTAGTATCTGCAAGTTCTCATAATTCTCCTGCTTTGCAACTTCTTTTATTGCATCCAGATATAAATCCAAGATTGGTAAATTCAAGCGGAGATACAGCTGAACAGATCGCAAAAAGAACAGGGAAGTATTATCCAATGTTTGAAATTATTGAAGATTGCTTAAATGTTATTTGAATCTATTGCTTGATATGTTTATTAGATATGTTTATATACACATGTTACAATATCATGAATGAAACAAATTTATGAAATTAGAAGTTGTAAGCATATCATTAATATACTATCAGTACATTTATAAATATGTTAATAAGTCTGTATTTACTGTACTATAACAGAATATAAAAGTATAAATGTTGATATGTTATTAGATCATGAAAGTTATTGTATTGAAAACTTTAGGAAAATAATACTTCAACAGTTGGATTTTTATCTACTAACTACAAATATAATGATTGTGTGATATGTTAGGAGTTTGATGTGATTCTAATTACAATACAAAATTATTACGAATGTGACACTAGTGTCATAATTGTAAAAAACATCCTTTTTATTTTATAAAATACTTAATAAAATGAAAACATATGTTGAACAATATTTAACATTTACATGTTGTCTATGCACTTAAAATACATTTTAGTTTTATTTACATTAGAGTGACGTTAAATTTACAAATTTTGGAGTACCATTGCTTAAACGTTTTGATCCTTCCCATATGAGAATAGTGAAATCTTCGGTTACAGCATATAAGTGATGTTGGTCTAAAGCCCATGCTATCGCAATTACTGCTCCGCATCCTTTTATACCATTTATAATTTCTCTGACTAATCTTAAATCCCAACTACTCCATAGCCTTATTACACCATTGTCTAATCCTGTTGCAATAACATTTACAGAAACTCCTTCTGGTGCGTTGCTATAGCAAAGAGCTGTTATTCTTCTTCTTGATAAAATAGATCCAACTGCCCTTGCATTGATAGTAAATACTTTCAATTCGGATTGACTGGTAGATGTATTTTCACTAGGAATTTCATAAGTAACTGCTATATCTCCGAGAGTTTCGCTAATCGATAGTAAACGAATAGGATAGTTCTGTTCACAGAATATGGATCTTATGTATGTTAAACTACAAAAGGATAACAAATAAGTTTAGATGCTATATGAATGTTTTTATCTATTTATTTATTAGAATACTTACCTATTTAAGTCCCAAATAACAATAACACCACTCGAGTCACCTGAAACAGCGATGCTAAATGCCCGTGATAGAAACACTGTTGTTATTCTACTTCTATGAGCTAACAGTACAGATGCTGGTGTTAAAGTGAAGTCAATTTTACTTATTACAACTGCGTATGTATGCACCGTAATTTTACCAGATAAATGACCTATCCATAGTTGTCCACAATCTGGAGCTGATCCCAAGATTGTAATCTAAAAAAAATTATGTTATGTAATTTGCAATTCAAAAAAGTACCAGAAAATAGTAATGTATCTATTTACTGGGTCAAGACCCGAAGATCTAATTAATGGCCTTGGTGGTTGCTCTTTTTTATATTTTAGTCTTACAATCCCATCTGTGCCATTCCATGATACTAAAGCAGCTCCTGATACAAATGCTCCACTTAACATACTTGTGCCTAGAAAGAAACATTATACAATCTAGTTCTGCAAATGTGACTATTGAAATGTTTACATGAAATTAATATGTACCCTTCTCTTTTGTATAAACGAGTAATAAAGTAGTATAGCTAGGTAATCCAAAAACATCACCAGTCATTAAAGGAACTAAAGATGCTAATGGTGCTTTATGTTTATGTTTCCAACATAAAACTGGTTCATTTCCAGGAGCACCAACATAGTTTCCCCATTTTATGCCATCTACACCTTCAATAACTTGTGGTAATGAACTATGAACTATTGTATTTGCAAGATTTTGAATCAGTAAGGGATGCGCAACCGTAAATAATTGCGCTGGTGTTTGGCCATACGTTCGAACCATCGTTTCCCAAGCTTGACGTTCTAAAGGATCTGCTATTTGTTCAACATTAAATCCATAGTAGGTCTAAAAAAATAAATCCATAAATTTAAATTACACTTTTAAATATGATTGCATGAATATTGGTATCAACATACGGCAGGATGGAAAACATTTATAGCTTCTACTGCTGGTCTACCAGTTTGCCTAAATCCGAATACCAGATCGATCCAATAAGGGAGAACTTCTCTAACAAGATCTGCTTCTAATGCTGCTCTATGAGCAAGAATAAAAAGTCGTGCATCACCTCCACACCATTTCGGTAATTCAACATCTCCAACCCGGTTACCATTTTGTCGAACTCCAAAATTAAATCCTTTAACAAAGTTTGTTTTGAATATTAATTAACTTACATATCATTTTTTGAGCCATAATTATCTATATTACCTTCGGAATTCAACAAAAATTCAGGCAAATAGAAAAACTCGGGAATTAATTCTTTCACATCTGTTGTTGAATCGCAACTAGTTAATCTCCATGTAGTAGCCAGTGCATGAAATGTTCGATCAGGAATATCAAAATTATCGTCTTCAAAAATAGAAATAAACTGAATTATGAAAATTAAATCTCAACATGTATACATACATCTAAAAAGCAACTTTAATTTACCTTGATAGCATAGAAACATACTAGTAAATGGTGGTAATCTTACTAGAAAGTGGAGAACTGTTCCAGAATTACTATAATGCGATCCGTAATGGAATGGTTCTTGATTTAACGCTATTAAGTTTAAACCTTCCGATAAAGCTTGTTTGAGATACTATATAAAACGGTAAATAATATTATAAACAATATTCTTTTATATTTTTTTATAAACATAATTAAACCACTTACGTTGTAATTATTTATATAGTGTTGTTCATTCTTTTTATCCTGCACAGCCATAGGGCGTTTGAAATTTCTAAAAAAAAATTGTTTTTTCGTAAATATTTCCCTCATCATACTTTTACGTATTATACTTATTATACTTACCGATAAATCTTTGGATTACTTAAATCAATTTTTTCACTTGTATAATCAGCTAATACAAATGGGAATACAGGATACTGCATTAAATCATTATATGATCGACCGGCTAATTTATTTAGACAAGTAATATATTCCCAATTTGTTAATGCCCCACTTCGCCACAACGAGATAGCTTCGCTTAAATCATCACCAGGTATTCGTCTCGGTAAATTGCAAGCAGATAATTCCGTTACAAATTCATCTCTTTCCTGTAAGTTAAATATCATTATGAAGAATTACATAGTATTTATTTTTAAGATAAGATATATGTACCTTTGAAGAATTAAATGCTAATAAGTAAGTTCTTCCTGTAATGAGGAATATTTCAATAGCCCTTTCCTGTAACTGATATCTTCTTCGATGCAATTCTCGAATATCTTCAAGGCGCCAAGCTGTTCCACCCACCATAGCTAAATCCAAGCCACCTAAAGCTATCTGTAATTATTATGTATCCAATTAAATGTATAATAATGAATTCATAGAATAATAAAAGGATTAACAGAATCGTACATCTGTGTGCAGTAGAACATCAGGATTATCAGGAACAAAATAAAGACATGTTTCACCAATAAGAACTTCACCAGATAATTCAGCTCTAGGAGTAACTACTTTGGCTTGAGACATTTTACGTATTCTTTCACTAGTATGCAGTCGCTCGATTAATGCTGTAGCATTTGCATCTTGTCGATTATTCGTAAATAAATAAGATAAAGGGGCTTCGTTTTTTACTGCATCTGTACGCCAAAAAATGAAATCTATGTAAATACAAACAAATTGAATGAAAATAATTAATAGAATAATAGCGATCAAACCTAGCCTATCTTGATATTCCGTCATAAAAAATCTTCGATCAATGTTTAAATGACACCGCTGCAATCGTATTCTAACTCTAGCAGGACCCTCCGTAGGATCTAGTTCCCAATTTTTTGGATAACTGTTTGGAAAATGCCAAGGGGCTCTTTCATGCGTTAGACGTCTTGCTAAATCTCTCCATTTAGCAATTGCTTGAGCTTCCATCGCTCTTGAATGTTTCAGTCTTTCCATTAATACTTTACGTTCTCGATTTTGTTCTTCCACGACAGTACGCGTTATAGCCATTGCACTTTCTGTTAGTTGTTTAGCAAGTACATCAAATCTGTTGGCAATTCTAATAAACGAGAAAAATATTTTGCAAAATAAAGGAATAAAAAATATTACACTCTATTTAATTTTACTTACCTTTGAATTGCAGGAAGATTGTTGTCGATCCATATATCTCGATCTCTCATCAATTCTCGCCTTAGCAATGCTAATTCTTCATTCCATATCCCAGGACTAGCTTGTTCTATTCCTTTTGCTAAATCCCATATACTCAAAGCTTCTTTCAATTCTATACATATCCTTGCATCAGCACTAGGCATCTCATCTCGTCTTTGTAAGAGATCCCAAAAGAAGACAGCGAACTTTTGTTCTACCTGATATATGTAAATGCATTGAAACATACATATAAGAAAATAGAGAACAGATAAATATGAATTAATCGATAGACTCACTTGTGGATGAACTTCCAAAAGAGAAGACAGAATTTCACGAGCTTTCGGCTCTTCCATTAGTGATCTAACAGCAAAAATCCTCGTATTATTACTTTGATGTGGTCCAAGTAACCACACCATTAATTTGGCCGTATATTTTCTTAAAGCGTGTCTGGTTGACCATCCGCTGCTCCAATGATTTTTCCTTTGTAGTGGATTACAAAAACCATGTAAAAGTATTGAAAACAATCTTTTAGTTAATTGTAACTCGTTGCCAGAAGGTGAATCATCAGCTGCTGTTATAAATTCAACAGCACGGCTGAGAACAATGCGAAACCGTTCAAGCAATTCTCCTTTGCCTGGTTCGCGTAAGGTTGCAATGGAAGGTGTATGTAAACTCGTATAGCTAGATGATCGAGAACCATGGTCACTCTGTTCACTGGACGTTGTAAAAACTAAAAAATATAATATTGATAAAGCGAAGAAACTGAAATTTTATCTTTTCATTATTTGTAATACAAGTACTACCTGAAGTTATATGGGAAGCTGAGGCTAGATACGATGCTGTACTACGTAATCGGAAACTCGATTGATTTGAGACTTTCGCTATAAGCACGTCGAGTTCTCCATCAAAAAGTGCTACCTGTGCATCTCTTACAACTGATATACATGTTCTATTTTTAATGCAGTGAGATTTTTCTTTCAATTCCATATGATTTAATATCAAATGCAAGTCTAGGACAGCTTGCATTTGATGATTTCCTGGAGATTCCAAAAGTTTTGTAGCAATGGCCACAAAAAGTACATGAATATCTCGATGAAGAGATGTAGAACCACTTTTATGAGCACTTCCTACTAATGCTTGAACTAATGATTCAATCAAACCTTGTTCCAAAAGCATTCTCAAAGCAGTAGGATTCTGAAAGTAAATTTTGTTAATTAATTTTGTTTAATAAATGAGACCGAACTACGATATCGTACCTTTGCAATTATGTCAGTCATAAATGATACGATTGGTCTAACTACATTTGATTCAGTAGCTGCTGCTTTTGTCATTACAGCCATTAATGGAGGCATTGCAGCCAGAGTTGGGCCTCGTAAAGCTAAATTTTCTAAAGCAACTACCAATGATTCACTTCCAGGATATAATGCTATTTGATTTGCTAAATGTATAAAATATTTTTGCTTTATAAATTTGTTGACCTCCTCATCACTAGCACGTTGTAGATATATTTGTACGACCTATAAGTTAACCAGTTATTATAATACTTGAATGAAAATAGAACTTACTTCCTTTTTACATCCTATCATACCTTAGCTAGTGCTGTACGAACTCTAGTATCTGGATTATTAGCCAGTACAAGTAAAAGTTCAGCTCTTAAAACGTGTTTCAAAACCGAACCAACTTGGCTATCAGGTAAAACCCTAACTGCATCTCGGAGGAGTAATAAAAGTCCTTCACAAACTAAACCTTGACAAGCTTTCCTTTCGTCCATCCACGTAGATTGTTTTTCCTATGTAAAAAATCAGAGTTTGCAGTAGATTATAATTAATAAACAGCAGACTTAATTACATACTTACATTACTAAGAGGGTTGGACCCATCACTAGCTGCGATTCCTGAATCCTCTCCAGCACTGGTATCTTGAGGAGGACCATTTCGGCGTTCTTTTCTTTTAGGCATTCTATTTCTCTGAATCTAAAAAAGTAATGTCAATCGAATTTTATCTTTTATTACTTATTTTACAACCTATTTAATAACAAATACGAACCTGTGTATTTGTTAAGCCTTTATCCAATTTACTATTTTCAATAGTTTCTATGGATTCATCTGAAGAGTTGGAAGTTACTGTAGCGGCAATTTTTACAACTCTTTTTTCTCCAATCGGTGGTAACAAAAAATATATATTGTGTCTTGAGTGTGTAATATAAGTTTCAGATGCTTGATGAACCAGAACTAGGTAGTCAGTAATAGCTACTATATGAGCAAATTCTGGAGGTGCTCCCATAAGTGCCCTAATCAATTCAACTACTGCAGTTCCTGTTGAAGAATCAAGTACAGCACCAAACTCATCATACATAAAATGTTCCTATAATAAACAATGAGATATTTTTATGAATTCTTTAGTATATTTATTATAAAATACAGTATTTACAAAAAGTATTAAATTACTTTGCATAGTGTTAAAATGGTATCAACAATTCCGACTCTGTTTAATTGAGTTGCGTTGAACTCACGCTGTGAATGTTGATCTCTTAATAATAATAACAATGCTTGCAATAGCAAATTTAATGTATCATATTTTGCCCATGTTCTCCATGCGGTCAATGCACCTTTGATTAAATCTGGATCCGTAATCACAGCTTCGCAATTTTGTGAGACTAAATGATTACCGCTGCCGATATCTTTTATTAGGATCGAACTATCACAAGCTGCATCTAACATTGCTTTCAGAATGTGTCTACCTGTGTGACATCGAGGTGATTCTAAAATGCATAGGATTAAAGATGTTCCATCTTCTGATCGGTACTGATTTAAAAGTTCAGAGTCATTCCGTATTAGCTGCAGAACTATTGAAAGAGCTAATGCTTGCTCTTCTTCGTTAGAATTTAATTCGACTACCTGTAAATTCATTTAATGATGACCATAAGTAATCATAACTGATAGCATCAAATATTTCTGTATAATTATGCTTACTCTTGCGAACAAATATAAAAATATAGGTACACCACCCACTAAAATGGCAGCGGGTACAAGACCTCTATACTGTTGGCATTCTAATCGAGCAGAAAGTATCGGAGTCACAGATAAAGGTGGTTGCTGTGAAACTCTATGTTCCGGTGCGAAAACAACTCTAAAACCTGGTTGACCCGGAAATAGATTTCTTACCACAGCTAAAAATAAGCATGTAATATTTATGCAAGAGGAATTAATGATTATCAAGCATTAATTAACAAATATAAATTTACGAAGTAATACACCTACCAGCTGGATTTGCAATAACCTGAGGATATAAATGAACAATATTGGGATTTTGAGCTTCATAACTAAGAAGCAAATTATTTTGCAATTCAGCCAATTGCGAATTTGTAGCATCCATAACTGTATCCCAATCGATTTTGGTCTCAGATACTTTAGTTTCAATAGCGTGTCTTAAGTACGTTCCGCCATATGATTTCCTTCGACTTGTATCAAATTTTCCTCCCTCTATATTAGATAAAAATATAATTGGCTATTCGTTCGTTCTCTCTTTCTCCCTCTCTTTTATGTTATGTCTTTGTATGGTACTCACCAAATCGTATTTCTCGTACACCGTCTAGAGCGCCAGATGCAATTAGTTGCGTAAAATCTGGATTCTCTATGTTTAAAGTACATTCCGCAAGATTAGTATAATTAGGACCAAGACTTGCTAGGTATAATGCTCTCTCCTTCGTAAATACTGGACATCTATAAATTAATTTTTAACATTGCATACACATGATATAATTATTAATTGGTAGTTAAATGTCTCATAAAATGCGCACCTGAATACCATTAAATTTCCAAGATACCAAGCACCGATATTGCTGGATCCAATTTGTCCTAATAGAACACACGTGGTGCCAGGTTTCCTCACTAGCAGTCCATCAAATGGCAATTGTGCATTGATTTCTCTCCACCCATCTACCCAAAGCACGACTTCAACCACCGCACTGCGTTTATTTAAAACTGTGTCTTTGAAATTCAATGCTAAATGATGCCATCGACCAGAAGAAAGCATACCAATTACAGATGTTTCCGAAACTGTTCTATTCATTTTGTCGTCTGGCCGAGTTAATCGTAAAATTAATTTATCTGAAATATAATAAAAGGAATAAAATACACTAATCATACTAAAAGTTAAAAGTCTATTTAAAATAATTTACCTGATTTAAGATCCAACCACGTTTCAAGCACCAGAGTCTCAAATCCGATAGACATCAAATGAATAATCGATGTTGGTGTAGGTGGAGATGACGAACCTGCTACGACTGATGTACCCAAGAAAAGATCAGACATCGATTGGTCTTTCCACGATAATGTGTAGAGCATGCATTGAATACAAAATAATAAATATATTGCTACATTTGATAAAGTTATATGATGGACTTGTGGCAAAAATCTTAGAAGAAAGTATTAAATTGATCATATATATATATGATCAATATATATATATATATATATATATATATATATATTTATTTATTTATTTATTTATTTATTTATTTGTTAGTTCTTAGTAAATCACTTTACCAACCTTCACGACTCCAATTGTCGGACAGAATACCCCAATCGGACAAACTCTCATCATCTGAATCGAGTAATGGTGAAGTATTAATCATTGTTCCCTTGCTACTAACGGGTAATCCTCTTTCAACTCTCAACCACATAGAGGCGGAACAACCATGCAACCAAACTGGCCAAGCCAGTTCTGGACCAATTGGTAGACACGTTGCATGCACAGACCATGGACTGCATATACCCGATGTAAAATGTTTTTTTCGGAAATTATTTACAAGATTTTCAACCTTTTCCAAGTTCTTATATTCTTCCGATTGAGTTTTCGATAATATTTTCGTATCAGAAGGTACAGGAAAAGATATGATAAAATTTGGTTGTGGACGTGCAGCTAAACCTAGATGGAAAAGCGGTTCCAACAACGATCGTAGAGGTGGTTCATCAACTTTGAACAAAGACAAGTACATGACTAGTTCTGAGGGCGAAATCGATTGTGTCGCTAGCAAAGTAAATACTTCTAGCACAGCATGTTGTAGATCTATAATATTTTATTATGTAATGTTGTAAACAGGATCGGTATGTTATATACTATAAAATAGTTTATATATTAAAAATACCTTGATATTGGATATCTCTATTAGTAAATATATCCCTGAAGCCATTTAACATCTTTGTGATTACACCTGAACTTGCAAGTGCGGCACTACTCGAAGCACTTTCTCTGCATGTGACTGCAACTTTTCTTAAGCCAGTGGTTATAATACATGCTTTCTCAGCATCCAAACCTCTGCGAAAGAAATATCATTTATAATATTGTTATCACATGTATAGTTTCCATATTTCGTACAGTCAAATACTTACTGTTTACTGAAATGAATTAATAAATCTACTGCCAATAGGCATAATGCCGGATGTGCATTTGCATGACCTCTGGGCTCAACTACCGGTCCTAAGGAATTACTTCTTTTTACGGAATTACTATGTAAGCTTTGTGCTGGTACTTCTACGTCTGCTTCGTAACCATCATCAGCTGTAACATATTCACCCGTGCTACTATCATCGGCGGCATAATCTGGTATCGTGTCCAATGTCATAATCGGTAACTGCAACGAAAAATGGCACCCAGATAACTAAATGAATCAGTCCAATTTAGAATAAATGAAATAGTATGAAAGTTACCCTAGGACGAGTACACTGCGGTATAGTTTCTTCTTGAGCTGGTTT
Organism: Bombus huntii; assembly: GCF_024542735.1. Lineage (NCBI taxonomy): Eukaryota > Metazoa > Arthropoda > Insecta > Hymenoptera > Apidae > Bombus > Bombus huntii. Next base: position 2,679,179 of record NC_066244.1, read on the forward strand.
TAACATAGAGACTTTTAATAAAATTTCCACGATGACAGCTAATCCACGACCCAATTTAATTCCTGCGTCCATCAGCGCTCTTCCTAATTCCATAATTATGTCACAATCACCTGCATCATACGTTGTTTCATATATTATTTTATGGACAATATAAAACATGCACATACGATAAAATACTACGTGATGAAAGAGAGATTTAACGAACAGTAGATAGGTCGAGATGTTTGCTGGTGTCAAGTATTATGTGAACTGCTTTTACGGCTAATAAATTCACATAGCTTATTGGGATTTTAATCTGCAGCTGCACACGGCGAAAGAGCATGTGGAACGGAAGCATACTTGGAATACCTATGATTCACATTCATTATATAAAAGTATACTTACACAACGGGGATGTTAGACAGCACGTTAGCAAAGCCTCAAAGAGTCTATGCGCTGATTTATTGGTGTCTAAAAGGAGACAAGTATGTAAATGTAAATCCAGATATTTTTATATATGGTACAATCCGTTCTTTGTTTTTTTAGAATATACCTGTGATGCTATCTGTAGAGATATGTGTAGCCAGCGTTATAAGAAGCTGCGAAGATTTTTGTGACACGGGATATAGCGACAGTTGAGTTCGAAATTTTGGACTGTAAAGCGTTACTCCAGCTGCGGTCCTCCACGCGACACTAGCCTGATACAGATTTATTTTCTTACTTGTATCTGTTTCGTTGTCAATTTCCGAGCATGATGCATTATTAATCTCAGAATTATCCCATATTTTTAAAAGGCATGAAGTTGTATTGATCGATTCCTTCACGTCACTTTGTTCCTGCAAGCTATCACTTTCTATGATAATACTTGTTCCTTCAACATTCTGATCGTCTAATTCCACGCGAGGAATTTGGTTTGCTACTTGTTCTACGTATTTCTCATCGACAAAAGTATTCGCCGAATTGTCCAAAATATCCAATAATTCATTCGTTTCCTTTTCAAGGGAATCGAACAAAGATTTAAGGGCAGATTTCTCCGTATCTAAGAGATCGGATTCCACGTAAGTCGTCTTCCAGATCTCGACAATGATGGCGACTTCTAGGAGAGCGTAGACATTTCTCGTGAAAGTTGTGTCTGGTAACAAAGTCAATACTTTTTCCAACCCATTAATCTCAGTGAATCCTTCATATATTTGCATGTTTACTATCAAATAAGATATCGCAGAGAGGCAAGATTGAATTAGAAATTTTGCGATAGTATTTCCTTTGTTAGCTGTATAATAGATTTTGGCTTTCAAAAAGGTTGGATAAAAAATGTTTAGAAGCAATTCCCGTCTAATCTGTAATTTAGAAGAAGGCCCAATTTTTAGAAGATGAGCCATTACAATATAGCATAATTTTGAATCATCCGGCGTCAATAAATCTGCATACATTTCCACAAAATCCCAAGAATATGTTGTAGGTCTGTCACAGGTGGTACATACTTCTGATTCCGAATAAGCACCGAGTTCTTTAAAAAAGATACGCTCTAGGAATGTCACGGCTGGGATATAAATTGTCGGTTCTCGTTTCTTTAAAAGAGTGATGATACTAGTCATGAGTATTCTGGGTGGAAAACAACAACACGTTCCTGCCGTTGTAAAAACTTTGATCAATCTGACTTGCAACTCGCTGACGAAGGGATGAGAATGCTTGAGAAGATTAGTGAGTATCATAAGAAGAGACGAAATGCAACATGCTTCTTTCATAACGGCGCCAACGATCGGCTGAGTATAAGGCGCCCCAAATACATCCGAATGGTGATGGATTTGAACGTCATTGATACAGGATTTGTGTTTTGTTCTGTTGCAATGAGCTACGTGCGAAATATCACGTCGAACGGACTTCAAGCCACTCGTTAGCGCACCTATCATATCAATGATCTTTTTGGCACGGATTACTGACCTCGCCGGATCAATGCTCGGCAGGTCAACAATCGCAAAAATTGTTCGCTCCACCAGCTTTCCATCCTGGCTCTCCGTAAATAATTGAAACAGTTCTAAAAAGTCTGACAATTTTTCTACTGCGCTACCTTGTTGGTGCAGCAAACAATAAAGAAATGCTATTATTCCGTAAATGGTGGCAAAAATGAACTCTTGCAAAAGGGAACCTTCCTCCGGTGAAAAAACATTTACAGGCTTGCTACAAGCATCCTCGAGTAATCTTAAAGTCATAGGCAATAAACCATTGTGAATAACAGCGGTGGTTGGTTCATTTGCTCGTAATACGCGTTCCAATGCTGTAAGCATAAGCCTAGCAGCCGCAGCTTTCAACGTAGCACATTCAGTGCCAGTCAAGCTAACACCGTCTATACTGAATTGTAGGGACCATAACGTATCCAAGGCAAATTTTAGAACTTGTACAGCCGGTGTTTGTTCGGCTGGAGTATCGTAATCTCGTAGTCCTTGAAGCAATTGAATAATCAAAAGACTCGTCTCAAAATTACTAATTCTAGCATCTAGAACATCCTTGATCCGCTCATCTATGTAATCTCTCGGTGTTTTCTTTGCCGGTCGGATAGGAAGCTCATAAAGTGCTGCTTGCCATTTCTGTTCCTCGTCGCTTCTGACAACTGAAGTGAAATACTCGAAATCCATAGGGTTCAGGCGGATCTTGAGCGTGAGTGATCGTGCCTGATCCATACCATCTGTCAGCAATTCGGATTCGCTGCTCGCGCTTTCCGGTGTGTTGCGACGCGCTTCGGACGTTCCAAATGATTTTTGCTTGCAATGTACCGGCACCTTGGTACCGATACTATGTTTACGACCTGTTCTCCTTCTTGACGATACATTGCCCTCGTAGAAAACATCGTATCGGTTAAATTTCGTCCTTTTGTGTTTTACATGCGACACGATATCTACCGCGTCGACGGTGTCGTCGTTGCAGTAAAATTTTACGTAAGGATTACGTGTGGTACCATCTATCGAAGAATACGTGGATTCGTTCAATGAAACAGAATTGGCTTTATTACTCGTTTCCTCTTGTAGGACAATTGGATACAAAGCTATAAGTAGAGCAACCAATTCTCGCCCACAAGAAAGTCCACGAACACCAAGTAATTGTAGAACAGCCAAACAACGCCAACCACGATCCTGAGCCAAATACTTCCTCAGTCTAACAAGTTCGTCCCCGTCGATTCTCGTTGCGCAAAGTTCATGTACATCAGAGAGCAGCTCGCAGGCTATAAGGGTAGATACACCACCACCGCCGACCGAACTGGAATGGATATTTTCATATTGGGTATTTTATATTTCTATCTTATCCATCGGATACGGGTTATCGTGGAAACGTTCATACAGGTATGCAATCTTATTTTCAATGAGAGACGCAATATCTCCGAGGGAAGTTTTGAAAGTGAAATCAAGTAAAATTTCGGTAACGAAAAAACAATCGTGTGCAGGGCATTAAGTGACACTTGTGATTAATAAATTTGTTAAATTCTAGTAAGGTGTAATTTTTATTTTGACGAAATACTGGCAAAGGTATTGATCGAAGGTAATTCTTGCAAAGAATGTGTGAACGCTAGAAAGTGATCACGCGCTAACGGAATAAAGGTGAGACGTACAAACGTAAAAAGTTACGTTAATCAAAACCACAGACATGAGATCATATTTTCAGATTGTGGTCGACCACTGTGTCGTTATAAAATTCTATATTGTTACTTCTTTATTTGATTTCAATAAACAAAAAATAATTTAATAATAGATTAATTTTACATTAATTCTCCTACAACGTGAATATTTTTAGAGAAAGGTATTTGTTATTTCGACTATTACCGTACGATAAAATTAAGCAGTTATAAGAAATTTAATTAAGTGACATGTAATCTTACCAAAACGATAGAGCATCTTTCACATCTCGTCCTTCGTTTATTTGGGCAAGAAATTCCGCGAGGAATATATCCAACCACTGTGATTTCTAAACAGAAAAAACGCGCAATTCATAATTTAATTTATTAACTATAGAATAAGCCATTGAATCACAATAAAAAAATTAAAACAAAAGATTATCAAAAGTCCGATGTTAAATGCTAATTACTATAGTCTAAATAAATATAAATAATTAACTCTCTTTTAGCAACACTATGCCTTCTAGATTTGATCGAACAATAAGAAAAATATTACGACAGAGATACAAATATCACGAAAAAATAGTAAATATAAAGTACTAAATTCTGTAAAAAAGGAAACAAAGATATCGCTTTCTTTAATTTTCGAAATGCAAAATGATTATTGCACGTGCCGCGGTATGCCTGATGAAATAATCGGCTCGATAGAAACAGAGACCAAAATATAAGAATATAAGGATTGAAATTACACAAATATCTTAATTTTGTCTTATACAATTCGATAGCTCTGCTACCAAATGGCATAATTGGTAAGAATGCATATTATGTTATTTCGAGTTTGTATTTAAACAAACATTCATCATCGTATTTTTTGTCAGAGGCAAGCGATTATCAATTCATGAATTTTACTGATATGAATTGTCTGATGCAAATTTTCTGTAGTTGCTTCAACTTCCCAAGTACATGGGAAGAAATCGATAGTGTTAACGTTACATGGGACAGAGGATCACTTGTTATTTCGATACACGCGAAAAAATATCGACAAGCATATAAGTTACGCGTGACTTGTAAGTCATCTTGAGACCAACATAAGGTACTGTTTAGCCATGATTGACGATGATTACGAAATCTCGCTTAGTGAAACGTGGTAAGGAATAACAAGATGAGGTAAGTACATTTAAATAAAAATGATCACTGACTAAGTTTTTACCGTTTAGATAGAATATTCCAAAGAGAAAGGATATAGTTACGTGAAGATAAAATTGATATTGTTGCAAGTTAATCTGGCTAGTTAGAGTCTCCTCTGCTCTTCGATGTGCCAATTGATCTATCAAATTTGAATCCTCGATTTTATAACTTTGGCGAAGTGAAAAAAAGGGATAAGGAAGAAATCGTGGTGGATAGAAATTCTTAGATGCAGGGATCGTGTACCTCATAGCTCTGCGGTTCTGCATGAATGAAATGATCCCACAAAATCTGCAGTTTGTTAGTCGAAACCGAAGACATTACTAGACGTTCTTCGAACTCCTTTTCGTCGTCTTCCTCCCTGTCTTCTGTCCTCAACCGGGTATCCTCCTCATAGCTCAAAAGCTCGTCGAAGCTGAACCATGGATAAAAGGTGTCCTCGGGTAATCTTCGAGGATCACTGCTAGGACACGCAACCCGATCACCTGAAATATCGAGATGTCTATACGTTTATGCCTTATACGTTTCGACGTTCGCTTAAAATCTGCACGCATTTGATTGAATCGCTGCGTCTAGCGCGTTGCTACTCTCGTCACTGAACAAATATCCTCTCGCTGGATCTCCGCGGTTTCAAACACCTCGCGCTTACAGCACGTATTGCGTTGGGAGTTGAGGTTGCTCCTCGCATACATGCGTCTATGTATACGGTCTTTGTATGCGTTTATGTCGATCAAGTACAGCTTACATAACATCCCCACGAGTCCACGACAGACCAGTTCCTAGCCTTCCACGGGAAGCCTGAAAGCTTCTCAACCCACGAAGTACGGCCTACGAGAGAGCAGTAACCCCGGATTCATAGATCGCTGCACGTCGCCGTTACCACCAACACCACAACCAACATCACCGCTACCAATAGCACTGGAACATGGTGACACAATTCATCGCCAGTTGTTAACACGACAGTACAAGAACCCGGGTCTACGATCATCGGCCACTTCTTATCAACCGATTTACTTTGGAGTCACACGACGTTACCTCCTTATCGCTTGGTCTCGACCATAACACGATTCGTTCTTATACCTCGAAGAACGACTGTACCAAAGTAGCTGAACGAAGCTCGAGAATGCATCTACTTATCTTTTCTCCGACTCGTTTCTCCAATTCCCATCGTGGAATCCCCCAAGTTCCCACCAATCAATCGATCCAGCGGAAACGAGACTGTCAATCCCCGATTGCTGTTTAATGTATCTTCGTCCTAAGCAAATGATCGGAAACATACGTTAGACCACCACCGAGTTTACCACCACCAAGGTTCATGACCTCATCGACTGATCTACACTCGTTCCGGTCAAGTAAATATGACCTATTCCTTTTATTATAATTTTGCTAGGAGTAAACGTGATGGTCATTGATCTTACGTTCTCGAAACTTTACTTTCGATCGATAATATAAAGAGACAGAGGACATCTCGAAACAACACGTAAACAGTGCCCCAAATATAATCGCGTCGTACACAATACTAGATCACGTACTTCATTCGATAGATGCAGCTATACAATTCTATGCAGTTACTTTCGCTTATATTGAATTCTTTTTTTTTTCTTCCCTTCTTTCTTTTTTTCTGTTAAAATATTCAAGTATTCACCAATTTTGCCAGGATCTCATTATCTTACTTGAACGAAATATATAAAATCGAACCGCATGTGGTTAAATATTTTGACTGAAGTCGCAAATTTGCGACACATTAACGAGCTACTACAAGGCTGCTTTGCCGTCTGATTTTGATAAGTCTTCAAATCGAGATCCACGTACGAACTGTCCAGTATGCGATATAAGGAAGGGACAGGCTAGAGACGAGCCTTCCGCAGGTTAAAGAGGCCAACAATCGGCTTCTTTCTTCGACGAAAAACGTAATCCTAAGAGACAGGTAAAAAACACGAAATAAATAACGTATTCATCTCGGTTATTCGAATTCAACCAGTTACCTCTGTACAAGTCTATACAAGTAGGACATAATGGTAAACCTTGAATTTGTTGACTAACATATATGTATGTTATCTCTCTAATTAAAAACGTAAGAAATATAAATAATGCTCTAGATTCTATTGTAGATATTGTATAATATTCCGATTCGCAGGACTTCGTAATATTGCATATTACGAAATTAACACTATTATCTTATTGAAATTACATGTACTACATATGCATAAATATATACATTGAAATATGTACGTTAACGGCATCGAATGATTTTACAGTATTATAATTATCGAATTGTACCATGTTTCCTTCCCACCTAGTGCTAAAAGCCGCGAGAGGAGAGTCTGGTAAACAATGATAATTTGATAAAACAATTCGAACACGTGCAATGAATTGAAAACAGTTCCAGTAGGCAGCAACCATGCAGCCGTAATTGATCAATCTTTGACTTGTATAGACGATTCTTTATTGTGCCGTATGATTATCTTAATAGCGTTCTACCCCACTGTTCTTTAATTAGCTTCGCCTCGACAGTGCGATAATAATGTTCGTCTGAGTCTTCTTCTTCGCGAAAAACCAATCGATATTTGTACCGCGTGTGTCAGTGGAATACATTTGTTATAATGTGATATTTAGTATAACAGATAAGGTTGTGGTATTAGGTTACAATAAGGTGTGTTATTTTTTCAAAGTGATTACAAATTTTCAAAGGTGAGTCGTTATGCAATCATGAATCGATAAAATAAATTTGGTAAAGCATTGATCAACTAACTTAATCACTAACGGTAATGTATGAGAGCATTCATCTGAGCGCCCGTTTCGGCAGTAACCTCATTAATGTTACGTTTTGCCTTACCAACATAGATTAAGTTTTTTATCCTGGCCTTGACTTTTATATTTCTCTTGATTAAGAAGATGATTACATTTCTTCATGATTAAAGAATTTCATTTCACTAGGAAGTCGTACTTACTTTCGCTAATTTTGTATATTTTCCATTTAACGATTTTTATAACTGTATGACTTTTTCTATAATCTCAACGAGAGTGTTAAATACCAAATAACAAGTACTAAACCGAGATAAGAATTGACCTTCGATGTTTTTATAAAATGTTGATAATTTAAGATATTCTAATTTTTTCTGACAATTTTTTCCCATTGAAGTTGGCTTTATTTTCAACTTGCGTCATATTCCCGCCATGCGCTTCACGTTTGCAGTTTCATGCGCAACGAATTACAGCAAATGTCAGGTAGGAGAATGACGAACACGTAAAACAAGGTGGCGAAGTGACAATAGCAATACTGGCAATGCTTTTGAGAAAAGCATCAATGGTTGTTTCAATTATCTATGGTGTATTTGTTACCTGAGTTGAGTGAATGGAATCCGTGAAAGAATTTTTGAACGATTAGTCACAGTTTTGAATTATTGGAATACAATATTGACACCATTGTTCTTGCATAAAGTACACATTACATACGGCAAATGCCACTGGGTACTGGAAATGAACACTACTATACTTACTCTTCCTGTGATTTTTGCGCCATTTTCAAAATAGTGTTAGAAGTGTCATTCTTCGCAATATTTTTCGAAAAATAACAATACGTAGTAGCGAAATAAAATACGAGATTTAGAAAATATTTTACTGTATCAATTGATTTTGTTCTTAAGTAAAATGATCTACCGTTTATTTGATAAGAAAATTTTGGTCAAAAGAAAGGTATTGATTCGTATAGAAACAATGGTTCCTTGTTAAAGGAAAATTTCATTTGAGTAGATAGTTGAAGAATTGAAAATTTTTATAATTAGTGATTTAATTATATCTATTATTTTAAAAGGTGCTGCCGCCCGTGCTTACGCGCGATATTTTCAACAAATGTCAGTTTGAAATGTTATATTCATCAAGGAACAACGTTCCGTAAAGCATTTCTAACCTTTATTTTGGTATTCTTCCATTAATCCTCCATGCAAGTGGAAACTTATTGCTTTGGTGTATAATTATTGATAAAAAATGACTATGTGGGAAAGGCTACGGAATCCCTGTGGTTGGAGAGCTGGTGCTAAGCAAATATCAGTCGATGCAATGATACCAATATTTGCAGTCCCAACATTGGCAGTAATAGCCGCGCAAACAGTGTTATGTACTATAATTATATTTGTTGCAACACCAATATTGGTGTATTACTTGCATCACAACTTCCTCAGATTTCTTCTACGTACCAAATTTTTTTTAATGTGGACAATTACCAGTGTAGTTATGTTGATGCTGATCTTTGAAATTAGTGTTGTACCATTACTAGAAATTTTGTTAGAAGAGAATCTAGTATTTATAATGTGTGTTGTGGGTGGTATATGGTGCGGCTACATGACTAGATTAAATGCAGATTCTGCAACTCAAGAAGGTAGTTTAACTCAGGGTTTAGAGCTTGGTGAAGGAAGTGGAGAACTTTGTATTACATGTAGAAGAAGAACACCTCCTAAAGCGCATCATTGTCGAATGTGTCAGACATGCATCCTTAATAGAGAATATCATTGTAAATGGTACAACTCTCTTTATGATAAAAATAGATTTTATCTTACGTAATAATACAGATATATTTAAGATATATATTTTATATTTTAGGTTGGATTGTTGTATAGGTTCAAGTAATTTAAGATGGTACTTGGGATGTTTATTCTTCTCAGCTATAGCTTTTATTTACGGTTCTAATTTGACTATGACTAGTGTATGTCATCCATTTATACTTATTGGTACTGTTCTTTTACCAGATGATTGCAGCGACGTATATCATCAATTAGAGTATGTATTGATCAAAAAATATTTCATATTAACATCTATTTGTAGAGAATATACAATTCTGAAATTAATGATATCCAGAGTATAAAATTATACTCTGCAGAAATACAACACTTTCCATTACTCAGTCTGGAAGCTAAACTGGAAAGATACCAAGGATTTACAATGCAAACTTTAATAATCACAAGATATTGATAATTGTTGAGACTTGTGTTAACGTCATAAATATTGTAATATCTCTTATTTGCTTTCTAAGAATATAAGAGTTATAGATAACATGACATGCAAATGTTTGCTTTGGGTACCCAATCTAAATATAATAATGTACATATTGTTCCAGCATTGCCCTTTGCTTCATCTCTGCACTCTACAGCTTGCTTGTTGGGATAGTGGTAGTTTGTTATTTAATATATCATCTTTGGTTAATTTACCTTGGTACAACATCGAACGAACGACGTCTTCTGGAAGCTGGAAGTCCATATGACCATGGAATGTTAAAAAATGTATCTCGGTTATTTTGTTGCAAAACTTAGATATTAAATGTAGAGTAAACTATTAGACTTACTTTGTATGGAAGGTGATACTTTGTACTATGTAAAAGATATTAGAAAAATTGAAACAATTGAGGCCAAACAGCAGGCATAGCAATATGTAAAAACACACACTTTGATATTTATTTCACAATGCATTTTAATATACTTTAATACTTATCCTTGTTCTTTCTTTATGATAACAAGGTATGTACTTAATACTCTTAAGCTATTGCTCATAATATTAAATTTAATAAAAACATATCATGATGTAAGAGCGCTGAACTCAGTTATAGTTTTAACTATTTTTATTATATTATTGCGCACATCACTTATATATTTATTATAACTGTGATAAAATGGCCATTGTACTAATTAGCACAATAAAATATATTACTCAATTATGTTTAGTACATCTAAGGTTTAAACATAAATTAGCTATGATAAATATTTACATTTTTCCTATACAAAATAATGCAAAATGAATAACAGTCGTTTGTGTTATATAAACCTGGGTATATGACTATGATGTAATTTTTATGCTCTAATTTTAATGTCATAGATGAACTTTAATCCTCCAATGCTACCTTTCTCTGTATAGGATCAAAATCAGGAATTACTTCTTGCACCAACTGTCGTAATTTATTTTTCCTTTTTTCACTTTTTTCAATATCTATAGCAATCACGAGATATCTCTTCCATATGCCGAAATACTTGACTTTTAACTTATTTTCATAAATTTTGATAACTAACTTTGTTTTTTCTTCAGATTTTGCTTTAAGTTCAAGTGTTGTTACTCGCCACAAGTTAAAGTATTTATCTAGAAGTTTCATATCATAGAAATCTACTGCAACTTGATATTTCAAGTTTAATTCTTTCGCTTCCTGTTTCCATTCTTTAAATATCCTTGACATTAAAATTGTGCGATAAGATGATTCGACAATTTCAGTTTTTATTTCGTATTGTATTTCTACTTCCTTTTTCCATATCGCGAAAATTTTCTTTGTTAATTTTGTCCTATAATAATCCTCTGCTTTTTTGGTATTAATCCGTAATTCTTTGATAAGCATTACGAATGGTTTCACTATGTAATGTCGTAGAAGATACTTTCGATAGAATTCATCCGCTATACTGTTTAATCTTTGCAATTTTTCTATTTCCCGCTGTCGATTTTGTTCTTGCTCTTTTCGTAATTTTCTTGCCTCTGCCAAAGCCTATCAATGAATGAACAAAAAATTCATCATGCTATCTATATCTAAAGAAACCTATATCGATATAAAGAGTTGTATTTTTAAAAAGATAACAAAGACTGCGAGGTGAAATTAGTGTTTATGACACTTAATATGACATTAATATACTTTGATCTCTTGTATAATCTGACCTCCTGTTGTAATCTTCTCTTTTTCTGTTCCTCCTCCATTCTAGCGGCTTCTTCTTTTCGTTTTTGTTCTTCGAGTTTTTGTCTTCGTATCTCTTCAGCCAATTTTACTCTTTTCCGTCTAGCCTCTGCTCGCGCTTCCATTTTCAATAAAAATTTTGGTGGTTCCGGTGGGTGTCGAGTTACCGTTAAAATTTCGTCTCTTTTAAGAAGATGTATATAATTTATTATAAATCTCTTTATATATATATGATAATAATAATACATATTATTTATGAATAATATATTAATTATATATATAAGTTATATATAGATTATATATATAGAAAGTTAGCAAAAATTTAGTATTACCTGTAACCATTTTGTTGCATTAACTGAATCAATGTTCTTCTCGTACTTTGCCCACAATTAGTGAGGGTTTTTTTTGCTATGTCCATTGTCTCCCTATTTGCTATCAATATCGCCTCTTGCATCTGTTTCAGTTTTAATTCTTCGATTATCTTGCTCTGTTCGGCTAATTTAGCTTTTTGCTTTTCTATTATCTGTTTCTGAGCATTTAACCGGCATTGTGCTGGTGGCTCGACAATTATACGTTTACTATAAGTACTTTTCTTCTTCATATTTGCATTGTTGGATTCTTTCACCATTAAGTTTTCATTTCTAATTCTTGGTTTTTGATTCTTTTTTATTACTTCTTTCTGATGCTTTATAATTGTATTTATGAACATTTCGATCTTTTGTTCTTCGGAAACTTCTTTTTCTTCTGTTTGCTTCTGAATGCAATTTGTTGCATCTTTTGCACAGGCTTTCCAAATATAGAAGTACTTTCTCATTATCTTTAATACTATATTCTGCTGAATTTTCACTTTAATGTCACGGAAACGTTGCTTTTCTATAGCATTTTTTTTTAAAATATCGAAGTATTTCCTTAGAAGATATAAACGTTGCGTTTCTATTTCAGAATTAGTTTTATCTGTAATCGTTACTTTTATGCTTCCAATACATTGTACTTCGCAATCCCCTTCCTTCTGACTTTCTTCATTTTCGAGTTTTAACAAAATATCGTCGCTTTCCATTATTGTACTATTTTTACAAATAGGATCTATGTATATATTTTCATTACGATTGCTATTGATTTGATTTTTTTGCTCTTCTACTGTTATCTATGAAGAATTTGTTATACTTCTGATAAAATATAATTACTTTACGATTACTTGAAATTCATACTGACCTTATTCCTTAATTTCCTAGTTGTCCTCCAAAAATCTTCATCGTCCGACGATATAAAATTTCTCTTCGTACATGTGTAGGGTTTCGAGAATTTAGGTCGAGATTTACTTATTTCCATCTCAAATTTTTTCAGTTCTCTTTCAAAAAATCGTTTTTGTTTCTTCATATATAATTGTTTCGTTTCTTCTTGCATTAATAATCTACGAAGTAATATTTTGAAACAAATTTTCATAATTTTTTATCTTCATTATTTTTAACTACATTATACTTTCTAGTTTCCGCCAAAACGGAGTCATTCACGGATGAAGCAGACAAGTCCTCTCGCAGTATGCGGTGTCTCGCATTCATTATTAAATTTGGATCGAGAAACGTTTTTTCTTCATCTTTCAACATTCGAAGTTTTTCTGATGGATGAAAAATGCTCACTTTCATCATCCGATCAATTAGATTCGTCACTTCATTCATATGTACCATGTTAACTATATCATACATAAGTAAAATAAGCGATGTTTGCGGCAAACAGTTCTAAAAAGTCATTCTAGGCTTTTGTTACGTTGTTGTTTCGTTGTTAAGGGAGTTATGAAAGTATCTCCTATACATGCGCGTGTAGTCTACATCCCCATTCATAAAGTAAGGGCTAGAAATAAACGTTGTTGGACGATGAAACGACTTCACCTTACATTGCTAAAAAAAGATTTATGTAATATCCTTATATGGTTATTTTCTATATTGTTGGAAATCTTTCAATGTATAAAATCATTTTTAGTTAAATGTATGTTATTAATAGATCAGTGGAGAATCAATCAATGTTAGCATTACTTTTACAAAGTGTACTTTAATATATCAGTATAACACAACATAATGAATACAAATAAGTTAATTATTTATGTTTTATAAATTATATTTATTTAAAAAGTTCTAATAAAATAGTTCTAATAAAATAGATGGACATATTATATAATGGGCAATTTAAGTTTTGATGTTAATTCCTATCTAAGCTCTAAACATCAAATAAAATTATTTTGGAATTATTGAAACCATTATTTTAAATATATTATTTTTAAAGTTATGCATTGTTAATTTTATCTGTCAATTCGAAAATTTCCCGCCATTTCAGTGGTTCTCAATCAGCATTATGAAAATGATAATGTCGATTGTTGACGAACCAGCGAACTGCAGCAGGTGCATCACAATTCACAAGGCAAAAAGTGCATCGACTTCGAAAACTTATACATTAAAGATGGTAAGTCTTCTGTTTTACAAAATCCAAAAGCTCAAGCATTATATCCTTACTTTTTCTCTATCGCAGACATTATCATACCTTTCCAGTGATCCCAAAATCCTACAAATGTAATCATTATATGATTAGAGAGAACGAATGTGTTTAATTTTTTTAATCCTTTAACAATAGAGCTTCTTGTAGATTCAAAGCATATTTTTAGCAGGTTACAGATGTTGTAACATTTTTGATACACAAGGAGAAATAAAATGGATCCAAGGGGCCCTCCTGAGGGGGCCCCTACTAATTCCTTTGAGATAAATAATATCGATAAAGTGTCTAACAATTTAGTAAATTGGTCTACAGATCATTCTTTCTCTTCACCAATGTGCGAACAACAAAAAAAAATGAATAATAATAAACTGTTATTTTTAACTGTAAGTAAATTTACAAAAGTATGCTTTCATAGATGATTTATCATGTGTGATATCTGAAATTATTTTGTTATTAGGTGGAATATGTGGAAGATCCATCACGGGAATATTCCCGTTTATTTCCAACATATGAACAAGTTTCCTTCTCTCCTAGACCATCGTCTCCACTTTCAGATTTTGAACATCGTGTTAGTCCTCTTGACCCCAATATGAGTTCAGCTGCTAGATATTCACCTACTCCTGTGCAACTTCCACCATCTCCGTTTCATAATTCTGTTGTTGTATTACAAGATTCTTCTTCTCCTTTAATATCCTCAACTGAATCAAATGAAAGAACAAATGTTAATTATGTTTCTCAATTAACGCATCCAATTGATACACAAAGTGTACAGCAGTCAGATAGTTCTACTGACTATGTTGCTAATGAAAATGAGGAACAACTAGTGTCTAGTGTTGGCAGTGAGTTGATTCTTATGCAAGGTAAATTTTATAAAATATTGTTCCTAAAAAAAGTATGATTTTTTTAACATTATGATGTATTATATGCATAAAACATATTTATAGAAACGAATTCCGGGCTAGAATCAGCAACAGCTCCATTAATGCTAACAGGAATGCCAAGTACAGATTTTACATTAAGTAGAGATTTTCTTGTTATGCAAGATGACCAAATGAATGTTATAAATTCGTTTAAAACACAAAACCTTGATATAGATGATTCTACACATCTTTCATCAAATGCAGAAAATTCAAATAAAGAAAATAATGCAGATTCTTCAGCTGCATCTAATGAACGGGAAATTAATGAAATTTTAATATCTACTGAAGAAAAAAAAGATTGTGAAAAAAAGAATATGAAACGTTCGAAACGTCGTATAAATGATAAAAAAAGTTTATGTATATAATTTTATTGTTCCTTCATTTAATTAGTAATCTGCTGATAAACTAAGTTTATATTTTTTATAGGTTGCGATGAATGTGATGATGTGTGTACTTCACATAATGTATGTACAATAGCAGATCAACCAGTACCATCTCGTGCTATAGCAACACTACCAGGATCATACCTTTCTATAAGCAAATTATCCAATTCTGAAATTATATCAGGTGGATCAGATTATGGTGTGTTTGCAAAACGTTATATACAAAAACGTACTCAATTTGGACCTATAGAAGGTGTCTTATATCCTTACGATGGTACACCATTTAGAGATGAATTGCCATTGCTCTATGAAACTGAAAATAAAGAATTTTTAAAAGTAGATGTTTCAAATGAAAGTAGGTATTAATAATTTAAGAAATAATATTTAATAAGATAAAAATATCTAATTTAAAATATTTTATTATCAATGCAGATGCTTCAAATTGGATGCGCTTTGTTAGACCTGCATTAACATATAAAGATCAAAATTTGGTAATTTGTCAACAACGTGATGGAATAGTATTTTTGACTACAAGAAGTATTTTACCGAAGGAAGAATTAAAAGCTGGTCCTAGTACTGACTATGCAATACGTAGAAATTTAATACCACTCAAATCTACACAGGAAACGAAGGATGATAAAGGTATATAAGGTTTATAAAATATTTCAGTTTATGTTTATATTTATATTTATGCAATTCTCGATTACAGAGCACAAAAATCAAATATCTAGTTGGTCACGGCTAGATGATAATAATTCCCGGCGTATGAAAGTATTTCGCGGAAGAAATTTGAAAGAGAAAGAAAATTCAAGACAAAATAATTCTAAGGAATGGAAATGTTCTGTTTGTGGTTTAATTTTTCGAAAATCACTTTTGCTTAACTTACACTCTCTTGTTCATGGTTCTGATAAAATAAAAACTAAAATTCAATCTACAGTTTGTCCGCAATGTGGACTGCAATTTCAAAAACAAAAAGAATTGATCAATCACATTTCACAACATGGGAGATTATCTTTGCAAAAAGCAAAAATATTGACTTCTTTGTCTACATATAAGTGTTCGATGTGCTATAAACGTTTTGCGACAAAAGTACGTTTACAGCAGCACTGCTTAGTGCATGGTGCTGAAGACCAAAAACCACTGCCATGTAATATTTGCTTCAAAAGATTCATGAATAATTCGGCACTCTCTTGTCACTTGAAAACACATAGAGGTGAATTACTGTATTAAATAATTTTAATTTTATTTGGGAAGAGTTTCTCAAGTTGCTTATATCGTTCTTTTTTTGTTATTCAGAAAATAAACAAGTATTTGAGTGTCCAATGTGCCGACAACTATTTAATCAAAGCATAACATTAAAAGATCATATTGAAACTCATAAAAGTGAAGATGGCACATTTAGCTGTCCTTACTGCCAAAGAATATTTATCAAATATTCGGTTATTCGTAAACATATTAGAGCACATCATTGTGAAAGAAAACACAAATGTCAAATTTGTGCAAAACGATTTGCTACAGTAGATAAATTACAGATGCATCTGCTAAAACATTCCGATCATAGGTATAGTAAGATTTATACTTACAAGGTACACAAAATCAGGTAATGTGTATTATAACATAGAATTTCTTTTTCTTTTTGTAGAGAATTTCACTGTGCAAATTGTGGTAAACAATTTAAGAGAAAAGACAAATTAAAAGAACATATGACTAAATTACATAATTCACAGACAGCCACTGAAGAACAAATGTCGCAAGTTACACAAACTAAAAAATTTGTTCCAAAGGTATTTTTTACTTACTCTAAGAATTATCTAATAAGAACGATATTTACTAGTATAATTTATATATTGTTACCAGGTAAACCCTAATGATTACAATCGTTTCATTTATAAATGTCACCAATGTTTGGTGGGTTTTAAACGAAGAGGAATGCTTGTAAATCATTTGGCGAAAAGACATCCAGATGTTGCGCCAGAATCTGTACCAGAGTTAAACTTACCAATTTTACGTCAAACGAGAGATTATTATTGTCAATATTGCGATAAGGTATGCACTTTATTCATTGACAAAATAAATTGAGCTATTTATTTCATATGATTTTTATATTTCTTTGCTTTACAGGTCTATAAAAGCAGCAGTAAACGTAAAGCACATATCATGAAAAATCATCCAGGAGCTGCTTTACCGCCGAGCAACCGACAAAAGGAGTCGGATTACTCCGATTTACCGAATCCAACATTTAGTCAAACTGTCGGTAGCATTACTACTACACCACAGAGTTGTCAATGGTGTCATAAACAATATGCTAGTAAAGTAAGTTGTAAAAATCTGTAGTTTTACTTATAACAAATTAAAAATCTTTTTAAGAAATTTATTTATTTTTATAAGGCAAAACTTTTACAACATCAACGAAAGAAACACCCAAATTTAATGGAACCGGCTGATCAAGTACCGCGTTCACGTAATCGACAGCCACAGAATCAAAATCAGCCCCCAGTACTTATTGAAGATCACTTTGTATTGTCCGATTATATTCAGACGTGTGAAACAAATTCAGATTTTTTTAAACCAAGAATAATCAAAATATCTGATGATGTTGATCTAATAGGCAATGGATTAGAGATAGTTGGGCAACAATTTGTTCGTATGCGTGACATACGCTGAAAAGATCTGTGGCAACCTCAATGAGAGGTTTTGTCAATTTAATGAGATATGAATCTCATGAGTTTGTGCACAGTAAAGAAACACTGTGTTTTTTGCTGCTGTTGCCAAATAAGGGCATTGATGCCCAGGAGGATTAATTGATTCTCCGCTGGAAAGTATTTGGAGCACAGCTTGGCTAGCGTTGGTGCGAAACACTGAACGCTATTTTGTTGATTGTATGGTTGACAATGATGTCGTGACCGTAATTCGGTCGTAATTTTGAATAAATTTGTTGAAACGGAGCACGCACTATTTTACGAATACTTTGAGCTCCAGGGCGAAAACATGGAGGAAGATTTAAATGTTAACACACAATGGGAAACACAAACATGGAGACTTAAGACTTAAACACAATGGGAAACATGTTAGTTATTGAGGTCTTTGCTCAAGGTATTATGAGTACAGAGCACAAACAGGTAGAACGAGTCCTCTTATTGTCGGTACATCACTGACATTAACTCTAGTAGTTTCTTTTAAAATTTCGAAAAAGCTTCAATTCGATGTGATTCAATTATGGATGTTAGAGTGATCGAATTTGAGCTTCAAGTTTAAAGTGAAATTTAAACGCAGCTGAAATTTGGAAAATTCGATGAATCTTAGATCAGTGTAATCTCGTCTATACTATGTGATTTTTTTTTATAGACCTGATCGTAGTGTCTACATGTTACATCTGACTTTGATGATAAAACAATTGTCTGTAGATTACACAAAATGTTGTAGTCTGTAAAGAATCGCCCGATCACTTTTACTCTTTCTCGTAATTTATAACATTCTGTCATAATTACTACCGATTCTCGTTTAGAAAAAGATATCTGTGTTTCCAGTCTAGATTTTCGATCAATCGGATTTCTTTTTCGCGCGAACCTTTCAGAATTACTAGTTTCACCAAGGAAGTTTAGTGTGACAATTTTTGCATCCATCATACTCATCGAATTGAAATATCTGATTGAAATTGAAGGTATTAATAGTTACCTAGACAAGAAAACTTTTGTCTTTGTGATTTTATGATGCATGTAAAATTGATAGCGTTGCAAATTATCCATATGCACTTTGCTAGTTTATCAAATTATAACAGTGAAATACTATTAGCATTCCAAACCATAATTTTCTAAATGTAATTTCATATATCATAAATTGGCAAGAGAATTAAAAATTTGTTTTACATGCATTATATATGCATAATATGATAAATATTATGGAAAAACAAAGACAAAAGAATGCATGTTTGTTAATGTTGTTGAGTACATGGAGAACTATATTGTAACGTGACTTAAATAAAGTTACCCGACGACTGATCTATGTACGATTTATTGTACCGCAAAATCGGATCCTATAATTCTTTACTCGACATGCTACAAGAATATCCTATATTTTTCTCTTTATTTAAAACTATTGTATTACTAGTTAATACTGTGAGACATCAAGTGAGTTCATATTAACAGTTAGCAAAAAAAATACCCAATAAATTTATTTCTTTTCATAGTTTGAAATCGTTTTACTTCTTTCTTGACATTTTGTTTTTAAACTTCTCGGTAACGATGGCCAGAGGGCCAACTGCATCGGACTTAAGAACAACGGCATTAGATGCGATCGTACCCACACTAGCCCCTTTTTGTGATTGAGCCATTTCATACAATTCTTTTTGCATTACCGCCAAAGAAACCTTGTTCGCTGAGAAAAAATCTTGCATAGAAATCAGTTCTCCAGACATTCTTCTTGGAGTTTCCAAGTAATCTGATTTAAACGAATCTCTTGCTGCTATCCTCGTTCCTCTTCTTTTTGAAAAATAAATCGTAGACAAGGAATATTTCCTCTTTGGTAAATGTGATGCGGCCATTTCCTGATTTCTGCATTGTATTTTTTGTATGATGCAATTTAATCCTTGTTTTATTATAATCGATGTCACGTTCAATAGGGAGTATGTGCAACAGCAACCGATCAGCAAAAATATAAAGTTAATGAAACGATACCTGTGTACGAAGAAATTATGTATCAATACTGCAGTGTATATTATTATTGAAGATTTCGTGGGACGTACCAATGAATGTAAGGATAATACGAGTTTTGTGTACTAACGAAGTCTCCGAAACCAATAGTTGCGAAACTAACGAAACAAAAGTAGAGAGCGTCGAAGTATTCCCAATGTTCGAACTGAACGTAAACCGCTGCAGCGCAGCAAGCTATCATACAACACACTAATAATAAAAATAGCATAACCCAATATACGCTTGGTTTCCATTCATCGACATCTAAATGATCGTCATCATCTTCAAGTATGTCTGGTAAAGATTTTTCATTTTTGGACGATCCGAACGAACGTCGAGATATTGATGAATTTTTCCGAATATGCCTTTTTAAACGATGGATATGTATCACTCTCAAAATCCAAGCAAGGAAAGTGATGATCCTTTCAAGAAACAAGTTGAAGAATAAAATTCCACCTGTGTTATAAAAAAGATAATGAGAAAAATTATTAAACGTTTATCTTTAATGGTTAAACTATTGTATTACCGGAACAACCAAGAAAGCCATACAGAACAGCAACTACCTTACCCGCTCTCGTTTGCGGTGTGGTATTTCCATATCCTGAAAAACAAATTAATAATAATAACATCCACAATTTATTTCGAAACTGAAATGAACATATACAAACGTAATACAAAGTATCGATTACACAGTACTGAAGAGGATAACTGCAAGACTAGGTCGCAAGATATTAACATTCTGGAATTCACCGGCACATTCTTATGTGTGCTGCGGACGACGACCCTTACCCCTTTATTCAATGCTTTTATGACCAAGTTATGACGCGATAATACAGTCGTCAATAAATTGACTTTTAAGTGAATAATCGGAAAATGATCAAACGTGCAAACAAAATATATAGGGCGAATATGGTAAATTATTTCGTAATTACTGATACACTCGTGTCTACAGTCTTTCGAAAAAGAATACAAATGGAAGAAAAGTATAACCGAGATAAAGACCAGTATATGTGCCTGGCGTTCCACTGACCTATTATTACGGTTCAGTTACACTATAAGATGAAATGTTTAGAGTTCCAAATAGGTCATGATATATTTCTTACCAATTGTAGAAACTATGGTACCCACGAAGTGAAAGCTGCCAAGAAAATCCCATCGTCGGCTCTTGTTGATGACACCGGAGAATGAAGCGTTTCCATATGCGTATAATAACTCATCTAGTCTTTGAAGAGCAATTGGACTACCTTGCAAATGATACTTTCGAAAACTATGATAAACGCGCCAAAATTCTGCAGTCTATATAGTGAGCAGAAGTTTAACATACAAGTATTAACTTTTACTTCGATATTTATTTAAATTGAAAAATGGTAATAGAACATAGCAACCTAGACTAAAAAGGCAATTTAAAATGTAGATAAAAAAGAACAACCAAAAGATAAAAAATGGTTTCATACCTGTTGCACTTCAAGATCAGCTTCTAGTTGTTGAAAGATTGCAGCGCCAGCTAACATGTACAGTGTCAGAGCGGCGAAATGAAGGATGAATCTTGCGTTGTCCTCTCCGAGGCCACCGGGGAGACACATCACCGACAATTCTCATCTCTCCAGATACAAGAGACTGGTTGCAATCCCCACTTTTGCCTTTCATCTGGGTTGGCGCAAACTCAGCGACGAACATCCACGAAAATCCGCAGATGCATTGTCAACGAACATTATCAAGATACATCATTTAAAATCTATCGCGACTCAGAATTTTATGATTCTTCAAGGTATATTTTTAATTCGATTACTTCTTTGTATTTATTTTTTTAATTACCTGTATTTGCTTTAACATAGTGTTAGCATTTGGCATATCAAAATTTTATTCGGATGACATGTTGCAAAAGTTTGGTCGTATTATTTGAAAGATGTACAATATTGTATATTACGTAATTTTGCATTGTAAAATTGCAGGGCTACATGATTTATAAAACTATGTTGCAGAAAATATAAGGCAGTAGCATATATCGCTAGTGAAAAATCCTATGAAAGGAAGATTCTTTGACTAAAGATAGAAACCAAGTCACTCTACAAATGGGTTTCTTGCGCATAAGGATGTAGCGTAAACTTTGTACATGATTATTTCGTGGTCTCCGTAATTCTTTGAACTGCGTCCTTAAATACGCAACATTTATGTCGTGTTATCCATTTTTTTTAATAACACTATGTGTTACAGACCAGCCGTTTACTAGTTTTTAAAGGATGGGATTTTTGGGATAGGAAAAAATAAATCATTGTAAATTTATAATAAAAATAAAGTTTGTTAATTTATGTTGGCAACCTAACGACTCTACAATGTTCATATAAATACTGTAAACTAGGCACATTGATTCTTACATCGAAATAGTTGTAGGTACATACGTAAAATTCATAACATTCGCATTAAACACTATAATACTATTAAATACGATATCTGACTTAACAGATTTCGCAACGGCTACACTATAGTTTAATTAATCGCGCTTACAGTACGATTATCAATGCCTCGTTTGTGGACCTTCTTCCAATTTCCGCCAAACAACCTACGTAGAACACACATCAATAACACAGTTAATTTTTAGTTTCTCCCGAAATGGAACCT
The DNA here is from genome assembly GCF_024542735.1 of Bombus huntii. Classification (NCBI taxonomy): domain Eukaryota; kingdom Metazoa; phylum Arthropoda; class Insecta; order Hymenoptera; family Apidae; genus Bombus; species Bombus huntii. Next base: position 2,701,741 of record NC_066244.1, read on the forward strand.
TATGTCCAAATACCAACTTACATTGCACATTTCTCTAACCAAGGCCTTTTCCCCGTCGTGACCGCCTTCTCGTTCTAGTTGTTCTCTAACTTCGAGAACCTGAAGAGCTCGTACCACTGCTTCTGGTCGACCTCCTATGTGAGGATTTTCGCCTGGGCTGTTTTGACTTTCCCAGGTTTCACCAGGTGGTACTTCCCAACCCTGCGCTCTTGCTTGTAAAAGACTCTTATCTTCTTCAAGCTGCTTTACCCGTTGTTCTAAACTCCTTACGTACTGCATAGTTTGGTCTGCAATACAAATTTGAAAAACTGATCAAAATTATTCGCATAAAAGTATATCTTCTGTTAAGAATCAACGTAACAAACGTGATAACTGTACCATTAAACGTAGATGCATGCCTTGGTCTCGGGGGCGCGGTTTCTTCGGCATTCGTACTTGAACTTGAACCATCTCCATCATCTCTTTGACCACCTCCTCTCTCTTCATCCAAATAAAGGCAAAGTTCCTTTAGCTCTAAATTATCTTTGATTAACTCTTGCTGTTTGTTGTCCAATTGACGCAATTTATTCTGATAAGCGGATACTTCCTGACGCATAACACTCGCCGTATATCTTCCGAATCTTTGCCATTCCCTCGCTAACTTTCGACCCTTCTGTCGATCATCGTCCAGAAAGCAACAAAGATCTCGCAGCTCTTGATTATCATCGCTTAATCTTTGGTTTGCTTCTTTCAGTGCCCGAAGCTCGCTAAGCTGAAATAGGAATGCGTGAGTCACCGATATTCGCACGCATTTTTGTCATAAATTGAAATCCTACCGAATTAGGTATAGGGTAAAAATAAATTTTATGAACAATTCGAAGTTTCTAAAATATGCATTTATTCTTGAGTGATAATTTTTTAACGAAGAAGAATTCGATCATAGTGGAGATTGTTTGCGGCTGGAATCATATGTGCGTGACTGGTTCAAATTACGATAGTGGACCCGACCCGTGTATGACCTAAAAGAACCTCAAGAACTTCCGTGTGATGTGCTTAAAATCGGTGATCGTATCTTCTTCGCGAAACGAAATAATAAAACAGAGATATCGTGATGTTAGTAGAAAAGAAGGTTACAATTATTACTTTTACTCTTCCTCTCGTTTATTCTTCCTCTGTATGACGTACAAACTTTCGCTTATTATACTACGTAAGATTAAATCTATTTGATTAAAAAACAGGTGAGAAACTAGTGAAACTCACCAAGCTTTGTATCTGTCGATTCTGCTCGGCGGCGAGCCTTGCGATATCGCTCTCGGTCTTCCGAACAAATTTGAGCATCTCCACAGGACCGAGCCTTAGAAACTCGTCGTCGGTGATCCTTTGTCTAAGCGGCGGTGTCTGTGCAGTGTTTACCGTGGGATATTGACCGTTAGGTGGCAGGTACTGACCTTGGCCGACCTTGGCCTGAAGGTAGGTATGAGGCTGTGTTTTAGGGACGGATGCAGTCAAAGTGTTTCCGCCTTGAGGATGATGTCGATGCTCTATCCTCGGTGAATATTTACTCTGCACATCCTTCTGTTGCGGCACAGGTCGTGATTGGACGGGTTGATGATGATTCAAGGTCGCGACGGGACCTTGACCAGTGGTAGACACCGAGGTTGGCACAGAAGGGCCTGTACCAAAATGAGGATGATTCTTGAGGATACCGCTGGTTGGCTGCGGTGGTGGCTGATATCGCGGTGGCACTTGCTCCACTGTCGACTTGATCACGTGCGAAGGATGCTGCTGCTGCTGCGGCTGGGACTTACTCTTATTGGACATCGCGGCTAATTTAGCTCCAGGCTGCGCTGTGTCCCATTTCAGAAAGTCCACCGTGACTTCTTCGTGTCGACCTGCCTCGTTCGACCCGCTAAAATCTGGGTCGCCGTACGGTCTCTCTTTCTCTTGCTCTCCTGCTCTCTCTTCAGATCGGATATACTACTTAAGAGGTGGCCCACGCGATATGTGTCTTACCTCCGCGAGTCTTACCTTACCGTCTATCAAACTTCTCCCCTTTTCCTTTTCTTTCTCTTGCTAAGATTTCTCTTCGTATCACTGTCACCTTATAAATTTCTCTAAACTTCCCTTTTATCCAATATTTTACACGCCTTGTCCTCCGCGGTGTCTTGTATATCGTTCAGTGCAACATACTCTACCACTTTTAATGAAATTGTAATTACGAGAATTCGAACAATCCTGACAAGATCTTTAGAGTTAAATTATCTGAACACATCGAACGAATCCCGTATTCGTGTTCGCGAACAACCTTGGCTTCGTCTCGGTATTAAAGAGTCGACGTCCTCGGTTTATGCTGTAACTCCGAACGATCGCGTGGTATACTCACGTTCCAGCTGTTAACAATCGGATTAAAGCACGGAAGCATAGTTTTGCGAAAGACTAGGATAAATATTGGCCGCATGGACACTTATTTTCGTTACGAAATCCTGAGCATACTAGCGATATTGCACTCCCGAGAGCTAATGCGCTCAGCCGGGCCCCCGTTTTTCTCGCTGCGGGGCCGCCGCATTTCACAAGGCGCAGTGCCGTAACATCGAGTGGGGCATTCCAGTGAAACCTTGTCGTCCGTGGCCACAGAACTGTGGCACTGTACAACGACAGAAATAAACTTTCTTACACATCTCTCTGGATTGTTAATTGATTTAGGTTGCTACGTGTTGTTGCAACTACCTCTCTCTCTTTCTTTCCTTTTTTTACATATACTCGATGGTTTCTAATATCCGGAAAAGAATATAATAATTCAATCGCCCAATGTTACGCTACTCATATCTCTATTCAATTATTTTTCATAAATGCCAGTTTGCGGAAGTGTATTTGCGTTAAACCACGCAATCTTATTAAATAGCGGCACTTTATCTTGTTTACCGATACCAGAGATCAATATTAATAATCTTGAGCGAAAATCGCGTACCAACAATATGGCTACGATCGCAGACCTGCGATTTAAGAAATGATTGCGGACGACGCCAAGGCTTTAAGGTTTAGGCGCGGGAACGTGGAGGCAATCGCTGATTGGACCAACTTCTTTCTTGAAGGGGGGAGTTAACAGCACGTTTTACTCGTGGGAAGTACTTAGAAAGGAACAGCATCTTAAAGTGTATGAGGATCTGTTCGGTGCAGAGATTTCTCAAAGCCTTGATTCATCCCTTCATTTTAAAATGAGATTCTTCCATTATAAGAAGAATGTAAGTAAAAGATAATTTTCGATTACTTACTCAAATTCTAGGATAATTTAACGTATACAATTGCCTGTATACATATACATATATGTTAATATTAAACAAATTATAATTAAAGACATAATAAACAAGAAGCCATTCTGATGCTAGCTACAGTCTTTTTGTATTCGTCATAGAACATAAATTACACTGTCAGCAAGATACATATTATCGAATATATATTTTAACAATATATTAACAATAAATTCCACTTCGTGTGCTCACAAATTCGTAAAGTCCTCGCTGTTATGGGGGATGCTTTTTCGTAAACTAAGGCATGTACATCGTGCGTGTGCATGTCCGTGAGCGTCTACGGATGGTCAGTAGTATGTTTTCTTATGTATGTCCATGTGTGCTAACGAGTAGTTCTTGATGGTTTGCATAAATTAATTGAATCGAAAAAAATTCATTTTTCGATTATTTTCGATTAGTTTCAGGAAAACAATTGAAAGTAATTCATCTCAAGAATCAGACTTTTCAGCTTAGATTTTGAACAAACATGGAAAAACCTGGTGAAACTATCAATTAATTTCTTTATTTAAAATTTAATTGTGTCTATACATTTACAATTATGTACATTTTGTTTATAAAATAAACAAACAGCATATGAGATGATGATAGAGTCTGATTGAGGAAATTATTTTTCGCGTAATTATCTTCTTCTAAATAGTGATCTTTGGATTATTGAACTAAGAATTATGCAATACTCGCAACGGAGTAATAGGTTTTACATATTTTACAGTGAAATTTTTCTAAAATAGATTATAATTATGTATTATTTATTCTTTTCGTTGAATTCATTATAAGATCTTTGCTGACTTTTGCTGTTCCTAAACAAAATACTTATAATACACGTTATAACTCTGATTACTGAATCAGTGATAAAGGCATTGTAGATACCGTAAAATGTCAACACTTCGTGCGTATGACAGAACTGAATATTAAAATTGTAGTATATATTAAATAACAATTTACCAAAGAAATTGACGCATCTCAGAATTAAATCTGCTGGTTCCTGGTCGATGTTAGGAATGTTAAATATGAACTAATATTTAATACCTTATAAACACTAACAAAGGTTCACAATGATCTACTATTACATAACTTTAGCCAGCTTTAGCAAACAAAACATTTCCTTACCGTGCTTATATTACTTTAAACTTAGACACTCTGAGATTGGGAAGTGAGGTTAATTGCTTACGTGTCACGAAGTAAGGTATGACGCTATTTTTTTTATGGTATAAATTACATAGAAATATGTAATTTTTGCGCATATAAAATATCACGCTAAAGTTCTTTTTTGCTTATATGAATTGTATATATTTGTATATACCGTATTTTTGGACAAATATTTCAGATAAATTATGTAAGCTGGAAACAGATTTAATATATGATATGGAATAGATATAGATTTTCGTATCTAATGTCACATCTTGATTATGAATAAATTGAAGATGAATTAATGATAAACTGTTTAAAAATGACTAGTTAGTGAATCAATATTGTTGTTTTATATCTAATCCCATTAACATATATTTGGTTCTATATGTGTGAATGATAGATTTATTCTAATATATTAGGAGCACTATAATTGTAGAATAATGCATTAAAAATAACAGAAAAGCAGAGTGACACTATGGCAAACAAATCCTGGAATGTATTGGTAACAGGGGGTGCTGGGTACATTGGTTCTCACACAGTATTGGAACTATTGCAAGCAAATTTTGAGGTGGTGGTTATAGACAACTTTAGTAATGCTTATAAAGGTGAGAAATAATGAATCAAGTTAAAGAATAATGATTATTTCTTATAAACTATTGCTATGAAACAATAAGTAATGTTTTATAGTATTAGTTAATATGGAAATAATGATTTGTCAAATTATTAATTGAGTAATATAATTTATTAATAGTATTTGAGGGAGTTAATGATAATGTACATATAACATAGTATAAGATGTAATGATAATAACAAGTATAGGATGTATAATATTTTTTGTATATTTATAACTATATAATTAATATTAGTAATATACATTTCTGTATTTTTTTAACTAGATTTTAATAAAGATGATTTAATATAATGGTATATAATACATATTTGCGATTTTTGTACATAGGTAATGATAATATAAAACCAGAATGTCTACTAAGAGTCGAAAAATTAACAAATAAAACAGTTACATTTATTCAATGTGATGTAACCAATTGGAATGAATTAAAGGATGTATTTAAGAAGGTATGATTATCAATATTATCAAATATAAATGGATCATAAAAGTGAATAATTAAAATAATTTTATTTTAGCATGAGTTTCATTCTGTCATACATTTTGCTGCATTAAAAGCAGTGGGTGAATCTTGCGAAAAGCCATTAGAATATTATAAGACAAATGTTTGTGGGACACTAAACTTATTAAGCGTTATGAGAGACTTCAATGTAAAGCGTTTTATTTATTCAAGTAGTGCTACAGTTTATGGTATCCCTGAAAAGTTACCATTAGTTGAGAATATGAAAACTGGTGATTGTACCAATCCTTATGGAAAAACAAAATATATGGTTGAAGAAGTTTTGAAAGATTTGTGTACTTCAGATAAGGTGTCAAATTTGTCTACATCTTTGGTTTTTTCAATTAAAATACAATTATATATTCATTATTAAAAGTTTTCAGGAATGGTCTGTCATATCTTTAAGATATTTTAATCCAGTTGGAGCTCATTCTTCTGGACAAATTGGAGAAGATCCTAATGGAGTGCCAAATAATTTAATGCCATACATTGCTCAAGTATCTGTAGGCAAAAGGGAATTTTTATATGTTTACGGCAATGACTATGATACTCATGATGGAACAGGTAAGTATTAAAGAACAAAATATTTATATAATATTTATTTCGCATAGGTAACTATTTTATACATGTTAAAACCATTTATGGTAATTAATAATTAATTTGTAGGTGTACGAGATTATATTCACATTACAGATTTAGCTGTAGGTCATGTAAAAGCAATGATTTACCAAAAAATTCGTAACTCTACTGGATTTAAAGTATTTAATTTAGGTACTGGAAAAGGGTATTCTGTATTAGAAGTCATACGAGCATTTGAAAAAGCATCGGGACAAAAAATACCATATAAGATAGTTGAACGCAGAACTGGAGATATATCTGCTAGTTATGCAGATGCTAGTTTAGCAAACAAAGAACTAAATTGGCAAGCTACTAAAAACATAGATGATATGTGTAAGTTATTGTTTCACTAATGCATTAAAAACAACTGCTTATGCAGTAATTAATAAATATTTTATAATTAATTACTTTAATGTACTATTATTATTATTATTATTGTTATTGTTGTTGTTATTATTATTATTATTATTATTATTATTATTATTATTATTATTATTATTATTATTAGTATTAGTATTATTACTATTATTATTATTATAGGTTTAGATACGTGGAAGTGGCAACAAAATAATCCAGATGGTTATAAATGCTAATAATAATTGTTGGAATATCTGTTATGAAAGATATTAAATATTTTAAGTAGAACATTTCATTTACATATCCAATTACTTTAAACATAAGCCATGGTGGTGCCTGATTACCAAAGTCTAAACCAAAGTCAAAAGTAAATGTGGTATAAAAATTATTTATATAAACATAAATTATTGTGCCATAGAATATACATATATTCCCATAATTGTAAATTGTATTGAAATGTTAAAATATTCCTGAAATACATACATTATCAAAATAAACGATTTATTGGTAATCGACAAGTGCAATTACTATATTACCGACACTAATGTTTTGATTAGAAGATGATAGGTAGCGCAATGCAATAGCTAATTCTCCATAACTGACTTACGTTGGGGAATTATACGTCTTTTTGACGTAAGAGAGGTTATATACATACCATTCTTTGTTAGAAAAATAATTATTTATTGTGACAATGACATCCGTCAAAGATTCGTTAAAAGAAGACGTTCAAATTGAACAATCTTTTATGGAAAATTCAGCAGATCACAACTCAAGATGCGGATCGCCAAAACGAGGAACTACGCTTTCGACAAGCACAAGTAGCTTCGAAGCATTGGATCCGCATGATCCAAATCTTAGTCGTTTAGCTAATACGATGTTTCAAAAAACTGGTGAATATTTACAAGAGGAACTTACTTCCACTCATGCTGACTATCGTTTACTAGAACGATTAAACAAAGAAACTATTGCGAAATATACCGAACTAAAAACAATATCGTCTAGTGTAGCTCAATCTTTGGATTCTTTAAACGAGAAATATAAAAAATTGCAACCAATTTTAGATAACATCAATGAAATTGATGATAGTGTAACTAAACTAGAACAAGCTGCATATAAATTGGCAGCATATTCGAAACGATTAGAAGCAAAATTTAAGGACATTGAAAAAGATACAAAAAGCAAGTAGAACTGTAATAGATTAAGCTAAAACATTTAAATTCGAATATTGTATTATTTATTGTCCAAATAAGAAATATATTAATAGAATTAAGATTATATTTTCTGTTATGATAAAAGTAAGAAATAAGAAAAAACAACCATTAATTTTTATTTTTGTAATTGACTATACTAGAATACAGTCTCACACACATACATTTCTTTATGAAGGCTTGTAAAAATGTGTTGTGTGTTCTTTTTCTTACATTATATCACATAATATATTTCTAATTATATTGTATTCTACCTATGAATCTATGTATTATTTTCTATATGAAAAATATAAGAACCAATTATAGAAGTTGCTAAAAAATAATAAATATAAAGTAATTTGTAACATAAATAGAAGCAAAAAATAAATATTCTTATATGTAACAAAAAATATAACTACAATATATCAATACATAATGCTTTCAAAAATAAGAATCTCCATTAGCATACAATCTACTGATTGAAATTTGCTCGAATTGTACATAATATAAATCTGTTCTTATAATTGTATATCAGACAGGCATGGATGTATATTTAATATTACAACAGCACATCATTTTCCAATACAAATTTTGTTTAGATAATAATTGAATGTATTACTGAAATATATGGAAAGCATAATCAAGTAATACATGCAGTATATTTATATCATTTACTAATCGAAATTCCTATTTTACTTTAAATATTAATATTGAATGTGTTAATTTTTAAAATTTATGTTGTTTATGTTTATGTCAATTAAATCATTTAATCAATTAAAATTATTTATTGTTAAAATAATAACCATGCTGTGAAATATAAAGTACGAGTCTCTTCTAAAAATGTGTTACAATATTGAATTTTTTTTTAAAATCGAAATTATAATCAACAATTTTGTTATGCCTCAGAGCTGAATTGCTTGTTATTGACATTATTTATGACATTTAACAATCTAGAAAATTTCCAGCCATCAATAATTCTAATGCAATTTCAGGTGCAATGGGGAATTCTGGTATTTCTGTGCTACTATTTGTATAGCGTACTTTGTAAGTAAAATACATGCAAACTTTTTGCAATACATGAGATCTGTAAACAGAAGTTTAATTAAGAATATAATTAAGTTTTATTAAAAGCAGAATTAAAAAATACTTACGGAATTTCTCGAAAGTTTACTTCATTAGCTTCATTTTCTGCGAATTGTCCAGGGCCACTTAGCATAGCTTTTATTGTTCCACTAGTTAAAGCATGTTCACGTTTAACAATAAATTCATGTCCATCACTGCTGACAAGTTTTACATACATTGCATTTGGTCCTTCACAACCTCCATATACAAGTCCACTTTCTTGCTAAAAGTTTATCCCATTACTTGCACATTATGCTGTATATTCATATTTATATGACGTAGTTAGTATTTTAACTACCGTACAACTACCCTACTGTTAGTAACAAAAGGCAAGGAATATAAAAAACACAAAATGATCATTAAGCAGCAAAATTTTAATTTGCAGAAATAGGTACCGCATGCAGATCAATAGATGAAGTGCCTTCTTCTTCCTCTGCTTTATCGATATTTTCTTCCTCATTGGGCTTGATCCAAAGAAAAATTAGCATTAATCAACAAATTGTTTACCACAAATTTCCTGTTTTCCAATTAGAAGAATTAATCTAGCAGTTATGATAGCAGCCCAATTGTAACAGCACATACATTTCTTTCAAATACACTTCACATATCCCAACTGTCATGAAAAAATTTGGCATGCATAATATTTTGAATAAAACATACCTTATCAACTTGGGTGTTCACATCATTTGACATGTTTGTATTTTATAAGATGTTTATCTTCCTAAGAACAGCAAATGATTAGCTAATATTAAATAATTAATTAGATACTTTCATAAAAAATAGAATATATACTTCAAAACATTTTCTTTTAAATTGATATCTATCTTCGTTTACAATGGAATGTAATTTGTTATAATCTATAAAACATATATTTATTTAGGTTGATTAAGGTTTTTGCTGCATCAGTTTATACAAAGAATAAAATTGAATTGATTATTGTAGTATAATATTTCATTTCAAGCTCAATATGATGAACCAGTAACATAAAGAATATATTATCAAGAGTACATTAAAAAATTGGCATCAAAAAGGAATCAAATATAAAATAAAAAATAAGTCATTGTTATAGTATTCAGGCCATACATTACATTCACAATTATATTTTCGGGACGAAAAGATTTATCATCGCATTTCACTTCAGAACAATTAATCGTACATACCTCGATGAAAAAGAAAATTGTACAAATTCAGACTTTTTGATCACAACAAAGTTTCTTAATAAACGCAATGGCAATTAATATGGCCGTTGGTGATATATAGTTCTCGATAAATCGAAACCAGAGATTCTAAACTACTTCTGTATCTTCAATCTTCAGTTTTATTTATTCTACGATTGGACGAAGAAAAATTGGCGCGTAAAAACCAATAAAATATATTGTTTTAATATGAAACCTTACTTTTATATAATTTATTAATGTGAATACTATAGTTTAAAAAGAACAATTTATCTCTTTCGATAACTCGTAACTTCATTCTAACCTTTCTAAATTTCATACGATGGAAACTGTAAAAGCTAGGTAACTTAAAATTTTATTTATTATTATGTTTTCATACTATCTTATACATGTATAAATGTAATAAAATATTAAATTAATCTTTTGTCTGATGTATTTTGATTTTTATTTCTATAGCTATTCAAGAACAATGGAAGAAGTACAAGAAAGTTTAAAATTAGCTGTTATTAATGAGTCTGATCTGCTAAATGTAACACAAATTTTATATTCTGCAAAAGAACATAATATGCAAGAACACATCAAACTCTTAGAACTTGATGAAAATTTAATAGAAACAGTAAACACTGGGGACAGGTATACAATCATTTAAATTTATATGTATTTTACTTATAATTTATGCAACATTCTAGTTTAACGTTCCAGGGTACTGAAGAAGATTCTGTGGTATTATGCACAAAAGATCGAACATATGATATTAGTGAGGTAGAAACATCTAATTCTTATTTGTTAGTACCAAAATTAAATTTATCTCAACAGACAAATGTGGATACAAACCGAATAATAAAAGCTTATAATATTTGTGGGATTTTTCATACATACTATGAGGTATGTAAGGTTGATGTAAATCAATACAGTAAGAAAGTATAAATTTTTCTATATGTGAATATATGTATAAAATATCGAAGGTAAAGGAGTGTAGACCTAAATTGGAAAAATTACTTAATATTCTTGAGCCCACATCTTTTAAAGGAATAGAGTATGAATCATCGATATCTCACGAACTTTTATATGATTGGCATAGATTAAAAAACGAAATACAAGCCAGTGAAGCTGAACTAATCCAAGCTTTAAATAATTATTTAATAACCAATATTGATGGTAGTATATTTTTTATAAAAATTATTATCACATACTTGATATTAAGTAACGATATTAATTAACTATACTAATATTAATATTAAATAATTATATTATTTCTCGTTTCTTGGTCTCAAGGTTATTTCCGTCTTATATCATTTGAATTTGAGGTCCGAAGTTTAACACTTATGTTAGATCTTTTTGAGGAAAATAGTTGGGAAATAGATGAAGTAGACAAAGAAATTACATATGAATTTTTGAAAGAATTTATTTACAAACCAGTTTTTAATACTTTGTTTACAAAATATACAGAAATAAGTGAAAAATTAAGGAAGGATGGAACACCATTATATAAGTATAGACAACTTATACAGAAATCTTTCTAATATACATAATGTATTTTATAATTTTAACTAGTTATAATAAGTAACAATATTATAGATATAATGAAGAAAAATGTTGCAAAACTTTAGCAAAAGTACTGTTTGTTGCTTCTCCAGTAACTGAATACAAACAATTCATGAAATCATGGAATATTGGTACCCCAGAAAGTAAATACAAATTTTTATAAAAGGAATTGCAATTTACATATGTTACTTATAATAAAAATAGCTGCTTATATTATATTTCTTTGTATGTAGAAATAGAACCAAAAGAAGAATATCTATGTGGAATTGCACTTATTAAGTGGAATAATTTAATGGAAAAAGAAATAATATCTTTCCCAGAAACTGATTTGCCAATAGATATTGATGAAAGATTTAATAAACTTTTTAAAGCAAAAAAGAAGTGGACAGTTCAAGAAATAACACCCTATATAACGTAAGTAAAAATTAATTGCATTTGTAAAATACAATCTTTTTAAAAATAGAAATTATTTTATTTTTTTTTTCCAGAAATTTAACAACGCATAAAATGAATGTTAATGCTCTTCTAACTAAGTATGCTAGATATTCAATTATTAATGGTATTAAGTATTATAGTTCAAAATATGGTAACTGAAATTACTTATACTGCTGAAATCATTCTTGTTGTTTATTATTCTGTTTGTGGTCATAATACATAGTTACATTTACACAATTTTATAAATATTTTTTAAATATTACATACTGTGTTTATTCTTAGTCTTTATCACCTATAACAGTAACAGGATCAATGATGGTAGAATATTTTCGTTCCAGTATCTATTTTTTCTTGTTTCCCTTCTTAAAGAATTGCAACTACATCTTTAAGAACAATTATCAGCACTAACAATTATAAATAGTTCATGTATTTATTATTTCGTTACAGTTTTCGAAATCTTGTATAATGTAACTATAGAAGAATTTTAGCTATAATGCTAAAATAAATTAAGCTTTTATTTTCATGTTAGTTTATACATAGAAGTAACTAAATAAATTTACCAAAAAGAAATTAAAAATATAAAACTCAGTCGAAGTTATAAGAGTCAATTGTGTGTTCATAAAGAATAAGTTCGTCCTAAAAATCTTATAATTTTATTATATCATTATATATTGTGATATTCGTCATGACATTCTTGCGATAATTACATATCATGTAGAGGAATTATAGAACAAAAGGTATACTTTATATAGTATTATAATATCGAAGACAGTATAAACATACACCACAAGATGTATCTATTTTTCAGTGGAATTCTGATAAATATGTAACTAAACTGTAACAAATGTTCAAAATATGCATATGCATAGTTAAACATTCATGAAACATAAAAGTCACTAAAAATAATACTTACTCTTAATTATTAACATTATTGTTAAATGATATAAATTTTGGGTATCTATTTACATATACCTACTTAATGCAATTCTAGAAAAAAAGTACCCTATACTCTCGATGCAATAGCAGTGTCAAACGTCGTAATCATGAATTACAAATTCCTGGGATGATACATTAAAATATTACTGTACATTTTTATTGCGTTAATAGCAAAATTTGTTTATATTATATAAACACACCTTGGCACATTAGTATTAAAAAATTGTGGTTGTTGTAAAATAATGAATAATATAAAAATCAGTCAATCATCATGGATAATAATATTAATTTAATATGAAACTAAATTTTCCCAGGAACATAAAAGGTAATAAATGTATAAAAATGGAATACTTCATATTTATGGAATATTTAATAGAGTCATAAATGCACTGTGTGTGTTCTTACAAGCGCACTGTGTTGACGAGTTATCAATACTATTCTTATGCAAAGATGAAATTTTTATAAATATTTTATAGGAACTGACTTGCCGCTGAAGAATGATTCATTTTTTATAAAACATTTTATATAAATTTCACAAATTGGTATGAATTGCTAAATAATTACCTAATAGAAATAACATTCAGTCCCATTTTTTTACAATTATAATCACTCCTCTTAGCAGGAAACATACTATTAAATTATAAATTCATAAAAACAACTTCGCAAAATTGTATCCTATGAGAAATTCGTTTTTTGCAGAATACTTCGAACTATTCGCTTAAATATATATTTATAAATATATATAGAATTATTCAACTACTTACAGGGTGATGCAATGAGACAATCTCCAAAGTGATGGATCGTATACATCATGATATTGTAATAGCAAGCCTGTTATAGTTAATTTTCTATAATGTTAAAGTATATGTAACAAAATTTAAATAACTCCTCATGTAAATATTGGTTTTGTATCGATAAAAGTTACGTACACTTATAACGCTTGAACTTTAAATTCGAGGGTGCCTTTTGCGTCACCCTATATACGTGGTTGTCATATAATAACAAATCAACAATAATTCTAAAGCTTTGGAGTGATTTCTTTATAGCTGTGACTTACGTCTTTTAGTAATAATTCTATGACTACATCTAACGAATACTGTCCTATCTATAAGTACGTTTAGACAAAGTTTGTTAAATGTTAAAAAGAGCTATAAAAAGCATAAATACTAAATCTCCTGCTGCTGAATTATGCGTGAGATGTAAATGGGTAACTTGTACGATGTAGTCTATGTACATATAATTATTCTCTCGAAGTTTTCCTAAAATTAACAAATATAAATGCAGTAAAGTAACGAGTAGAAGAAATTTCATGTGAATGTAATGAATAATTTGAATTTACCTTAATACAAGGCACCTCGTTGTTAGCTATCAGTTGTTGCACTTTCATTTGTCGTTTTATTATTAGGTGCAAACACTGACTGTTGATTAATACCTGTTGTAACTGTTTGACTTGGATGAATGACAGGTCCAACTGTTTGGACTAAATTACAGGTAACTGGTACCATTGGTGGCAGATTAACCGAATTATTCATAGGGCTGATATTACAAGATAACGATGGTCTTTTTCTTTCTAAGCTATTTGTGGTCATTTGTCTCCTTGTTGTTGAATTACGTTCGAGACTGTTGGTGACGATATGATGCCTTCTTTCTAAACTAGAACTACTGCTAACATCAGTTTGGCTACCCTAAATGCAAAATTGTATTTTTAGAATATTGTTCTACTGACGTTATTTAATCGTCATATAAAATTAAGTTTAAAGTACAGTTTACCTGCAACGAACGATCAACGGATTGTCCCATTCTATGTAGAAGATCACCGCTTTGACTCTGTCTGAATGTTGTACCTTGACGTTCACTCGACTGACTTCTCCTTAAGAAATGTTCTCCAGATTGACTGGAACGAATACGACTTTCTGGCATTGATTCTTGTGAAGTACTAATATGATTTTGCTTTTGGCAAATTTGGCCTTCTACGTATGGATATCGAATGCGTATTGAATCGATTACATCTAAAAGATTTTTTGCGTCCATTGCCAAAATATGTGCTGCTGATAGCATTCCTCTGAAATTACATTAAATATTTCTTAATATTTTCATTCATCTGTTATGCATGGAGATATACCAATAAGTATTAATCGAAACATTTACTTTCGGTATTCTGCATCCAAAGTAGTAGCACTGTATTTCTGAGCATGCTTCATGGCAGTTACAAGTTCTGCCATATCCTTACTAAGAACTTTATGCGCCATTTCTACTTCTCGATGAGCAGATGTAGGTAATATGTCCATAAGAACATCTACAGATAAAAGTAAGGCCCTCAATTCGATACCCACTTTACGTACTAATTCCAAATATTGGTCAGCTTTGCTTTGTTGGACACCTAAGTTTGTGAGGTAAAATATTATTTAAAACGTCATAGATACCTCGGTATCTTACATAATAATTCATACCTTGAGATAAAGACATCACAGCACGAACTACACTGGTGGTACAATCATATACCTTATCGTTCGTTCTATCTAGATCAGCAGTTGGTGTTGGTTCCATTTTCTACAAAATAGGCATTCTCTGTAACTTTCTTTACATTTAAAAATTATTTAAGCATTAAAAAAATTACCTTCACCACAATTACTTTTTCGGTACTTTTATCGGAACCTATAGAACCGGTATTAACACTATGTTGTTCATGATTTGGTGATTGCGTAACTGAACGGGGAATTGGTGGACTCGCGCTTTCGTCTCCACTTGTCGCAATGGACAGACGTTTCTAAATATGGAAATAAATAATAGTAAAATGAGCAAATAAATAATGCATCATAAATATGAAAAATGCAAGTAATAAATCGCACCTCTTCCCTTGCCAACCAACGACTATCTTCTTCCGACTGGCGTTGTTGTTCCAAAAGTCGTTGTTCTAATAATTTTTGTTCATCGTCAATTCCACTGTTGAAATTTTCTGTAATGTTATCGAACTGTGATTGTATGGTTCTCTGAAAGAAAAGGATTCATTTTATTTTCATCAATTCGCTCCAAATCGTTAAGATAATGCACAGTTTCATAAACATATGTACATAGTAAAATTAAAGAGATGCATAATTCTCGATGCAAAACCAATTTCAGAACAATAGTAGTGCAATCATACTCATTTCATGCAGCTCAGATTGTTATAGTGACAATATTATCTCCATTCTTCATGCAAAAAGATTAGCCTACCAAAACTGCAAAATAAAATTCATTTCGGTTATAAACAAAAAATATCGTCTAGTTGTGTATAAACGAAAGAAAAGGGCCATTGTGTGAATTTAAACGAGCATGTGAGCGCATCTGCATTATACCAGAAGCAATATAATATATACGTATGTATGTATGTATGTATGTATGTATGTATTGTATATACATTTGATTTGCAACAGAAGTATGGTGCTGCAAGAATTTCGAATCATAAATAAAAACAATATGCTGTTGCAGATAGAGGATGCGATTGTCATTCCTAGGAGGCTTTGCCAAACCTGATCTTGCTGTGCCTCCTCTGTCATCGAGCTGCTCGATGACATTGTGCTATCACTGACAGCGGAAGATATCAGTGATCCAGAGAGTGTACCATCTGTCGAGCTTGTCAGTTGTTCGTCTTGTTTTTGGTTTACGAATGTAGTAATTTTTGCAACACCAGTTGCTATCTGAGGAGTGCTTGATCTTATGATTCCCGCCTGCATCACTGGTTGTGGCAAATACTGTGTTGCGTTCGCCATGGTTGCTGACAGATTTGATACGTTGCATTGTGTCGGAGCATGCTGCGTAGCGATAACAGAAGTCGATTGTTGCCCCATTACAATGTTAGATGCGCTTGGATGCATGTGTTGCTGGCTAGTGGGTTGAACTGAGCCACCTGATGTGGCGAAATGCATTTGAACGGGATGACTTTGTGCTATTTCAAAAGACAATTGCTGATTCATGTTCATTGCTTGAGCGTTCGGTACGTGACTCGCAATCCCAGCTTGAATTTGTTGTACGTATACGGGGCCCTGAATCTTCTGAGCTTGCACCACCGTAACTGAAGCCGTTTGTGCCGTGTAAATTGGGTTAGCACCTGTCGCTTGATTTTGCTGATTCGTATGTTGTGTTGGGATGTAAGAAACGGGTTGATGAATGGGATTTTGTTTTTGGATGTTTTGCACGTTCTGCGACTGTGACATGTACATTGGTTGCGTTCCTGGATGGCTAATGTTCGAATAGATTTGCTGATGCTGATAATTCTGGGCGTGCATCGGCTGTGCTTGTAGATTTTGTCCTGGAGCCGAAGTGTGTGCTAAATTGCTTCTCGAATTTGGTATGGCAGATCCAACCGATACGTTTATGGGTTTCAAATCAGAGACATTTTGATTCTGAATGTTTTGCGCTCGAAATTTCAGTACCGGTCCGTATAAACATTCCGTATTTGACCCAGGAACAGCAGCACTGGTCGAACTAACGATCGATACACGAGGATACGCGACGGTAGTGACAGGATTTTGTATACAACTAGAATTTTGGCTTACCGGTTGAGCAACACCGAATGTTTGATTCGTGTTATTAGCAGAAAATTGGCCAAAATTTGACGAGTGATTTTGATTGTTTAATCCTACGATACTATTTAAACTACTAGGCCCAAAGTTTCCAGGATTTTCACCAAAATTACCACCTACGCTGGGGCTCTGACTAAGATTACCAACGATGGCAGAACTTTGCGTGAAATTAGCGACAGGCCCGTATATTTCGCCACAAGTTGCTACGTTAGTTGTAGCAGGAATAGCACTGGACGTTATGAATTTCTGTACGGGAGAATACAAATCTCCAGTAATGCTACCGACGACTTTTGAACTAACCGCGTACAAATTTTGCATCTCTTTAACCTTCTGCTGCTTTCTATTGGCAGCGGGTGACTGAGCTTGTGTCGCGTCTGAAATATTAAGGCTCGACATGAGAGGAGTGTCCGAGGAATCAAGGGAATCTAAATTAGTGTCGGACAAAGTGGAATCTCCTGAATGAGTATCGTGAGAGGCAGAAGGTTCTGAGGTGGCTGAATCGAAAAAGGGTAGATCTGAAACTAAGGCGGTAGTTAAGACTTGCTCTTCGTCTTGAAATTGTACGGCTAAGGTATTGAAAGGCGAAGCGGGTGTTGTGTAGACGGAGGGACATACCCCCCTAGTTTGATTATCCTTGAGAAGTTGTGCAAGAACCTCGGGGCTTTGCGCCACGATATATGTCGAAACCGGCGCTGCAGCGGTTAGCTGAGATTGATCTGTTGTGTTTTGCGGTTGCCTCGAAGGTTTAGGTGGTGGTACATCGTCTGCACCTAAATGACGAAAAATTATCTGCTCCGTGCTCACCAAAGTATCTCGACTGCATCGAATGTAATTTATTCTTTATTTTCTTTTTACGTACCCCAAGACATAGCTTGCACTCTTCTGTTCTCTCGTCTCATCGTTTCCTGTTGCTGATGTTTTTCTTCCAATAAAATTTCACTACAATATCGTAATTTTTAATTTAACACAAACTATCGACAACGAAATCAAGCAAAGGTAACCAAGATTAAATTAAATTAAATTTATTAAGTAAATGTACGTACTGTAACGTTTCTCTGATTTCTTTAAACGTCGGACGTTTACTGGGTTCATAACTCCAGCACTGAGACATCAAAGAATATAATCGCGGAGGACAATGATTCGGTAACGCAAGTCTTTCTCCGTTCTCTAATTTACGAATCACTTCGTTATTTTTTACACCTTGGAACGGTTTTACACCTAACATTAAAATTTCCCACATGCATACACCTGAAGAAGCAAAAAGAAAATATTTTACATTACTATCAAGTATGGAAAAGAATATCAGTTTTTATCTTAAAACACCTACCAAACATCCAAACGTCAGACGACGTTGTAAATCTTCGAAAATTAATACTCTCCGGTGCCATCCATTTAATAGGTAACTTACATCTACTCGCTGTATAATAACTTTGATCTTCCACCCATCTACTAAGACCAAAGTCTGCTAATTTTACGGAATTGTGTGCAGAGACTAGTACATTTCTTGCAGCAATATCTCTATAAAAATTAATAAATATTTACAGTGATGGACAAAATTGTTCTTGAATCATAAATTTTTTCTATAATTACCTGTGTACAAATTTCTTGCTCTCAAGATACGATAAGGCAGTGCTCAATTGAAACGTGTAAAGTAGAAGAGTGGCGAGGTCCAAACGGTGTTTGTTCGATTGTAGATAAGCTCGCATCTCCCCTAATTTGGCCAATTCCATCACCAACCAAATCGGCGCTTCGGAACATACTCCTATTAGTCTTATGATATGAGGATGTTCGAATTGTTGCATTATATCTGAAATTTTATACAAGTATTAATCACACAGCCGCAGCTTCTACTCTATTGATAAATTAAGAAGAAATTTTTTTACAGGCTTCTTCGAGAAATTTTTCCGAAGTTGCAAGATCTGCATCGACTTTACAGGTTTTAACTGCTACAGGTATTACTTGATTGTCCCGCCCTTTATAAGAACCTTTATGTACATTGCCAAATTGGCCCTCTCCAATGATTTCACCTAGTTCCACTTGATTCCTGACTATCTCATAATCTCTAGCTAAAATTATTAACAATCAAAGTTTAATATTCCTTTGAGTGTAAAAGGTAGGTAGTATGATAGACTTGTCTTTTTAAAATTACACTCACTAGCTGGCGTTGAATAGTCTCCTTCTTCGTCCACGATTTCTGCGTAGTCCTCTGATAAAATAGTTCCCGTTTTGCTTACGTTTTTCTCCGGACTATTGGATCCCTCTTGTCTGTACTTCGGTGGATGAGCATCTATTTTGAAGTCGAGAATATAATCAATAATCGTGAATAAATCAATCGTGGTTCTCATGCAAGTACTCTAAACGAGACAGTAAACTACAGCTCGGGATCATTCAAAACTACAAACCTTTGCATGGACAGGGATAGTTTTTCCACGATGCAGCTTGGAAGTGTAAACGATTATAACTTAGTATCTTTTATGTAACGTAAAAGGGATTCGTGCGAGATATTTGGGGTATAATACATGATTTCATTATAAAAATACAATGAAACTAAACGTTCTGTGACGTTTATAAATAAAATAAATTTCTATAGTTCTTCGAACACTATCACGAATACCGATAAAAATTAAAGGAAATGTTCATTGCCTCAACATCGAGATTGTTAGTTTTAAGATGTCAACACGCTAAGAGGATAAATATTAAGATAAAGAAATAAAGAATAAAAATTTCAATGGCAAATGATAACAATTTTTTTGGAGCATGCCAGTTTTTACGGCTGCTTGAAAAATTTTAGTCAAATATTACCATACCTTTTCTGTTCCATAACGAGGTATTGCTTCCAGTAATTAGCCTACAGTACCCATCGATTAAATCCGCAAGACTTTCCGCTTGATCTAGACTCGAGCAAGTTATACTAAGCGTTTCTGCTGCTCCAGCTACTCTTAATTTAATACACGCTTTTGCATGTTCTTTACAGTCCGATACTAGCGTTTGAATAGATTGTATTTGAGAGAACTCTGCCATTCTCGTTGGCTATGAAAGATTTAATATTACCAACAAAACATTGTAACATTTTTTATAAAACCTAGTGTGTTAATCAGATATTTACCACCGTTCCTCCTCTGTGAGCCATGTAAGAGATGCCTAAATCTGGTCCAATAACTAGTTCTACAGGTATAGACCAGCTGGACTGCAGTGCAGAACGATACAAGACAGTTTTAGACTATGATAACTATAAGTAGACAGAGCTACGGCAATTCGACAAACTCACCCCCAAAGCGCATATAAATCTTTCCTGATCGAATCTGTAATGCGCGCGCAAGAGATCGAAGAACTTGAACATGCATTCCAGCTCAGACAATGCTGCAACTTTTTTGAAATGCTGCTGTATTAACTTGCGTAGTGCCTTTGGTTTCATTCCATTCAACACGGACCGCGGTAAGAACTTGTGTAGACCGACCTGCGAACCAAACGCGACGCTTTTACAGCAAACCCTCAAACAAACCAATCAACTTTCGTAGGAACAATGCGCTTACCTCTCTCTCTAGGTACTCGAGATTGCTCTTCTTGTCGAGCGCGACCTGTGGCATGTCTTTGAAGAAGTAGCGAATCTCAAGACAACATAGTTGTACCGCCACATCCTGATCAAGAGCTGCGTGGTTTGCGCAAAGATAATCGTTTCGAACCTACGAGATAAGCAATTAAATTCTGTTCAACTATTATAAAATCGATGGAGCTGGTGCAGCTCGGTTGATTCTTGAAGATACCTGATCGTAGTAATAGTAGAAGGTCACTTTATCCTTTTCATATAGATCATTCAGATTTTGTGGCAAGTATCGTACCCTCAGTTCGTATCTCCACTCGCAGTGAGGATGTTTTTTCTCGTACTTTTCTTGAACCTGGTAATAACAAACGAGTCTTAATCCCACTGTTTCTAATAAGAAAATTTGTTTCGGAACGGAAGATGTCAAAATACCTGATACATGGTTGTGTCTTGATGCAACCAGTAACTCTCCCCCGATCCAGGGTGATGCAGTCTCATGGCGTAAAGGTTTCTATAGTGTCTAGTTCCAACTGATAATCGACTAGTTACTAAAGAGATGATGCCCCTCACATCGATCGCATCACCGAACTTAACAACGTTGAAACCACCTGAAAATCAGACGACTTTCACTACGAACAACAGTTGGTTTACCACTCAAATCCAATCTCGAATCCTTTTTACGGAAAAACAACGCTCCCTTCTTTTCCCGATATTTAATCAGTTTCATCGAAGCATTCTCCTAATTAATTCGAGTAGGACTTTGTTCAAGATTTAGGTAGAAACTTACCGTTAGGCAGATGGACTTTTAGAGTCGCCTTGTCCATGGGGGTGGGCGATCCATGGGGCGGCGTGTTTCTTCCGCCGCCGCTTCCCTGCACGCCACCGCCGCCTCCAGCTCCATCTCCTACGCCAGTGCTCATCCCCTCATGGCTGTATGAAAAAAAAAAAAGAAGAATAAAAAGGGGTTGGTAAAGAAGTCGGCTTAGTCGACGACGCGGGAACGACCGCGTCAATTATGCATTATCTCATAAAACCTCGACTCGCACTAGGTAACTAACGTGCAAGCTTTGCATCGAGAAGATTAATTATTCATCGGACCATAGAGGGAAGAATTTCTTCTGAAACTCTTCTTCGAAGCGAATTTCGTTGTCGACGAAACGTGGATATTTCGCGACAAGCAAAGAAACTTGTACTCTAGATATCGTACACGGTAACTCCCTGTTGGCACGTTCAATTACGACAAGTTTTTAAATTACCACAATCTTCTTTCCTGTTTTTTCTCGTTATTAAAATCCCTGCTTTAATCAAGAGTTCATGATAACGTTACACCGTGGTATATATGTTTCTGGATGCTTACGGACAAAGATTTCTCATGCGAATGATCGAGTAATCGTGATTGTTCATCAGGCGATTGTGCTCAGCCGTTCCTTGCGCGCTGTCGAAGTTTGCTCGGTATTTTTCGATGTTACAAAAGAACAACGCGATACAATCACTAATCACCATTCTATCTACTAGATTTGCACTCTGACGAAGACGTGTTTCACCAGGCAATGACTATTAACGAAGACGACCAGACATTTTGACGCCTTATCACGCGGATTAAAATTTTCACGATAACTTTTACGTATCTATGGTTGACGAATACCGACATTTTTCCAGAAGAAGATTGCATCGATGACGTCATGAGAGATAGCCCAATAAAATATCTCGACTGTTCGTCTTCGATTTGACTGAAGACCGATTTGCTGTTTGCTGGCTATCGCGAATAGATATTCCAATGAAACAGCGTATTACATTGCTGCGGACGAAAGAGGATATTTTCTAAAATACATGGAAAGAAACCTTCTGAATCGCGACTCGGTAACAGAAGGGCGAGGGACTTTTCTGAAATGTTTTCCATACAAAAGAGTTGCAGAGTTAACCCTCTTGCTGTACGGGGTCAAAGACGATAGCGCGGCTAGATTTAGCTGAGCGTCGGTTACGATAAAAAATTCGCGTAGCGTGAACGATGTTGGAAGGCTTTTGAGAAACGGGGCTGCACGTGTTTGTACGCAACCGCATCCCCATTCAACCGTCCGCGTTTCATACCTACCCCTTATGGACGCGGCCTTCTGACACATTTGCCTGCGCGTTGCACTTACATAGTTACCGATTCAGGCTGCTCGGAACGCGTGCATTCGTGGGAGAGAGCAGGTATTCATGGAAGTTCCCCATCTCGATTTTGAAACCGGAGTTCCGGCGACTCTTTTCAAACGGACCGAGCAGCTTAACGCGCTTGCTCACGGTGAACATGTTCTGAAAGAACTTCGAATTCCCGCTGAGATTTGTGAGATTTCACGAGAATCGATGATCGGAGATAGACGTTCGTTGCGACGTGTTATTAAAATGATTTCACGTGATTATCGTTCCGAGGCTAGTTACGAGGCTACTTGACGAGTAGTTGAAAGGAACGCGCTAGAAGATGGAAGAATCTTTGCGAATGCAATGGTAAGAGGATCGCACGTCCGCAGGTACTTTACTACGCTCGGTTGAAAGTATTTGCAGCTTCCGGACACGTTCTTCAGCCACCTCTCTACGCGCAATCATTGAAACAAGTTTCATCTTTGTATTGACTTTTCGCGTTCCTCGAAGAACCCGCAACATCGGTGACGCAACTTTTCACGCGTGTGTAAAACGACAGGTCTCACGCTAAATTCATGAAAAAGCTGACGCACGAAAGCGTCGTTGAGCAGTTCCAGCCGAGCCTTGTGTTTGCATCGCTGCTATTAATGCAAATGTATATTACGAGCGTCGTCCGCCTAAGGAATGCCGTCGGTCAGGGACGAAGCATTTACGCCGAGAACCACCAGCTATTCATTTGGTGTACTGGATCGTGGAAAGGATCGCGTCGAATCAGAACCAGGTTGTTCTACCCAGGAACGCGAGCTTACTCTAAAAAAGTGGGATAACTTACCTATGGGCTGGAAGCATTTAATAATCGTTTTTCTACGCGAGAAGTACACTCGCCGCTAGTTTAAATTGTCATAAATTAAATGATCCAAACGTAACGGTAAACTCTACCGAAAGGAATAAAATACGGTAAAATACGGCGAATGCTTCGTTAACAGCGCACAGCGGATGAAACAACCGTTCGTCGGCCAGCAAAGCACGAATTAATTATTCGCGCAACATTACACCGATTCACGACGCGGTTACGTACCTCGTATAAACTCAAGCCCATGATCCGCGAACGATTATCGACACGAGTAAGTCGGTACACGGTAAGTCGATCGGCCTTTTAATTCACGTGGCACTTTGGAGCAACATAACGACGAACGAAGGAGTTGCGCAACCAGCGTAATTGTTAAATGCCGCCGTGGTATCGGCCGGAGGAATCTTTCTACAGAAAGTCGAGATATAAGATGGAAGGGCGAGGGACGACCGAAAAGGTTGGCGGCCAGTTTTCTGTCCCCACGATGAATATTCATTGCTCAGCGTTTTCGCGGCTCGCTAAATCGGCCGAATTAATTCAATTGCGCGGATAATATTAAATAGCTTCCGGCCCGCTAATTACAAAGCGCAAACACCGAGCTCAACTTATTACTTGTTTGTCGCTGAATATCAAGCAGCCGAAATAGCTGATTGGATTCGAAACTTGATTCGCATGGAGAAAAATAGCGGCGCGTTACTTTCTCTTTTCGTTAGTGTGGAAGATGAGCTGCTACGATCGATAATTCAGCGAGATCGGTGAATGAGATCGTACCGATTACACGGCTGCTATCGTTCGAAAGACTTTTCTGTTTCTAGGGCGACGTATCGCAGCGAGAAATCGGGAGCACGCGACGACAGCGGCTACTAAGAGAGTTTTTCGTCGCGGAGGGTAGTCTCGGTGGTATAAAAAGAAGGAGAAAAGAGCAAGGAAAAGAGAGAAAGAGAGAGGATACGAGAAGTGCGTCCCTGACCCGACAACAGAGCGGCTCGACTCGGCACGAGCAGGACCACCACGCACCTGCGACTATCGCCCACGCACTTTACCTTTCACTATTACTTTCTCTATTGCGCTTTTGCATCGTCACAGCCGTAACGAGGCTCGCGTGCCTCTATCGCTCGTTACAAGCCGTGAAACATACTCGTCGCCACGGAAAAATACAAGCGCGAGTAATAAATCGTCGCTGGCTTGTTTCGCGGAAGTCGAACGATTTACGGGATCTCTGTTTGCACGAAGGAATCTTAATTGCGTAAGAACAGCGAGGATGGAACAAGCAAGACTCTCGATGATGCAAATTCTCCTTCTCCGCTTCTTCCTGCAGACGTTTCTATTTCCTCAGTCTCCCTTCTTTCGCGCTTTCTGAGGTTTACCTCGGACGAGACACCCTGTGAAATTTCCACGTGCCAACGGTGTCAGGTGTGTAGGAGTCGTTGCATCTCAATTGCCCCAGGGAGCATAGCAAACCCCCGTTCTCTCTTCTCCATCGTTTCTCCCGAGGACATGCTCTGTCTCGACGGAGAAAAAAAATCCCCTTGGGATCTTTGCCCAATGATTCCAAGTTTTGGCCGCGGCAGCTCGGCCACGAGATTCCGTTGGCCTTGCGTTCCACCAGCTCCAGCATTATCCTTCCGGAGTGTTCGACGATCTCGTACGAAATCACGTACAACTCATCGAACGAATCCAGGAAAATCTACTTATCCGCCGAGGCAATACCGCGGAATGTTCGTCGACTGACAATCAGTTGGTTGGACGCGTCATCGAATAGCGAGCACTTGAGTAGTCGCCGTTGAAAATTCTTCGATCGAATCGTAGATCGCTTTATCGATATCTTAGCGAACTCCGCTCGATCCGGTTGTCTCGTCATAGTCTTTTGTCATCCGTTGTCCATCTACTTTTGCTCGTACGGTGGTAACTCGATTCTTAAGCGCGTGGATCGTTTGATTCGTACGGTGTTCATTTGATCCTCGTGATCGATGCTAGCGAATCGAGACGCGAGGGAACTGTGTCGGAACGATCGCATGGGTCTCGTTTTACGAAATTGAATTACATCTGGCTGGGGCAGGCTGCGCGGTCGCCGTGTCTCGAAATATAGCCATGGTATAAGGGGAAAGACGAGGAACAGGCATTGCGTACGATTTTAATTTTGCGCTGGCTGGTTCAACGTCCCGAGTCCCCGATCGTTTTCGCGAGTTTTCCTGCCCCGATGGGGAACACGGGTGTGCCGAGTAGCATACGATTTTCAATACGAAAATAGAACATGGAGAATTTTTTACCACGGAAATGAAACTCGACTCGTCCTTGTTTTTTTTCCTCGCGCCTCGAAACACCGGAGACGCGATTCACCCTGCCAGCTCGACACACCCTCGATACGTTCGCGTTTCTTTGCCACGAATCGCGTACGCGCTACCTCGACGTCGGATAGAAACTGATCGACGAGTCGAACGGACAACCTGCCGTTCTCTCTCTTCTCCTCTCTTTCCCTATTGAGCCGTTCCTTCTCTTCTGTGTCCGTGTTTCACTGGCTCTAACGCGTGGGACGTCTATGAAAAATCGCGTCGCTAGCGCAATTCCTATGGCGCAAATAAACAGGGCGATCGGCTGTTCCAAGTCGGTGCACGATCGCGCCAACAGACTGCCTGGAGACGCCGATTGCTCGATATTTCACCTCCATGAAACTTCCAACGCGATCGCTTCTCCTCTTCTTGCTTTCTATTTCCGTTTAGTCGATTTTTAAGGTTAAGGGGTGTATTTGATCCTCCTTGCGTGAGCTTCAAAGCGAGTCGTTTTCATCGGAATGAAAGAGAAATGCGGATCTTATATAAACTAGCTTCGTTTCTCGGAGATACGTACGTATTCTATAGGGATGAGAGAGAAAATGATGACAGGTTGTAATCACGGTAACTAGGCTACAAAGAAAACGCGGAAACCGGGCCCAGGACAAGGAATGCAAAGCATCGACAATACCGGGCGAAGAAAATACAAGCCTCGCAACGCGATCGAGTTGCGGTGTGAAAGGTTCTCCACGGGACAACGAGCTGGCGGTGTTTAATGGCATTTAAGCGAAGGATAGAAGTTAAACAATAGTCCGCAGGAATAAATCATCCACAGGGTATATTCGACCGTTCCGATAGAGCCACCAACTTTACGAGAATTTATATTTTTACGAGCAGTCGCGGACTCACAGAGTTATTTTATAGAAAAGGAAGAACGTTGTATTCTCTGTGGTCTGAAATTCAGATACATTCATGGTGTAACTCATAGGATTTAACACGCATATAGCATCGTCGGTGATCTAGCTTAGCTGGATCGATCGCCCCAATGCATGACAACGGTGTGTAATCAAGGAGATGGAATACGAGGTGCATCCGCATTGCGACTTCGACACGACCCTACACATACATACACATAGATAGTTCGCGAACATCGTGGCACATTTTCACATCGATAACTTTGTAGTTCAACTCCATCTTCCTTCTCCTTTTTCTCTCTTTTTTCTGACACGTTTGCCACTTTTAAGTTATTTCTCTTTCCAATTTATTCGTTGCAATATTTGCGTTTATTTTTCTTGGTAAACTGAATTTTCTTCCAGCTAAAGAATTCACGAAGAACGTTATGGAGTTACTTCTTCGGACGTAGGAAATTGTTCCAAGTTTCAATTTCTTCAGAGTAAGGCAGATATATTTGAGGGAAGTATTGCCGGAGAGAAATCTTTGATGCGATAGATTATTTACCACTAACATGGATAGACATCGTTCAAGAAAATAGCTGGAACCAGAAGGAAACCTTCAAAAACGAAAACAGCAGCGAGGTAATCGATACGATTTTCGAGAAAGTGACCACTAATTGACCACAGGATGGACGTCGTTCACGGCACGAATTTCACCAAGGGGGTAGTAAAGGGCAAACTCCAAACCATCGGAAATCACAGAATGTCAAGCAGAGGGAATTGAGCGGAACTTCTCATGAAAGATCGCGGTGGTTATCCACTTTTTGCGAATCTGAACAAGCGATACTTAACCTGAAAGAGCAACACCAGGTGCTTCGAGTTACCTTCGTGCTCGAGTTGATTACTTTTTAACAGGATATTAAGAAGATACGCTTCATTGGGGTCAAATTCGATGTCCTTTTTCCCGACAATCTCGGCACGGTTATACTATATGTTAAATACAAGAATACTCATGGGACGTCGGCGATTAATTCGAGGTTGATTTCACGCTATCCGAGACGACGCGGTCAGCTTACGAAACGTAAAATCGAAGGTCGACCTCTCGAAAATTCGCTGCTCGTAGAACCTGCTAGGCCAGTCAAACATCGAACGAACGATGGTGGTCCATCTAAATTCTAAAATGACGACTCTCGTGGATTAAAAGCTCGTTGAACTTCGAATGGAAAGGCGGACTCGATTTCCCAACAGTTTTCGAACAATGAAACTGGTTCGTACCGTGGAAAAGTGTTCAGAACTATTCTATTTGTGTAACAAAGATCGCTTATTAAGACTCGAACGAGATTTATTCCATACATTGCGTCCTTGATTTCGAATCTATGTTAAAATTCGTATCGTTCTTGCATAAGATAGCATCGAATTCGCTTCACTTTTCGATTATTTCGAAATTTCGATTACTCGGATGAAACGAGGGAATTACTCTTACGGAGGATATCACTGTTTATGTAGCTCTCGCGGCGAGCTGACGCGTCTCGGAACTAAGTACATAGATGCAAGTATTATAGTAGCGAACCACTTGAGAAAAGCGTCGCAGACGTCTCCCGAAACTTTTTAGGTAAGGTCTGACCAGCGAGTTCTGGCTGGCATCCTGACCAAAGCTTCCTCATTTTCCACGTCACGTGACTTCTTTCTAGCTATTCGGCGAGGTAAATCTTTTGCTGTAATTTGACGGACCATGGAGCTTTTTAGATGGAATTGTGGTCGCGATAAAACTTTACAACGTACAATGCAAAGCGATTATCGTCGAACGAAAGAGAAACGGAGACACAGTAACGATACGATACGATTCTTTTGTCGAGGACGCAGATAAAATTTAATCTTGAAAGATTTCGAAAGTTTGCAAGTATAAGGAAACGACAGTAGCTACGCACCGGCGATATTGAAGTTCGTTTAATAGCATCAATTAGAAACGGTTACCGAGAGGGCTGTGGTCGATGATGGCAATTTCGCCATGGTAACCCGTTGGTATCGACGTAACACAGTCTACGAAAAAAGAAGGTGTTTTCGCGCGAAACCATCTGCGTTCCTCTTCTTCCTCCTCCTTTTACTCCCACTCGAATCTCCCTCGCGGCGTTTCCCTCCATTCACG
Organism: Bombus huntii; assembly: GCF_024542735.1. Taxonomy (NCBI): domain Eukaryota; kingdom Metazoa; phylum Arthropoda; class Insecta; order Hymenoptera; family Apidae; genus Bombus; species Bombus huntii. The sequence goes on from NC_066244.1 coordinate 2,731,041, forward strand.
AATTGGAAGAGGGACTTGCAAAGGCTTTATGCATGGAAATTGCCATTGGCTGCTCTTCAAACGAACTAACCCCTTTGTTTAAACGCCTGTTCCGTGGCTCTGAAGATACTAACAGCTGGATACCCAGCGTCTAAGGAACCGGAACCATCTCGAACCCCCTGGGCAAACTTTCCAAAACCTCTCCGAGATCGCATATTATCGAGATTCGATTCGCTCCCATGGTCGGTGAAACGCGTAATTTATTTCATCTTTGTCTCGTCGTCGTTGCGGATCTTTCCGCGTCCCGTCGAAACAAAGCCACTCGAAACGACCGCGTTCGATAACGCGATACAAGTATAAACACGATCGGCGTGAAATCGCGGAGAAATGCTTTTTGGTCGTGATACTTACTCGGTGGTTTCGAGGTACTGGAAGACTCGGTAAACGGGACGTCGATACATGAAGAGATGGTCCTCGACACGCTCCACCATCATCCTAAAACCACTTCATTCGAAACGGTGGGTCACTGATCATCACCCACCACTAGTCACTGTTTTCATCGGCACGGTGAGGAATAGAACACTTCGAGAACGTATAGGCGTGAAATAAATCTTCAGGACGGAAGACGCGATTTTTTTGTTTCCACTGCTGTCTCGCTATAGCAGCGACATCCACGATTTTATCGAAAGAGTTCTCTGAAGCAAGGAAAGAACGAATTTTCGAAGGAAAGCGGTCGGTTCCGGTGTCGGTAGGATTTGGAGCGTCGTGCACGAAGCGGCGGAATTCAGTGGTACACTCGATGCAACTTCTTCGTTTACCGGTGATGTTTCTTCTCTTTCCGGTGCATTTGCTGCACCGCCACTTTCGAATCGATATCGTCGTCGGAAACACACCGGAGATGCACTGGAAATTTTATCCCGTCCTCCTCTTCGATTAATGAGCTAGCTACTGGATCTACCGAACTCGCGATTCTATATTCCACGGCTTCGATGGGTTTCAATTTTGATCTCCGTTGAACGACGGTTTCTATTGTTGCTTAATGACTGTGAACAACCATCAACGTAATTTTAAAACAACTATCTTTATGCAAGATAATCGCTTTCAAACGAACTCCTCCCCCAGTTCTTTCCAGTACCGCACGGGAAAGTGGAAAAGCCAGTTTAATGTCCTCTATCGCGGAGCGTGGCGGGAAGATACGGGTGTTCTTATCTAAGCCGTTGCTTCATCTTTCCAAGCGTCGGAAACTCTTGTTACGCGATTTGCGAGCAACTTCCAAAACCGATAGAGATCTCGCGTGCACTCGCATACGTCTATGAGGACGAACCTAACCTATCCCAAAGGCAGGGGCACCGCCTAATCCTGGCAACAGACCTTCCAGTTCCGTCACGTAAATTACGCCAGAACCGGACATAAACATGAAACTATTCAGTCGAGATATCGACCGATCGTTCCACGAAAATACGGGAACAGTATTTCCTGGAGTGAATTCAAACTTTCATCGCATTCGAAAAATACCCTGGCAACAGAGGAATTCTCTTGCAACGAGTTTGACTCGAGTACTTTCGAGAAACGAATATCTATGTTGGAATGTAGTTTATGGCGAATGGATGAGAGAGATTTAATTCGTAAAAAAGCTCGCACGACTCCCGGTAAGGCATGCAATCTATTTCAAGATGGACACCACCCACGTCTGTCTGCAGTCTCCGCAGGGCCGACTACCGCAGTGTTATTCCCGTTGGTACAGTAATTAGCCTGCAAGCTCCGCGAACATTTTCGCGATGCTAAACGCTCCGTCTACGTCGGTGAAAATCGGCTTTCTTTCGCTTCGATGCATATGCGTATTTAGAGATAAGAGAGTGGTCGTGTTAATGAAATTCAGAGGGGTCCCGCAGGATCGAACGACTATTCGATTAATCCACGTTTAAACGTAGGGAAACCAAATGGTCTGAGGGAACGAAACGTGTTTTATCAGAGACGGCTTCGTAATAGTTCATAAATATTCTCGAGAGCATTTTCCGGCTTAAAAAAGTATCGCAGGAGAAAAGCGTCCCTGGGACGATATAAAGTTACATTCGCGTCGATTCGGTTAACTAGACGTTCTCCTGGACTGGAGAAATAAAACCGTTTCTAAAATTATACGATTCACAACCCGGAGAACTTTCGAGGAACTTTAAGACTTTGTCCCTATAGTTACCTCTTAACGATGCTATAAGATTTGATGCTTCGATACTTGGAATAAGCGATTAATATACTGGCGGTTTATGCGCGAAGAAATTCGAGTTGAGAAAAAGCATCGTCGAATCGAAAGAACGAGGACACTTCTGTGAAAATTCGAAGCGGCTAGTGACGATACACGCGTGCTCAGCGCACGAATCCAGCGTGCGCTCGATTTTGCGAAACGTAGCCAAGCTCGTGTCGCTGACCGAATCAAGGTCGTGCAACCTTGACACGGCACTTCGAAATCTTCCTCCTCTCTTCGTCACCCACCCACTGGTTCGTACTTCACCTTCGGCTACTTCCTGTCGCATACGTGCCGATATATGTATCGCGATTCTTTCCAACTCCTGACATGACAAACCCGAGTACCGCATACTTCGTACAACTTTCCTTCCCAGCCAGTTTTTGGTTACCTTCATCGGTTCCTATCTCATCCCTCGAACCACCTCGTCTTCCCTTATCGCTCTTTGAAACTTCACTTGAATTCACATATCGATGTCACGTATAAAAGTGGAGAACTTCACAGGAAGACGTAGAAGCCGCGCAAGCGAACACAGGACGCAAAGAGGGAACACCGGCTCGTAGCACGCTTCCAAAGGACGCGCAGGACGCGCAGGACGCGCAGGACGCGCAGGACGCAAAGGGCAAGTAGCGCGGATAGCACCGGGTTTCAGATTGGCAAGTTTCGTGGAACGCGATACGCAAACGTGTCGTGACCTTGGCTCGGTGTTGGGAATCCGCGAAACACAGGCAAATGGACGGCTTCGGTGGACAGCGGGGTGAATTCCCGGAGCGGAATCGTTGCTCGAAAACGAGCGCCTAGCAACAGCGTATCGCGAGAACGACGCGCGCTCGTCGTCTCCTCGGTTGCGTCAGGTATACGTTTTGCCGGTTCAAGGGGAGCAAGCGCTTTGCTGGGTGCGGCAGCCTGCGCCGCGACGCCCGGCGTCCTTCCCCCGGTACGGCTCACCCACCGAGCCTTTCTCCCTTCATCCCTATCTATCGGCCTCCCTTGGTTCGTCGGCCGCCTACCCTCGATCCTGACACGGCTCGCAACCCCCGACACACACGATTCAGGGGCGAACGTTTGCGTCCGATCCTGCGAGTTCTCCTCTCCCCTGTCCTCCATATTACTGTTCTCTCTCATTCTTTCTATTACCCGTAGACCGTTTGTCACGGTACACGCAACTATTTGCATCGAAACGAAAGACAGTTGTTCGCATTTTTCAGGATTGCGACAGCTTCCGGGGGTAAGTATCAAAGGGTTTGGAAAATTGGAAAGGGCTGGAAATGGACTAGTTCGAAGGTTGCGAGTGTTTTCTCCTTGGCAGTTTCGAGCGGTAGGATTCCGCGCGATGCGTTGGATAGAGGTAGCCGCGAACTCGCTGGCGAAGCATTCGGCAACGTCTGCCAGCGTTTCGAACGTTTGCCAATGCGGTAGCCGCAAGTTCGTTTGTATCTGAACGAGCAAAGATCACGTGCCATTTGCCAAATTAGTTTCATACTTGTTATCGAACCGTTCGAATTAATTTCGGCGGTGATTTCGTAATAGCTGCGCTTCGACACGCTGTGGAAACTCGGGGTTTCGCGTAAGGATGCGTCCCTGAGCGAAGGACAAGCTCGGCATCCCCCGGAGAGTCGAGCACTGGAATAACCGCAACATCGGCCGACCCCACGGAGAAGCATAATCGACGAAATTAACTCGATTACTCTCATACAATGTTCGCGCGTCCTTGAAACCTACGTTGTCGAGTGTTATCATCAGACTAGCCTAACATTTCGCAAGTTCGAAAACAAGAGCTTTCTCAGACTGCCTGTAAACGCGTTCATTCTATTTCCGAAATAATCCTTTAAACCTGGAAAATATTAAGCCTGTCCAAGCTGTACGCTACAGCTATATACGTACGTGTACAAACGGACTGAGAAAACAATTTACCGTCAGAGCCGTTCGTTTCGTGCACAGCGACGAGTTAATTCACGTAGTTATTTTCACGAGAGACGGGTCGCGCGATAATGCGAAACTACGATGCATCGAGTGGCCGGAGAGGTACGTCCCTGATAGCTGAACAACCCTCGAGAGCCGCTAGCCGGAATAGCCGCAACCCCGTTCGAGCCTATGCGCATATATAACTCTCACGCTACTTCCTGTGACTACGAATGCAATATTCACTGTGACCGAAGTGTGCGCGTTGCAGCTCGCCTAGGTCAGAGACCTATCCGCAACCTCTTGAAAATTTGCGCGTACCTGTGTGTCTGGCTGGCACGTTATATATGGCCTGTATATCGGGACGTTCGAGTGACTGAAACCACGATTCGTACATATTGATCTGATTGAATATCGTTAGAAACGCCGGCGATGCGACCACGAATATCGGAAGAATATTCGCAACAGCAATGCCCTAGCAAGTTGTGTCTTTCAACGATATTATATTCGACCACGTGCTGCTCACAACCTGTTACGACATCCAGTCGGATCGATACGTTTGTAGTAACGCGAGTTACGTCGTCAGGACTGCCTGGGCAGGATTTAACGATCCGATGGGGTATAAGATTATCGCGTGGACAGACGAAATGTCAAGGTTTAATTAATCCTTTTCGTAGACAATTTAATTATCTTTGCAACGGGATTTGCCCGTCACACGAGATTAATACGGCATACAGGGGAAGGTAGACAACGAAGTTATGGACGAAATCAAGTCGACTTTCGCGACTCTGTTTCGCAAATACTGTCGTCCGCCTTTTGCGAGCCACGATAGCGAAGCAATTACGCCATCCTCTTGCGCTAGTCGTTTTAAATAACCAAAAGAGCTTGCGAGCTCCGATAATTGTTACTTTCGACGAAGGGTTGGGAACCGGTCTCAGGCTTCGGCTGGATTGACTTTTTGTTTCGAAAGTTATAACGGCGAAACTTTCGCCAACCTCGGTTCTTCGGTAACTCTGGAAATTAGGAACGATTTGGTTCTTCATCGTCGACGTAATATTCCGTCGAAATAAGGGTCTGTGTCAGAGTCTCGATATCGACGAGTTCCAACAAGGCAATTAAGACGAAATGGAGAAGCCACGATACCAATAGGTACGTATACCCTGTTCTCCTATGAGCCTAATTCGATTTATCTGTCGATTGGCGTGTTATCATCGAACACAGACGCTCGCGAGCTAAGATAGACGCGAGATAGGAAGTATTTGGAGTAATCGGCCGAGAAACGAGAACAGAAATTGCGTGTTGGAGATGCGTTCTAGGACGCGATAAACTCGCACCAGGGAAAGCAATCGCTATCTATGGTTTTTCTCTTGTTTGAAACGACGACGATAGTATGCCCTGTCGATTCCCGGGAAATTAAAGTCTCTCCTGTATAAAGCCGGCGGCGAATAGACGAACAACAGAGACGACAGGAAGAATTCGTAGGTTTCGATACCGTCAATATCCCAGAATTCCTGGCACGTACGTAATCTTGACGCGCTTGCATCCTGTACGACAACTTCGATTCGGAATAATACCACGGAGAAAAATGACGTCGGCTATACCGCGATCGATTCCCCCTTTCCTCTCTCTTCCATTATTTCTCTTCGACAATTTCTCTCCGCCTTTTTCCTTCTCGATGAAAATGGGAAAATTCTCCAGTTGGCTCCGTGGTTTAATGGAGAACCTTCTCTCGAAAATTCATCGAGAAAGCGAGAGAGGCACGATTTCGTCGGCGAGATAAAATATTTAATTTTGTCCAAAACGGGTGAAGCGGAAGCTCGAGGACGACACGTTCGAGAGCATTATCGCCCCAGCCTGGACGAGTCTCGCCCCTTGTTCATCGTTAGATACCCTTGTTGATACGCGACTGCCCTGTCGAAAAAGGGAGATTCTCCCGCCGCGCTGTGTATGTATATGTATCTCCGATGCAAATTAGTGTGCGACGAGAGAGCATCCCTCTCCGATCCCTCTTCAACCCCTCTCTTGGCCGTCCAGTCCATTCCATTCGTTTTCTTCTTTTTGGATTGGCCTCGTGAGAACGTTGAATTATCGATCCGTGGCTAGTCCAGAGGCATCGTCGCTGACAGCTGCCGCGAGCACTGACGAGAGATTAAAGTATTCCGCAAGGCAACGCGGAGAAACGACTTTCGCGTGAGAAGCTTCTCCGAAACGCCGCGTCACCATGATAAGGTTTCATGATTTTAGGCATTGCATGTTCCTCGATCCCGTCGAGCCCCGTTTCTTCGGAGGTGCATTTTTTCACGAGAGAGTTTCAGCGGTAATTACATGACTGGATGCACGACACGGCCTTGAACTTCGAACCGTCGCGCCATGCACCGATATGGCGGCAGGAGGCACACACGGTGTGTCGCGCATATACGCGTCATCCGGTCCGCGACCGACAACGAGCAACGATTCCTTCCCTGCCATCCCTTATCATTTACTTATCGTCCCTGTCTTTCCTGTCGGCTCGTTCGTTTTATTATTACGCATCGAGACAAACAGATTACAGTTGCGTGGACGTGGGCTACGCGGAATATTTCGGTCCCGACTGACATTGCACGCGACCGGCTCTATCCGCCACGATATCGTCTATCGTTTGACGTAAGTTACGATTATAAAAACAAGATAATCGTGGCTCCAATTCTTTTCGTGGAACGAAGCTTGTGGTAATTATCGCGGAACTGATTTTTTTTTTTAATGGATATGAGAAGCACCGCAAAGATTGTGCGATTCGAATCTACGCAACGAGGGTATCGCGGGTCTTGGGAAAATTCACGTGGTTCTCACTATAAATCGCTAATTGGCCAACGCATTTCCATGGACGTGTGTTCGAATCGAGCTCACGGTTCATTAATTCCCTCATTTCTGCTCGATATGTTCGAGTTTTAGAGGAGGTAGCGACTATGAATTTTCCCGTGGCCGATAGATACGGTACGCAATAGCGACAATTTACGAGAAGGGAAACGCTGAAAATTATGAAATTGCTCGCGTTCTCGTGAATCAACGAGTTAATTCATATCGACGAGGCTCTCTCCTTTTTCGCACGGCTCGATAGCACAGATGATAGATGCGGCTCGTGTATCGCGTAAGAGCAGAAGCGGTCCGTTGTTCCCGCCACCGCTTCACAGAACAAAACGAACCGAAGAGTAAATAAAACGCCGATAGATTCGCGGCGCGTTACGATCCACGGACAAAAGTATCTCCAAGTTCATCGAACTAGGCGCGCGCACGATAGCCGAACAATGGCCATCGAGCGTTCGGATGCGTTTCGTCCCGTTGGGAAACAAGCAACACCGGCTCCACGCATCGCTACTTTCACACGCGGTTTCCACAAGTCCTATTCTATCCTTCCCGTCGTTCCGCTCGATTGAGCGACGTGGACTACCGAATTTAGGTTGATTTATGCTTATTATACGGCGCGAATCATCACGCAACGGCAACATTACGTACCGTACGGTGGCGGATAGCGTGAACGGTCTCGTTTAAAGCCCGTGTTTCAAAATTCTATCGTGCCGGTGCCGTTCCGTTAGCGCTATGTCCACGCTTATACGAACAGCCCTATCTTATTTTTCGCATAACATAAAAATGTTTATTGGAACAGAACCGTGCCGTAACCGTGCCGTGCCGGAGAGGATAATATAAATCCACCTTTATGCGGCGTTCAATCGCAACGCGTTACGTCGGCCTACAATTAACGGATCGAGCGTCAAGCGGGTGAAGGTAAGAGGATTACCGCGAGACAGGATCATCCGTCGGAAGCGGAGCACCTAATTACCTCTTGTACCGTTCAAGGTTCCGAGATAATTTTTTTCCCTTAGATTGAACAGGATGCGAACAGGTTTTTCGATACAAATATCTTCGGAACCCGACGTAAAATTGTATTATCAATTCTTGTTTGTTTTAGCGATGGCAAAATGGTTAGGAATGCGAAAAAGTCGAACGACCGTTACGAATACGTCTGATCGGAGGCTGATACTCAGTGGCCATAAACGATACCGTGTATGGCCTATCGCGGCACTTCCGGTCCCCGGCGTGACGGACACGGACGCGTCCGAGTGGATATATGCGAGGAATACAGACAGACTCGCGTGTCGAAGGTGTATAGCGGTGGTTTTGAAAAATGTATACGTGCCATCTCGCAGCTGCGCCCTCATAATTATGCGCTGAGCATATTCGGCGAGTGACGACGGTGGTCCAACATGGCGGTACGCGTCGTGTGCTTACTCCTTTTCCTTTTTCGACGGTTATTGACAGGTGATTCAACGGATGGAACATCGGACGATTGTTCTTTCTTCGTAAGCGTGTTCCGTAAGCAACTTTCAACGACACGTGGCAAGAAAAGGGTTGCGATAAAAAAAAAAAAAAAAATAAAAGAAAAAAGACAGAAACGAAAATAGACACGTAACAAATACGGGAGCAGAGAATAGGGATATGCGTAATATCGCTATCGTCGTCCACGGAAACAGTCATCGCGAGTCTAAACGATCTTGGTCGAATCACGAGGACTTCTCTGAAAACCAAGCTGAAGCATGTTCGCTTCTGCTACAGATTTAGCCGAGTCTACCCCTCTTCGTAGCTGCGAACTCGAGCGGAATCGTCGAGTCGGACACGCTACCTCTACCACGGGAAACAAAGAGTTTCCGCGGAATTTTTTTTTCGGCTCGTTAATCGCCAGCGATTCCACGCTCATCGTGGCGAGTTCGCTCGAAACGTTGCCGTTATTCTACCGTTCACGATTGCTCCTTTTTGCTACGGATTTAGAACCTTGGGAAAGGGAATAGCAAAACGCGAGCATAGAAGAGAGGCGTGGCCGGCCCTAAGCATTACCATCGCGACGCGTCACAGGAAACCGCACGGTTCTTCGTCTGCCTTTCGAAGGGATCCTGTGAAACGCAACCTAAGGCGCGACTTCTTTGGAAGAAAACAATCGCGCGTTATGCGCGCTCGGCATTAAAACGACTCGCCCTTTTTGGAAAGACACGAGACTGATTCGTCTTGAAAATACGAATTGCAGCTTCGAATTGGCTATGCGATAATTGCAAATTAGACGTAAGTACGTAGGCGGGTGGCCCTCGTTCTACTTACCACCGGGTTACGTTTCGTTCGAAAGAATTGCGAATCTCTTTTAAAACGAGGCGGTCTAACTTTTAACGAGTCTGAAATTACGCGGCTTATATTTACCGATGAAAAAAGAACGAGTTTCGTTCTAGCTGGAACCAAAGCTCTAATAAACTTCAATGACGTAGGAACACGCGCAGTCGGAGTATAAATCTCGATCTTGGCACTGGCGCACGGTGCAATAAAACAAAGATCGCGCGTTCGTATACGATTCGCGTATTTGTATTCCAGCACGAGCACGTATCGATACCCTTGCCGCTTATAACTGGTCGCGCACGGTCGCGAGCGAGCAGAGACGAGCGAGCTGGCGAGCGAACTAGTCGGCGCGTGAACACGCGCGTACACCGCGTGTATCTCGTCGACATAGATACGCAGAAGCAACCAGCACAGAAACAAGACGCTCGTGTATATAAATAGCTAGTTAGGGTCGATGGACAGGCTAAAGGGGCGGACGCGAATCGTGAGAGTGTGGATTCATTTACCTGCACCAGCGATCAGCGGATCGGTCACGCTCGTCAATAAAAAACGACTCGTTGGCCAAAATCTTGGCCGGTTTGCGCTTCCTGGTGCCAACAAAATTGCAAATGATCGTATGAATCGAATGTACGTTATAAAGTATCGTTTTAAACGGTAACGAGCATGAACGAGTCGTAAAACAAACGCGGATGATTCGACGTTAAGACGGGTGATGGAAAGTAACAGAGCGTTGAAACAGAATGAAACGAGGGGTGATAGTTTGATATTGTTTCAGATTCGATAAAGGGGCGAAGTGACGAGTCGGATATCTCGAATCTTGTTCCTTGTTCGACCATAGACGTCGGGACTTTAGTCATCGAGGAAATGTCAATAATCGGTACGTTGATGCAACTAGGTTCGGAGGAGACATTGGCTCGATTTTAAAAAACAAAAATACACGAAATCGTTGATCGCATTACAGTCTATGTGTTTTGTCGCCGTGGAATGGAAACTTTCTCTATTCGGATTGCGTGGCATTTTACCTGACGCGTTCTGTGAATCATTCTTCCGAGAGACGGATGAGCAAAGGCATAGTGGCATCGATCTAAAAGTCGATATGAAAGAATTGTACACGCCAGAAGGATTCCTGAATTTTGAGACATTTTCGTCGCCCGTGTCCTATTTCTTCTTTCTGTTTCGTTCAATCCACGTGACAGTTGGGAGGAAACGAAGCGGCGAATGAAACGAACGTCAGACGCTAGGCTGGCAACCGTTTCGTTCGGTCGAAGCCGAATCGATCGACTGATCTCGTCATCGGACCGTGCCCAGCATTCCCGTTAGACGCTTACGTACAGTCTATGAATGTCGGTCGAAACTGAGAAATCAAAATCGTCGAAGAAATCGTAGGTGTAAATCCATGGAAGAACCAATTGTACGCGATCGAGGTCTTCGAACTTGTGTTTTCCCGATTGTTTCGTCGCGTGAAAAGCCGACGGAGAATGGCGAACAACAACGACGACATCGAGGACAAGCTTGTGTGTCGTGAAGAGGTTTTCAGTTGACCAACGTGTATACGTATAACGTACGTCGATGAGGCGCGTATTGTGCTCGGGTGAAACGCGAGCAAACGGTTGGATGTCGCACTAGCGAAAGTTTGCCGTGACAGAAAGCTCCGATAAGACTACGAGGAAGCGCCGTTTATCGAAAATCAGACGACAGACTGCGCGAGAGCCGCGAGTAGGCCACGGATATCGTGGAAAACTGCCAACCCTTTGCCGAGATAATGGCACGGCAATCGAACCTCCGACGTTTGTCGATGTAAATAAAAATATTCTCTAACTTTACGTAAGACACGTAAGTAAGCATTGCTAGAAGCATGACAACGATGACGAGTTTTATATACCGAAGAAGAAATTATCGCTCCTCGTTACAATGACGAAAGCGTGACAACGTCCGTATTACTTCACACGGAATTAACGCCACTTTGTGCGGCTTCTAGCGGCCCCAAAATGGGCATAAAGAGACGGTAAAAATACGACGATTATTTTCGGAACGAGTCATGGAAGCCGGTTGCACCAATCACGAACCTCTGGCTCCGACCAAGCTGGTGGACTACGCGTACGTTGCTAACCATAACACTATTAATTTTCAACGGTTTCTTCCCGCCACGCTAGTTAGGCGCGTTCCTCAATCAAGACCATTTCGATGTATTTCGCTCCAATTATTTCGGTCTATCTTCTAATTGCACTTCGCTCGATACTTTATCGGCTCTTTCGACCCCGTTGGAAATTCTGTTGCACATCTCCACCAAAATCCCTCGATCGTCCACGATCGACACGAAACCTCTAATTAAAACGTTTCTATCAGGCATGATCACTCGTATCGTTTACCTTGGATAATCCCGATCGATTCGCGCGCGATCGATGCTAGCAATCTCATTGGTTAAACCGGAGACACTAGTGACCACTCTGTTATCGAAGTTACCCCCGCGAAACGTTGCGCGTAATCGATGACACGTTTCGACGCGAGATCGCGGCAGCCGATCGACGTCTATCACTGGTTATCGACTGATAACTCGATGACGTTTCGTTGAATGGCGCGAAGCGGAAGATCGAACAGCGACGTCGAGAGGAAAAAAACGCGAGACGGAACGCGACGGAAGACGAAAGACGGAGGGTGTGGGCCTCGTTTCTTTCGCCTCTTCGATGTAAGCAGCCTTGCAGCGAACCAGCGACTGTCTCTTCTCTATGAGAAGCTACCGTGTCTCTCACACACGCACTTCTCGCTCACGCACTTCGCTCTCTATCCCTCTCCATCTGGTTGCTCCTCCCTCTCTGTTTCTCTCTCTTTCTCTCTCTCTCTCTCTCCCTCCCTCCCTCCCTCTCTCTCTCTCTTTCAGGCCGCTGCTCCCTCGCACCAGTTAACTCTACCGTTCCCTTGCACTGACGCGCAACGGACCCTTCGTCCTCGTCGCTCTCACCGTTTCTCTACTCTTCTTACTCTCTCCATTCGTTCTTTCTTCGCCGGCTACGCTTTCGTTGCTCTCTCGTTCACGCACTTCGTGCCTCTTTCTCTTTCTTTCTTCATTACCGATCCTCGCCGTCGCGATCGTTCTCTTTCCTTTGCACATGCGACGAGCGTGCGAGCATACGGGAATCTTCGCGCGTTCACCTTTTTACCTTACGGCCGCTTGATTATTTGCTCATCCATGAAACGAAGAAAGTGTGCGTGAACGCCGCTCGGGCCTTGAATATCGCGGGGGTAGCTGCGTGGCATGGTCGGGGCGATACGCGACAGGTGTTGCCGCGCGACAACCTCGCCGATGCACGTCGAGCACGTGGGGCAGCCTGCTTCAGACATGCCTCGATACCTTCGATGAGTAATAACGAACCGCTGTAGCGCTGTATTATTCGATTATCGGGAGATCGTAGGAAGCTGACTCGGGTCGTTGAAATATACTCGTATTACGAAATTAATCGTCATTTCCACTGATTTTCGATGATGTCATTTGGATAATGGAAATTGAGAAGCGAGATAAAATCAAAGAGCCGTGGCGCCAGGAAGTGTCGTTTCGAACCTGCTAGTAAATTCATCGGTTTTTTCGTCGCGGCAACCTTCTTCAGTTCCGCTGCGAGTAAATTAATATCGATCGGGCTTCGGATCGTAAGTATGGGATCCGTAAATATTTGATGTTTGCCCAAACCGGAGAGCTCACGCGAAATTGAAATTCACGGATAAATTTCATTTACAAGCAGCAGGATCATCCCTGATGGAATCGTCGTCCTATCGGTCGTGGCTTGTAAAGTAACGCGTTTTTTAACGCGTTCTTTTTCGAAGTTCCAACTCAAAAACACGCAAACTGCGATAGCTAGATGTAAATAGGGGAAGGGTCCAGGTTCGGTTGGTTGGTTCGAATGACACGGCCATTGTCATGCGAAACTCGAAAGGGGCTCCTTTACGAGCGGCTAGCTAACGTCAAGCAGTCATGTCTGCTCTTCGGTTCGCTGGATATTAAATTCACCTAGGAATTCCACTTCTCTTTACGAACAAAGCTTCAGGGCGAGAAAAGACAGACGTGAGGTTTGGATCGTTCGTACTTTTTACGGTGCCTTAAATTTCGAGATCTCAATATACCCGCATCGTCTAGTCCACATACCAGATAATCTTCGGCGCGAACAAATCGATTCGAACGATGGAATACCCTTTCTAATATGGCAAAGAAGCACAGAAACGACAAGCACAGAAAGAGCTAGATAGCGACAGATCACCAAATCGTTGGCGAATGCGAGCGATTTGAAACGAAGCTAAGTAATTCGAGGAAAATGTTACACGAGAAAACAAAATTTACAAAATTTACGAAACAAAAATCGTATATCGCGTGTCTGCGAAAGCACACTTTGTAAATGGATCGCGCGCGGCGACGAAAAGAGTGATCCAAAATACAGGCAAACTATCACGTGAGAGGAGACAACTGTGGAAAAAACGTGACACGTTATTCTTTCCATCGAAAAATATTTTTGCATACTTCCCACGCAGATTGAGCTTTTATGGTCAAATGAACATTCGAGAAAGAGCTTTCTCTGGCAAGGATTGAACGAAAAAAATTCACGGGTCTAGACTCGTGCAATTTGTACACGGTGAAACGAGTCGGGTAGCTTTGCTCCTTTGAAAATTAGAGCAATAGAGAAGACAATAGAAAAGTGGCATATAAAACGGGAAGAGAAAAGAGGTGTTTGTACGGAGTCAATTGGTCGAGGATGGGACCACACTCGTGCGCCTACCAATGACGAAGAAACAAAGGGCAAGGAAAGAAACGCAGCATGATACCGCGTGCATCGCTTTTCTTCTTCTGCTGCCATTTCTCCCCTGCTGTTGCGTATCGCATGGAAACTCGGCTGTGTTTGAACCGCGTGTCGACACAGCTGCGAAACTTACGACAACGTGCAGGTCTTGCCTCGCTGTCCGAACGATCAGCAATGGAAATGTCTGTCGTCTGTCGGCAAACAGCCTCGTTAACGCTCCATTTTCTCCCGTGGGAGCGGGTGATTAATATTTATGCATTCCCTTCTACACTAGCTCGCACCAGTTTCCGATCGCAAAAACCTCTGGCAAGTACCGGAGACGATCAAAGGACTAGCAATCAACAATATCGTTAGCCGATGAAGGTGTAAAGCATTTTTGCAAGGTGCAATATAGGTATAGGTATAATTTTTTAGGAAAGACTACAGATATTTCACGATTTGATTTTTAGAATAATATACAGTAATTCACGCAAATATGTCGACATTCGTAAAAACTTTTACGAAACATTTTGAAATTTCGTTATCGTCGTAACGAGACCCGAAATGTTTTGTGTGTCACATACAGTACATATATAAAAGTCTCCTATGGCTGATATCCAAATATTTTTACGAGTAGTTATACATATATATTGGATATTCGCATCAGTCCGCGGCAGTTACCAGTAAAAAACAGGAAACCGAATATCTCCGAAGTTTGTGATTGGAATCTTGACTTATCCCGGTCATAAACGCGAGGTATCGTAAATACCGGACTAAAACTGCATAGAAATGATAGATCTGAGAAAAAAATAGCGTTGAAGTCACGTCCATATCATAAACTCTATCCACGTCGCGGTGCTTAACGCAGCCACGACGGTGTGCTCTCCTAAACGAGAGAAGACGAATCAATTGAAATTCATTAAAGTTCAACCTCAAACCGTGATCTCGCGTGTCCGTGGACGAATAGGACGCAACCAGAGTGCCCGTTTATCGCTATACCAATCGGCTATTAGCCGGCCGAGAATTCTTAATTCCGAACAATGGGCGTATCAGCGGCGGTTTTTCTTTCGTGGATCGCACAATAGTGACGCTGCTCAATGGTTGAGTCACCGTGTATAAACTACCTCCCACGATAAACGCGTGCAACGGTGACAACAACGCCACGAACAGAAGAAAAGAGAAACGAGAAGACGAAACGGAGGCAACGTTTCACGCGGCCAGTACTTTACGCCAATTTGCGGCCTAGACATTCTGAAAAGGATGTTCCTGATAATATGGAAAACGTTGAACTCCGTGGATAAGGTCAAGCGAGTTCGTCGTTCCTCGTGTGTCTGCTTACAATGGCTAATAGGCTGCACGTAGACACACGGGCCTATGTATACGAACAGCGAAGAAGAAAAGCACCGTGCAAACGTCTGTCTGGCTGCTTTGCACCGCTCGCACCAAGGAAAACTTTACTAACGAAAGTACAGTAATTGCCTGGTAACTGGATCACGCTGGATGGCCAAAACGAATCACGGTTCTCTAATGCTCGTTTAAACTGCTTCGATAAGCAAACTTTCGAAAATGCCGGCTCTCGTTGCCGATTTTATGCCGAACAAATTCAATCGTACGTTCTTTCGTAATTCCTTGATACAGAGAGTAGTTCCTGGCAGTTATTCGTCATAATTATTTGCGAAGCTTCGCAGCACGTAGCAAAGAGGATCTAGCAACGAGGAAAAGTCGGATAAACACGGTCACAAGGGTATGAGAAGAAGTAGGAAGTAGGAAGTAAGCAACTCTTCGGTAGAGAAGACTGCGAGATGGTAAATAAATCGAACGTCTGAATAGTCGTAGGACTCTCCTCGTTTTCGTTTTTCCGTCTTTTCACGAAAGAATTGGAGCCAAAGTTCTAAAGGTATAAAAGTAGCGCCAGTGTCGAGATGCCGATCCGAGAAAATACGAGGGCGAAGAATTTTGTGTGTCGATAAAAGAAAATATCGCGCCATTCGATATAAGAAAAAAGTAGAAGAAAGGGACGAATTTCTTGACGAAACTTAGTTACTCTAGTAGTAGAGAACTCATCGAAAAGGCAGGAAATTAGGGAAAAAGAAAGAAGAAGAAAAAAAAGAAGATAATCGTCACAGCGATAGCAGGATCGGTCGGTAGCTACATTACAGTCGATTAGTATATCAGTAGGTAGATCGTGAAGATTAAGAGTACGTTGATTAACGAGATCGGTAATTAATTGCTCTTCTATCTCACGGATTCTACCGGAAAAGAGAAACGCGGCGCGAATCCTTGTACTTCTATCGGGAAGCAGCGTTAATTACCGTGGTAAAATTACTGATATCATCTTGGTAATCCGGTTAAGACACCGTCGACTACTGCGCAGCAAATTATTTCCACCGGAAGCTCGTGCGTTTCGCGGTTGTCGTTCGTGTGTTTCTGATCATCTTTATTCTAGTAACCACTCCAAGCTATGACTCTTACGACTTGTTAACAAATGTACTCGTTTAATCTCCTATTCCTTACATTCGCGCGACACCCATGTTTGAAATATATAAAAGATTAGCATTTACTTCGATAAACACTGATAAACGGTAAAATAAATTCGCTTCGTAACGTACCACGCTAGTTACTGTAGTTGTAAACGTTACAATATAACCAGTATTATAAATGGAACGATTACAGCTAGCAAAAGGTCGTAATTAACAGCGAAGATTTATCGTATTAAAACAGTAAAAAAGATGAGAGAATTTAAGACGGACAACAACCTTATCTCTCTCAACAGCAAAGGTAAAGGACTAGCGGATAAGATAAGGACGTATCGCGAAGGATAAACAGTGGCTCATGACAATGGTAGCCGTGCACCCCGAAGCTTCCGGTTTCGCCCATGAAAATAAAGCATCCCGTGCGCTCCTGCGCGACGTTAAGATAACGGCACATTCGTGAACGAGCTCTTATCGTCTGGCTGAAATCAGGAACGAAACAGAGGGAAGAAAAAGTCGATGCGACGCGGCGTGGTGGCTCGAACCGGAGGAAAATCGACCAGGCCACCTTGTATTCAAGCGTTCATCATTCTCGATGATCGTAACGTCGATTAATTAAGGATAGAATCCCGTGACCGGAAGTGAATGAGAACCACTCGAAGGGATCTATGTACGTAGGCGTAGTCCCGTGTTTCCAGTTTGTACGACGACTCCTCCGTAATGCTGTCGTCGATAAGAAAAATCTCCCGGAATATCACTATGGTATGGAATACTACCTGGTAGTACTACGATAACACGGGATATGTCGTTTCTATCCGAGGGTGACGAAATCGATCGAGAAATCGGGTTTCATTTGAAAGCGGACGCGAGACAACGAAATGGAATTTTGAGGTTAAGCCCAAGCGTAGGTACGAGAATTCTGCAGACTCGAAATTTAATATTTGACGTCAATCGAAGGATAGATAGTTAAGGTTACCCGATGCAGAAGCAAGTTCGGTTTGATCTGAGCGGAAAGCGCGGTGGTGGGAAGCGCGAAACAAGGGAAATACGTAGTTTCGATTACGTGTGCTCTAAGTTTCGCAGAGCATGCGCCATTAACTTCGACAATCAGCCGAAAACATATAAGAGGAAGGATCGATGGACTATCGCGCAAGAAAAATTCGCTGAACGCGCAACATTCTACGAAATATTTTTCGTGGTTAGTCGACAGCAGGAGGAAGACATCAGGTCACGATGAAAATTGCGCTCGATAAAACACGCTTCCCATTATTTTTGTCTTTCTTTAAACAACTGTCAAAAGAATTTTTATTGCGACACAATGCGCTACTCGAAGAGAAATTTATCTGCCTTGTGTACCGGTTGAATGCTCGCAGACGGTGCATTTCGGTTCATTTATAGGCACAGAATAGGACTTACAGCGTGACAAGCGAGACCCCACTACCCCTATTTAATTCCATATTACCCTTCCTGAAAGGAAAAAAAATGAAAAAAAAAAGAGGATCCGAGATCCGGTTCGAGGTCGATTCCCTCGACTTACGCGTTCAAGGTTGGAGCGTGTGACATGACCATTAAAACACAATAGATCATTTCGAGTCGGCCGAGCTGCTATATAATTAATTTAATAGAAACGCACGCGAGAATCCACAATTGTCTTCCTTCGTATGCTCGCGCAACGGCTTCCCCGAAATTCGAAACTTGCATATAACGTTTCCCTCTCCAACTTATCGATACCTCAATTTTCGATACATATGTATGTATGCAGCTATATAATAAAATGTCGATCGCTTCCAGCGCCTCCGCTCGTTTCATTTTGCTCGTATAATTGCACATAATTATGCGACATTACGCGTTCCCGATCGGTGAAACGGATCGAATTCTTCCTCCGTTCTCTGTTATACGATCGACTGATATCAAAGCGCAACGAAGTACGTAGTATCCTTATTGCAACGTAACACCGGTGTCTCTATAGCCTATGCTTTAATCGTAAACTGAACAACGTTTCATCTATGGAAATACAGTTGTTAGCATTCTTGCTAATTGCTTAAATCTTTTTGCGGTAAATGTAACGCGTACGTAATATAGGGCGCATCATAGGAATTTCAGCGTAATAATGTTTGCGCGGGAAATTCAAACGAATCACAGAACGTACGTATATACCGGGCAACGATGACGGTATGCGGCAATTGGGAGCGCGAGAGCAATCTGCAGGTCAACTTGCTAGGAAATTCATTTAATAGGGAGGAACGAGACAAGGTGCCGCTACGATTGGTCGAGGACGATTGCATTGGTGTTTCTTTGTCCGTCGTGCGCGCAGGCAGTCGACCCTAGATGGGTTTAAATAGAGAGAACCGAGCAATTTTTTATACACCGACATCCAACGAAGCTGCCGCATTGCCTCTTCTTTTTCTTTCGTCCACGAACCTGAGACGAATCAGCAACACTAGCGTGGTGAACCGTTGATGTATCAGAATTTGCTTGGACATGAATTGCGTAACGGAGAGATAGTAAACCGGACAACCGAACCGAAATATCGTTGGTACATCGTGACCTTGCCGCTGTTAAGATTAATCTGCCGTAATGAGTTATCGTGTACCGATTATGTAATTTCGTCGCCAGCCACATCGATAGGCGTTACGTTCCCTTTTTTTTATTCCCTGTGTTCTCGCGTCGGTAGGAAGACGAGGAATGCCAGTTGCATTGGTATACGCCTCTTCTTGCCAGGGTTGTCGAGCACAGATGCACGCAAAAAGGAGAAGGTGACGAGAAAAAACGACGCGGCGCGCGAGAGAGCGTCGCGAATTCGCAAACACGTTTTCAAGAAGAGCCGCCGTGGCGAGCCTGCCGAGAGCGATCGATAAATTTAATTATGTGCGCCGACTGTTCTTTCACTAACTGCTGGAATTCTCTACGAACAATTCTCAGACTAGTTACGATGTTTCGAGGAGAAACGATAGCAGTGGTCGCATCATTAACGTCACGAATAATGATAAGATAACTAAAGGTGGCTGAAGTAAACACACCTGGAAAGATCTGGCTCGCGATCACCGACCCGTTTATAGTTACGTCATTTCCAAATCTCTGTCTGCAAGCTCATAATTTTATACAGTGAAATGAGGTTCAAAGGGGGGAGAATAAAAACGAATGTAATTAACTGCAATGGAAGTTACAGTTATGATACGTTATTCCCCTTTTTGACCGAGTGAACGATCTGTCGCGACACGTTCGATTCAATCACGTTTTAATCATTCATTTTTCATAAATACTTACACGTGCCACGTTGCCCACGTTTGATTTATTCTACGATATTACTATAAGAGATATGCTATAAGAGCAAATTGGTAGTTCATATTCGTAACACTGCTTGTATAATATGGTTTCGTTCATCTTCTGATTGTTTTTAAGTTTTTTTAGGAGAAGCGTGTTTTATGTTGCTTCGCAATAACAGTGATAACAGATGTTTTAAAGTTATATAATATCTATGTAATAGATTCATATAATAATCTTTTTTCTTACATGTGGCTTTTATATATATATCTGAAATCTAGTAAGACCAATAGGTGTCCTTGTACGTACATGCGTTACAACACGTTACTCGCTGGTACAATACTATTATAATATATTATTGTAATATTTGTATTAGATCATTATTCTTTTATCGTCGAGTTAAACTTTATCATCTTGTTTTGTAATTTTCTATTATGGAAAGTGAAAGAGTTGAGGGGACGATGTTCGTCTGTCCCTTGCCTTTAGGCAATCCATTATCTTAAGAAGAATACAATTATTTTCCTTCTTTGGAAAGCAGAAAACAAAATACACGAGCAAAGATCGTAGGTAGAAATGAAATTTCCTGTATCGAAAAAAATTATTCCAATGTCCAGTCTCCGATTTCATTTACACCTAACATATCGGCATATAGTTAAACCGTTAAGCGTTCGAGTGAAAGTTTGTTGGTAGTACCGAAAAATCAGAATTTAAAATAAATTGAGGACGGTCCCAAATGTACCGAATAGATTACGATGAACATTTTCGTTTCAATAGATCTGTGATACGCGACCTACGTAGAAAACATCTAGCAGAATGTCAGGAAGTAGGAAGCCCTTCCTGTCGCGTAACGATTATCTAAGGCATCCTATGTGTCATCCAACGAACCAACAGCAGCATTTTATGTAACACGATTCGTGTAATCGCGATCCTCTTTCGCCGGCGTAACTAACACACAGGGAGGCCTCAAAGATGGCCTCTTCTGTCGTTCGCTTATTAAATTTTATTATGCGTTATTTAAAAACTAGGACCACATTTTCCACGTTTCTTTCGATCGTTAGTTTGAGAATAGAACAAAGAACAGTTATTTGTACTTACGATAACGACGAATCTCGTAATATTGCAGTGATCTGCTTCGAAAGCCCTCCTGTATCCACGACAAATCCACCACCTGATCCCAAACTTTCGAGATTGGAATACACGTTTCACTAACTGAATCAATTTCACACTTGAATATTTTAATAAAAAATAAACAGACGCAGGGTGTATAATCCAAGAATAACGAAGACACTGTGTCAAAGGAGAGTTCGTAAACAATACGCGAAACACCCGGGTCACCAGAAATTCGATCGGTCGCGATCAGTTGTCGTAAACACTGGCTGCCATGCTCCCTCGGCACCTGTCAATATCAGCGTACATTACTGCCATCTTGCAGCGTCTACATTCATTGTGAATACTAGCGCTATCTACCAGCATTCATATACAATATTTGGTTCAAAACGGTAGTATCTACTGCTGTTTTCGTTTACAGGCGTAATTTCGAGATTCAAGACGATAATAAACAATGTTCAATAATTGAATCAGTTTTTACCTTAAAATATACGTATATAGTTTATTATTGACATCTGAAGCATGTATGTTAGTATCGATACAAAAAGGATTGTCGCATGTTTGATAATAAATAAAAAGGTACGATGAGAAGAATAATTATAGTATGAACATCACATGTCAAAAAGAGAGAGATATACATATAATGTAGCTAAATACTTTCTTACAATTAGAATAAGAATACGTTTTGGAACTATTCGTGTTACGGTAGCAGTAGCGATAAACAGAATGATGCAAAGATGATACGATAATCAATAATAATACTACAATAAATAAGACATGAGTTTACCGGCGAGAAATATGCGAAGATGCGAAAGGGTTACACAAACGCACGATCGATCTAGCACGAAATTCGTAATATCGTATCACGCAAGAATGCCACATTATATCGTTTTCAATCCAAGAACAGAAAGAATGCGAAATAAATATAGATACTTGGTAATCAACGTGGTCGTTAGCGTTCATGTATGATCGATAAAAATGCCAAGCACGTACCGCGAATAGTGGCTGTTGGCTATAAACTGCAGTCTTGGTCCAATCGATCGGATGATTAGCGATCGAAAATCGAGAATGACGAATACGAGAATTCATTTGAATGGATTTACTAGTCTCGATATGATCGATTACGGAATTGATAATAAGAATCTTGTCCATTATCATAAGTCGAGTTAGGTATACGATTAACGGGATACTCGTTTCTCGAAATATTTTTCCTCCAGAAAGCGGACACCTCGTATCAAAATTCCGTAAATATTCAAGAAATTTGTCGAATTTGACTTCAAGACGAAAAAATTGTAAAAATATACGATCGAAGTGCAAAAATCGATACTTTCTTTCGATTAAATCGTTCGATCGTTATAACAGTACCTTACGGGAAGATCGTGCTCCTACTTGAAAGAATATGATTCGATCATTTCTCATAATAATTTACGAGTCGTCTTGAAATCGACAGTTTTTGAAAAAATACTTTTTTAAAAACACATTTTCATGAAGATAGAATTTGATCAGGTTAATACAAATAATTCTTAGGTTCTTCAGTCGGTTGCCCGCACACTCCATGGTATTTCTTTGTAACTATGCTTCGACTGCGGCAGTTTTCAATTTCCAAAAAACATTCATTGCTGTAGGTCATGCCGTCGGTGCCGCAAACAGGATCGTAGTAAGGTGGACAGATTTTTTGGCAGCCACGGAACAAGAAACCTTGCACGCACCTCTTCATGGGCACCACGTACACGTGTTTCCTGAAGAAGGTTGTATATGAAAAAAAATAGATCGTCGTCGGTTTCAAGACAATTTCATAGCTATCCAAAATCGAGCTATTCAAGCGATTGTCGAATTTCAAAGACGAGGTATAATTTCAAATACAATTACTAAACACTTACCCGCAATTGTCCCTCTTCATTTCGCATTCGTTACGATAAAGCTTGTTGTCGGAACCACAAACAAACTGCCGCTCTCCACTACAGATCTGGTTGCAGAGCGCAGTAGTGCGACAATGCTGTGCTGGAACTTGAACTACCCTCTGACCGCATGTCTCACGCTGCAGATGGCAAAGGGATCTGAACGCATATGAATACACGTATGACGCATTTGTATACATAGATTTCTCTGAGGAATTAGGGACGTCGAGTGCCGCGAGAATTCTAAGAAATAATTGCTTGATCTAACTGGTAACTGTTGTTAAAAATGTTTATCAGTGGCGTAAACAAAAAGCTTAATAACGATGGCTGAAAAGGAAAAAAAAAGATCTATCGAAAGAATGAATTTTTCAATGCGAATGACCATGGTTAAGACGAATGTCCATTCTTCGTAACTAGCGGCGATTCGTGATTCACACGTCCCTAAAACTCTCAGCCCCGAACGTCCGGGAATCCAAATAACGTTCTTAATCACCGGTAAACGTTGCCGTCGCTTCCACAAACTGGTTCCTCAGGTACCTCGCTGCAATCTTCGGGGCACTGTTCGGTCTCTTTCAAGGTCGTGCACTCTCCGACGTGAGCCAATTGAATACCCTTTCTAAAAAGCAACGGTAACGTCAGGAATCGAACAACTGATCGAGTCATTACTAATGACTGATGTAACTAATGCGCGTAATGCGAAACTTTAGCAGTAACTGCTTCTCGTTATGTTAATTACACGTCGTTTATCCATTCAATTCTCTTCGAATACGCATTCGAATAGTATATCTCTGGAATGCCAACTTACAAGCAAACCGCCACGTTCAAGTGGCATTGATTCGGATATGTGTTGGCGTCGCTTCCGCAAACTGGATCCACCTCGTTCCCGCATCTTTGCTGCTGTTTCATGCACTTGGTCAAACGAGCTCGACACTTCTCAAAGTCTACCACTGTCACTTTTCTTCTTGCTTGTCTACGAAATAAAACAACAATCATCAAAATTAAACGGCGAAATTATAAATGATCAATGAGAATATTTGGAATTCACGTAAGAGAAACTAACCCGCAATTAAGCATTTGCATTTCACATTCGTTCTTGTATATGCTTCCATCTGATCCGCAGGTCGGAACTTCCGGCTCGCTTTTGCAATCCAAAGGACAGGCGTTCGATTGGCCACCGGACGTCCGTTCCAGCGACACGCAGTACGACATCGGCACTTCGAACACGTGTTTGCTAAACGATTGATATGGTGGTGAGTCTGGTGACGTATAAAAAGCGAACAAGTTCGCTAGTCATTCACAGCGTGGCGAGAAGTCGCGCGCGCCTGCCTCCGATCGAGGACTTTTTCAAGGATGTGCTCCTTACCCGCAGTTCTTTGCTCGCATTTTACAGGTATTCGAGTAGAGGATTCCATCGCTACCACAGGCTGGCTTGGCACCGCGCCAACACGATTCACGACAATGTCTCGTGGTTTGACAGTGCTTCTTGTTCGTACGTACTACGCCTTGCCTATGGTCGGGTAACAATGTAACCACTCAATCGAACAAAATCATGGAATGTTCGTATTCTATTCAGCAATAACCAGAACAAAGTCGAGCGTCGTTCCGACACCTATACAAAAGCACGTACCCACAGGTGAGCAGCTTCATTTGGCATGTAGACTTGTAGACATTGCCATCGCTTCCACAGATCGGACCGTCGAGTGGTGCAAAGTCACAGGAGACCGGGCAGTTCTCCCTGTGTGCGGAGATGTTGTTGCAGGGGCCCAAGTGGGACAGCTCGATGCCGACTCGACAGATTTCGACTCTGAGCATGCACTTGTTGAGATACGTGCGGCCGTCGGTGCCACATACCGGATCCTGATCGCCGGGGCAACGATGCTCGCACTTGCTACCGGACGATCTTAGACAAGCGATCTTCTCCGTGGCCACGGTCACGCCTATGCAATTTGTAAAGTACCGATAATTACCGGTCCCCAGCCGCGCAACCGATCGGTTGCATCGGATGCGCGAAATGTACCGCGTTTACTCTTAACAGATTATCGTTAATGGCATCCGGGGAGTAGGATTTAAGGTCGTTCAGCACGCGAAACGAGGGAACGAACCAAGTGTCTCGATGCTGGTCGACGATGCATCCCTTCGACGGACGTTGTAAACCAACTGGATAATCGCTGACGATGCCTCACCGCACGTACGCATCTTCTAATCATAATTATTACGCAGTTAAAAGGGGCCCCTTACCTTTTCCACACATCTTCTTCCGCATTTCACACTGGGACGCGTAGATCACTCCGTCGCTACCGCAGACTGGTTCACCGCTTGGCGGACATATTCGGGGACAGGCGCCGGTCACGAAATCTGCGCAGAAATTAGTACAAGAGACTGTGAAAGACCTCGTTAGCATTTGATCAATCTCTCGGGAAAAGAAAGTAACAAGCGCAGCTACTCCTTTCGCGACCAAGTACAACACGGTATCGTAAAACGAAATGCCATTTACTGTTACTTGGGTTTATAGCGAGCCATCAAGACGTATAAGGTCTTCTTTATTAAACCAGCGGTAAGCGTTAGCCATAATGGCATAATTACAATGGAAAGGTGAACGCGCAAGCCCAAGAAAGAAAGTGACTGGCAGAAGATAAATACCTGCGAAGAATCAAAGGAAACGTTGGTAATTGGAGCCTAGATCGTTTCTGCACCGACGATGCATCGCATCAAAAAACCGCGTTCTGCGGATCTGCGCGTGGATCGTGTTCATCCCGGAGCGTGAAAGGTCGAGTTAAAAATAATCGAGCAAACCGGAAAGGAAGAAGCGAATAGACCGCGCTCGTCTCTCGATCCTTCTGGATCGTCCTCTAATCTTTTTTTGTGGCAACCACGTGTAATGGTAACGTTAAACTCAGAGATTCTGTCGAAACTTTAATTGCTTCCTGCTGACCCTCCGCGCAGATATCTCTATTGCACCGGGTCCGCTGGCTTGGTTTCGGTCCAGTGATCGCCGGGTCAACAGCACACGGGATTTACTGCGGTCGTTCTACACCGGCTCGCATAATATGTAACAAATTATAAAATCGAGGTGTACAGTTAAAGATAACCGACAGGAGGAGAAGACGCGAGGAGCAGTTACATCGATGCCGATAAAGCGGACAGCTAAACGTAACCAGAGAATAATTTAAACGCAGCTCGGTCACGTGACTAATCGGCAGACGCACGGAATAACTTTTTGAGATATAAAGTTCGCCTGGTTGCTTCTCTCTAGCCCGAGATAATATATGCAATGTGCACGGAAAACGCTGCCACGTACGAGAGTGCAAAAATACATACGATCCTAAGAGATCTCTGCAAGACCGGTACGTTCTAGTCGTTACCGGAATGTCAAGTGAACAATACGAGCTTAATGGACGATTCGTTCTCTGTTCTCGCAACTCGATAATTTATCTACGATCGCGGTCACGCATCGCGCGCGCATACGCTTCGTACCGCTGTGCGCCACGCCAGAGAAAGAACGACGGACTGGATCCGTTCGAGCTCGTAAAGATTTTTTTGGAGGGATCGCAATGGCTAGGACGGCTCCTTTCGCGTAACGATCGAGTTAGACTCTCCTCGGGATACAATTTGCTGGAATCGCGCGCGATCAGGGCGAACGGCCCGATATCCCGTTCGCCTGCCACGGTAATTCGTAGCTTGCTGAATCCGAGAATCTGCGCTCGAATTCACAAAGTGAACGAGATAGTGCCGATATGCATTGTAATATAGGGGACCGTGGTTCTTCCTGTTCTCGGCCACCGTATCTCACAAAGACGCCGCGAACATCGCCGATATTATACCCTTTTTCCGTGTAATAATCGAGTTACACTCCTTCCTGCTTCGCGGGGAGCCAAAGCACGTTAATAACCGAATACGGCCAGAGATAAGCATGATGCGAGTTTTATGAGCGTATGCTCTCCATAATTACGACGATTACGATTTATCGATCGAACGATATCGGTTAATATAGCTCGGTTGCGATACGCGTACCTACGCGCCGCGAAGATGTCTAAATTGAATTTCCGTTAAGATAAAGAGAGAGAGAGAGAGAGAGAGAGAGAGAGAGAGAGAGAGAGAGAGAGAAAGGTGTGCACGATCTCTCCTGAAGTATAGAACATTTTAGAGCCCCTTGAACCATACGAGATACGGGTTGGCAACGTGGATCGCTAAAGATTTCAAAGGAGAAGCCAGACTGCCGGATGCCATAGATTTTATGGGTCCGAATCGCGTCGCATAAAATTGTCGGCATTGATTAACGGAGCCGCGCGCGAGAAAGAGAAAAGCCCATGTCGGAGGAACGGAGGCAAGAAAACGTAGATTACGAGAAAAACTATTATAATCCTCGTGCGTACGATAACAAGCAGAAGAGGGCACAAAAGCTCGTCAAGTGGAAGAACGGGAAGAACGTGAGCGTGAAGACGAAGAAAGAAAACGACCGAAGTAGTCGAAAGAGAGCAGACGAAAGAGCAAAGGAGAAGAAGAGAATGAGATTCTTCCTTGAAGCGGACGTCGGTTGGTCAAATGGACGTGTGATTAGCGGCGTTGATGGGCGGCTGAAGGAGGTGTCCGTCACTCCCACGAACGCGATTAAGTGAATCAATTATGCCAATAGAGGAGCGACCAGTCTGGTCAGGGGGCGATTGGTGAACAATGCAGATCGAATTATATCCCTGTGGAAGATGTACGGGTCGCACGAGCTAGCGCGTGCATGCATGCGGAGTATGGTGTACAGTGGATGCCCGCCACTTGCTCCAACGAGAGGGAATGAGAGCAACGGAAAGAGACGAAGGAAAGGAGAAAGGATCGAGGGGAAAAGAGAGACTGT
Source organism: Bombus huntii (assembly GCF_024542735.1). Taxonomy (NCBI): domain Eukaryota; kingdom Metazoa; phylum Arthropoda; class Insecta; order Hymenoptera; family Apidae; genus Bombus; species Bombus huntii. Next base: position 2,758,643 of record NC_066244.1, read on the forward strand.
GAGGGGGAAAGGAAGGAAAGAGTGTGACAGGGAAAGAGCGGGAGGGGAGGGGGAGGGAGAAATATGCGGGTCGGTGAACCACGGCAAGGATGCATGCCGACCGGGTGGATGCTGCTCCTTGGATTTTTGTCCACGAAACGAGAAGCCGGGAGAGGAACACGGCCAGCTCGCATCCCGCTCTCGAAGATCGATAACAGAGAAATAAGGATCTGTTTAACGAACCGGAACGATTTGATACGAATAAGCTGTGGCTCATAAATAAAACGAACAATGTACGGGACTGCGGCTTTTGTTCTTGTTTCCTAGTCGCTACTCCTGGAGACACGGCCAGAAAAACGGTAGGTTAGATGAACTGGATGGACGTTGCGGTTGGAAGCGCACTCGGACGACTGTGTTGCATGACAGACCTTTCGATTCTAGCTTAGATAATTAAACGGGCCATGATTCGTTTACAAATGTGAACGCCTCTCGCGAAGCTCACGTCGCAGATGTCAATTAAGTCCGAGGTAGGTTACTACGCGTAAATCAAACCGTATGGAAACTCATCTTCCGCTTGGGAACAAGATATATTCGAAGGAGCGCGAGGAAGAATGTACGTACGACGATGCCGCGACCGCGACGGAGCGAAAACGAGGAACGAACGTTCCACAAAATCTACGCGAACCAATCAACTCGCGTTCGATCTAATTAATGTTACAACGGCCACCATGTTATTATAGCCATATACAGCCTGTTGATAAATAGTCGGCGAATACTGGGAACGATGTTTCTACGAATTTTAGCAAACGACACATTCAAGCGCCTGACAAATTGTGGTGGGTGCTCGTGACCGATTAATTCTCTAAGTTGAGCGTGCGCGATTTTTCGCTTTTCTCCCTTAAACTCGAATAACTGATGGTCCTTCTATGCAGAACTATACAGAATCCTTTCAATCTATCGTCGAATCATTTTCAAACCTATACCTGTTAAGCGGCAATGATCGATAAGACTATTAAATTCCAATAAATCGGTATCTTACGATCGTTTCGGTATATACGAAGTAGCACCCGGTAACGATGGGACAGGCATAAATAGTAATCCATTAATTCTAACAGGGATCTTGCCCGTGAGATCTGTATGCGTATGATCGCGTGCGCAGGACAGTATCTCGGCTAGGACGAAAGAAACGACCGTGTAAATCATTCTCAGTCGATAGCGTCACAATCACGGTAAGGTCGTTCGTGTTCCGTGATTCCAGGCTCAGCTCACAGCTCGTTTCTCGTGCAACCTCCTCTCGAACGTATACCTTCGGTCGATCTTCTCGACGTAACCGGCCCTCTTTATCACCGTGAAACGATCTCGTCTGCCTCTTAGAATTGTCTCGTAACACATCCGCGCTGCATTGCATTAACCAGCTTCTATTTCTGTTATGGAGCACACGAGTCGACATGATTAAACCGCGGCCCGTCGCTTGCGTCGATTGTTCCGAAATCGAGATCGGAAATGGTGAAATTATTAGGACGTTAGACGTTGCATCAAGAACGAGGATATTGTCAGAACTATCACGGCAAAGGTTTGCGAAGTATCGCGACAACCGGTATCATTGTTCCATACTTTATCTTTGATCGACCGTGTTTCCGTGTCGAAAAAATCTGACGTTAACGACGGTCTGTATCGTCGCGTACTTCCGTATTGCAGTGAAACAATCTTGTTTCCAGCCTAGCAACGCCATTGTTCCGATAACGTTGTAAAGAAGCAGTTCGAACGCGATTCGCGGGAAAAGACGAAGTCGCGTTGTCGCAATCGGATGATTTATCGCCTGTTTAGCGACTGTTCGAAGATACCGATAAAGACGAATCAAGCTTCGCTTCACGGTATAATTCCTCGATAAATCGAACAGGTATTTCGCATTAAAATTATGAAATAATTTCATCCACCAGTTTGGTTTTAGATACTCGGAATTACAGACATGCACAGTATCACGCCAAATATTTCAAGCAGAGAAACGGCTAATTATGAGTTAGTTGACAGCTGCTAATCAAAACAGGTTTCGCGTGTGGTTGGTGGCTCGACGCATCACGGCTACGTCTGTTACGGGGAAGACGGTGGCTACGATCCTCGTGGCTAGATTTTTGCCGAAACAATGCTCATAAATGCTAATCAGGGAGTACCGGTTTAGGCGATATAGCTTCTGCTATAACTGTATTTACGAAGCACTTGTATTTCGAAAGAGACCGCAAACGATTAATTAAAACGTAGGATATTTTCAAACGCTAGGGTAGAGGTGTATTTTGCGGTCTGGAATTGAATCTTGAACCGTGTTGTTCAGATCCTCGTTTATTACCTTCGCCGTTAGAAATCGTAGGACTTTTTCAATTTAAACGATCGGCAAACCATGTTGGAAATAGTAATAGTAATAAAGTAGCCGTACCAATCACAATAAAGTAAAGCGTTTCATTCATCGATCGTCTGGAGTGACGTAAAAAGTGACAGAGCAAAAAATCAAACGATACGGTGTTATCAAAATACGTTAATGCGGGGCATCCCGATGAAGAGAATGCAGGAAGCGCGTGGCCCTAGCAACCGGCAAAAACGGTAGTATGTGTGTCGCTGTTCATGAAGGAACACGACAAACGAGTTGCGTTCCATAAATCGTCGTGTTCGGTTTAAGTGGCGAGTGGTAAGTGGAGTACTGGGGCGAAAAACTACCTCCCAGATCGGCTCGATCTCCCACGAGCGTGCACGTGAACGCGTGTGCACTCGCGACCGTTCGCTCACGCCGATCCGTTACATCGGAGGAACCTTCGATCGATCGTACATGTTGCTGTGTATATACGGTCCAACCTACTCCGCGAACATGTCCACTTTTTTTTTCACGATCGCCCGCGCGCTTTTTCGTCGCGCTCCGCTCTTCTCGCACGGCGTGAAAATTCCAAAGTGTACGCATACTTCTCTGTTCGATACGGAACGGAAAATTGCGATGGTGCCTGCCACGATTCGATCAGCGATCGGCTGAAATTTCAATCGTCTGTTCCGTCGCGTGCTGCGATTTCCTACCTTTCTCTTCCGCGCATTGCGTGCTGGATCGAACATCATTTTCGTGTTCGGTTTTATCTTTTCAGAAATTGCACCTCGATGCTCGTGTCGTCGAGTACCATTACAGACTACCGGTATGACTTGTACGCGTTATCGGCCGTCACAATAAAATAAAAACGATGATATAAATGGATACTCGTCGGATTCCAATACCCTCGTCTGACATGTGTTGCCAGCTAAACTCGAGTTCGTATTAACACCTCGGTTACCGTGGAATTGCTGCTCGCTGCCACGAATCCTTTAAATGTTAGTCGATGCTCTGAACCGTGAATGAATAACATTCGAGTGGACCGTCACCGCACCGTGACTAAACCGCTAATGCGAATGATACTTTTGCATAGGCATAAATGAACATATACACGTGGAGCACGATGATTATTCGTCAAATTCCAACTATCAAGAAACAGTAAGGAACAAGATCATGCCGCGAGCCAATTGTACTTTTTCGACTCTGTCTTCATCAGCCGGAGATACACACTTATATACACGAGTCTACGTTTTTCACGTAGATTTGGATAACGGGAATAGGAAGACGCGCGATTCGTGCATAACGTTATCCTGCTGAGAATAAAGAATTCCAGGCCGGTTCTTTTACGGGTTCGTCAAAGTTGTCGCTATAAAATCTCCACGGAATGGGAATTCCGTGGCGTACGTGGCGAATGCATTACCGACAATTCGTACGATCGATTTCGCGCCACGGGGAACATGAGTTACGACGTCTAAAAGTGTGCATCATTTTAGCTGAATATCCGCGTGCAGGTAGTAAAAGCCTTTGAAATCCCATAAGGATGTTTCATCTGGTGGTCGCAAGCATAAACCTTCGTATGTAATTTGAGATTTTCTTGGGCCTGGTGGTTGGCAGAGTTTTCATTGAATAGCGGGTGCCAGAGGGGAACGGGACCGCGTGAGAAGTGTACGGTAAGCGTACTTGCGCGTTCGCGTTTAAGGATATTGCATATTAAAAGTAATTAGAGTAAAACGAGGTAAGAAGGACGGAATATCGAATGATTAAGAAGAAACGCATCACTGCATCTCAGAGAAAGGGTAATTATCGACGAAGGTAGACTTTCCTCTCAGCTACGACGCACGAGCCAATCATTCGACTTTTTGGAGTTCGAAAAATCTTCCCTTCCGGATATTATGAATTAACTACGTGGGTTTCGTTAAAAGTATCGACAGAATGATCAATGATATTGTAGTATATTCAGGGAGCACGGTTTTAGATAAGAAAATTTCACTTTTACGCGCCCTCTTAGGCCTAATAGCTCTACCGCGGATAGGATCGATAAAAATCTGAGAAATATGGTCACTGCCTTATTCGCCTTTTTTTGGAGGATAGAAAATTTTCAAACACTAAGGCCATTATCTGGCAGTTTCAATATCGATTTACTAATCTTGTATCTTGCATCTGTTTGTAATCTAACCGATAGAATGTAAACACGTCTAGGAGAATCAGCCTATCAGCCAGGAGTTTCATTGCGGTATAAACGTTTTACGTTTAACGAGAACGACCTCGACCCTTAATTAGCAGTATACTATTGATAGCTCGGAGAGGTTGAATCAGTGTTCGTTGAACGAGCTAACAACTGTTTTACCGCGTAAGATGCACATCGAAAGCGACCCCGATTCCATTTACTCTTGAATCATAGCTAAATCGAAAATCGTGCTACAAATCTAAACTGCTATTCATTTTCTCTTTTACTAGAAGAGTAGAATGTGATTTAATGCAACCGGTTGAATATGGCTTAACTGGGACCTAAATTGGTTGAATGAGAAAAATTAATCGACCGACAGGAATAATCGTCACGGATGTTGATGCTCCATTGATACTTACAAGTGAAGCGAAAGCTTTTAACCTACCATGCGCCCATTAATTTACACCGATCCCCGTGTGGTTCATCCACAGGAAGGAATCATGAAAGTGACCTCGACCTTACCTCCATACCTACTTAAGTCTAGGCCAGGGTTTCACAACCCTCGATCGTGAAAATGACTACGGACGATCTGAGCACTATTATTGGCAGAATAACCGAGTGAACGCGATCGATAATCGGCCGGAATCAGGATTGTCTCTGTTTTCCATTCCTCTCTCGTGGCTTTCTCATTTGCGTGATTTCTTGCCGCGTAAATGAGGAAACATGTCATAGCTCCGCTGCTTTTTTGCTAATAAATCCGGAGAAATCATTAGATACGTGGAAACCAGAAAAGTAGAGCGTGAAACCGACAGCTATAGATAGACATGTTCCAATAGTATTGAAAATAAATAGATAAGCTTTAACGAGTTCTTGTTTCTCTTTGCCTTCTCGTTATGGTTAATGTGCGGTTACGGTATTGCCAAATGAAACGCGTTAATACGATCCCTGTAACAGATTCCTTGGAGGACATTGGCAGCCTGAAAAACTATCCTGTCTCGCTGCAGCCGTATCGAAATATTAAATCCTGCGTTTTACGGCTAGATGATGAAAATATGTGGAAGAATAAAGGAGAAGTCGGTATGAGGAAGTTAAACGGGGATCTTATTTCTGCGCCTGTCCAATTGCAACTACCATAATCTTCTTTACTATGACGGTATCCTCGTATTTCTCGTTCGTCCAATCGTATTTTTCGTTCGATCCTTCTTCGTTGTATCTTCCTCGACTACAAATCGATTGTTGACGTCGGTGAACAAGCTCGACCGTCCGCCATCGCGCGGAAAGACACTAATAAAAGGTCCGATAGCTCAAGGAATCTTCACGTTTTAACGCGGACATTCGTTCGAAGTCAGCTGACATCGAAAGAACGTGACGAGCATTTCGTTGCCGCATGGGCGTAAATACCGCACATTCAGCGAGTACTTTCCCGCAAGTATACACGAAATCTTTTATGCGCATATCATTACCGGTTACCATTGCTTCGGCTTACAACTTGATACAGCTCTCGTCCACGTTGTTCAGATCAGTTGTAAACTAGCAGAAGATCGTGAAGGAACGCTATGCTAATCCTTAACGCCAACCTTAATCTACCCTCTCTCTCTCTCTCTCTCTCTCTTTTTCTTCTAATGTCAGCCGTAATGATCAGACCAGTTTCCTTAATCGAACCAAGAATTTCAATGCTAAAGTCAAGGAATGCGTTTGACGCTAGACAACAAGCCAATTCCGTCTCGGAATGTTGTAACATGAACAGCCAACTAGACCGTCGAGGATGAAGAATTGGGAATGAACGACACACGAGTTTGAAATTCACGAGTACACGTTCACTGGGTCTTCAGGTCAGCGAAGTAAGTCAAGCATCGGCGGATGAATCGAGCTACGGTAACGGTGTCGTTCCCGAAAGGACAACTGACTGGTTTGGTTTATCGATCGAACGGAGCGCAATACCGCGGAATCAAGGGTCAGATTGCGCTCCAGAGACGTTCAAGGTTGACTCGCAAGCTCTATTCAACTTTGATCGATCGTCGTACGATCCTTAACGACCTCCTACATCCCCGCGAGAATCTAATCACGAGAAGAACAAGCTAGACTCGAGAACAAGAGCAAAACCATCCGAGGGTTCATTCGCCGAACCGACGATTAAAACGATGACTTCCCATTTTTCACCGAATAGCTCGAACCGACAGTAGAATCTGTTCGGCAGATAGTGATCTATCGTAACGATTTCATAAAGATGATTGACGATGCAATAACGCGAAACAGCGGGCAGTGGCGGAATGGCATCGTCCACTCGCGTATCGTTTGCCGTTTTCCGCGATCAATTAACGTTCAAACTGTCAAATCCAAATGAAATCTCAAACTCTGTGACGATAGTAGGTAGACGGTAATTGTCGGTATAAACGATCGCGTTTAATCACGGACGACTAAGTACTATTGTCGTGAAATCACGTATGCATTCTTTGCCATAATGCTAATTCATGTCCAAAGTAGAACGATATTTATGCTTTCGTTTTATCCAATGATCTACTGCACCTCTTTCTTTCATTATTTTTATCTTGGCACGCTATACGCCTGGCACAGACCAACACCTTTCTCTTATTCAATTAATTTACCTGTAACGCGATTAGTAAAAAGTAGAGAACGGATGAAAGCTCTGAATAAATATCGCAGCAGTCATGATGATGATGAAAGATAAGCACGATACACAAAAGTCGAATGAAAAGAATAGCGTGGCCTGCTGGTACCAATCTAATTCAAACGCTAGATGTACTAGATTCCCCGATACGTTCCATTAAACGCGGCACGGGGCCTCATTGTACGAACGAAATAGCGCGTACGTGCTCAATGTAGGTGAAAAAGAAAAACACATGCTCTTGAAAGAGATACGTGGAAGTAGTTGCGCCGTTTAATCTAATTTCTAGTGAAAGGTGCGATCCGCCGCCGCGAAAGTGTTTTAATACACGTTTCACTGTGGCATCGGGGAGAACATCCTGAATGAAAACCGAAAGAAGGAGATTCCTTACTGACTCTCAACCAGCACTAAGACGAAAAATTAACGCTAGACAAACGAGAACGTGACTACGTTTCGTTCGCGGGTTTAATGAATAATTTACGTTTCTTAGGAGCTGCACGGTGTGCAAATACCGTCCACATACGACGAGGAAACTGTTTCGATAGTATCTCCGCTGCGTGCTTCCAACCGATGGTACACAACCTGCGCCCGGACGACTTTCCACTTAGCATAAAATCGTACTTACGCATCTCTCCAGCACCGTTTACTTAGCAGTCTGTTCGACTTTTGAACCACAGTTACAACTATAAGCTATTACGCGACAAGAATTTTTCGTGAATTTAAGTTCCTACCCTTGTATCACGATAATTCGTTCAGAGATATTTTAAGCTCGACGATTTTACGGTGTGTTCTATCGGAATTATTTACGATGTGAAAGAAAGAAGAGAGAAATTGGTCAAAATTGAAGGTGTAGCATAAGATCTCTGTCTAACGACGTGAAATGCAGCCATTGCCCAGTTTTGGTGTCACAGAACCAGGCCGTACAAATATTTTCTAAGCATTTTCGAATAACGGTAAGAGGCTGGCCGATCTTCAAAGAAAGAAATTACTGTTCAAGTCGAAGGACGCGTAACATAAAAACTTGGTGTTTCGTACGAAGTGTAGGCGTGGTCATCACCGACCGTGAGACGATCCATTTCTTTACAGAGTTTGTACACTTTTTCTTTGAGCTCGTTTCTTATCTTTTTTTTCTTTTAATTACAAACGATTTCAATGCGTGCAAAGGTAATTGAGTTTCCTTTGGATACCGCTGAACAGGATGTTTGAATCGGTAATCGTTCGTTATACATATAATTACAGAACAACGTTAATTAGCACGCGCGCAATGTTTTCCGCTTTTCTGACAGTCACGTTCAAACCTAGCATGGTAATTGATCGTAATTATTCAGCACTATTCGTGCGATGAATTAATTATCAACGATTTAAACGATCGAATTAGATCAAGCCGAATATGCAACCGTTACTATTTGACGAATAATGTTTCTCATACCCGACTCATCTTTGCTTATTCATGATCATCAGGTGGTTGTTAATCCTCGTATTAATAAATATGAAATTGACTGGAGAAGCGGCATGCCCTTTTTCCCTTCGGGTAAACGCGAAACCCTTCCAAGCGTGAAAACACGTTTCATAGTCGATAGAACGATGGACCAACAGAATACAAGCCAGTGAACATCACTTCTTTTTTTTACTATCCTTTTCTTTCTGTGTCCAAGTAATTTCATTTGCGAAAACTATATACGAATGAAAATTTAATGTGTAGCTCGACAGTTTCCCGAGGGACGGATAACGAGGAACCGGGTCACGAGGATTTGAACACGTTGAAAAGTCAATGAACCGAAACCGTAACGCTTTTAGGGATCATCTTTTATTGAAACGTCTCGCGGCTATTCAGACGCTTTCAAACTATTTTCAATGCAAACCAATCGGCTAAACGTTTCACGATTTGTAATAATAAAACGTTTACTACAACTTCAAAGCATGCATCCTTCCTTGGATATCGAGTCGAACAAATTTGCTCGTACGTCTCCTTCCTGGACCACTCACCGAGGAATTTATATTGTTTACTGCGATATTCGATCACAGGGGGAAAGATTCCTTAGACACGGTCTGACATCGAGAGAAATATCTCTTCTCGTTGAACGTAAAAGAAATGACGAGCGGAAACGAGATTTCGAGGAGGAAAAACGTATCCGAAACGAAATTTCAAGAGACAAAGAAGAAACTTGAAATACACGAAATCTTCTTTTGAGAACCGCAGATTACTATCGTATTTCTTATGCCTTAATGGCAGGGTAAAAATCTCAAAAAAGGGCATTTCTGTGGCGATGCCTTCTGTTTCGCAAAAAAGGGCATAAATCCTGTTATTCTTTTGACATCTGTTATTACACTTCGGCTCATTTTCCCTTACGTATGTTTGCTCACGCAACGGGCTCCATTTACCTGCTACAGGCCATCATACAGTATCTACTACATATTAAAGCCATGAAATTACAACCGTGATTAAATTTTGGAAGGGAAGTTCTACGGGACATTGGAAAAGAAATGATAAACGTCTAAATGCTCGAATCAATTGCCCCACCTGTAATTTCTTTTAACACGCGATCTCGTTAAAAACTTAATGATATTTATTAGAATACCATGCTGAACGAGTTAATGAGCTAGTGAAACTACATAACGTTGGCGCTGCTGGATTCTTCGCACTACCTATTTCTTATTGTTATTATTACAAGCGACAAATGTAAATGGTATTATCGTTAATCGGATGCAGTCTCGTAATTTGTACAAGTTAAGGCGCAAGGAGGGCTATAAGAGACAACTTCTTTCCTTATGCTTCGTTCCGTAAAATTTTCAGGGTCGCTGATACGAGCGAGATTTTTAGACGATTAGCATACTTAATTAGACGAGTCCGCCCGGCTAACGTCGTTTTACGAGTTACATGTGCCTGGTCGAACACTCGACCTGGTCTCTACAGAACCCTTTACGTATTCGCAGCAGACTAACCGTAAGGTACGTAATAAAATTAGCCTACTCCTAATGGCAATGAATATGCATTCTCGTACTTAAAAGACAAAATAATAGAGATTAAAGATAAAGCGAGACTATTCGATGAAGGTTTTTCGCGTAAAAATGTATGATATTCCCATCCAGAAGATCCCATGGGAATATTATTTTGGCAGAGATACCCGGCTCCTGCCATTTCTTTTAGTAAATTAATTAAAAATCACTCGATAGACTAAAATCACTAAATAGACGTGGATGACTTAGTCGTCGATAAAGCAAGATATAAAATGCTACAATTAATTACACTAGTTTAGTAACGCTGGTACACGCTCGACAACCGTGGAGTGTATACATAAAATCAGTGAGAAAGGAAGAGGAAGGAACTCGGCCCTGTGAGTTGACTCGTGCACGAGGCTGCGAGCGTGCTGGAGATTAAAACGAAAAACCAATGGTTCTTTTTTTCCTCCGGTTGAAAGAGCATCGCACTTGGCCATAGAGAGATACTGGCTCCCTCCTGCCAAGAATTCAATGGATGTTCTGACCAAAGCTATTTGCCGAGAAAAAGAGAAAAAGAGATAGGCTTTAAATGTCGATATAGGAACAGGAGTACCGCTCTTTAAAAAGAAACACATTGACGCCGCGACGCTGTTTGCAAGCTTGAATTTTGCCCTTCCTGCTGAACTGACCCAATTTAATAAGATCAATTCCCATTCAAACGCAACACGTTCGACTATCTACCTGTCTATCTACAGATATGAGCTAAAAGTCGAACGCAGAGGAAATACATTGGAGAACGATAACGGAAATTAAGAATTCAAATTCACGTGTAACCGGATCTCCTGATACGAATATTTCTTTAGACGAATTATTTTAACGTAATATCGATCACAATTATGCATCCAATAGGAACCGCCGGGCATGCTTTTACTCTCCATCGGACGGCTGACTGCTTTACATGGAATAATGAATGGACCCGTCTGTTCGTGTATCGTGTGGAGTTCATTAATTTCTCAATTAGTCAACCGTGAAACCGTTAAAACAACTCGCAGTAGACGGGAACGAATTATCGATCAATTTCTCGGCTAGAATACCGTAATCACTGAAACAGCTTTATGGTGAATAAAAAATGAGAGGGAACATAACGACGAACATGGACGAAGAGAGAAAAAAGGAAAGCAGAGGACAGAGAGAGGAATGTCTGAACGTAAAGACAGGTTGACCTGTTGCGACTTTCGCCAGAGTGAAACACGATCGGTCGATTCTAGTGCAGAGGTTAAAAGCGATACCGACCTTGGAGGCAACACAGCAAGATGATCCCAACGAGAAGGGAGATGTGACGATGCATCCTTCGTACTGTTGACGATCCGTTCGGACGTTTGCCACGGTCGTGTATCAACGACGTCGTTATAAGTCAATTTTAGTAGGCGGACGGCTGCGAACGATTATCTTATTGTGCGTAGACGACGTTCGTGCTCTCGCCACCGGTTAAGAAGGATAAGGCCGAAGGCGCGGAAAGATGGTAGAGAAGGTGATGGTGGTGGCGCCGTGAGGAAGGAGAGGAGGAAGTGCCCTCTTCGACCTCTATCGTCCTTCGAGGTCCACGAACGACTGAAGCGCACGAAGCGACGTCGCTCCGGCTATAGCCTCCCCTTCCTACTTTCACGTGGCGTGCTCCCGTTTCCAGTGGAGGCGCGGACTGGAGAGCCTCTCCATGGGCCATTTACCATTACCATCATCGTCGACGACGGCCAGTCAAACGGAGGAGGGGTAACTGGACGAGGTGGAACGACGGGAAGAAGCCTGAAAATCCGCCAACAGATCGGAGATCGGAGAACCGCCGTTTCTAGGCCAACTCTTCCTCCTCCACTATCAGATATCTTAGTCTTCTTCTTCTACTTCTTCTTCTTCATCTGCAAGGAACGGCCCTCTACCTTTCTGACGTCGGATGTGCTCGTTCACCCTTATTCGCCACAGACCATCAGTATCAAAGCATGGTTTTATATTCGGTCACGGATACGAATCTGGAACAAGGAGAGTAGTTATAGAGATATTATACGGCGAGATAGTAGGAAAACAAATTCTTTTTTCGAAATCAACCTATCGAGAATAAAAGACTGAATCAGAGGAAATGGCTGGAAATTTAGCGTGGCACCTGACTGAGAAAGTTAGATGATTAAAAGTATAGAATGTTCTCGGCTTGCCAATGAAGACGCCATTCTGGCAATGCAGTTGTTCATTTACATTTTAGCGGGTGCACTTTCTAATCGAACGATTATGGGGAATTTTCTTGTTACCGACAGCGACATTAATCTCCTTTCCTACTTACATTCTAACCACTAATTTCACGTGCAGGTGCACAAGAATTGCATTCACCACGATGAGAGAAACATTTTATGCTCGCGTTCTCTATCGTGTTCCGCGTCTATAGTGATTAATTAAGTGAGATTTCGCGGGTAACGCGCGATACATGTATAAAAACATAAATAGATTACTCAAAGTTAAGAAGCGAAATTGGCTAGTGGACTTTCTCATGGGCGTTTGCCGGACTTGAACACAATTCCCAAATACTGTACGCTTACATCTTATTGGGAAGCATTATTTATCTGCATTTCACAGCGGTGAAACGATCGAAACATAATACTACCGTAACATAACTTCTACCTACATCGCATGTAATAGCGTCTAGTAAGACAATTTTATTCGTCTCGATTTATATACTTTCTTAGATTCGACGAAAACTCTCGGTGCTCCAGTTTCGAACATCTAATGTTCGAAGGAGAACTAAAAAGCAAATACACCGGTTGTTATACACGAAAGTGTGGCAGTGGCCCAAGGGAAGAGAGGCGAAATGTATAGCGGGGCCGTTCGCTCTCCAGTGGTGCAAGTTGCAGCTGCAGCTGAACCTCTCCATCGATGCTAGCTGCCCGAAGGCCGGGAGGGATCGTTCATCAACATCAACTGTCAGAGTATCTGTCAGACTGTAAAATGTACGCATGTACATATAGTATATCGGTCTCTTCTCTCTCGTGTGGACTTCACCATTAACCCACTTGCACGTTTAACGCGGTAGCCTCGCCTAACACAATCGTACCTGTACTTAGGTTCCCAGACATAAAGTATGCAACTAGCCGAAAAATGTCTAAGCAAAATTTATTTGTACCTTCTTGTATCGATAAAGCGTTCCTTCGCAACGATCTTTAGTTTCGATTACGGGAATCATGTATTCTCACTCTAGTCCGTCGATCAACCGGGCCAGTGGACTGTCTACGTGTAACGACTCGCATGTTTTTGCATGTGTTTCACGGCGGCCTAAAACGACAAAACACGATCGAGCAACGACCTTCTTGCCTCGTCGTCGTGATATCATTATAGAACTTTGCACCTACTTTGTTCACTTGCACGAGCAATATCATTGCTATAGTTCTGCGATTTTAGCTCGCGGTGAATATTCCAAGATCATGGAGAAAGTACGACGAGAATAAGCCCGAGGTCAATTTAAAGATTTTTTCTTTCAGAGAGTGTCCATGTACACATGAATAAATGTATGTACATATCCATGTACATGAATAAACAGCAAGTTACCTTCGCGTTGCTTAATAGAAAATGAAAATAGGTTGATAAGCAGCTGCACGTATACGATCCATCGGAATGACGTATACACTTCGACAGATTAAGTTATTAATGTGTGTGTAGGCTGCTCCCATTGTTCTGTAATTGTATAAACGATTCGTGTTTCGATTTAATGCCTACATTTCCTCGCGTATTTCCTTTCGACACGGTTCGATAAGCTGCGGAAGATCAAAGAGTTCTACAGCCGAGGACTCAATACCAATCCGACAACAGGATAATTTGACGCCAGGAACAAGTTAGGTCAGCCGCACGAAGGTGATCCACTTTATTCCAATCATGTGCTCCAGCTCCTGTGATATTGGTTTGGACACAGCATCGTAAATTATTGTAACATTATCTCGGCCGACCTGTACACCGTTATAACGATTAATTAATATCCTCGCCACGTCGTGATTAGCATTCATTATCCTCATCGTATCACGTCAAAACGTTAAGACGTTAAATGATAATTAAACACGTTTATAATGTGTAGTGATTCCGCTGATCATAAGCTTGAGTGTTGTACAATATATCCAACCTTGTAAATTGCCAAGGAATATTCACATATACTTACAACGTGTATGCATATAAATGCGTTGAAAAGCATTTAAAGCATACTTTTTGTCAGCTTCTGGATTGCCCGCTTTATTTTTACTCCTAGAAAGTATTTAGGTCAAATTTTATAGTCTTTAGAATACTCGTATACACACTGAACTAGTACAAGACACACGTTATAACATTGTTATATCCTTGGTCCTCGCATCGTTAAACCGTGATATATTAGAACTCAACCAATTACAGTGAAACTATAAATTTTGGTTTGTCATAAAAGCTTCAGCGATTTTGAATACTTCACTTCGAAAACATCTAAATCAAAATTTAATATCTTATTTAAAATGAATATCTTTATGTTCATTATATTGCTGCATGCGTCTCGCATTTCGAAACGTACGATTTAAAAATCGAATAAATGTTTATTTAGGTCGTTCTACGCAAATGCTATGTAAACCTAACCATATGCAATGACAGTAATTGCGCACAAACATCAGGAGCAAATATACTTCATACGTGTTTTATTCGAAAGGAAAAATGTTCGCGTGGTCAAGAATGTACAAGCATTGAGGAAAGCATGAAAAAAATGAAAGGATTTGTAGGTCGAGCCAAAGAGACTGAAACAGTCGTGTGTTGCTAGTGAACCGAGGAATCGGGGATTTCCATGTATTAAATAAACATTTCGCCGCTGTCAAAGCAAAGTATAGCGGTGTAGTATGGTGTCCCATGTCCATGACCATACAGGGCAACTCATAAAGTATGCAATTGGACAAGGTAAAACGACGCACTTGCACCGAGACTGCGTCGTTGCTCAGCCATTCGCTAAATCATTATGGGGACCTCTCACCTTTCTATCTAATAATCTACCTGGTAGCAGACAAGAGCATTAGTGTTGTAAGTGATCATTATCTTCCGCATTACTCATATATTGATTTCTTTATAGATAAAAAAAAAGTCCCGACTGATTATCGTATTAGCCTTTATAGGACAAATGCTTTCCCTAACGTTCCTCTCAGAACCTGTTGAGATTCCATTTGGTCGGAGTGACTAAGTGGATAAGCGGGAATAATGTAATTAACACCTTCTATGTGAAACTAAACTGTCAACTCGAAGACAACAAAATTCTAGTGCTTATGTAAGCATCTCATACTTCGTGTCCAAGAAATGTCACGTATGGAAAAAATAGACATAAAATAGACATTTATGTAGCTCTGAAAATGTATTAACGCGATTCGCAAACCACGTCGTAAGATTGGATGTTGATAAATATACCTATGATCAACTAGTTCGCTAAGATCTAAAATGTATATGTAATGGTATTCGTAATCGGATATACTGATTAAATAGCTACACGCGTGCAATCTTATAGTTATCGTGACTGAAATGAGTACTTTATGAAAGCTTGACGCGCATAGAAGCATTAAAAACGTGTATCGTTACATAAAACTGAATTACATAATTACTTCTTCGTACAATGTAACGATCTTTCTCCTTCGTAACGATATTTCTTTAATTATCTGTCACATTTTGATAAATTGCTTAATAACTTACCAGTACATTTTACGTTATTTCTAATAATAATTTTCGTCTAATTTAAATCCCCGCCCACTAGGTAGGTAATCTCTGTTTTCTGTCTGCCACCGCCATTAATTAATTTCCAACAAGGCGTGGAATGTAATACTCCACTAGATGCGATTATTAAATCATTACTATTAATCACGCAGAACGCTTAACAATATATGACTCCTATGGAAATACTTGTCAAACAAGTTTATAGTATGTTAATCACATCTATAACATCGAATTCCGTATTTTATCTAAATAATATACAAATAACCGTGTTTAATATTACCGCATGCGAAATTATTGGTTAAGAATGTGAAATACAACGCACTTTATATATTTTTCAAATACATCAAACATGTTTCTCCCTCTGTTTGATGTAATCCGTATCTGCCAAAAGCCAAAAAATTTCACTTGGAAAATCATTTTCAGTTCTAATCGTCCGATAGATGTACATATATATGTAAATAAATACATATGCCATGTCACGTACCAAATACATATGTAAGTGTGTATGTCAACTTTTGCGTCAAGCAACAAAGATCACAGTATTGCTATTCATAATCTCCAACAATGGGTAAGTTAGATACCTATACCATTGACTAAGTACAGAATGCACATGACCACAGACGAGATATAGTATAGACGTGATATGCAATATTTTTTTATGTCCCACGTTTAGAGAATCATCGTCCCCTTTACCATTTTTGTATCACACACAACGTTATCGATTCAGTATTGTACTGTTCTTAATCAATTAAAAATATATATTCGTCTATGATGTCACATCTGGCCTGCATTAATCAATGTGAGAACACAACCAAATTTCTGTTTTTCTTTTTGTTTGAACAATCAGTATTTCAGAACTTGTGTATTGACTAACGTTAAGGAAGTGTACTTTAAAATTGATTTTCAGGCTGTTCATTAAAAGAAAGACCGGCGCACGAAGTCCCTAGGATATAGTGTTGTCCACTTCAGCTGTCACTCCATCTACAGTTATTCTCATTCTGCTCAGCTATATAAGTTCATAGACAGTAAAACTTAGGCATAGCCACGGTTTTGTCAATCGTCTCATATACCGATTATCAGCTCTATGAAAATGTGGTAAGCCGATTAATTTAAAGTAGCGCTAGGTACATTCCTCCGCATAGATTTGTTTACAAACATCGCAGTGACATAACCTCAATTCAGACACTTTACCTGTTAACAACTATATGTTTGTAACGTATGTATGTATGTGTACACGCGGAATATCAATATAATCTATCAATGTTCGGTTTAAAGATGCACTCATCAGGAAATGGCACGATGGTCAACTGTATTATCAGGGGTATTCCTGGCTCTTACTATGGTCTTGTCCCTTGGCAAACTTCTGATGCTTGCCACCGGAAATGGAAACAACGGGGATCTCACCGAAGCAGACCAATGGCTTGCCGAAATTGGATTGAAACAGTATCGGCCTCTCTTCAAAAACAAAGGTCAGGATTCGATTAACCACTTTTCCAGTTTCACTACTCTCTTACTTTCATATTACGTATTGCGTGATAACTGACATTCATTGGATGATTCATAAACAAAAGCATTTTTTAGTTCGTAAACGATCATTACGATGAAGAACGTAAGTAATTTTAAGAAATATCTTGGATTAAAAGATATGCTTATGGGTTTAAATGAAATCAAATTAAGATTGTCGAACATTATAATCGATGAAGTTATAATACATCATCGTTTATTCCTTTGACAAATCTCTAGAATGATCATTCCGACTACGCATGTGTACGTTCCCTTGAAACAGTAGGTTCATTCTCGTCGAAATTCATCGTTTGGCATGTAGTCAATTTCTTTTACAAGAATAAGCTCCAGCTATATACTATCGACTGCACATAAATTAAATCAGTCTTTCGAAGTGCACTAATCGTACGATAATATGAACTTAGAGAGCCTTCGCTCGTGCAAACATTATTAATTAGTTTACCAACCGTTATGGTTCAGAACCATTACCATCTCAGAGAGTAACGTAAACTTTAATGTTACGCACGGTCAACGAATAATTAATTAGGAATATTCTTTTCCAACTATGTAGTCTACCGAAAGATTCATAAACGTCCATTATGGGAAATGAGAAAGTTTCTTAAATAAAATGTTATTAACAAAAAAGAATATATATATATATATATAATCGACCAATATGAAACATTGGCATATGTAAAATTCGAATTCAACTTTCATCTTAACCTGTTCCTCCCCATGTTCTTTTTATCAAATTCGGAAGCTGTAGCGATGCAAGCTGATGAATCTACGTTAATATCCAAACTTTTATCATCTTAGCCCAGGTTGATGCCAAGGATATAAGCGCTTGCGCGAACATTCCTTCGAGGCTAGGCTTTTGTACCTCTTTATTGGTGGGACAAACAAATAGTTACGAAGTTCGCAGCTGCGATAATATCACTACGCGCTTGGGTCAGCAGGGTGGGGATGCTGTTCCTCCTCTCGCCCCTTTCGAAAGTAAATGTCTGTGTATACATGGCTACCTTTACTTTTTCACGGCTTGTCCATCACTGTACATTACTACTGATTCGGAAACATAGTATTAGGTTGTCCGAAAAGTGTCTTTCTTTTACAGATACGTCTCTTGCAACGATCCATCTTTATACAAACATGAAATCTATTCTGTCGAACGTTGTGATCTTTATTTTGATAGAACAAAATAGATCATACGTAATTTGATAAAATAATATAAAAAAGAAAAGGTTGTGCGTCCATTATTTCCTTATAAAACGAAAGAAACTTTTCGAACGACTTAATACATTGACTGACTGGTATTACGAAACTCTAATAGCCAAGTACCCGTGTATTTAAATAGTAAATATCACGGATGAGCCAAGCGCTTCAGCCTAAACGAAACTGTACCGCCATCCAAATAACCGGTTCAAGCAGAACGATGACATTTTTCCGTCGATTCGATGTAAAATTTGCATTATTTAACATACACAAATTTAAGAGCTATATATGGTCTTTTATATGAATTAACGTGCTGATTCGGTCATTTTAAACTACCGCGAAAGGATGAGAGAGGTTCTTTAAAAGAACTCTAAATATCAAGTTCCGTCGACACGGCAGAAAGCAAGATTGGCTTGTCGAGAATAGAGGTACGATTTCGTTCAGTCAGCAAGTAGCTACCTCCAATAATTACTTCACCCTATTCGGACTCCTTATCGATCGTGGATCGTTCGAGGTTAAATGTAACTGGTTGTCGAGGGAGTCCAATACAAACAAGAGCACTACTTTACGGTTGGTCGATAAGTGGATTGCAATTATCGGAAAAATTCAGGACATGCAGTGTTAGGTCCAATGACAAACTCGAGTCGAACGATTCGGCTTTTATGAGCATTTTTTTTAAAGGTATAAAGCCGGCATAATTGGTCCAATTTCAAGACAACGGGTCGTTGCATCCTATACTTCTAACCATACGATGAAGCTTACAATAGAATCAACTCCTTCCGTGTATCGCCTTCATTGATTTCCGATTTTCCCTCAGTGCATGTTTCATAAAAGTAAAATCCTCGAAACATTCGAGATCGTGAGATCGAAAGATGATCGTGATTCGCATAAAATGGAGATAATTTGGGGACGGGGTGGTATGGTGATGCCAGTGGAAAAGTAGGAGTAAGGTCGTCGGCGTGCGACTCGCGCTTCTGCAAGAACGGAAAGACGCGAAGCACGGGAAGACGATCGGCTTGCTTGACGTGGTCTTTGTGGCGTGGTCGGGACCTGGTGGGAGTACCAAATGGGTGGCAGAGGGTGGCTCTAGCCGCGTAATCGTCTCGCATGCAGTCGTCTAGCGTGAGTCCGAGCGAGCGGATCGCCGAGTCGCGTCGCTCTTGGTTGTCGGGTATCGAAATACTTGCTCCACCAAAAGTCGCTGCAGCCCCTTCGCAAATTTTCGCGGATTCGTTTTATCGAGAAGCAAACGACGTGAGCATTATGCGCGTTGCCAAGGGGCGCGGACGTATGAACCACCGTACAAACGGAGCCATTGTGAACGGTGAAATCGTAAACGAGCCTCGGATGTTCGCGCGATCATCGAGCCTTTGACACACAGGCCCGCTTGATCCTTAGTAGACGCGTCGAGTCGGTCGTAGAAACCCTCGCGTTTATCACTCCCCGGCCACCTTAGCCGTTCCTTTACCCCCACCCTTCTTTCGTCCTCCCTCTATTATTCGCGCTTCCATGTGTACTCCGACTTCGAGACGTACATGAAACCAACACCTTAGACCTCCGCTAGGCCACCTTTCGATATCTTTCGAAGGCTACTACATACTTCGTCGTGACGCTTGACCCTCCTCCCACGACTCTTCTCAACCTTGTAGACAACAAGTAGCGAGTTCGTAATTAATATCGTAAACAAGTGTGAAAACGACACTCCTGTTGCGAAGGGGTAGGTTTTTTTAGCGTTCGAGAACTGTATTCCGAAGCTGAACCAGCCGCACATACCGCTTCCGCCTTTCTGCTGGCACCGCGATCTTTCGTTGCGAATTTCCCGATCGAAGTTGCCACGATCCTCCGGCGGGAAAACAGTCTTCAAGCCAGAAAGACGAGACAGAAAGTCGATTCGAATCCGTAAGTGCACTCCTTATCACTCCGATAACATTCGTTTCACGGTCGAATACAATCGCGGCGTTTCATCGCCTTTTTATTTTATGTCACGATTGTTACTATGCATCGATGTTATGTATGAGTGTTTGAATCGTTGCTTAATCAATTATTTTCGCACAATAAAAAACATCAGCTCTCATTTCTCATTAATTCTGCACTTGTATTTGCACTATTAAATGTTTATGTGTGTATTATTCAATGCTAATACTATACTTTCACGAGTTAACTAATCATTTCTCCTTCATTAAACACACTAAAATCTCAAGCAAAATTTCCTTACCGTAAATTTCTTAAAGCAAAGGTTGTTGCATTTCGCGGCAAGTTGGAAGATACTGGCAAAGTTTCTCGAGAGGAAAGCAACACGGTTCGAGGGTTCGTCTTGAGAGGAGCTATTCATGCTTTCTCGGTTCTGTTTGAATTTCGAAACTGTCTGGGCTGATCACGTAGGTGTTACGAACCACTTAAAAATTTTGCTACTTGAAGCCACGAAAGATCACAAGACGATTCCATCACAAAAGCCATTTACGTCACTTGCAATCCTGCATGTTGCACACCACGTCGACACTCCGCCCGGACATTTCGAAAGTCACAGATCGCCTAGAGCATAGCAAACACGTCCTGCATTGCGACACTTTGAACGCTAGTTTCCCCACGAGCCTCAAAGCCAGGAAGAAGTTACCCGGTAATGCGTTTTATCGGCTCGATGTCGACGTCGATACTTTCCATTGAATTTCTCAGATTCAAACGAAATAGTGATAAGCGAAATTGAATTCTCAACTTTTCTTATAAGTTTCCTTCCTTTTTGTCGTACGTGGCACAGTTCTTTATACGGGTAGGGGAAAGAAGCTGCGATATTAAAAAGAATGTTTCAACAGTAAAATCGTTGATCATCCATTGTAGAATCCGGTAGAATCGATAGATCCGACATCGAGAAACGACCTCCCAGCGCGCGATTCTTCTCATTGCCCACAGAGTAATTTATCATGGACCATTTTCCGCATCCGCATTGTTCGAAAGTAATGAAACGGAATGAAAATTTCGGATGTCCGTAGCATAAATCATTCTTTCGCGAATATACGATAGGAGAATTCGTATTCGCCGCGAGTTAAATCCACGCTCGTATAAAACAAAAGAATCCTGTCGATTGACAAATTGTCTGCGTTTCATCGATGGCAACGCGCTGGCAGGATTAGCGGAAACGCGTGTCGATGTAGCGAGACAGGGACATTGATCGTGCGAAATCGATGCCGTTATTGTATGTAAGTATCTACGTTTCATGAACGAACGTCGGCGAACGATGAGAAAAGTATCGATTCTCTTGCTTGACCTTAACCTTTGAACGTTCCTACGCGGAAAAAATTCCGGACAAGAATATTCTGAAGACCGAGTTGACCCCCGACACGTTTTATCGACCACGTTAAAAATTAATTGTCATTCAACGAACAGAATACGTAATGTGAAACGAAGGATCGAGAAACCAACGACGTAGCCGTGTTTTACGTTTTAAACGTCTGTCGAAATTTTTAGCTGTATAATCACGCGTGTACGAAGAGACAGAAAAAAGTAGATGAAATAGCGCGGGAAACCGACCCGAGGGGCTAATACAAGACTTAAACAATGAGAAACCATCCTGCTACTTGATTGCATACTACAAAGTATCGCAAATGAAATACGGGTTAGAGATGGAGATTTGATGAAACGTATAAACGATCGATGAAAACTCGCGTAAATCGACTGCAAACATTTTTTTCGTATTTATGTTTTTCTCTTTTTCTTTAAATACATAGATTGGAAAGAGTTACACGTTTTTATTAAAAATCCATATTTTTATTAGCACATAGTGTATATTACAAAGTATACTTTATGGAAAAACTCTATGAGAGGAGCATTACTTCTCGCTTTCGAGGATTATGTAAATACAAATCAACCGTGCAATAAACTAGCGCGAATTTAACGACGTTATCTTCGTCTGCCGCGCCGCCCAATAAATTCCAGATATCAATTACGTTTTACCGTAACACGAATAATTTAATCGCAGCTCGCGACCGCCCGATCGAATCATCCAATTCTTCCTCTATTTTATCTCGAAGATTTCCTTTCTATACATTTTTATTTACTTCTTTTAATTTACAAAATAACGAATCTTACGTTGGAAACGCGCTAATGAAATCCACGATTATCTCGCTTGGAAAGTCGAACGAAACAGATTAATGAATCCGTTAAAGATGAAAGAAAATAACGCTCGTATGTGTGCCATCTTCGATCTAACTGTATCCATTTCAACCGTGAATCGTCAAGATTTCCCGCGAGTCATACACTTTTTCCATCATAAAATCGATTCTTCGTAGCTAATTTTTGCCCGCAATAGAAAGCAATAGATAAATAAGAAAACGAAAATGTTATTCGAACAGGAGAAAACAATGTATTAACTGTGCCATTGCAAAAAAGATGTTCAAGTATATGCACGACTGCCTCTAGTAGTCGACAAGATTGTAATTAATCCGGCAAACAATCGTCCGTTCTCGCGGCAGAATATTCACGTTTTCGCATCGTTTCATTCGACTTCTGTACAGGGCTAATCCCTGTGGGTTCGCGAAAAAGTTCTTTGCAACAAAATTTACTGCTCGGACCAGGTTCCGTACGTTTGAGAAAAAGGGAACGGAAAGAGAACCGCGATTACAAGCGGAATCTAATCGCGCTATTGTTACGCACGCTAGTGTAGGAATTCTATTAACGCGGTACCAAACCAAGCTATATACACGCCATGGTGGTGAAACTGTGTCACCAAGTTCGTTCGGTGCCCCTAGTGCTCGGATATTCCCAGGGTATCGCGTATCGCTGAAACAGGAGGAGGAGAAACTCGTAAATTAAGCAGATGGAAACAAAATATTATAATTCCAGAGGACCGTCTATATCGTGCCCGCGGTTAGTGTAAAATAACAAATGTTGGAATCGATCTGTCCTACCTTCATAATACCGGCAACCCTCTCGTGCATAATCATGAGAATATATGACATACATATGCCCTGGTTTTCCCTGCCCACCACCACCATCTTTTACTTCAATCCTCCCCTGCTGCCACCCCTCTTAGTACCGAAAGGATCGTTAGCACGAAGTAATGCCAGTGAAGGATATCCGTTCGAAAAGGTCAAGAGTCGATGCGAGCTTGCCGGGTGCTACGCGGTTGATTCTTTCATTGTATCGCGTTGCATTCTTTTCTTTTTATTCTGCCGCGTGTATATCCCGCCTCGACCACAAGCCACGAAAAAAGACGGAAAAGAAGAAAATAAAAGGAAGACGTAAAGATCTGAAAAACGTCCAAAGTACCACATCCTTCTTTTACCTTTTAAAATGTTACTGCTCCAGGGCTTTGATGGACTCGCTAATGGAACACTTATCCCTCCAAGTCCTATAACACTCTGCGGATGAAACGGTCTGTAAGTTTCTTTCTCTTCTTTTTTCTTTCTTTCTCTTTGTTCGAAAGAGAAAATGAGGAGAGAACCGATGAAAACATCGCGTTTCGAATCTTGACGACTGTCACAGTTTCATTTGTATCGAACACGGAGATTGACGCGTCTTTGTTACTCATTCTCCGATAACCGATGTGATCTCGAAGCCCGGTGTTATCGGCTGTTCAATCGTTGCACGCCGAACAACCAGCTGTATTCCGGACAATGATCGTGATCCGATTCGATTCGACGAGACTCGAAGATCGAAGAGAGCGAACATCGAACGAACGAAGAAAGAAACAGACGTAAGAAATGGATAGTCGCGTACCATTTTGACCGATTTATTTCACAATCGCAAATAACGATTATACCTTGAACTGCAGTCGTACGTTTCGTCCTTTCGTATCGTTTTTTATCGGTGGCAATTGCCGAGGTGCACGTTGGCCGATAAATTGTGCAAGAGAAACGAGATGAGCGCGGAAAACACGGGTACGATAACCCCGGTTTGACCTCGAATGGACTCTTGACCCGGTTTCGGGACCGTTTAATTCATAGTAACGTTTCGTTGTCGTTGATTAAATTGCGACTGCTGCTGACCTATCGATCCGGCATCGTTTAATTGGCATCGTTAATCGACTGGTCTAAAAGCACAGAGAGACACCGAAAAATTCCCGGAAATTGCTATCAATCTCTTTATCCGAATCGAGTTGCCCAGATCTGGGTCAACACCGACAAAAGTGTACACTCTACATCGAAATATCTCGCGGAGTTTTGCTCTTCCTCCTCCTTGCTGTTTCGTTTGTTCCTCACACGACCGGATAATCTTAATCCTTAAACTTGGCGAGACGAAATCCTCCCAAAGTTGGTCCGTCGGAGTTAACAGGAAAGCGGTGCTAAGCCGAATTATCGTGTCCCCTTTTAAGTATTTATGACTACCATACGCTGGAGAGCGTAGGCCGCGAAAGCACAGCGAGCTCTCCCTTATCATTCCATTGCGTCTTGGCAAGCAAATATTCCCACATTCTGTTATTTTTCCTCTTTGTGTTCTCTACCTTTCACGAAACATCCCTGTTAGCTTTCACCCGACTAGTAATTGAAACTAATTGCGTATCGTTAGCGCGTAAAGCGATTGATGCGTTTCCAACGTTCATCTCTTGCTACAAACGCCCTATTATTCCTGTCTTTCTACGTGCAATGACTTTAGTTGTAAAAATACAGCTACGCGCTTGTATACTCGACGAAATTTTAATCCTCTGCTTGACAAAACCGTCACATGCCGCGCAATTGTTAGTGACTGTTCATCATTCAATCACATTGTACGCTCCAGTGATGAATCGGAAACAAAAGACAGAGCGTTTCATTGTTCGTGCCATAATGCATCGGTATAGATTTATTGCGCGCTTTACACGAGAGACAGGACTAGATATCTCCTTTCAAATAGATCTCGAATCGCGCAACTTTCGCGAATTATTAAAATTTCCATCGTGAAATCGAGTAAGGTTATGATGATAAAACGCTGGTATAATAATGTTTCGAGAAGATGACCTCGTGACGAGCGAGCGATGCGACGGTGAACAAAAGAATGCTTCGTAGTCGGTAAAAGTCGACGAGCCAGGAACACCGTGGAGGAATTATGCCGGACAAAAATCGAGGCTGCCGAGATGGACAACGCGACAAAGATTTCTTTGCCGATGAGATATCGTCCATCGGCATGTCGCTACGACCCAGCGGTAGCGCATCTTCCGGTAAGTAAAACCTCTCGTCGAAAATCACCTTTAATTCCGCACTTTCTGGTTAATCGCCACGAAATTAGTATTCCTTCCGTACGAACGAAGGCTCGAGTTGACCGATACGTTTCTCTTTGTGTTAACATCGAAACTTTTTAACGTTGCACAATTCTTATTTTTTAACTATCATCGATTTTTATTCGTAAACAAGCTCTTAACACGAGACATTACAATTTAACTTGATCGGTTATACAATCGTGCAATTTCTCTTTAACGATATGACATGGTTTTATGGATATAGAGGAGCAAATTCTTGATTACTTTTCCATTAGTGGCCCCCGTGTCTAAACAGGCCATCAAAAAATTGCTCTCAACAGGACAGTCCACGGGCAAGGGATACGATTGCGCGGTACTCAGACCTGTACGAAGCTGATTGAATAAATTTAGGATAACGCATTCTTTCATCGAGTCTTCTGATTTGACCACGCTCGCATCGTCCATGGCGCAGAGCCAAAGAAGCTTATCCAACCACTCTTCCTTCTTACTCTGTTCGGTCTTGTAGTTCACCCCGTGGTCCCGCATCCACAGAGTTAGCTGTAATTTCCAAATCGATACATAAACCGAATCGCAACATTCAGTTCACGACATTGCAGTCTGTAACCGCTGAATAACGAATGAAATTCTTAAATTTCTTAACCGTTTGAGTCTCAAGCAGCGCGATCGCACTGTTTAGATTTTGTGTTGAAAAGTGCCAGTACATTTGAACGCTATGGACGATTGACGGTATTTTGTATTTCATTGTTATCTTCTCAATAATTTTTATTGAATAAATATTTTTTTGAAGAAAAATTTTTATCGAACTTGCAATATTTATAAACTAATAGTACGCATATATAATAATATAGATTTATTTCATAAAATAACAAATATGACGAGCGCTGTTGCGCCACTTGTTTCTCTTCGCAATCGGACAAGACAAGCGCTATCGCGCTGTTCGTGGATTTTTCGACCCTGTTTTTTCAAAGACTCCTGAGACTCAAACGGTTAAACGCGAGCTACTTCAATGGCGCGTCTTACCTCTCCTCGACATGAGAGAGCCAGGGGGTTTCCGTGAAAATAAATTTTGTCGATACCACCCGGAAATGCTGAAGGATCCAAGCAAGTTATGCGATTCTCTCTGATATCGAATCGTTTGAGTAATGGTATTCTGCTAAAGATTGCTGGAGCGATTTTCTCGATTCGATTGAACGACAGGTCTAATTGTTCCAAGTATACCAGATCCTTAAACCACGCCTCTTTCACTTCTGTGATATTATTGCTAGGTAGACTGAGTTTCCTCAAACTAGCTAGGCTGTCGAACGCATCAGCGTGAATGTCGTATACGTGACAATTGTAGATGTTCAAGAACAGCAAATGTTTGGCGTATTTGATAAAAGCTCGTTCTGTGATGTATCGGAAATTTGAGTCAAAGACCAATAGAGAGGATACGTTCGTCGTTTGTTCCAAAATCGTTTGCAGAGTAACGTTAAAGCATTGCAAACGATGGGCTGATCCTGCGTAACGAAATATACATTTAACAATTTATCGATATCAAGAGATTTTTGTTTCTCTATCTTTTCCTCGAATAGAAATTGCATCGGCGAGGAAGATAGAAATTTACTCGTGTCCTGTTTACTTGTTTCCCCGATTCACCATCGGGACAATCGAAAATCGAACCTAATTATAGCGAAAGATTTTGTCTCACCTCCTTCGTGCTTGCTCACAGTGCATATCGCAAGCACAAACCCACACTTGAGAATGCACAGTAGAATAACGGAGAACGACGTACAGCGCATTTTAAGTGGCTTACACAATTCGGTGGTTTTACGACTGACAACGACGTACTGAGAACGGACAGGCGAAGGAATCGACTCGTCGTCCAGTCTCGAATTATCAGGTTTTGTTTCCTGTCCTTCTCTACGATAGATACCGGGTACTATCGCTAAATTCCTATGAGTCTCTAATTAGAAAAGCTATCTTTGTTCTCGTCTGATAGCGTGTTCTCCGAATTAATTAGATGTAATGAGTTGCTTTTTTCCCCTTTTTGCGAAACGTCGGTGTCAAAGGAGAAAGAAAAGCTTTTCGAATGTTACAGGCATTTCATCCCTTGCGAGCTGTGGCGAGGTGTACGCGTTACCAGAACTGCCGGCGCAAGACGAAGAACGATTACAACGCGCCGCACGTTTACTGCAACAAAGGCTCGTTTTACGCCAGTGGTTGACAGACCATGGCTTGCATAGCCATTACCAGAAGTGAGCAGAATTTTAACCAGGAGCTTTAATGGTTCCATGGTTTCCCTCAGAAATAATCAGAACTGTTAGTTGCATTGCAATTTTCCTCGAGCAAAAAGTCAAAATAAATCTGTTTTCCTTTCGTCAGGCTAATGCAGATGGAAGTGATGTCCCTAGAGGATGTATATTGGGTGGAGGATAATGCTGCACGGGCAGCCCTTGGCAAGGATCTACCGCGATGGATCCAAGCCAGACAGACGCTGCCTACTTCAAAGGAAGATTTAGAAACCCTCAAGGCTGATCTATGGAGCGCCGTAGTGAAGAATAGTCAACATCAGGACGCTTGGACATGGGGTACAATTTCTTTGTTATTTTCCGCAAATTTCGTTCGATTGCATAACGCAGGAACGTGTTGGAGGAGAAGCTCGAGGCATAACTTTCTTTCTTTTATATTTAACAGGTGGAATGTTGGTAGTTTCTGTGTCAGTAGCAGGGTTAGTGACCTTGGCTGCTATGACACAACCAGCTCTAGCACCAGAGGCAAAGCACTCCTTGCTGCAATATGTGACTGGAAAATATTTATTACCGAGCAATTGCCGAGTTCACTTTGCATGGGATGAGCCACAGCTCGTAGGAGGAACTATGACATTTATAGTAAAGGTACCTAATAGAACTTTCTAAATGCGTATTTAGAAAAATTGACAAACGGCACAGGGTAGAAGTTACTTTCTTATTACTATTATTTGGTTATTTTATTGTTCCTGTTGAAACGATGGCATTTTTCTTTCAAACTGTACTTTATAGTTTTATCAACGCAACGGTCAACCTTATCCTATTTGTGACAAAGACAATCTGATCGTTGAAGTCACAGAAGGCACACGCAGGATAGCTACCCTTATAGAGTTGGGGGGTACCGACCCCTTAGCTGCTAATACTGCAGTTGTGAAGTTTACTGTTCGCCATGCTGGACAATATCGAATAGCCGTACTTATTGGACCGTGTCACGTTCACGGCAGCCCGTTTCTTAAAAATTTTCTTCCCGGTATGTTCGCATGATAAACATATTAAATGGTACTTCTGAGAAGTAGGACTATAAACAATTATAAAATCACACTTAATCCTTTAGGTCCTCCAGATCCAAATAAGACAATCTTTGTACGACAAAGTTCGACAGTCGTTTGTACAGCGGGAGTTGCACACTCTATGACAATAGAACCTCGAGACGAATATGATAATCTGTGCATATTTGGACCCGGTGATAAACCCACGGAAGGTTACCAAGTTAACATTACTCAGGTAAGTGGGATGCCATTATAATCGAGCGATACTTACATTATTGCGATTGACTTTATTTGCTATTTTTTTAATTACAGATTGGTAATTCAGTAGATAAATCGGCTATTGCGGATTGTAGTGTACAACTTGAATACGACTCTCCGAATCAAAGGATTCGCTTAAAAGTCAGTTTTCCAAAGGGTAGCTGTTATCATGCAACAGTCAGTTTAGGCGGACTACAACTACACAATGGCGATTTCGACATCATTGTACTCGAGAGTACGAAAGATACTTTTTTAATATTATACTATTAGTGAAGTTTTATTTTTATAGAATTTATATTCGTTAGCGCAGGTGAAGTTGCTAGAATGGTACACAATAACGTGGCTTCGAAGGACCCCAATATTTGCTATGCCGCTAAATTGTTGGGCATGCAAGGCGAGAAATTCTCAAAACCAAAAAAAGTTGTCTGTTTCATTTCGCCTAAGCAACTTACTATTAAAGAATACTTACTAAGGATTATCCCGAAAAGGCTTGTTACATTCAGGCTTTGTCCATCGACTAAAGTAAGTGAATTTGTCTAATTGCGGGAACATCGATTTTTTTGTAAATTGAACGCGTGCAATAATTTAAAACTATATTTTTCAGTTCCATTTTGATTGTTCGAATAATCAATACGAAGGTTACGATTCTTTTTCTATCGATGATGGATGTCAGCCACCCGTTGAATTAATTTCTCTATATAGAGATATAATAGCCGCTACATTCACGTTGTTTCTGTTGAAGAACATTGGAGGAAGTGAAACTTTTGCTGATAAACAAGATTTCTTTTACCACGAAGTTCGGAAACATCATCAAAAACATTATCACGAAAAGCTTTCGATGAAAGTTCAACGAGATAAATTGCTAGAATCGGTAAGTGTCAATTATTAATTAATATTATCTGTATTCTGCTCAAATTTAGCATGAGTTTTTCCTTTAAGTCCATGAAAGCTACCAAAGGATTTTCTGTGAATGACTGGTGTAGAAATTTTGAAATCAATTTCCAAGGCGAACAAGGTATGTTTTATCTAGAAAAATATATTGTATTCATTTGGAAAAAGGTAATATTTAGTATTTTGTTCCAGGGGTTGATTGGGGTGGTGTCCGAAGAGAATGGTTTGAATTAATTTGTGCGGCACTATTCGATTCAGGAAATGGTTTATTTGCATCCTTCGGAGAATCACAACAGGCACTAGTTCATCCTAACAGTAAACGGCCTTCACATCTCAAGTTAAAACATTACGAATTTGCAGGACGAATCGTGGGCAAATGCCTATATGAATCCGCTCTTGGCGGTTCCTATCGGCAGTTAGTACGTGCAAGATTCACAAGATCATTTCTTGCACAAATCATAGGCCTCAGTGTACATTATAAGGTAGAATTACTTATTATTAATGTGTTGTATCAAAATAGAACTGTACTAATCTATTTATGCTTTTATCTTCTGTATAGTATTTCGAGCAAGATGATCCAGACTTATATCTCAGCAAGATAAAATATATTCTTGAAAATGATGTTGAGGAAATGGAACTTTATTTTGTCGAAGAAGAATATGATAAAGATGGTCAATTATTAAAAGTAAGGTCATAACGTATTTTATATTATAGTTACTTGTATCGTTTACGCCAAATATATTTATTATAGGTAGCCGAGTTAATACCTGGAGGTGGTAAAATTCGTGTAACGAATGGAACTAAACTGCGTTATTTGGACGCACTCGCCCAACATAGACTTGCTAGTTCCATACGGAACGAAGTGGAACATTTTCTAAGGGGTTTAAACGAACTCATTCCCGATAACCTTTTGGGAATTTTTGACGAGAACGAACTCGAAGTATGTAAATATATTTTTTTCTTATCCTTAAATATTCTCCAATCAATATTTTCATTATATCTATATTTATTACAGTTATTGTTATGTGGAACTGGTGAGTACAGCGTGGCAGATCTACGTGCGCACCATATAGCTAATGGGAGTTCTTCAGAATTTCTTCGAGTTCTTGATTGGTTTTGGACTGCAGTTAGCAACTTTACACAGGAAGAGATGGCCCGATTATTACAATTTACTACAGGTTGTTCGCAATTACCACCCGGTGGATTTCAACAACTGAGTCCACGATTTCAAATTACAGCAGCACCAACTTTTGCTAACTTACCTACAGCACATACTTGGTACGTAACTCAGTATTCTGACTGAGGGTAGTAGCTTCCAAAGCGTAATAATTATTTAAATATTGTTACAGCTTCAATCAGCTCTGCTTACCGGGTTACGAATGTTACGATCACTTTGAACGAGCTTTATTATTAGCGATTAGTGAAGGTACTGAAGGTTTTGGCATGATTTAAACTGACTAAGTGTCAATTAAGTTCTAGTCTTATATGATTGTGCTATTTATTTAACTTCTTATTTTTCGTATTATTAACATAGTTTTACTTTAAAATGTCTGCTTTTTTTACAAGATTAAAAAAAATTACATTTACCACACATTTTGATACGTAAATAAAGGGATAGGATTTTTGAACATATTCTTTTTGTTTTCTATCAAGTGATTATCAAGAACAATCAGATATATTTTCCAAACATAAACGACGATATTAATATTCTTACTGGCTTGTGGTAACGTTTTTATAAAGAGATGATGCAAAGAGCAATCTTACAGGAACATCTTGCTCAATTTATTGTATCAAGATTTGTTGTAGTTTAAAATATTGTAAATTTTATTACTCATAAAAATAGGTACGTACACGTTCCTCAAGCCATCAGATTTGATATATTTAATTCTACAATTTAATCGATACGCAATAAAACATTCTTTTATAGTTACCGAATTAGTCAAAGTTAGCATGTGCATTGTAAAGCTTGAGAAGGTCGTTGTCAGGTTTATTAAACTATTCACCTAATCAGTATTTTTCTCTTCTTTTTTACTTCGAATATCGCACTAAGCACACGAAATAAATAAGGAAACAATGTTTCGATGAATGAATTTCGTAAGTTATTACTTATAGAAGTAAGTTAAGTTCTTACCTACTACTTGCAACCAAAATCAGTGAGTAATCTTTAGATTTCTTTGTAGATGCAATATCGTCTGTAATTTTGTTAACTATAGCATATAGCTTACATGAAATGTCTTCAATTGCAAATAAACATACTGAGCTTTTCTTCGTTTTCATATCGCATTAAAAGGTATTTTAAGGTGGTAAATCGACGAGTACGACCGAATCCAGTCTCAAAATTGTAGGACATCGTTATTTGTTGTCGCAATTAATATATGCAATAAAAAAAATGTTTTAGATCGACTAGCGAGAAGATTACATAAAATTACACCTAACACAACGTACTCAAATATAAAGTGATTTTGTGATAACAAGAACGAATCTTCCACTGAAATTTTTGCCGTGTCTTCGCTTACCGTGTACGAAAACCTCAAATGAGAAAGGATCTATACTGTGCTGGCTGAAGCCTAAAAGAAGTATACCGCAGAAACGATATTGTTATCGAACAAAACGAAGATCAATTTTATCTTGTACTTATGTACGCAATAATGAGATATGTGATCAGACACGTCGTATTTGTGTCACTCGTACGTGGTTATTTAGATTTTACGATCTATTGTAATGTGTTTTTTGAAAAAAATAATATACCGTTAGCATCGCTCTACTACGTACATTTATTTCGTCTACGTTAAAATGGTATATATAAATGTTATGTAAAATATGATGAATTACGATTATATGCTGTGCATACATTTATATGCATGTTTATCAGTTATCAAATGTATTTGTTGATGTTTCATAACAAGAAATCACTTTTCCATAACAAACTGAGCGATTCTGACGGTATTTCATTTTTATCGCTTTATCATGTTACATGAAAAAAAGGTGTAAAATATAGATAAAAAAAACTACATGATATCTAGATTTATTTGTCCATCCTTAACTTAGTAGGATAGTTTCCAATATTGTACATAGAATCGTTAAATATTTTAAAGTGTTACGTCCCGTTTTGATTTTAAATGCTTACGTATGTATATAAAGTCCGTAACATCAGAAAGTATAGAGAGTAAAAAAAATATATAAATAAAAAAAAATAATTTTGGTAATTAAAATATCCGAGAATTTACTATCAGTTTGACGCTATTCTCTGTCCCTTTGATTTCCTCGCGACCACATAACTCTTCTCCCTCAACTCAAACATAAAATCTTCCCTTTCTCCATTCCCTTATCAAACAATCATCATCCTCGAAATTCCTCTTTTTAAACTCTTCGTTCCAACATGAAACTCGAAACATGGCGCAATCACGCGTAAGCAAGAGCAACTAAAATTTCAATAACAAACAATCGTTACATTCTTGTAATTAGCAGGCAAGTTGATGACTGACTTACCAAGCTATCTTTAAGAAGCTAACACTGGACCCGATAATAAAGTTCGTAGTATAACCCTCGGCGCTCGTACAACACTACCAGCTATTTGCAACATTCTACTACTCCAACCCCCTTCTTGGGATTGGCGCATTAAACGTTCTTTCAATTCACGCAGTTCCGTTCTAAAATAATCACAGATCAATTTAAAGCTAGTGTTTTCCGCTCATGAGCAATCAGTAAAAATATTTACAATTGTGAATTGTATGCTTCCTGCATGTGTTCCAGGGCTACCCCTCCATCAACTAGTTGAGCTTCCAAAGAAATTGTTCGCAAGCTTAAATTTCTCCCCATATCTTCGCTTGATTTTAAACGTTTTAACAACTTGATTTTCTCATCTTCTTTAACTTTTAACTCTCTACAGACGCAGAATTTATATTAAAATAACGTGCAAATTAACGAGGCTCACATCCACTGAATTTACTTTGAATATCGTTCTATCTGTTCCTGCGAAGATTCAACCAGAGCAGTCTGCGTAGCGAGTTTCAATTGTAAATCCTCCATGCATGATTCAGCTTTGTCTGCTCTCATTCCTCGTTCCGTTGCTAACGTTTCGCTGGCCGTCACCTAAAAGAATCATTATATTTTTCTAACACATATTCAACAAACAAACGCTATAGAAATCAATCGGTAAGTAAGCATTTTCTGTTATGAAACTATCAAGATGAAACACGAAACATAGCTATTTTACATAAAACAACAATGTCACGAATTTTTATTTCGATCGCAAGCCGAGTGGGAATTAATAGGTCAAGTAATATCGATCCCTTTTCTTAGTACGAAAGGAGTATTACGCGATATTGAGTCACCAATGAAGCAGAAAAGGTATGACTCAACGACGAAGTACATATATCCTTTCGTGCGTTGACCTATCTAACAAGTACATCAGTTTCTTATTAGCGCCCTTGATCTATACATATTAAAATACTTTCACGAAAACGAAACAAAGAAAAGATTTTTTTCAGAGTTTAATTCTTGTAGGAAATATAGAAGTTTTCAAGATACGCGAACTTTCTTAAAAATTGTAGATAATTAATCCTGTAACAGTTTTAAATGTTCGTTCTCTGAGTTTGAAAGGGTGAACGGATGACTCATTCGTTCATAGAAAAGAGTAAAAATCCGCATTGAACCGAGACTTCACCCTCTTTGCGGACTCCTCTCCCGCGAACGTAACAATGAGTCATCGAGCGAAATCAATTTTTACAGTGGTATGGTATGCAAGCTCGCGGCAAACGCTGCTCTTTATTATTAAATCTTGCCTATAGACTATAACAGAAAACTGTTTAGAAATCTAGCCTTTTCCAGAAGTATTCTTTTATCTTCCCGTAACTTCAACAGTTTTTCTCGATCCTTCGACATCTGCATGTCGAGCGCATGAAGGTGATTTTGTGCGGTGAGTAGCTCGTTTTGTACATTTTCCGCTGCGACTAGCCTCTCCTCGCAAAGCTCGGTCAAACGCTTAATCTCGTTTTCCATTTTTACTTTTTCCTGCAAAAGAACGGTAACCTAGTTCGTAAAAGCAGGTTCGGTGCTAAGTTGATCTTCGTAAATCCCCGAAAGTATCTAGAACCAGTTTCATCTATGTTTGTGTCGCCGCGATACAGTTTCTTCTTTCGCTTCACAATTAGCTGCTGGACCGATGCCAACTTCTCGCTTGCCTGTATAGTGTACATATAGTAATTAATGGCTCGCTACAACGCACATTGCCATTACATCTGATAAAATAAGTTCTCGTTTATGTATAAATATGCAACCATTATAAAAAGTCTTTAGAATAGTTAGCCATATCGTTTTTCAAGAATATACTCGGGTTTCGAGAAGATAAAAAGTAGAAAGATTTTGTTAACAGAGAAATGCATAACAAGTGCAGCTATTAAACTTATTTAGAAGATATTCTTGAGTATCGAAGGCCAAAAATGCCAACGTCTTGGTAACTATATTATTGCCTGTGCCAAAACTCGTGTCGCGAGCTCTTATGCTAGCGTCATCCCTCTAGTTAGATACACGTCATTGAACTCTCATGTTCATCGTCCACAAGATGTTGAGCATGTATAGCTCTTATTCCTCACCCGCGCACGACATTACTGCTTTATGTTAAGAATACGAGAATATGTATTTCCTTTTCCCTCTATTCTTTAATTAATTAAGTAAAACATAATTATTGAATCTTATCTTTAAACAAATGCTATAAAGATTACCAATTTCAACGTATTCTTTTCCTTTGACGTTTCGTCAAATTGGATCTTGGCACGATGAACGTTGCTGGTCAGTTTACTGACACGGATATTCTCCGTGTCGAGCAATCGACGCAGAACAACGATTTGTAGATGCAGGTGTTCGATCTGTTGGCTCAAGTCGTCGATTGTGCCATGTAGATATTGAACTTCGCTGCGTCTACGTCTCCAAGCATTTAACATAAGTACATGACACACCAAATTCGCTGCTTTCTTTGGGTTTTGAAAGAACTGACAACACGCTTCCTCCGATTTTGAAGTCATGAACCCGTCCATCCACTTCCTGATACCAACACTGATTCCCATTTCGTTGCTAATGGTGTCCTTAATTTTATCATTTTCTTCAAGCTTTTCTATGAAGCTACTGTCTGATCTACTGTCTGATCTAAAGTACAAAACAATTATTATTCGATTACGTTTAAATCGTTATAAATTCTCTATAAACTTTACCTAAGATCGCTATTTTCAGCCTCCATTATTAAAGATGAAAAATCGATCATGGATAAACTCTTTTTGCAGTGTGAGGTATCAACAGCATGGAATATCGAGCATGTTGAATTATCCGGACAACTTTTCGTCGTGTTAATTGCAGTTGTTCGATTAATAGTTGCAAAGCTAGCCAATCTGAAAAATGTCCTCGGAGGACGATAGTACCGACTGGGTCTCTGACATCTTACAGGAAGTTGCGAGTACGTTAGAAATTTATGTTGCGTGCATCTTGTCAGCCTTTTCTTAGTAAAAAATTGGTTTGACTCTTCCCTGGAACTCGTTGAAGCACTCAGGGAAGATAAGCTTTTCGGAGTGATCGCAATTTCTGGCATCACTTTCCTCATTCACGAATAAACTCTCTACAAAAACTATCAACGCTGTTTATACTTGTCATGGAGACGTAATAAACGAGAGTAATGCGACAGAAAAGCATCATCGCTCTCGATAGCAATGCGTATATGTGTACATATATCTATATATGTGTAACACGTGTACATACATATATATGTAATATTTTTGATAAAGTAAAAGATTGTATTTCTTACAATTCTCCCCAAAATAATATGCTTTCCTCTTCAATTTTATATTTTTATAATTTTCAATTTTATATATTAACAATTTTTCTTTAATTTTGTGTTTCACAGTATATAAATTGTCACACAATTTCATACCTTGGATATAGTACTTCGTAGGATTGCATAATCGAGTACACCTAAGACGACGAATGTAAGGAGCGATTAAGACTTATGTAATGTATAGATCTGATTTACAATATAATTGCAAACTATAAACAACTCACTTTATTCGCAAAAAGTGGTAAAAGCTTAAATTAACATAGTACTACGATTTAATAAATAATTTGTAAAAATAATCCTATACGATACCAATTAGGATCGAAGAAAAATCATGATTTTTAGAATATAAACGACATTGTAAAACGCGATACGATACTTGTTCGTAATAATTATTATATTTTTCAATAGCTCAAATAACTAATATTTTATATAACTTCAAATAAATTCATTACCTAACGCTCTACAATTTCACATGATAAAGTAGAATTATGTGACGTGTCTGCATGAGTCATTGGGCACTAAGCACCTAGGCACTAGCAACCTATCTACGTTCCTGAATTTTAATTTACTACAGGATAAATCCGATGAACCACAAACATAAATTTATTTTCAGTCCAATATTATCACGTTCATACCAAAAAACACTCTATCTAATGATTGAACTGTTAATAATCATCAATCTACGAGTTTAATACGAGAAAAAGAAATGAAACCTGTATGAAACATAATGTGAAGAACATTAACAGAACATCAAGAATAAAGTGTTAAAGTGTTCGACGTCATCGATATATGGATTTCGAGGAAGTAACTACGAAGCGTAGTTACATGCCATATTATACATGCCGACACGCATTCTCTCGTTTCGAGTGTTAGCTGTGGGCCGTGAGTATAGAAGCATCAGAGTACGCGTACTTGCGCGTATCCACGAAGCGTACATTGCTCTGCTCCTACCATTGAAAGCAACGAGCATGTCAGTACTGATACAAAGTCCGAACGAAATGTTGTTCCGCGTTAAGTCTCGTTTCTAGTCACGGCCATGCACGCTTTTATGTTGCGTGCAAATGGTGTGCGCAGCAGTGCTTCTCGAGTAAAGGAATTTAATCGCTGATCTAAACATTAAATCGCGTTTTCAAATTACTGCAGCGGTGTGCATTCAGTGTGCGTTTTATCAAAGAAACCCCAGAGACGCAAATTTTTCTTGATAAGAGAATTATTCAAAACAGTGCGCGTGCTTTCAGATTCGAAAGTGCTTTACTATGTTGATCAAACTGCAGGCAAGTCTTTCTCGTCACATTGTCCTACGATAGTTTAATTATAGCTGCACGGCTTGTACGAACCTAGGCTTCCCAAAATAATGATTGGATCAGCGTAGCATCCCTCCTTGCCCTCTACTCTCGTTTCTCTTCCCTTGGGACTTGGGACACTTGTGTGCAGTGCCTTTGGAACTATACCTGTGAACAGCTGTCGTTTCGCTGGCTAGAAGTTTAACACAAAACTTCTATCCATGATCATTAACTTGCGCTTATTTTTCTCGCTGATACTAATAAAAAATTACGCGTAACATATTCTGCGTCAATCACCGCCTACATTGCGACATAAATATATATTTTCCGCCAAGATGCGCGATCCACGCTTTTGAACGTTCGATTTTCTTTACATCGAATAAATCGATCTGGCAATCCACCTCCTCCTCTACGCTATCGTTTTATTTTCTCCTAGGTATTTATCGTTCTTCAGGCACTTGTCATCTTATTCTTATTTTAATGAAACGCGCGCGAAATTTTTTTCTGCTCTATGCTGCGAAATTTCTGTGAAGTGTTGGTTCATGTGGTTACTTTTCCTCCTTTGACAAAACGTTCAAAACACACATCAAGCAGTAAAGAAAATTTTTATGACTTGTTTATTGTTTCATAATCATTGTTATTTCAACAAAATTGTTAAATAGATTCTTTTAACAACAATGAAATACAATGTAGAGGTACTATTTCATACAAAATGACAATGTATGTTGAAACAGAATTTATTTTTCAGATGGCTAATGTTCGATGCATTAAACAGTAAGAGGCATGGAACAATTCCATGATATGAGTGATGGAAATATAAATATAAGTGATGTCAGTAAGTGTTGAAAATTTTATTATATGTTTATATAATTTTCATATTAAATGTTTCAAACTATACCTAAGATTCTTGGTACAGTTGAAGTCATCCAAACTACCGATCCTGGATTTGTGGAATGTAGTGGAAAGGAGGATCAATTCCCAGTGGAAATGGACACTGGGAGGTTATTGCCATATGTTGAAATAATAGAACAGCCAGCAAGTAAAGCTTTACGTTTTCGCTATGAATGTGAAGGCAGATCGGCTGGTAGTATACCAGGAGTAAACAGTACACCAGAAAACAAAACATTTCCTAGTATAAGAGTAAGTAGTAAGAGCAAAATATAGAATATATTTGGAATTTATATGATATGACAATAAATAATACTTATTACAGATAGTTGGATATAAAGGTCGAGCTGTAGTTGTAGTATCGTGTGTAACAAAAGATCAACCACACAGACCTCATCCTCATAATCTTGTTGGAAAGGAAGCATGTAAACGTGGTGTATGTACAGTAGAAGTCTC
The DNA here is from genome assembly GCF_024542735.1 of Bombus huntii. NCBI lineage: Eukaryota > Metazoa > Arthropoda > Insecta > Hymenoptera > Apidae > Bombus > Bombus huntii. The sequence continues at coordinate 2,798,188 of NC_066244.1, forward strand.
GTCAGAAAATATGACAGTCACATTTGCAAATCTTGGCATTCAATGTGTTAAGAAAAAGGATATTGAAGAGGCACTTAAAATAAGAGAGGAAATTCGTGTAGACCCCTTTCGAAGTAAGCTGAAATCTGGTAGATTTATGTAAATGTGTTTGACATAAAACAAATTATGTTTCATTTTCTAATAGCTGGCTTCGAACACAAAAGACAACCTACTAGTATTGATCTAAATGCAGTGAGATTGTGCTTTCAAGTTTTCTTAGAAGGAGGACAAAAAGGAAAATTCAATGTGCCATTACCACCAGTTGTATCTGACCCTATATTTGATAAAAGTATGTTTAAGTTACAATTATACGTTATATTCAGTTTCAAAGGAAAATTAATTGTTTAATTTTGTTTTAAATAATTAAATATTTCAGAAGCAATGTCAGATCTTGTGATATGCAAGCTCAGTCACTCTAATGCGTCGGTCGCTGGTGGTATGGAAATGATTTTATTATGCGAGAAGGTTGCAAAGGAAGACATACAAGTTAGATTTTTCGAGGAGAAGGAGGGACAAGTGATTTGGGAAGGATTTGGTGATTTTCAGCCCGTTCACGTACATAAGCAAGTATGTACGATGTTTAATGTTTGTGTAGAATGTTGTATATATTATACATCTTCACTTAATTTAAATTTGATTTATGTTAACAGACAGCAATTGCATTCAAAACACCCACATATCGCATGCAGCAAGTGGAGCAACCGGTGCAAATATGCATTCAACTGAAAAGACCATCGGATGGTGCGACGAGCGAACCATTACCTTTTCAGATGTTACCTCTCGGTGCAGGTAGGCCTGCTTTCTGGTCTTTACGGAAAGCATTTGCCAGGAAGAAAACAGATTATAGTACATTTAGTAAAATCTTAGCCACTGAATCGGCATTATTTTCAAACGTTACCCCTAAATTTCCGCGTAATGTCGATGAGTATAATAATAATGATGATTTCAATGTAAAAAAATCGAGTAACAAAATTTCTGCGTTACGCGCTTTAAATGATTTATATAACGTAAAAAATACATTAGATTCTTGTAATGGAAATATAGAAATGAATCAAAATATCTCACAAAATGTAAGTCATATTAAAAGCACTATTATAGATTATCAAAATAACGAAATCCCAATAAATGAAGAGAAACAAACTAGAGAAAATGAACAAATAAATAGAATGTACAAAATTGATAATAGATATATAGACAAAGAAATGAATGATGACAATTCGGGAACTTTAACTCGTACTAAATCCGATAGTACCGCTGAAAACACGTCTGTATTTAAGCAAAATGCAGATATATCCAAAAATAATTCCGATTGGTTCGACTATTCGGAAGTGGGAAAATGGGTGCAAAAGGGTCAAATGTGTCTCAAGGAGAAAGATAATGAAACAGATTTTAAAACAGAAACAACAGAGGATTGCAATAAGTCCTTCAATGAATTATTGACACAAGTAGCTGAATTAGATCAAATATATGCAGATACACATACAAAGTTAGTGCAAGCAGCCATTGAACAGAATACAACGGATCAATCTATGGATATTGACGTTTGCGATAATCAAACTTATACCAGCTTACAAATGGCTATGAAAAATCCTATTGAATTTATTGATTTACCAAACGAGAGGAAGTATGAGGACGTATGTATACCAAAAGCAGATGTTAATCAATCTTGTCCTTCTCCTCCAGTAACTACGAAGAGAGATGGAACGCAGGAAACGGAAGAGAGATTACCGCCTTTACCGCCGAAACGAATCCGCAAAATGCCTTCTATGCCTCTTCTACCTCGTCCTATATCCTCTCATATGACATCTGAGTCATTCGTTGAAGCACCAAACAAAACTTTACCTTCTCTACCTGCTACTTTAACTAAGAATTCAAAACAAGGACTATTTTCAAAATTGTTCGCAAAGAAAGCAAAGAAAGATAAAGACTCAATTTCGAATGTATCTAAAGAAAATAGTCAGCCTTTGAGTTCTACAGGAAATGTTTCATATTTGACAACAAACAATACTCCAACTAGCCCACAATTACAAATTTCAAGACCTAGTGCAATAAGTACTAATAGCGTTAAATCGCTTAAATTGGAAGGCGACGAAACACCACCATATGGAATTGAATTAACAGAAGCTGAACATTATGCATTGTATACTGCTATGGCACCACATGCAACTGTGTCAGAATTTGATGAAATGTCCTTCTATTATAGCCCAGTAGAAGGAGGAAAAATTTATTCTGAAAAAAAAGAAACGTAATTTGCTTGAATGTTTAATAGTGTTGTTTCTAGTCTACTACCATTTGAGAGTGACATTTTTCTCCAGTAATACATTTTTAGAAGCGAAAAGCATTGTAATTAAATGAAGCTGATTGCAGTTGCAAAACTTAAATTCTTGTAACTTGAATGTGCTTGTGTCCTTAAGAGAGAGATGCATTTTATATATTTCAAATTTATTAGGAAAAGAGGATATATGATAAATCTGTGTTATGCTATCTTGATTAAAACGTTCTGAAACAAATTCAATACTGTTCTAGTCAGGGTACAAATTGTTACTTTGTTTCTATAACCCTTTATATGCATCCTAGAAAGTAGCTGAAGTATAAACTCAGCTGATACTCGTTGTTTATTGTCGAAGGGTTAGCGTTTTTTCTAGTCAAATTTTACAGTGTTGCTACTTATATTTTAAATCTTGCGCATTGCTTTTTACTATTTATGACAAGTTGTTAAGTTTTTTTTATAGCGTCCCAAGGTTATAAGTACCACTTTGTTTCTAGTTTTAGAATAAGTACTTAATTTATAATAATAATATGAAAATCATTTTATTTGTTTGTAACTCATAGTTATTTTGTACCAAAGATTTAATCAATTGTGCAGATGTAATGTTTTCAGTGGTAGGGAATTTTGAAGTGAAGCTCGTAAGCCCTTTTGCCTTCAGAAAAAATTGATATAATAATGTTTGTAAATCACGTGGTTAATGTACAATCATTTATAGATGATCCTGGTTCGTTAAGGCGAAAACGACAAAAATTTAATAACAGCCCAAATGCGCTAGTTTTGAGGCATGTACAGACAGAAGCTGAGAAGCGTGAGTATTTTTATCAAATTGTCTTCAATTCTACAGCTTTGATGGGAATGGGTTTGAATAATGTCATTGGCGTCGTCGAATCTTCAAAATTGTTTAGAATACATTGTACTATATTTACGCGTTTTACTTCTTTGGAACTAATTTTCATATTTACATTTATCTCATACTGTATGCAAGAAACGAAGGCAAGCTATCTCAGTGATGCCAGCAATCAATACGTTGTGCATTTTCTGAATGGGGTTATTAGCCCGATTTGTTGTAATGATTGTTGCAATGAATATAGGAAATTTGTTGAAAGTTCCAAAAATTTGATCTAACTTGTACAATTGGAACATGTTTACTGTATTTTTACAAATCGCGAATTTACATTTGTCAGAATATCTATGTTTCAGCGCCCTTAAATCATGTCATACTAACTGTACGATTAATCCAATCTCTTTGCACACTGGAAACATTCAAATTTAAGAATCTTATATTTATGATGACATATTTTACTCGTCAAATTTTGTACAATAGTGCCTAAAATTACAAAAGATTGACTTAAAAGAATTATGAAAAGTTTCCGCTGTGCAGAGTGATATATGTATTTTCATGGATTCGAATCCTCATCGTAAGAAATACTATACTCATATATATACATATATATATATATCTATATATATTTTCACGCACTGATGAAGAATCTTGTTTTATACTTTTTTAAGAACGTATTTTATATAAACGTTTGGAATTTGTACTTGAATGATTGGAGGGCAGTGACTTTGTACATTTAAAAAGAAAGTTGTATTTTTGTAATTATTAATGATGATTACGCGAATGGATACTATTTTTATATCCATTAATGCGATGACAAAAATACTTACATTGTTAGCGATAACGCAACATATTATGAAAACGGGCTGTACAACTTGAATAATATGCAAGTATTCTGCTCTCGTATAAAAATATTGTACTTAAATACTCAGCAATATAATGATAAGAATAGAAATTATGTGCAATATTTGTATGGCAATAGAGATTTTTATAAACTGCTTTGAGAAAGAAAAAGGCTATATCTATATAAAAAATGTATGATTTATATATACAGAATATATCAATCTATATATACACATATATACATCACTTAATAATGAAAATGACGTGTTTTTATTCTGCTCCCAATCAATTTCAGATTAAAAGAATGATATTTATATAAACAAATTTTTCAGGTACGATATGATAATATTAGTTTCGTTTGTTGATATTTGCTAATCAATATTGACTGTATTTTTTATTACAATACAAGACACTCAATTTTTATAGAGTGACGTTTGGAGTGAAAATATATAAAATTGCATGCATCTTCTTTATAACTGATCCTTTCCCTTCACTTAAAAATTTCGCTTTTTAAATGTAGCTTGATCATTTTTACTTTTACATTTTTATAATTATGTGCTTTTTAATCATAATGTGCATTTTTCTTCTGAATAAATTCGATCATATTATTTTAAAATATCGTGTTCCAAAATTAACATAATATAAATTGTACTGAATCTAACAAATTTATAAGACAAATGTTGTTCATTTGTAGTAAGTAACAAAATAACGAACTTGTATTGCTTTAATTGTTCTTCTATTAGTAGATATTTATTTGTTGTATCGCAATTGTAGATGCTGCAGCGTTAAATCAACCGATCCAATACAATTTTAACATTGTCAAATCAGAAAAAATATCTCCGTACGGAGGCTCAGTCGGAAGTGGAGGATCCTTTCCGTTATATTCCATGGGAACCACTTCTCCACAACCGCAATCTAGTATGCAAACGTTAAGGTAATTCAAAGTTTTTATGTAACTATTGCTTAAAAAATAAGATAGTGTATAGAACAATGGATCTGAAAAAATTTCAATACGTTATACAGGCCACAAGTATCGCCAGGTCGTGCATCGCCGATGGAGTACAGTCCATACAACTCAGCACTTATCCAATCACAACCATCACCGCAATATCAATCAACAAGCAGTCATATCGTACAACAACCATCAACCGGAACGTATGCACAACAACAATTTCCATATGTACATGACATATTACAAATACACCCGCAAGAACAATTAGTGTTAAGCAGAGTTACATCAAACTATCACGAAGAATTTCAATCGTTGGACAATGCTGGTAGTATAAGTATTTGCACACATTATTACATCAATCCATTATTGTACCATTATTTTGAAATAATAATTTATATAGCAGGTGGAGTGGGAGGGGCAGATGTTACAAGTGTTTTAGACATGGACAGTCGACAGTACAGTTTTGATTTAAGTTTTAATCAACTTGATTCGGCAGAACTCGCCGCTTTTGATACCGCTCTTTCTGAAAATTTATCCAGTGGATTATCCATTTCAGATTCTACCAAGGTATTGTATATTACAAATTTGCTTATTATGTGATAGTATCAAATGAATGAGAAATTAATCTCTTATTAAATCTAGCCGGAAACGAACAAAGAGATAAACACAGGATCAAGCAACATCGAAGAAAGTAATAACATGACCGATAGTTTTACAAGAATTACTAATAACACTATTCAGGAACTGTGCACTTTAAATAATATGTATAAACCAACGCGGGAAGTTAACGACTGAAACAGCTGAATATTTTATTGATATTGATATTGATAACATTGTAAAAAACGTTATATAAACATTATTCTCTAAACAAAAATTTCTTTGCATGAATACATGTATCATGTAATTAATATTTAATTGGTTGTGATTATATCGCAGTACATTGCTGTACAATCTTGTAAAATACTTCTTCAATCGATAATCAGCTTTAAATACTGTTGATATTTTTATATAATTTTTAAAAATCGCTGTTTCCAATATCTTGAATGGAATATTTATCGATTAAGTGATATACAAAATGCTGTGACTGTGATCAAAGTATATTGAAATCTGTATGTTTTGACGTGCATGCAAAGTGTCTGAATATGAATTATTGTATAAAATAAAACTCATAGTTTTCATAGAAGAAAATACAGTGTATTATTGTAATAATAATATATTGTAAGACAATCTGCATGCAATATTCGTACAAATTATTTAGTTAAAATAAATATCCACAAACATTAATTTCTGTTATATCTCGTACGCTTATACAAATGTTTGATTTTTATTCTTTACACATTTATGTTTACTACAAATTTGTAAATATATATATTTTGTATTAGGAGTAATATCAGAACGTATTGCTCTGCTCCTAATGTATATCCAATTAAAAAATTTTCAATAATACATGTTCCGTCCAGGTACGTTGATTTATATTTAAACTCTTTTGCCTTAAATTTTAGTATTATATAACTACGGTTACATTCTGCCGTAGATTTTATACATATAATATTCATGGTGTCTTAATTTCCCGGTATCCGATGTATCATTACCTTAAAATCATTATTACAGGAATTATTTTATAAATAAACAATGTGTATATATCAGATATAAATAACATTATGCTTAAGTACATATGTTTACTATATATACAATTACATCTAAGAATACATTATAATTTTACATACAATTATACGTGTAAATAAACATAGATATTGGAGTTTAATAATTTTTATCCTGTGTATCACACACTACGTACATGTTTTATTGTAAATTACTTTTGACTATTTACACAACATAGCCACATATAATTCTTAATTTGTATGTACATATATAGAAGGTATGTAAAAACAATCTTAGTCTAAATTAACTTTGAAAAAGTGAGCTGTCGATTAAATATTAAGTAATAAATAGGGAAAGACGCGTTCCTTCACAAACACGTGAAGAATAAAAAAACATCTGTTGTTTTCCAAAATGTATTTACTTAAAAATACAATGAAAGTTCAATTCTGATGGAATGGGCAGAAATATAGTCTGTGGTATCGGTTACTGTTTACGTCGAAAGTGATGATGCGATGGTATCCTGTACAAAAGTAGTTTGAACAAGACTTATGAACACACAAACCAAATTCTTAGCCTAGGATTTCATTTACCTTTAATTGTGACATGTTTCATTACCAGATTCATTAGGATTCTTAAATTCTTTTTTTCTTTCGCTTAATCCTTACCTAACAAATGTAGGGATGTAACGGTATTTAGGCGTTCAGCCTGATTGATTTAAGACCCGTTAGCACCAGTAAATAATTTCCAGAGTCGCGTGCAGTACTAGAGGATAGAAAAGTTCTGTGATCTCCAGCTCAAAGTACAGAACGCAAGTCTATCCTCATATCTTTTGAACATGTTGCAAACGGGGCTTGGTATTGTATTAATAAAATTAAATGGACCTATGCTTATAGTGTATGTATTGTATACTATGAACGCTAAAGTACTCATTTTTGCTCGGGCACCTGCACTTCAAGATAGTTCTTTGTCAACATAATCGTCAAAATCCTATCTTGAAGTGAACACGTGTAAATACATCAGCAGATTGTGTATAAAACAGTACAGTAACAGAGTTCTGGAGATGACATGGCCTGTAAACAATACAATAAATTGTTATGTTTTACACATCGTATTTATGGTGTGTACTCGAATTTTATTTTTATCAGTGTAACGTCGAATAAATTGAGTTTATCATATAAACATGTGTACACAGACCACTCCATCTCCTCAGTTTCTATGTAGCAGAATTCAGTCCACGAATAGCAGTTTTTTTTTTTTTTTCATTTTTTAAATACTGCTATTACTGTTATTTGTTTTTGGAAGTTAAACCCATTACTACTTACGAGAACGAATCATTTTCTCTGATCTAACTGCGTTTTATTTAACTATCTCATTCGAAAATATTTGTACATTAAAACGTGGGACATCGTCTCGCATTCAAATTATCGTTACCTTTATTTATTATGCAGCTATGGTACAATGGTATCGTAACCGCAATGTCTCTTCACCCATTTCTTATCTACCAGTCTCCCGAAATAAGTGGTGACATGGACCATTTCATTTGCAAAGATCCACCGACTCTAGCACAAAGAGCATCTATATTTCAATTGTTGGTAACCAGTGAATAGTACTATAACTCATATATTAAAAATTATTTGACACCTTTAATAATTCTATGGGTATGTCATTAATAAGACATTGATCACCGTGTGCACAGGCGACCGCCATAATGAGAATACTGTCACCCGTTCTGCGACAGTCAACGAATCATTGCTCGAGTAGTCCATGACAATGAAGTCAAGATAAAACCACAGTACATAAAATACGAATAAATTATGATCAAATGAGTGCAGTCGAATAGGGAGAGTGTTGTAGTTAATATTGTACCCTCGGGATAACTTTTGTGTTACAACTTTGACGATTTTTGAAATGCGCTACGTGACTTCGTTTTAAAATTATTAAGTAAATATAGGAAACGTATGTATTAAACAAATTGAATATTTACTTTGAAAAAATAAAACATTATTCTGCAATGCTTCGTAAAATAAAAATTCTCTCCCTACTCTATATACTCCAAGTCTAATTCATAACAATCCTTCCTCCTCTCCACGTTATATTACGTTACATAATATTATCGTTAATAATAAAATGTTTCTTACTCCATAACTTTATACATATTATGTATAATTATTATGCAATGTTAAAGTCACACAGTACTCATCCACACTACCTAGCGCGAGCGTTATATTAACCTTAATTTTTCTCTCGGATCGAACAGGAGCACGAAACAGAGATTTCAAAGACTATCAAAATCTTTTTCATTTTTCTTAATATACAACGAATGTCGAGAGATGTCCTTCTGGCTTTATGCATTTATTTATTTATTTGCTATTTTTGTTTCTTTACGCATCACTTTATCTATTTTATTTATTTATCTCTTTTTAACCGCTCGCGCTCTTGCAAAGTCATTGCAAATACACATATAGGTTGAAAAGGAAAATCAATCACGCGCACAAGGTGAGAGACATTCGTCGAACTACAAACATAAATTTGATCTCAAATATAAAAAAATCACTCACAAATGTTCATTTTACACTATTTAAATACAATAGAGCTTTTTATATCTTAAATAAGTTTCCGTTATAAAATTGTCCCGCGAAGAAAGCCAGATGACGGCAAATACCAGTTAATAGGTGGTTTGAATAAAACGATAAATCTGTCTTGGGAACATACACGATATACCAAACGTACGGCTGTGCATGAAGCACTTAGGTATTAAATGGAATCGACATGTACAAGCTCCTCAACGACGAATATACAGTTTTAATTCAAACTACCTAATAGCATTTGTTGATGGCTAGACGACCAGAATTGCGAAGAGCCAAGACAGTAGAATTGCGAAGAGCCAAGACAGTAGAACTGCGGCTACTTCTAATGTGTGTCAGCCCACCACAACTCCGGTGAGGTGGCAATTTTTACTCGTAGGTCGGGAGGCAATAGGGTTTGGGCACGATGGGTATTCAACATTGCTACCAACCACTCAATATGAGAGTAAGTGTTTGCTGAGAAGACTGCCGAAGATCGACGACGGTGCCATGTGCCTACCTCCTTTCTTACTTACATACTCTTCTCTCCTTTTTCATTATGCGTCTTCCTCTTCATCTTCTACTTCTCCTTCTAATTCACCTTCTGCGTCATCTTCCTCTTCGTCTATAAACAAAGGGATTCAAATATACTACATCTTTACCCAATCATGAATATCAATTTCCTTGACGCATACAGATTTATATGTCATTAATAATGTTTCGTGAAATAGTGGAAAATTTCTCAATTTACCTTCACCCTCTTCTAAATCTTCTTCTCCTTCCGGTATATCATCGTCTTCATCATCTTCTTCGCCATCTCCGTCGACTTCTTCTTCCTCTTCGACTTCCTCTTCTATCTCTTCTTCTTCTACCTCTCCATCACCATTTTCTTCTTTCTTCTGTTTCTTCGTTTCATCATTTTTTTCCTAAAACATAAAACAACGATTATTTGTTTGAGCTTCCGACGAATATTTCTATTTCGAGGTTTTCAATTGAAACGACGTTAAAAATAATTCTCTCATTTCAACTACATTGCCATACGTTCAAAATTCATACATTCTAGAAAGAAGTAGAAGAATTACAGAGATAAAGAGAATCCTAACAGCGACCGAAAGATAAAGGAGAGGGGGAAACGGATGAAGGCTCCCTTCCCGCCAAGAACCATAAGGAAATGAAAAGTGGAGGGGATTTTCCGTTAAAATATGGCGAAACAGGAAGGTACAAAAAACAGCGAGTTCTTTGATGAGAAAGAAAACAGCAAAGACAAGAAACAATTAACAAAAAAAGAGTTTAAAACCTTGGAAAATTTTTAAGTTAAAATCGATGTTAACTATCGCTAAATATGAAACTTGATAACCCAGTAGGCGTAATTAAAAAAAAAGATAGCGATAAATATAGAAGTATATATTCAAAAAAATCTGTCCTAACTTAATTCGTACATAATAAGCATAATTTGTACATTTGATTTTTAGTACATATTTGAAATGAAAACCTACTCTAAAGCTCAATCTTATCAAAATTACATTTATGTACAGCTAAGAAACGTAAGTCATTATAAGAGGTTCATATCGAATTCTAAAACCGGACAAACAAAAATAAAACGATAATGTTTTGTGAAGTGTGTGCTTCACACGATCCTTGAAATGCCGGTACCTTAACTTGTGTTCATACAGCATTACTCGTGACCAGGGTGGATTGTCTGTCGTAATAGCATACACGCGCCGTGTCTATCGGCGGTACGAGGAAAGAGGGCATAGAAAACTCACAGAACTGCATCATCCAATCAAAGGGTCGAATCGACTAAGACTAGATGGTGGGAGAAACGTAGGGATTGGCAGACGACTACGATACATGTTTGTAGAAGGGGATGTGTTCGTGCTGCGTAAAGCACACGAAAAGGAAAAGAGGGGAGAGGAGAAATACGAAGCAGCGTGCCCGGATATCGTGCATGGAACTAAGAGTCGCTCTGATTTTCAAACAAAAAATATGTATATATATATAATTCATATATCATGTTTATATATTGTAAAAAAACTGAATATATGTTGAAGTATATAAATTCCACTGTTCTCCTCGTCATCGTACATCTAAAATTGTAGTATCATCGCGAATGGACAGTCTCAAGGTAATCGTCTCATATTATCAAATGCTTTTATCAAATGAAATGTAATATCTCATTTCACAAACTTGAATACTAAGCACAACGTATAAATATTAATGGTTATTAATTTCACTAACAAGAATGAACGATATTTTTACAATATTGCTTAAGATGATATGGTGAAATGTAAATAGCACGTATACAAAATTCTACACGTACGATCAAATGACGAAAAAAAAGCCTGTAATTCATAAAAACCATTGTTGTTCGGGCAGTTATGACAAACTTAAAGTGTTTTTTTTAACTAGAATCTGTTGGCAACTACTTGCTACTGCTATTACATTCATGACGCTACGATGTGGTTTACAATAAACAATAAGCGACAGTGACGTACAGACGCCAGTAGTCACGAAATGACTATTTTGTTTATTATCCCGCATACACGATTACCTATCAACTTATTACTAATCACGAGGTCTTACAGATAACCCAACGTTCATAACCTATCATATAGACTCATTTCATTTCTCTCGCCTGTCGGGTAAGCCATGCCATGAATAATCGTTATATAATTCTTCTATAACACGTATTAATTTGATCATATTGAGTTACCAGAAGCATTTTCGCTTGCCAAGACGAAATAAAATTAAATAGATGTGAAGTAAATAAATTAAGAATCATTAAATGAGAATACTAATGCAATCATGGGATACTAACTTAGTGAGATAAGAAGTAGGCACTTATCGCATTTTGTATAATAATAGTACTATTAAATTAAAGGTTAAATATAAGTATATCAAAAATATTACGCAGAAATTAATGAAATATAGAAAGAACAATATTGTTGTTCGCGAAAAATACATTAACGTTTTACTCATTCAATAAATATATCGATATCCGAACCTTATTCGAAATTCCCGCCTTTTTCTTCACTTCCATGTTCTTTACTATCTATATGCGCTTGCATCATAGAATCTGCGAGTCCCGAGTAATATTCATGTAGTGATCACGTAATTACTTGCATCAAGGCATCAATCATAAATGAAAATAAATTTCATTTATGAAACTATCTAACTAATGATTAGATAAAACTGAAATGAAATACAAAAAAGATTTAAATAAATACTGTTAACGGTTTTTATATTTTAATTAAAAGGATGTCATCAAGTACAATACTAATGGGAATATTTGAATTTATTCCGAACAAGTACGGTGTGATTTCCACGTGACATACTATTGCCGCTGCGCGAAGACACCGCCACGACTTTCTACAATAGCGACCGAAAGTGTGGATAACCGGCATTTTCGACCATGAATTTCACCTTACAATTTTTATAATAGTACTCGTACAATGTAATATCAAGGAAAAAATAAGCAGTTCCTATCACGGCGCCGAGTGACGGTCCGATTTAAGATGAAAAATTACAACGATGTTTTCTCGAAGGTTCGTAACACTACGCGGTATGCTACGAAAGAACAGGGAGGCAGGAGAGACATGGGTATATAATACATGGCGTTGCTCTGCTGGCTGTGCGCGTGGGGTTTTCGATGGAAAGAGAGAACCGAACGCCGACAGAGTCGCGGGCAGAAGGGGAGAGAGGGAAGCAAAGCGAGAAAGGAAGCCTTCAGCGCGGTGTTTATGCACGCAGATCGGTAAACAATTTCAGAGCAACACGTCGACCTGAAACAGATATGTGTTAGTCTATCGATCGTCCGTCAGACACGATTAACCCTCTTACAACGAATTATCGATCAATTACGACATAGAGAGTGAGAGAATAAGCGCGCGCGCGAAAAAGAGAGAATGAGAGAAGAGGAAGGAAGAAGATGGAACGAGCAAGCGAGAGAGCACAATGAACGCGGGCTTGGTTTCGGGCGCCATAATGGAAACCGACAGCGGTAGTGGTGGCGGCAGCAACGGCGGTCGGAAAAATGCGCGGGATGCTCACTTTTCCTAGCTATAACACTGATATTCTAGATAAAAATGGCGTCCATCTTGTGGAAAGAATGCCAAGTAATATGAACCATAGTTTCAACGAAATTTACAAAACCTTGGATACTTATAGAAAGCTCTGAGAGTGCATAACACGAAAACATAATCGAAATGAGCACATGGCGCTAGTAGTTCAGATATCCCGCCCGAATTTCGCATTCACATTAACAAAATACAGGCGAAAGACAATATTGAATCTGATATTAGCTAGATCGGTAATTATAGACGACATTGTAACAACAGGGGTGATCAACCAAACCATCGTGCTCGTGGTAGCCACGCGAAATACGATGGCGTCCCTCAGATTACATCAAGAAAACATCGCAATTACGTAGTCATTTTTCCACTCCGAAGTATACACAGAAACGAATGTTTTTTAACATCGTAAAAATATGAAGTCTAATGAAAATGCCGGCCGGCATCCTATCTTCTCTTCCATGCCATCAGTCGGTTGAAACGGCCACTCGACTGCCCGCCCACCCGTCGTTTATCCACGAAAATATAACGATATCGCGAGTAGAATAGAAATTTATTATCCCACGTTATAAGACACAGATATTTACGTAAAATGTGTAAGGAGAAAAATCAGATCGGAAGAATGTTCACGAACTTTCATAGGCTTATATAAATACGACACCGAAATGGTAGACAATGCCGTGATCAAGCAGCGTGGCGCGGAAGCATGGTGTAAGCCGGCGTGTACGTGCTTTCGTGTGTACGTGTATGCTTACGTACAATCGTGAAAAAGGTCGAGAAAGCGGTACTTAAAAAATGAAGTGGGAAAAGCGCAACAACTCACCTCCGCTGGCCTCTTCATTCCTTTGATCTCACACTTCGCGTCTCCGGAAGCCTTGTCGTTCTCAGTCACCTTCTCAACAGCGACCTCGTTATTTTCCTTGCTACTCATGGTGAATCGTGCGTTGAGCAAGATGCCTGCGTGTCGGCGTTACAAGTGATGAAAAAGATAGAGAAATGTGTACACGTAACAAAACTCCGTGTCCTCGCGCGGCGTCGGTTTCCGGCGAAATGCCCGAGAGAGCAGCGTCGTCAGGCGAAAACCCAAGGGGCAGAGGAGGGGAAAAAGAGGGGAAAGGACGGTGAGACAGAGAACAACCAGTCAGGAGTGGAGAGTGTCGTGTACTGACGACTGTGGCGCGAATAGCGCAAAGCGGACTACTACCCGGTCTCAGCTCGCTTCTAGCATATCCAACCTGGCTTTGTTCAAAAATGAAGATGGCGCGGGTTTGAAACTCGATAAATGCCTGATTGGTTGAAATCATAATATCCTTTCGCGACGTGCCACTGCACCTAATTGGAAAGGTTATAACACTACATAATCTTTTATTATTTCTTATAAAAGTTTTCCACGTAATCCATCCACCTGACGTATAAATAAAATTAAATCCTGCGGAGGACGAGGGGTTCGAGAGTTCGTGGCCTGAGTTTACCGTCTGGTTCGAGGCTATGTCGCTCGATTCAAATAACCTTTGGTGTACGAAACATTTAGATCTTTTCCAACATTTCCTTTGTAAAGAAATCGAAATATATATAAAGAAAAACCAAAATTTTAGATGAAGCGAATAATTATTTCTGTATACTTTGAAAATTATTACTTTAAAATGTATATTGCAAGTAATATATTCTAAAGATCATGGCGGGAATTATCCTATAGATAAAAGAGCCAAGCTTTTTGAATGATGCAGACGCACACCTGTCACTGAAAATTCGACAATGAATTGTTGTTTCATTTCTAAGATTTTTATTTGTGAAAGATATCTTACAAATATGTTAAATATGTACGAACTTTTTCATATTAAACTAGAACAAAAATGAATCCAATGATCATTACAAGTCAATTTAATTAATTATTTAGAGAATTACTATCCATTTGTGTAAGAAATTACATGATAAACAGAACATTATACATCAACATCATGTTTTTTTCTTTTATACGTTAAGCAATATTTTTTAATCTCGATAATCCCTGAATATGTAGAAGAAATTTTACTTTACTATAATAGATAATAAGTCGTGAAAAATAAATAAATTGATTATAAAGAATAACAGCGAAAGAAATATTATAACATAATTGCTGTTATTGATTGAGCGTCTTATATATTAAACCAATTTTGATGCCGGCTATTAATGGCGTATATCCAATATGCAATCGAAATTTTGTCTTGGAAAGAATTAAAACAGTTATATTTGTTTTTACTATGATTTTGCTTGGAAGAAATTTTGTAAAATAATATCACGTTAAACACTACATTAATACTTATATCCTTTAATTAAACAAGGACAATAAATTTTCGATTTTGTATAGTGTACAATATTTGCGCATGCGCAAGCATATGTATGTCATTTCCGGCAAAGATACATTTCCTTTTCTTTCTAAACATTCAAGATGGTACGTAAACTTTCAATTGGATATATACATAATTTATCCATAAATTCAATCATAATCTTATTGTAATATTACTTTTAATGCTAAATTTTACGACGTATATTATATTTGTGAAAAATTAGTATAAATATTCTGTGGTTTTTTTTAGACAGAAGTAACAACTGTAATAGTATTAACATAACCTCCAAAAGTGACATTTTATTATTGTTTTTAGAAATGAATAGAGAATTAATCGATATTAATAAAAATTAATAAAAAAAAAATAATTTGAAGTTAAAAGAAATGAAGGGTTAATTTAAGTCCTATCATTTTAGTTGTATATCTGGAAATAAATGAATAGCATGGTGCCTATTTCAATGATTTTAGGTAAATGTACCGAAGCAAAGACGCACTTTCTGTAAGAAGTGCAAAGTGCATAAACCTCACAAAGTGACACAGTATAAAAAAAGTAAAGAACGTCATGCATCACAAGGTAGAAGACGTTATGATCGTAAACAACAAGGTTTTGGTGGACAGACGAAACCTATATTCAGGAAGAAGGTATATATTTTTAAAATATTGATTTGATCTTAATTCTAATAATACAGTTAAAATTTTATGCTAATTTCACGTTTTTTATGTAGGCAAAAACTACCAAAAAGATTGTCTTAAGAATGGAATGTACAGAGTGCAAATATAGGAAACAAATCCCTCTTAAAAGATGTAAACATTTTGAATTAGGAGGTGATAAGAAAAGAAAGGTAAGTATATTGTATGTAATTCTTCCAAAATATTTTATGATATATGTATATATTAACTGATTCAATAATGTGCTTTTTCCAGGGACAAATGATTCAATTCTAGGATTATGTATGAAGTTATGTATGTTAACTTTCTATGTGTATTTAATAAGAAATGAAATAAATCTTCTGGAATTTGTATAGTTGTTTATTTTATTAACTATGTTTTATAACGTAAAAATATTTCACGTGTTCAACAGATGAATATAGTTAAGTATTTAATCTCCTTTATTCTTACCATTATCTGTAGATTTCACTTTAGAAGCTGTTTGCTGGGAATCACTGTTAATGTAAGACAATAATGGTGTTAATGATTTCAATAAAGGTACAATATCAAAAATAACGCACAAAACAAGTTAAAATTAGAAAATGTTTCATTGCAGAAGGAATTATTATCCTATATTATTTCTATTCATTTTTTCATATTTCAAAATATACATTGGTTAATTTTTACTATTATATTTTATTATAAATTTGAATTTCAGTTATTAAAATTTTAAGACATTTTAAGTACAACTTACTCTAAAATAGATGAATCCAATCCTTCTTGTTCCATCTTTAATTTGACAGCTTCTTTTGGCACGCCAAAGTGTACCATCTTTAAGTATTTTTCATAGCGTGGGTCTTTGTTCACTGGTTGCTTTTCAGCCTGTGTATCTTCAGGCTCATCTGCTTTACCATTATCAGGTTCATCTATTTTAGGTGTACTTTCTTCCTCCTCTTTACTATCTTTATTTTTTATAACACTTTTTGTACTTTGATCTTGTTCCAAGACTGGAACAGATGATAACTGTAAAACATAAATAAATTATCAAAAATTATAAATAATCTTAAATAAATTCACTTGTATAAGTTACTCAAAATAATTAATAATCACATACCCAAGACTCTAAAATTTCTAGCGAAGCCTCTATCCTCTGTAACTTGTATTCAAATTCCAATAATCTTTCTTCGCATGATAGAGTAAATTTGTTAAGAAATGTTACAGTATGCACAATGAAATGATTAATGAAAGAAATTGTCCTTTTTTGATTAATTGGTGGAACCTGGCAATAAAAATATAAGACATATAAAAAGGTGTAAAATTGTCTGTTATTATAAATAAGCAGCAGAAAAGAAAAAATGCTGAAATCCAATGTCTGCACCTTTGTACAATCGATAGTTGGCTCGATTATTGGTATTTTGTAATCATTCATTGTACGTTTCAGATGTTATTTCTTGTGTTTGTTGTCTAACTGTCAAACGTCATGAACTTTTAACGCATTGCTCCCATGGATCATGTAGGACTCGCGAAAGGATATGTTCACTAAAAATCGAAATCTTTCAGATGTAGCAGAATACATCTCCTCTAGTGAAATACTCTGCGGATAACGTACAAGAGGCGGGGTATTTAAAGTGTATTACATTACAAACTATTTGAAAATTCATAAGTTATAAATACAAGTAAAAATAATTCAAACAGGACATGATCAAAATTCAGTCATTACTTTATTATGTGTTAGTATCTTTCACTTTATGCCTATATATCTCATACAAACAATTGATATACGTATAACGATCTCATAGTTGAATTTTAATTGATAAAAGTATAACAGTCAAAGTCAACGTAATTTTAATTGCAACCTATAAGCTGATCATATAACCGAAATCACATATAAGGTACCAGAAAGAAGATATTTTTTTATTAGTAACTATTTTTCTAATTGTAGATATTTTCAATAATTGATTCAATCAGATTTTGATAGAAAATATTATTTGCTGTAAGTCGATAAAACAGAATATGCGCTGATGGTGTGAACAAGAACTTTTTTGTGGTTGTACAGGTTGGATTTGGAGATTGGGTTGGATGTAACGCGGTACCAAACGCGAGTGATCTGTTGTCAGTAGGAATTAACTGTATGAATATTACCGGGAAAATAAATATTTTTTGAAGAATGGAGTCTCCGCCTGACCTGGAAACAGTTTACCAGGCTGTATATTCTTTATATAATAACTCAAATCCTTCGGGGCCAGGAAAAACATCTCAATGGTTGGACGAATTACAAAAATCAGTAAGTTATTTGTTAGCAATCATTTTTGTAATCAATATATACTGTTTTGTTCTTATATGCGTGTACATCTTCCTATACGAACTATACAGTTATTGATAATAGTACGATGCAAATGTATAAAACTCTCATTGAAAAATATGGACAGATCAAACAATTTCTAACCTTATGTTAAAAGACTCGAATTCTACATTATAATTTTTTAACGTTACTGCATGTAATTTTCATGCAATAAAAAAGATATAAAAAATAAGAAGAAAGTTGTGACAGTTATTATGTTTTATATTATATATGACTTTTTTAGGTATTTGCATGG
This sequence comes from Bombus huntii, assembly GCF_024542735.1. Lineage (NCBI taxonomy): Eukaryota > Metazoa > Arthropoda > Insecta > Hymenoptera > Apidae > Bombus > Bombus huntii. The sequence goes on from NC_066244.1 coordinate 2,816,939, forward strand.
AAGATAGCAGATGAAATGCTGCAGCAAAAGCGAGATGTTCAATCTTGTTATTTTGCTGCTCAAACAATGCGTACTAAAATACAGCTATGTTTCCAAGAATTACCTGCAGAAGCTCATGTTTCTTTGAGAGATTCTTTAATGAATCACATATCACAAATTAATGAACATACCAATTCTGCTATTGTTACACAGGTTTATATATATTTTTTCTAACATATCAATTATATGTGTACCTTTTTATATGTGATCATAATAGAAAAGATCATTATTATAGTTGTGTCTAGCACTGGCAGACCTTGCATTGCAAATGTCTTCTTGGCAAAAACCAGTTGTCGATTTAATTAATAGATTTGGTGGATCAACTGCTAGCTTATGGCCATTACTTGAAGTAATGACAGTATTACCAGAAGAAGTAAATTCAAGATCTCTTAGGTATATAAAGATGGAAAGAAAATCTAGAGTACAATCTATTTATAAACAATCTTTCATATTCTTGCTTATATTTGAAAATAATTTTTTTTAAATTTGTATTACATTGTACAGATTAGGAGCCAATCGCAGACAGCATATATTACTTGAACTTAATGCAAGTGCAGATACAGTTACTGAATTTTTGGTAAGTAGATTGAAGATGTATTTTTCTATTGTAAGTAATTCTTGTTGTATTTCCAGAAAATGTGTCTCAAAAATGGTGGAGAGAATGTACAAATTCATGTTACAATTCTTAGATGTTTTACAAGCTGGATTGCAGTACATGCTATACCACTTGTACCTACAAGTGATGTAATTATATATACTCTTCAGGTATGTTTTCTCAGAAATAGAAAGCAATAACTTTAGATGAATTTCAAATGCAGAATTATACCTCATTGTTTAGATACTTGGAAATCATATGACTGGATCTCAATTACATGAAGCAGCTGCAGATTGTATATGTGTAATTCTCCAAGTTTTGGAAGAAGATAGTAATAGCAATCGGGACAATAATAGTGAATCTAATATACAGCTGCAACAGTTACAGCTATTTCTTTTTACCAGTGTAATGTCTTTAGAACAAGCATACCATTTGTCTGTTGCACATGAAGATATGGACAAGTAAATTTTATTTCTTTTATATAATTAGAGATATAATGGAACTGAAGGTTACTTTAAGTATTTACATAATCATTGTATTAATTATGTAGATCGATAAATTATTGTCGGATTTTTACGGAATTAGCGGAAACTTTTTTGGAAACCATGGCAAATGGCAGTGTAGGAGGAAAGCAACATTATGCTATCAAAATTCTTGACCTTGTCTTAGTGTGTGTTGGACATCACGATTATGAAGTGGCGCAGATAACTTTCAATCTATGGTACCGTTTATCCGATACAATTCTCTACCAAAAAAATAGTGAAGACCTATATGCAGTGTTCCGTCCTCATATTGAAAGATTAATCGGAGCATTATGCAGGCATTGTCAAATGGAACCAGATCATGTAAGTAAATATAATATTCAAAAGTATCTTTTTTTGAAGATATTCTATATGTAATTCCTTTTAACAGTTGGGTCTGGTGGAAGAGGGAGCTGGTGGAGAAGAATTTGCAGATTTCAGAAATCGTGTTTCAGATCTGATAAAAGACGTTGTATTTGTAGTTGGAAGCAGTCACTGTTTCCGGCAAATGTTTTCATCCCTGACGGGTGGACCAGGACCACAGGGTCAACCTAATCATGTACCTACATGGGATTCGACCGAAGCTGCTTTATTTGTAATGCAAGCAGTCGCAAAAAATATTTTGCCGTAAGTTTTTAACATAAAAATTCGTATATACGATGAAATTATTCTTTTACTGAATAAGATTATTATAATTTGACATTTATTATAATATTCACTTACAGAAAAGAAAATGATGTAGTGCCGAAAGTAGTAGAGGCTATTTTACATTTACCAGAAAATACTCATATAGCTGTTCGTCATACAAGTATACTTTTATTAGGAGAACTTTGTGAGTGGATAGAAAGTCATCCAGAGTTCTTAGGTAATGTTTATAGATAATTATAATTTTTGTCTTATTCCGTTTATTTCATAATTTGAAACTAATATTGTAGAACCTGTTTTAAATTTTCTTTTGACTTGCCTAAGTCAAAAGGGTTTGGGAAGTGCAGCTTGTGGTGCATTATTAAGTATATGTACTGCTTGTCCATCAGACATGGCTTTACACTTTCCAGGATTGTTGCAAATAGCAGGTTCTCTTGACAGCTTTGCTATCAGCAACGATGCCGCCATTGGTTTACTTAAGGGTAAGATAAAAATTTATTTATACAACAAAATTATAATACAATATAATATAACATTTATTGTTTGAAAACAGGAGTGGCATTAACCATGTCAAATTTGAGGCATGATCATCTTAGACAGGCCATGAAAGAATTATGTTGGTTTCAAGCTAGACCTTTATGTGAAATTATGGAACGTAGAATTCCAATTGAAGTAGGAACAAAGACTGACCCTGTGGTATGGCTAGACAGATTAGCCACTATATTTAGGCATACTGATCTGGACTTTTTTAGTTATCCTAAACCTCACCCTTGTCAAAATGCTGTTACCGAAGTACGTTTTATGATTTACAATATGATTTACATAATAATATATGACTCTCTTAAGACACACTCTTTATATCAATTTCATCTTTATATATAGATGTGGCCTGTATTATCAAATGTATGTACAACATATCAACATGATGCAAAAGTAATGGAGAGATGTTGCCGCTGTTTAAGATTTGCTGTTCGTTGTGTAGGAACAGATTCTGCCCATCTTCTTGAGCCACTTGTAAAACAGGTATCTGTAGCAAATAAATTCTAGATTATAAAACTCTATTAATGATTTTGGGAATTTCAGATTGTGCAATTGTACGCAGCTCATCAACATAGCTGCTTTTTATATCTTGGTTCAATATTAGTTGACGAATACGCCATAGATTCGGAATGTGTCCCTGGTTTATTGAAAATGTTGGAAGCATTTATTGGACCTACTTTCAATATCCTCCAACAACAAGATGGAATAAAACATCACCCTGATACAGTAGATGATCTGTTTAGATTATGTGCCAGGTATATACTTTTTATTAATAACACAATAATATATTCATTTTTCAAATGTAAAAATATCTTTATTTTTAATGGTAGGTTTCTTCAAAGAGCTCCAATACCTTTCCTGTGCTCAGTCGTTATAGAGAGTATAATTGACTGTGCCTTAATGGCCTGTAGCTTAGACCATAGGGATGCAACTGTTTCAGTAATGAAATTTTTTTATGATCTTTTGCACTGTGGTCGCAACAATGAGGTAACTTATAATGAAACTTGATATTTTATAACTTAATAATAATAAACTTTTATTGATATTTTTATTTTTTATCCAAGAATCAGACGGATTATACAATGCGACAGGAATTAGTACAACGCATATTAAAAGAAAAAGGACAAACTTTAGTCATAAGGCTTCTTCATGCAACAGTGCTTTCATTATCGTCCTACATGTTACCTGATGTAGCAGATGTTTTTCATGAACTTTCTGAAACTAATAGACAAGTAAGAACACTAATTCTTAGTAATTTCTGCCTACTAGTTGATTCACTATGTTCCTTTACAATTAAAATTTTATTTGTTCTTTAGCTACTATCCAAATGGTTAGAAGAAGCCATTAAGACTATGCCATCACAAAATGCAGGTGGTTCTCCTACAGCACAACCTGAGCAGCTGTTTGAATTTCATAATACGGTTGTAAGGTATAGCAAATAATTTTTAACTATGTTTGTATTTGAAGTACAGGAATTTCACATAAATTTTCTTTCAGAGCGGAAACACCAAAATCGATAACTCATGCCTTACGCAATTTTGCACGTTTGTATCGCTGATACATTTTAATGTAAAAATTAAGACTAAAGATAACAAAATTGTAAACAGCAAAGATCTTCCAGGACCCTCCATTTGAAGGTATTAAAGAAAAATAATTATTGTGAAATGGTAAGTCTGTGCTGTAAAAGTGTATTAGCAAATTTTTAAATACTTTGTATTTGTTTACTATCTACACATTCCTTCACAAAGTATGTAAAATGGATAAATATAAGCCGACCATCTTGTAATATGTGTTTCTTAATTTTGCACACAAACATTGTATTTAATAACTTTTTTTAACATACATATTTTTGCCATAAAAAATGTATTAAATATAGAATTTTACACACTGCTCATTTATCAATTATTTATGTTGCTATTAATATAGTTTTATTGCATTTGTTTCCTATAATCTTCGAATATATGATAACCATCAGAAAGAATATCCAGATTACCTATTATATTAGGTATGTATCTAGTCAACTATTTGAAATAACATTATGCATACTTTGTAGATAAAGTGCAGGTAGTAAACATTAAAAAATCAGAGTGATTATATATTTTTGCTTTCCGTTTTATTTACACGAACAATCCCATAATGGAATGCTATTACATTACATACAAAATATAAAAGATATGGTATTCGATTTGACACTCTTTAAAATATATTTTACAATTATGTTTTTAATGCTTCACGACTTTTCTTTATATGACTATAATAATATGGAGAGCAAGCAACAGACTTTGCAAAAGGAATTTTAGTAAACATCTAAATAACATGTTAAAGTATTTAAGAATAGATCACTAATATTACAATGTAAATCATCTTGTGCATACATGTTACAAGGAATGAAACATATGTACGAATTTTACATGATAAAACTTATTCACATTTCTGTATCTTTTTCACATGTTTCGCAAAATATAATTTTATATATATGTAGATCACGTCTAATGAGATCTGTTATGTGATAATGATTATTGGGAAACAAATTTGTATCCTGCATTCTCATTGTATGAACAGACATTTGAAAGTAAAGTGTTCAATAGTTCTAAATCATGTTAATGTTTCTATCAATTTGTCTTGAAATATAATTCTAATCACGTGTTTTGAAACAAAGTGGCACGTAATGGTGCAACTCGTACAATGAAAACATAAATAAAAACTATATACATTTTACACAATGGTTACCTTGTACAAATAATTTACATAATTATTACATAACATTACAAATAATTCACTTCTTATAAATTGTTAATGTACAGATAAATTAATGAAAATAAGCATTGATATTAATAAGAAAATCAATTATGATGTAAGATGGAAATAATTAAACTGTAAGAATATTTTAATGATGAGCATTATTTTTAGTATTTATGCAATTATTTTACTTTATGATAACGAATTTTTAATACATACCGATCAAAATTCTTTTTTATATTTTAAAATCACGCGTAACTAAAATAATAATAAAGTCTATGTAATAAAACAAGTATTGAAATGATTCACGATCAGTTTGACCAATGACTATTAACGTTACACAAATAATTGTTGCAACCTCTGATGAATAATTCTGACACAAAATAAATATAATACTTAGATAAACATCTTAATAATTAAATAAGTATCGACGAATGTCAAGTTTTGAAATTTAATTTTTTATTGAATGAGTTGATATGTTATTTAATATAGATTTTACGCTATAAAAAGATAATATAGATATGGGGTGTATGTCCGGTACTAGGTATTCGATGGTTCTAGCGATACTCTTATGATTCAGGTTCGGATGCCACGTCTTCTCGAAACATCGCTAACAGTCTCAGGGTCTGAGTCACTCAGTTGCGTTATGAGTCACACACAATCGAACCTTATTAGCTGAAGAATTGGTTTCTAACAAAGGAATGTTGTTGTCGAATAAACTAGTTGTACAGTAGATAAATCTTTGCTATCTGCATTAGAATTTTGAATGTCGTTCTTGATTGATTTTGATTTTAAAGACTGGAAGTCACTTTGCAAACAAATGTAAAGAAAAAATACAGTGGACCGTTGTTTTAAGAATGCGCTGCAATACTATAGTATGAATTCTTTAAATCTTGTATCTTTTAAACGTAGAAAGGTAACTTTCGAGAAAACGATAAATATAATAATCACGGCAAGCTTAGCTTTATCACATCGTAGAAATGTCATTTACAGCGTACTGTTTCATTATAAGCGCCGATGTACAACGGCCACTAGCACCCACATGTACCATGTATCAATAGAAGGGCTTTAACTTGCTCAATCATTGACTGATGAATACCTCTATATGCATACACATACCAAGGCGTATTGTTAACCAATATCGTGTTCCATGTTACCGTGCTACCATTCACGACTTTCTCTGATACGATATATTGTGACTACTTTACCCAGCGTTGATTCGGTCAACACAATTTCTCGTCAGCTAGAAGAAGACAAAGAAAGAATGCGAAAGTTATGAGTGCAGGTCATTATACCAACGAACTGGTTCGACGCCTTCCTAACTGTATATGTTTCTCGCAATAGAGTTTCAAAATCTTCTTTTGCGTATATCATAATTCCTTTTTCTCCTACAAAATAGATTTGTAAAAACCATAATTTACTTTTAGACTAAAACAATAATGTGAACCGTTATGTCTCTTTCTTGGATTATTCTCCCAGTAACGTTTGCTTGTTTCAACAAATACTTCACTACAAAGGAAGGACTCGAATGAACTCTTTTACCTTTACTAGCTATCGTTCAACATACAAATCGCTGACATTAAGGAAAAATACTAGACGATACAAGGAAACTAGGATACAAGAATTTTCACAACATTAATCGCATTGTATTATAATCTTCCCAAATATATCCATCGTTAAAATATTGATGAAAACAGTTTATTAAATGATCTCAACAAAGGAAAATTGATTCGCGATTCATTGCAAAGTACCTAGATTCTACCTATTGTGGTGATAATGATGTTATCCAACTTTTTCCCTACCGGCCTATGATACTAACATTTGCTCATGCAAGATGCAGCACGAAACTATCGCTAAATTCACCATCTCTCATCGACGGCGACGGGCAACGGCGCGTTGCTGGGCAACCAGACAGTCAGACTGCTGTCTGCCGATCTTCCAGGGGCGCGGAAGGCCGCGACGAGACGAGAAGAGTAGACGCGAACGTAGAGGAGAGAAGAATCGAACAGAGATAGTACGAGAGAAATGAAAGGGTGGGGGTCACCGGGTGTAAAACAGGTGTAGAGGGAGTAAGGTCGTTGCTGGAGGGGTAACGCGACCATTTGACCGTAGGACGAGAAGAACGAAAGCTCTACCACAAAAAAAAAAAGAAAGGGGATGGAATGAGAAAAGGGTAAATGTGTATATAGTAGAGTAGAGTAGAAAGTGGAGAGTAGAGAGAAAAAGTTTCAAACGGGTGGTGCGTAGTGGTGGTATTCTACGTCGCGATAGTGGGGGAGCAATGGCACGAAGGTGCAACAGAGGGATCGGGGTAAAATTGGTGGGAAACGGTGCGGCGTCAGGGGCGGCCGGGCTAGACGAGTCGAGGTCAGTTATCCGCCACGCCCGACGCCGACGCCGTCGTTCTGGCGCACCGCATTGCATTTTTGGCGCCACTGCTGCCGCTGCGTATCACTGCATTACCAATGCTCTCTTTTTTCCTTCTGCTTTCTTTTCTTCTTTTTCCATTTCTCTCGCTCCTTCTTATTCTAACCTTCTCTCATCATTTTTTCCCTATCCTTTTTCTTTACTTATTTCTTTCTGCACTTTCCTTCATCCGTTGTTCCAAGAACGCGCGTTACGAGAATTTCTCTTTTCTACCTTCTTGCTCTCTTTGTACCTCGCTGCAGGTTTACTGCCTACCTACTTGTCTATCGCTGACGCCTAAACTACGGACTGCATTACGCTTGCGCAATTCGCATAGTCGTTTTGCGGTGGAGTAAACCGGGCAGGGGCAGGGCTTATCGTACGAAATTTGTGGCTCTCTGTAATGAAAATGTTCATTCTAGCAAAATCTTGTCATTCAAGTCATATCTTATCGTCCTTGAACGTAAACTCTGAATATTCTAAGCCACAACGAGCGAGGAGAAAAGAACGGAGCACCCATTGTACATTGTTTGTGCCTATGTAATAATTTTTCATTTTTAAAATATCTATGTATAAATGTTCACACGAAATATTCGACTCGTTATAGGAAATATACGCATCTCTGTTTGCATATAGAACGATAATTTAGGAACATGCACGGATTTCCCCGTTCGCCGGTATCGGAAATGACTAAGTCGTGGCAAGAAACGTATAGAGTCGTCAGAGTATTCATGAAATGGTTAAGCTTGTCTCGCGGTTGTCTGGCCATCTAGTCAGACTTTGTCAGGGTCGTTCCAAAGAACGAGCATTGTGACGATCGTTTCACGTTGCGCTCGGGCTTGAAAAAAGTAATGTTAATAAGATAATGTCGCTTTCTATCGTCTCGTGTGTATGTCTATCTAAGTATGTTGTAGCATTTTTGCGACGAATAAAAGAAATAGAAGCTATTCAGCCTCCATTCTGACTGAAGTATTATAAAAAATTAATTCCTTTAGTCAGTATTAGTAGCGTAATTTCTCAAAGAAATAATTATCCTTGTATTAGTGGTTCCAGCGGAGATGAAAGAGGTCTTTGTATTGTATTTTCTTTTAATTAAATAACACTAACAGTGAATCGTGAGTGGAAATGCGAACGGTGACTGGTAGAAGGCTTTATGCATAAGGATGATGTCTGTAGGAGAAGAATAATAAAAAGTATCGAGTTAAACGTCTCGGTAGAGAATGAGAACCGTAGTAGATTTTTTTTTACTTTAGAGTTTAGCTGGAATCTAAATTTCGCTCGTTTATATATATATTTTTTTTTCTTCGCTACCTTTCCCCAAAATAACCTTTTAAATAATTTTTTTAAACGCGTGAAGAAATTTCGTGGCAGGGAAGCAACGAATAACTAGTAGAGAATTTCTTTCAACTTTACAGAATGTAATTACAAATTCCAAACGTCTCTGGACTCGTTAAAATTAACATGCTGTTTCCTCGATCGCTTTTTTCCCACTTCTTTCGAACTGCCCCACTTTCCAACAAAAGAATTTTGCCATTTTATTTTAGTAATTTTTCCTATAACCAGACAGTTACAAGAAACGTCCAATTACTATACCAAAATCTCGGTTCAACACCCAAAAATTAACCACTCCGCCGTCAGGGAAATATATTTCTCACGTATGTTTTTAGTACGGTCAGCTAGTTCGATTTAGTGCTATGTTCGCGGGAACGTGCATGCGTAGCAGTCGCATATAGACAAAGTTGCACAGACGAGAAGAGAAGAAAAAAAAGCATAATACACGAACGCGTGCAACGACGTTTCACTGTGCGACACGGAGGAGCGGCTCAAAGGCATGGCGGCACGATGATCGCGCTCAAACGCACGACAAATTAACTCCCGGAGAGACAAGTGTGTGCACTTGACTTTGAATTATCCGCTTAAATGGTGAAAAAAGCACACCTCGACCGATACTTTCCTTCGAAGTTCATTTTATCGGAATGAAAGTTTTCATATCATTAATACAAACGTTGCGCCGTAGTTTCGCGACTGTCGAATTTGTTCCAAATCATTGATGCGAGATGTGACCGATTATCGAGGTAAACTTCAATTATGTTTTTGTCGGGTTTTCAATGATTCGCCGTTGTATCGTGATATCATTTTATCTGACGTCGAGAGTATTGCTTCATTATCTAGATACTATTGAAATACACAGTAGATGAAATCTTAGCACGATATCGATGATAACATTTTAGTATAAACGCGATCATATGTAGGAGTAGGGTGCGTTGATTGATGAACACGGCCCTGCAGACAGTAAGTATCCCTTACCCCCACCAGCGTCGGGCTAACCACCAAACCCTCACCACATCTTCCATCTGCTTTGGTACGTTATTGGCACCGGCTGATGGCCGATGCGAATTTACTGTGGCTCGACAGAGATAGCAGGCGGAGGGCGCTAGGAGGAATCGAGATAAAGCACGGAGAGAATCAAGAATAATGAAGAAGGAAAAACAGAGAGGAGTAGGGGAACGTTTTGCACGTCTTTCTCGCGGTACGTTGCTCCGAAATAGAGAAAAGGATCCGAAAAGAAATTCCATAGGATGAAACAATGGCAATTTAGAAGAAATAGGATTCGCGACAGAGGCCGCTTTACGAAATTTCGAATCCCATTTGGGTTTTTTCTTACCAAATTACTTACTTGCGTTGAATTTTAGCTTATTTCGTAAAAGGTAATGGGTAACTTGTGCAGCAAAATTTTTGGAGAAACGTAAAGTAGAAGGATAGATAAAATAATTGACGGATATAGATATGTACGTACGTATATAGATTGCTTACCATATCGTGCACCGCAATTTACTGCATCTGGTAATAGATTGGTAGTTTCCAGGTTAAATAATTGCTTAATGTACAAATCAGCTTTGATTTGCCATTAAGCAATCAACGAGATTGGACCGAGTTCCTTTTGAACCTATTTACTGGAAAATCGACCTAGAAGCGCGATCAAAGAGCAATGGGGCCTCGTTCGCGTTTGTGTTCCGCACGGGGGAAGTAGATGTGGACTACGTTTGATCAGCCGTCGATATGCAATTTCCATTCGACTCGTCATTGTTTCGGCAGAGTGATAGGGTAATAGCTAACGATCGAAAGGGACATTTGGGTTTGTGCGTTATTTCAACCGGGCCGTATCCAGATGTCTTCGGCCTGTGTCGGAGATAGTTGATTTCATTACTGCGATGGTGAATCATCGATGAATAAAGCGTTGAATCGGGCTAGCATAACAATGAACGCGTTTGCTTGGTTTTTTACGGCTTTTCCGATATCATTCCTAGTCGTCGACATACAAAGTTAATGGACGTTTCACTGACACTTCCTCTTGTTAAAATTCTAGAAGATTGCATTCATCGTGGGGATATAGGTACGCATAAATATGCTACCTTTTCCTATATAAGTCGTCGGTAGAATGGTCGAACAAAATATTTCTAGATACGCTCGGTGTACACAGACCGTTCCACGATGAGATGTATCCTTGTGGTTTAACGAATGCCGTCCTTAAGAGGGAAAGACAGCGATAGTACACGTAGAGCCGGGCTCGGTGACGGTATTGCTCGCACGAGAATCGTCCATAGAAAACGTTCGGTATCTTTTTCGCGACAGCTTTACCCTCGCCGGGTTCTATAAGCACGTTGTAAGACCTATCGTTCACGAATATGGACGCGTGTACCGACATGTTTGTATAAGTCGTTAATCTTTGAGGAGTCCGATCGTTTCTCAGAATATAGAACCTGTCTCTCGTTCTCGTATCGCGTCTCTCGTCCGGCGACAATTATTCGTATTTCCATCTGGCTGTCTGACACCTAACGAACGTAGAATGTTATCGAGCTCCAGAGGAGTCGTATGAATATCTGATCTCTGCAGAGTATTCACACGATACTCTCTTACCGGTATATTATGGCGACCTGTCTAGTAATTACTAACTGACACCTCGGTCGGAGGATATGGTTCTTCTCCGAAAGACGACACAGGTGTTAAGGAGAAGCCGAGCTTGAAAGTTTCACGAGCGAGAACGCAGTGGTTGATTCGCGATGGCGATAGTGCATGCACGGTGTCGAAAGCTGGATAACGGCAGTACGAACGTTGCATGTAATGTTTCATGCATTGTGCCAGATCAGTACGATAATAATCGTTCGAAGTAGACTGGCAGCCAAGCAGTCCAGCGGCAAGCAAAACGCAAGCAGCAGCACCCGCGACGAGCTATTCGTTCGGTTCGTTCGTCGGGTGAAGGACCCAGTCTCTCCCTCCCTCCTTCTCTCCCACGTTCCCCTTCCACGGGAAATGATCGTTCTCTCCATCTAGCCTGCGTGTGTTTCTCTCGATTCCCTTTCTTTCTTCCTCCTCGTTATCCCTTTATCCCTTTCTCGCTTCCTCTCGATACTTCTCTTTCCGTCCGTCCCCACTGCAGGCCCATCCCCTTGTCGCCTATCTGCCTCCAGTCATCCTCGCCCCCTCCCCTCGACACCCCACTGGTTCGTCCTCCATCACCAGCCATCTCTGCAATTCTACTGCCGCAGTCCATGCACATCAAACGATACCACCTGGTTTCTCAAATTGCGACGTCCACCGGATCCAAATGAAATTACATGCAATCCTGCCAGACCTCGCTAGCTTTTTCATTTTCTTCTCACTCCTGCGAGAACGAGAGTTTAGACACGTTCGAACTAACGGTAAAGATTTTTCATGGTTTTCGCGATTTTAACTGCTAGTGCTTTTTACATCTTATTCGAAGAATACCTCGAAATTCGTCGGAACTTTCTTTGCCAATACTTTTACTTGCTAGTAGCTGTGCTAACAGAACCATGCAACTTCTATCTTTCCTAACGAAAATATCATGGCATCTCATAATTCTGATAATTTTGTTCACGTTTAATTATCAACAGCTTTAAAATCAACGCGAGATTAATCTTCCTTCCACCGCCGTTGCATTTATATTCGCGACCATTCTCTGTCCACAATCACATCCTAGATTATCGATTTCCTTTGAAATTCTCTGAAAGTGGATCTCTGGTATCCTATACTTTTGTACTCACTCGATGTTTCTGAGTGGACAGCTGTAAACGCGTGGTCGTAAAGTTTTATCGCTAAATGAATTCAGTTGCACGGATAAATATAAGGCTTTTAAGGTCTCGATCGTCGCGTGCTGCATAACGAGACAAAAGAGTTCCTTTGTACGAAACCGGTTCGTGTTGTAAACTAAAAATTCCGTCAGGTCGATTGGTCGATTTATTAATTGATATTCAATGAAAACGTTTTGATTTCTCGCGACTCTTTAAAGAGCCGCTCCTATCCCCTCCCTTTCTCCTCTTCTCTTTGTGTCGAAGGGAGTTTTATATTATTCGCCCATCCATCGCATACATTTCCATTTACCTTCGATCTCGGAACACTTTAAAAGCTCTCTGATAATTGGACGCGCAATCTTCCCCGAGATATAGAAAGGGTGAAGTAATATCGAAACGATGATACGGTGGTATTACTTTGCGAGCATTGCAATTTCTATGAGGCAAGAAAGAGGCTGGCGCCGGGCGCTTCCAATTGCACAAGATCGCGTAATAATACGTCTAAAGACAATGTGCATATATCCGTACACGTATACTGCAGAGTCTTCGGAATATCGAGGCATTAGTGTCGTGACGAAACGAAGCCCTCGAGTGTGCGCGTTCCGCTGCAACAATTTCCTTGATCGATAGTTTTGCCAACAAATAGAAACATTTCCTACGCCTTCCTATTCACGTGGAAAGGAAATTCGAGCGACACGATGTGTCGCTTTAAAGTGTTCGATTTTCAAGATTACTTTTAACGTGATGAACGGCGATAATATATTATTAGATAAATATATTATTAGAGATCTGACGTTTAACTTCACAAAAATCAATCGAAAGATTGCAGTTTTCGTCCAAACTGGTACATTCAAAATTATTTGAAATTCCAAACTGTAGGGAAGTGGCAGTTAGTTTCGGCGTACAAGGATGTTCCACGATTTCGGAAGAGAAGCTGAAACGCTAAATGTTGATAGATCCCGTGGGTCGGTGGTCCCGCGACACTTAGACATCCGTAAAGGCTGGGCTGTGAGTTGCACGCACGGATAAAGGATCGACCGTGGCGATTCCGACAGGAATTCCCGATGAGATGGGCGGAAAGTACAAAGGTTCGACGCGCTTCGGCGGTTCTCGGTACGGTGGGCTTCCGGTCGAATTCGGCTAGCTCCGATCGGCCTCGTGCGCACTCGTCTAGGATCGGGCCGCCTAGTGGGGTCTACATCGTGCAGGACGGGTAGTAGCGGCGCGCTGCGAGACCGGCAGTTTTGCGCCCCGTGCAACGGCCAATCGGCCAGTTCGTCGCCGGCTGTTCGTGAAAGAGGTATTTTCGCACATCGTTCTGCGTTCGCTCTCCAATCGGAGATTCTTCTGCATCACCGTCCACCGATTCTGTCCTCGCTAGTTGTTTCTCTCTATTTGTCGTCCGTCTATTATTCCGCGTACTTTTTCTCAATTTTCGTATTCTCCTTTCTACACGTACGGTTCCTTTTTTCTTTTGTCTCGTTTATTCTCCAAATAACCAGTCTATCAGTTTCCCTTCGTAACGTGTTTCATACGATTGATGAGCATCTTCTTCGAAAGTCTACCCAACCATGAATCCGTAAGTGCGTATCATTCGTTGCCACGTATGTCGGTATGCGAGCGAATTGTCGAGTGTTTGGTGACGTGTTAAAACGCGGCCATTTCCACCGGCCATGAACGAGATAGAGAGCGTGTTGCGTGAGATAGAGAGTGAGAGCTTGAAAGACGTCGGTATCTTTGTATAAGTCTGTAATTCGGAATTTCGCAAGTTGATCCCCACTGATTCCCGATGATTTTGATTCTGTTGCCAGAAACGTGCTCCCTTTCGGTTCTATTCTTCTTCTTTTCCTTCTTCTACTACTTTCATTTTAATTGAAATAGTATGAACGTTAGAGAAAGATTGAAAAAAATACGAAGATGATCGGTTGTCATACGTTTACGTGCCGGAAGATCAATTCGATGGGAATTTTCGTGGAAAGTTGTTCGTTATGATTTCCGCAGATGGTGTAATATGTACTTTGAAAAGAAGTAAAGAGAAAGGAAAAAGCAATGATAATCACAAAAAAAAAAGAAATGACGAGAAACGGATTTTTTAGTACCGGGGGTAAAAGTCGCGTCGAAAATAATTTGCAGTCGCGCCTGTCACGCGTGCCGGCTTTTATGCTGGTTTACTCCGAATTCCGAAAGCGATCTTTCGATTTCGAGACCTCGAGGGACAACAGTGTTTCAACAGTTTTTTTTTTGGTGATGTCGACCGGAATTCGATAGAAGAAATGGCGATCGATGTGGCGAAAAGAAACGAGGAAACGTCACGTAATAGTGGTGCACAGCCGATTACCCTGTCGGCTAACCTCGTTTTTCGCTGTTCACCGGAAGAGACAAACACGTGCACATCAGTCAGGTAAATTGTTCGCTTGTTTTCGCTTTACTCATTTCATTGTTACGAGCTTGCGATCTTCGTGGCTCTTTGATACCAACTAACTCCCGCGATAGTATACCGCTCAAGCGTCACGAAAACCGTTAACATGAGCCGGCTAACTATTTAAGGAGCCAACTTCAACGATTAAACGTACATTTTTCGATCATATGTTTTTCAAAGCATCCTTGATTTTCTAGTATGTTCGAAACTGAATCATTATGTCTTTCTTTTTTCCTTCGTGTACACGATAGGCCGTCTATTTTTAGAATTAATCGCGTTACGTTAATCCGTGTTCAAACTGTAAGCTTGTTCTTTTAATTTGTTTTCTTCTTGTTTTTTTGATTTTTCTTTAATCTGTAAGATTTAGAATTCCGTTGCATCGGTAAAGCTAGAGAAGAAATATGGCGCGACCGGGAATCTTTCTTTTTCTTTTTTTTTTTCTTTATTTAGAATTAAAAACATGTGATTTGATATAATGTTGTAAAAAAAGAAAAAGTAAAATACAGAAAGAGGACTGTCCGATAGTAACGCGTACAAAGAACTATTTTACTGCATGATTATTCGCCATACCACTTAACGGTCGTTTCCTCTTAACACTACTCCCCTTTGCTATTCGTTGAAAACTTGAACCACTCGTGTTCTTCGTTCTAACATACAGCACGAATGTTGTATTGATTTTACGTAACTACTTTAAATTTAGCAGAAAAGCAAGACACTTAAGATAAAAATATGAGATACAAACCAGTTTTTCGCCTATATTATTTTAACTTCTTTTTTCAGTCAAAGCTTTATGCTTTTGTCTATATTAACGTATGTTTTTGTGCATGCGAAAGATCTTTAATCGTTGGTGGTGGATACGAATTCAGTTCTCGGTAAACCAATACGTTAAATGTACCTGTTAAAGTATATCAATGTCCGAGAAGTCTGAAAATATAATGTATTAAAATTTATGTGTGACGGGAAAATATTCGAACGTCCCGAACTTTCTTAACCGCTTGTACGCAATTTCCGAAAAACATTAAGATACTTTCTGGTAACACGAGCTCTATTTCATTATTATTTATTAATTGAGCTCTATTTTCCGTTATTAAGAACTTTGTAATTTATCTTGATAATTTCTTAAATCAACGAACTCTATAATACACTTTTTTTATACGTATAATCACTACTTTTCCTGAATGTGAAAATTTCAATTTTTCGAATTGTAAAAATAACGATAGTTGTAGCTAAAAGATCGGAATAATCAACAATATCTCTTCGTTGCAGCAAGTGTCAATATGTACTTAGTAGCATATTGATACGTTTTTTTTGCAAACCGTATAACTTGATACATTTATATGTCTGCATCGAATTTTTTAATGTTTGTCTCCGGTTATCTTCTTGACGATATCTCTTAAGCTAGTAACGTTTAAACAGAAATAAACGACGAAAGCGAAAAATGTAGGAACACTGGTTGTTCGAGTTCGAAACGAAAGCAAACGATGTTTTTGGTATGTGGCATAACTTTGTTACAGTGGTTAATTAATTGACACATTTAAGGGTATTCACCACGATAAAATGCGAAGTTTTGTAAGATCGAACAGCCGAATAAGTTAGACTTTTGTCAAAACATCTTAGGCACATAATTCCGTAACTTCGACGCTTCGCTACTACTCAAATAAAAGAGCCGACAAGTACTGTGTACATATTATTTTTTTCATTGTAAAATCAATATTTTGCCGATATTTATAGATCACACGATTCGACGATTTCCATATTAGGAACATCATTTGATTCGACGTTCGCACCAATCATGCGACTCAGTTGCGTCATTATCAAAGTCAAACTTTAAATAACTCTTTGAATCCTCTCATTTATCTCTTTTACGTTCGGCAACTTCAGGCTGGCGGAGCATTGAAAAAGATTATTTTATCACGCTGGTGTCACTTCGTGTCTCGCACCTCCATAAATGACTTTTCGTATAACTCGTTGGCAATTTTATTTTCCCGAACGAGAGAGATCGGGATTGGAATTTCGGTGAATGTGTCACGAAAGAAAAGCGAAGGAAAAACGAAGAAAGTTGTGGCTCATATTGGTGTTGGCGAACCGAAAGCTGGAGACGGAGCAGCAGCCGGTGAAGGAAGGCAGGCAGGGAAGCAGGCAGGCGGCAGCCGGCGGCCGACAGCCGGCGAGTCAGTCATGTGGGCCGAGGGAATTCGCCGGTTCGAAGGCGTGCGTTCGGTACCGGGACAGCCTCGTGGTATATACTCAACACCAACGATGCCTGTAATCGATGTGTCGGTGCGTAGAGAGACTCGTGAGTGAGTTTCTCTCTCTATCTTTAACGAGTACTCGAAAAGGCCTCTCGTACATGTGCGCGCTGATGTCAACGCCTGGTGGGTCGCCGTGCCCGACGCTGGTTTTATTTAATCACGCTGCTCTGCCCGGCTGCCGGCAGGCCTGTTGCTAGGCACCCTTCTCCGTCCTACCTCCTACCTCCTTCCCTCGAGCGCGGGGCCCTCCGCGATGTGCCCCGCCCCTGTCTGCACCCCCTCTACTCGCTCGTTTCCCGAACATTGCCATCTCTGTCTGTCGGTCGTTCTGTCCGTCTGTCTGTTCATACATCTGCTTTTGTGTATATTCATATACACGCTTTCTTTCTGTACTGATGTGGATACACACCGTTCCTCACTGTGTCTCTCTACCACGTTCCATATATTACTGGACACCGAGCCGTAGTCGTCGGGAAATCTTCCAGTTCGTAGTGAACCTTTCTGCCTGTTCATTTACCTCTCCTTCTCTCAAACTCGTGTGTGTATGTGTGTATGACTCTTTTCTGGCCAGTGTGCTGCAGCTGCTTTCGACGTTCGCGGTCTACCGATTCGTGGTTTCGGCAAGATTGCTGATCTCAGGATTTTCCAATTGCCTTCGCACCGTACTGTCGCGAATTCTCGTTATCGAAGCAAAGTATTTTAACCGGAACCGGAGCACGTTCCTCTGTGAGACTATTTACTACTCCGTTTTATTCGAATAAAGTTGAAAGACCACGGGGAAAGTCGCGCAATTTTTGCAATGACATTTTAACATTATCTTTCGCTTCTTTTGTGTTCTTTTTAACGGTTATACGATTTCGGTATTTAAACGATTACGCGGTCAATCCTCTCGTGTCCCCATCGCGTCAGAAGTTATTCAAATAGACGTTGCGGGAGCCAATTGAGCGACTCTACTGGTATCAAGCTCGTCCAGATGCGTAACTTTCCTAAGAATGCGAGACAACGATATACAGCACGACCAGAATAAAACGCATTTCTTTGTTCGAATTACATTCTTTCTCGTACATGCGTGTCGTGTACTTGGAATACGCTCCCCACCTACAGAGAAGCTGACCGTAACCAACGCGATCAGGATACACGTAGATGAAACGAGTTTCCAAGGAACATCTAATTAGAATGTTATTGCGATAAGGTTAGGTTTTATAGATCGGAATAATTTGCCGATCTCAGATCGAAGTTAAAAACGGAGATAGGTTTTGCATGCCTTATTTTAGTACGTAAAAGAATTTCTCACTCGAAGATTAGACGAAAATCGTCGAAAACAAGATAAGCGATTCGCCGGCGTCGTCTCGAATATTTTTCTGCGGTTTCAATAGGCGCGTAGACTCCGTCTGGACGGAACGAGCGGAAATGGTATGCGAACTTGATGACGTCAACCATCGTGTTGTAAGAAAGAAAGAAGTAGAAACGGGAAGATAGATTAGTTTAGAGTAAAAGAAAGAAAGGAAAGAGAATTCCTGGATTTTCTTTTTCTTGTAGCCGGTTCGTGTAGACGTCCTTGAAATTCGTAAGATCGGAGAACAATCGGCTATGGGCGTCCATCCGTACAGGATGGTCCAGTGGCGCCGACTAGTCTCGATTGCGCCCCTCCATATCCATCTTGTGCTTCGTTAAGGACCCCACCATCCTGGGGGAGGGAGCAGGTTTAGTTTAAGGTCTTCTCTGTCGTTCGCTCTTTGCTCCTGCTGGCTATCGTTGAACCATTCCGACCGTCAAGGACAGATCAGTTCAGTGTCGGGTAAAGAGGGTCAGGCACGTAGACGAAAACTTTCAAGGGCAGACGGGACCCCTCACTTCTCGCTGTCGCGTAAATTCTCTGCCTATGTGTTGTATCTTTCGCCCGCGCGCGCTTCTGTGTATACGTCTGTCCTCTCTTCGTCGTCGGTGTAAGTGTGGATTCGGAGCCATCGCGCCACAGTGGATTCTTTCTTGGGTGAATCGTCTTCTCTTCGTCTACTTCTTTATGTTGGCTGACTCATCGTCTCGAAATTAACCGATTTCGTACATTGGTTCGAATGTAATTAGAGACACGGTTCGCTTGGTGAATGCCCTGTTCGCCTCCCTACTGTGCGACAGATCGGGCTACAGTGTTCATAGTGAAAGAATCGTTCTCGTCTTTGGGTGTGCACAATCGTCGATTTCGATACTGTAAGTACGGACTCGTTTATCGTGGGATCGTTCGATCCTCGAGTTTTTGACGCATGAACGCCGAAGCAAGAAGTACGTTTCCTCTGTTTAATGCTGCTACTGCTCTTGCCACCGTGGCTTGCTAATTTTTCATCGGGTGTAATTCTCAAAGAATGCGGCTTGACGCGCGGAGGTTCTCGTGGGACCGAAGAGGGAACAGACAAAGACAGCAGAACGATAAAACTACTCGAGACCACTCTCTCGTTAAACGTTGCTTCTCTTCATTTGACGTTTAAAAATTTAACGTCGCTACGTGGCATCCACCCTGCGCCGTCTTCATTTTACTTCCGACTTATACTCCACTTTACAGAAAATGGCTTAAAAGAAATAGTAATAATCGCTGACTCGCCATGTGTCTCTGCCATATTCGAGGGGATAGCCCGTAGGCTGGAAGAAGCTCGAGTGAAACACGGAGGACGACGTGTGCACGGAAAGAAGCACCAGGAGAGAACGGCTATTTTTAACTTTCTGCCAACATTTTTTTCTCTCCTTTTCTAAGTTCTGAAACATACATCTGCGTTCCTCCCATTGGAATAGCACCAATATATCACCTATAGCATTTCTCCGAATTCCCGTCTGAATTATTAAAATACAATCGTATTGGAACATGTAAGATTCTCCGATTGATTTTATCTAATGTTGCCCGACGATATTCAATGGAAGTCGCTAATAAAGAGATAGTAAATTCTTTTCATCAGCCTTGTTTCGCCGTCGTTGATAAGCTCTGCTCAAATCTCGAGGGGATAATATGCAAATATCTTATCAGAATCTTGTTCTAACTTTAAATACGTTGGTTTTTTTTTTTTAAAGGCAAATAGAACCTTTTCTCTGTCACGTCAGACGTCGGTATTGATTTGGAATTAGGATTCGATGTAAAGTTCGTCCTGCTTCTCGTGTAAACTTTTCATTGCAAATTCACGTTACGGTTATCTAAATTCTAGAAGGAAGAAACTCGAGCCACTAGATATGCTTGGTTTCCTGTTAACCCTTCTACCCTACGAGAACTTTGTATTCGGTTAAATTCAAAATTAAATGCGATAACTGCCTACTGCCTATTCGACTTTGCACATGACTTAGAATGTGGCATTAAACGTTTTAGAGTCATTTATCACCTCCGGTGGAAACCCAAAGGAATATTATTTCATTTCTGTTAGGAATTCTTCGGGAAAAAATATTATCGAAGTTCTATTACAAAGAAACTTCGAAAATGTAAACGGTTGTAACGGCAAGGTTTAAAATCGATACAGTCGCTTTTTTCCTCTAAAGTGCCAACGGAAGTTGATAAAGAGCAAGGGGACTCGAATAATGGAATTTCCCACTGTTCCAGTCTCGAGTTACATCAGCAAACGTTGTCCAAAATCGAAGCAGCTTATTCGAAGAGCTACGCAACGTTTTCTCTGAACACGAGCTGATTGGTAAACGCGCAACAGGCAAACGAGACACGTAAGAAAGTACGATTCGCGAAAACAGTCGCATTGCCATTAGATGAGTCACGATTCTCGGCGACCGCCTCTGTTGGGCGAGTGCATCGGCTTTCTCGGATGCGTATCATCGCCTGTGAGCTGGTCTCTTCTATGGAATCTTGACTCATCCACCGGATTTACAGCGGAAGTTTCTTAACGGTCGTTACGTGGCACGGAGACATGCTATAGGGTGGAGTAGAAGAATCGTTGTTTAGATCTACGTGATTTTGTCGCCAGATTTCCGGTAAAGATCGCGTCGAACACGAATAGTTTGCTTTATCAGTCATCGGAATTCGACTTCACGCGTTACGTGCGTTAAATTTCACCGGAAGCGTTCGATATATAGAGGAACGTTCCATAAACGTATAGGTAAACGTATAAGATTCGATATCGATATTGAATGTCGTAATGAGGCTATCGTACTGGTTATCGTGAACAGACTGCAACCGGTTCTGTACTTTGATCGACGGGAAATAATTGTGCGACACGAAATATGAATTCACTAGTCTGGAGATTCGACAACGTGTTTGGGTACTCGAGATTATCGGTGGCGTATACGTTATACGGTAACAATGTCGGAAGGAGTGGCGGCGCGGTGGCGTTGTTGGCATCGATGAAGCCGAGACACGAATCGGGGATTGCAGAAATGCCATTCAATTGGCTAACAATGGATCGATGCATTCTCTATCGAATAACGAGGCATTCAAACGACAACCAGTGGTATTTTGGTGTGGTTGAAAGGGATGGATTATAGCGTGTCCTTTCGTTCCGGAGAAATTCGCTGACTTGAGAAATTCTTCAGAAAAATTTGCGTGTCCAACACATGCAGGTGGTGCAATATACTAATTATGCGCAGAATGTTCGTGACTATATCGGTAATCAAAGGTCCGATGACTATCTTTGAAATAACCTATCGTGCGGAATAATACCGCAATTTATATCGAGTACCTCGGAGCAGCATCGACTTTCTTGTACTACCTATACTAATCGAAAACATCACGGCAACGTTATTATTTGAAGTTGTCGCTTAGCTGAAGTCTGGATTAGACGGGAGTCTACCGGTGGAATGCGTGTGCGACTTATTGTAGGAGCTCTCTGGTTACGTGTAAAGCACAAAGCGAACACATTTACATTTTATACGATTGTGTTAAGTCGACGTTGACTATCGGTGAGAACTTCGGAAAAGCATACGTTAGCAGCGCTGGAGGGCAACTTGGTATTTGGCGGTTGGGAGAACGAGAGGTCAAACGGAACAAAATGTGCTGAATGTAGAAGTTGGTAATGCAGTTTATTCGTGTAGATGCCAACAGATTTCATTTACTTCTGGGTCATTACAAACGTTTTTATCTTTCTCGTTAAAGCAAAGCGTTGCTATCGGTCATAAGATACTTATCATTGTCCGTGTCGTGTCATATATTAGTCATATGATAAATAGTGAGATAAAGGAAAGTAGTTTGAAGAGAATTTCTAGAGAAAAAGAGGAACATTTGCGCGTCTTATTGTGTGTAGTGAGGCAAACGTGGTTGCCTTCTTGGTTGCCGGCGTCTGCAACCTTGCCCTCTTCCATCCCCTCCATGCACTCCGCAATCCATTCGATCCTTTCCCCTTATCTCGATCCAACGCTGTCGCGGTTCTCTTCTTTCTTCCCTCCCACCCTCTGTCTGGCTCCTTCGCTTTGATTCATCGAAGTCCACACCCCTCACTCCTTGCCCCGCGATCGTCGACGTTTCCCGGCCTATTATCGTCACTCGTCGACGAAGAACAGGAAAGAGGATCCGAGATGGAGCGAGAGGGGAGACTTTCCTTTACCTCCACCAACGAGTGTAGGAGTTTCAATGTCACGATGCGTCGGCCACTGCGAACGAACTGCTGCTCCACGAATATTACCGTTCGTCCGATTCGGAATGGCTTATCGTCTACATTTCGTGACACTTACTCGTCAAATTGGCTTTCGACTTACTTCGCATTTTTCGTTCCTTTGCATTCTTTTTTTTTTTTTTTTTATTCGCGAAACAGACTTTCGAACGGTGAAGAGAGAATCCGCTGATCTGGTGCTTGAACCGACAGTTTCACTTTATGAAGATACGTTGGAACGTGTCGCGTATTACGAATTTGTTTGAAAAGTGGTAAGATTTGTGCAAATTATCGATTTGGGCGTCTCCGCTTTATCGGCTGCTTCGAGTCTTCGTGAATTTATCGATCGTTACCGAGTATTGACTTGCAAGAGATGTTTCGCCGTGGCAGGTGATGTGAGTTCAAGCATCGAATATAGTGTTACTAGGCGGTGGCATTTACGTGACAAGGTTGAATCGCCGGTCGTCGTAGTGGAAGATCGTAGTTGAGGTATAATTCATATTGAAGACGCAGAACCTAGCACGGTACGCGGATGTAAAAGTGTGTAACGTTGTGCAACGGCCGCAAGAAGAGAAATCAGAGTGATCGAGCGTCAATACGTAATGAACAGCGAATAATTAAAGTTCTGCCCCGAGTATCTGGACTTTAATCGTTTCTTTATATGTATCGTTGAAACGTTTTTCTCTTTTTCCATGAGAGGTAGGGGTATTTCCAACGTTACTATTGTTAGACGGTTTATTTACGGGACAGGTTAACTGGAATAGCATATGTAATGACAAGTAACGTGAAGTAATGACGTGCCAATGCGTAACGGCCATGTCAACTACAATAGCTCTCATTGGAAATCTAATGTCGACCGAATTCTAACCTTTATGGATATATAGATTACGAATATATGGATAAATATACGCTAGATTCAGTTGAGAACCTGCACGCACAATGAAAAACTTGCAAATGTAATTTCACTGATGCTGTAGAATTCTTATCTTCCTTGTAAAAGTAAATATGTATATCCAGGTAACTTGTATCGTTCTCAAACTTTTCCTAACCGTTTTCTCAGATGCATATCTTTCATCGGTCTGTTCGGACGGAATTTCAAGAATGTATTCAACTCGGAGCGAGCTAGCTCGGAGTGAAACCCAAGGAGATATCTCGATGCACCTTTCAGGTCACGTCACGTCATGTAGAAAAAATTTCCGAGATCTACCTACTTGTTACAATGGTGCATCTGCCCGTCCGGTTTCCTTTTCTCGACAAATCCTCTATACCTGTATATAAAGCTTCTCGGGATTTCGATTTGCTGTCGATCTTTTACGCTATTTTGTCGCTGTCGATCTTTTACGCTATTTTGTCGCTTTCGGTGAATGTGAATCACTGTTTGGGAAAAGAATTTATTATCGGTCTTTCGAATCAAAGGAACTTTTTACGACTACCTGCTGTTTGCGAACAAAACGAAATACCCTCTAACGTTTATACATTACCATTTTGTTGAACGAACAATAACGAACCACCTCGTAAATCATAACACCCGTATACCTTACTGCTTCTCCACTTATTTCTTTCAGACTTTCCATACCGATCGAACACTCGTTAACGTTTCTTTCATGCGCTCCAGCCTTTAGTTCAAAATGCAGAACACACCATCACGACGTGGCGCTACGGTCGTGCAATTTATCCAACAGGATGGTTCAGAGCCAGAGGAAATGCGACTACGTGTCGCTCGCAACGCGCGTTACTCGGGTACTTCAGGCTGTGCCAATTTCGAGTCAGTCAGGTACCTGAAGTAGCGCGCGCTGCGGCGAAACCGGATCGACGCTTTTTTCGCTGCGATATTCAGGTACAGCGAAGTCTGAGGAGAGAAAATGAAGAAGGCAGCAAAGAAAAAAGAAGATGAAAGAAACGAAAGGGAGGTGGGAAGAACTGTGGAGGCTGCATGTTAATTGTACTTCATCAGGTGCTCTGGTGAACTCGATACCCGGCACCTGTTGGAGCGCAATTCATATGACTGTGCCCTGCTACCTTATTTCATCATCGCAGAAAAATCCGACATCTTAAGTATACAAAGTACGATTCACCGTTACGTTTTGCTCTTCGTATTTAGAATCGAGGAGGACAGCGATCTAATTGGACCTTGAAATTTTCGGTTAACTTTAAAAATTTAATTCGATTCAATTTGAAACTGAAAATTCAATTTGAAATCGAACGATAAACATTGCCCTTATTAGTTAACGTTCATCGATCGCATTGGGTTACAAAGGCAATCGTAACACCGTTGTAAAGCACTGATTACGATGGTTACGACTCGCGCGACGATTACCAGGAACGCGATCGAGTAATCGAATCGTTTTCTTTTTCCCGAGAATCGAGGCCCGTTGGAGGACGCAATCGTTATCGCCGATACGTTACAGTATCGCGTAACGTGATTAATGAACGCGATTTAATTTTGAACGCGATCTTCGTTCAATCGGTAAATAAAATTAACCGGCGCCCTGTTGTTAGGTGGACGGGCTGAAACGTTGTTATAGCGCAGAGTATCGTTTCTCTCTCGACGAGCAAAGGAGAGGAACCGTAGCCTCGTAATGTCGCGGACTAATGGGATAATGACGTTACGTGGGGTCGCGTGGCGCGTACCGAGCGAAAGAAACGAGAGACGAGATAGAACGAGAAAGAGGAACCGAAGTAACACAATTATTCACCTCTTTGCACGGTTCCAATAGAAGCCCCAAAGCGTCGGAAAGTGGCTATTTGCGGCGGATTACATTCTTTTATTTCGGTCAGTAAACTTCCAGTCACGAAATCTGCAATGCGTGTGCCCGACAAAACTTACTTGGATCAATTGCAGTCTTCGCGTTTCAGTTTATCCTCGATATAACCGTTAGGGTAGCCAAGTTTTTTCTACAGCTTCCTATGTCGATGGACTTGGACAAATTTTTGTAACAATACGTTGTTTACAGATCGTATAGATAATATTGATATAACGTTTCCAGCATGACTTCGAAAAACCTGATGCAACAGAAGTTTCTACTATTCCACCTGCATGTCGAGTAATACAAAGAACTTTATATCGAGCGTCGAAGTATGGTGGCCATATTGACATCCCCTCTCCTGCGCACACATTTAGTGCACACTTGCAACCTTATCTTTGTAAAGACAAACATACATATAAAAATCGTACAAATCGATATAAAAAATATTGTTCTTAATAAGTGCTATATACCTTGAACGATATAGAAATCATGGAAAGCTCGTAAACGTGTCATAATTAACTCCTTTCAATGCTTCGAGTTGTTACGACCGTTAGACCAATATATGTACATTACGTGACGAATAAGTTGCCGCGTATCGCGATTCTGTATATTTTGTATGCGGAGCACGCCCAACTTTCATTTTTATCGCCGAAAAGGTTAAAACTTGGACAGAGAGATAAGGCATTGAATCAGCGCGGCGCAATACTCGGTCAGTGAATATATAACTGGTGTCCGTGAAAGACACGTCTACACGTACGAAATAAATTAAAGCGGTATTAAGAGTCAATAGACCGTGCAAAACTGTATCAACGAGCTTTAAAAAGATATACCGACAAGTTATATAAAGACTCCTGTCCATAAAAGAGTTTTATACCGTATTTCCGGCTTATTAAAGGCAAGTTATGAACTGTCGCTCGTACTTAATTTTACGATCTCTTGCTTTACATTCCAATCATTTGGTACTTGAAGCTATGATACAACGAGTCTGACAAGATGGTCAATTTCACTTATTCAAGAACAAAAAGAAACGTTGTTTCCGCGTAAATTCTCCCGAATTATTAGTACGTTGAATTTACATAATGCATATTCGATCGATCGGATAGCCCTGGATCGATCTGCTTAAAATAAAAAGATATTCGAGGATGGAATTCAAATTGCGTTCGAAACTTTCAAGAAAGTTAATGACGACGAGTTCTGTACGCGTCTCCCGAGCACTACGTATTATATATGTTTCCACTTTCATCGTTTGCCAAAGGACAAAAATTTTCACGCGCAAAGAACCTCTTCAAATTTTTGTTATAAGTTATATACGCATTCTTACGTAATAGTCGTGAAAAACAAATTGTACGATTAATGACGTAAATAATTTACACCGGCAACGAGGCGTGGAATCAGACGCGTGTGATTCGACGTCCTCGTCGATTCCATGAAATCACATATCGCAACTGCTCGCGAGAAATCAGCACGCCGCAGACACGGGAGTTGAGCAAAGTTCTATCGTTGTCAGAATCGCTTGTTTTTCTGTAACAGCGTCATAAAAGTTTTGGATTCGCTGTGTTGGTTGCATATGAGGATATATATATATATATATACATTGAAATCGTATACACACTGCATTGGTTCGGTCGATAAAAATTGTATTTTTATAAATAGTATTGTACATCTTATAACATACACAATTATGAAACACGTTTAATTTACAGATTGCTAGTAGCCGGCTCTTGGTCAACGAAGGGAGCCATCGATAATTGGAAGATCGTTGCAAAAGATTCTACAGTATCCGCAGAAAAAACTTATGCGTGACACAAACGTTCTTCCGTTGTAACGATAAGCGCGCAGTGTCTCTCAACCCGAATACTTGTATCGAATTCTTTCGAACGAATAAAACGAATTAAAAATACGAACAAAGAATTCTCGTTCCATTAATCGTACGTGTGTATGCGCGTATGTGAGTAACATTCATCCAGTTCGATATTCAACACCTATCCTCTTACAGTATTTCCTTACATGTTACATTCGCTATTGCGTGAACAGTCTGTAAACGTTCGTAGAATCAGCGATCGTCCGTAGAATCGTGGCATTCGAAAGAAAAAGAGAGGCTTTCAAACGATCATTCGTCGATCGACATATCGCGATCGTAGGAACGCTTCGTTTATATCGATTTTGTGCAATCTTGGCTTGATAGTTTTCGGATTTATTTTAGCCTATCGGGCCCAACCGAGCACGTTGGACCTCTCGCACTACGCTCGAAACTCGTTGTTTTGCAGCTCGCCACGCACACAGTTCGCTAGCACGATCAATAATGTATCTCTCTCACCTGAACCGGCTATAAGCACGCCGCGGTGTATTTCCACCGCATTCTACCGAAAATCGTGGAAATGCTTTGCCATGTGTGACGCTTTGGTTGCACGTTGTACGAACGGTGATAATCGAACCGCGGATTATTGCTCGTGAGAAATCGACGAACGACGTTAACGATTGTATGCTCGTTGGTTCTTGATTACGAAAACTTGATTTCGTCGATGGGCGGCGATTCTACCTCTGCTGCTGTGTCGTTACCGAATAAATAATCGGAACACGATCGGCAAGTTGAACGGGTCGGGAAGCTCGATGTTCAGGTAATCAAATGTCGCCACGAAAATACTGTTCACTCGTTGACCTCGGTGTCACGCGGAGGTGTTCGAAGGCTGCGCCGGAGAAAGAATTTCTCGAAGGATTTTCACGGGTTTTACCGTACGGTCGTGAGCATAAAATCCACGCGACGTGGCTCATGACTTGGTCGAGTCTCGCGAAAGGCAACGAGAACGGTCGAGAAAGCGAAAAAGAAGGACAGAGGTTGCCAGTGAGTAGGGAAGAGGGAAAAACGAAGGAGACGATCGAGAGAAGAAAGAGATCGACCACCGCCCTTGGTCGTCACCGATGAACCAGCGTGTGAGAGAAGCGGAAAGAGACAGAGAAGGGGAAGCCCGTCGTCGGCGTCGGCGTCATTCCCGGCTCCTGCTGCAAGCCTTAGTTCGAGGCGGAGGGCGTCTTGGGAGGCTGGAAGGGATTCCATTTCAGACACTCTGGATCGATCTCTTTGTAGACGGGCCCCCGTCTCT
Organism: Bombus huntii; assembly: GCF_024542735.1. Classification (NCBI taxonomy): domain Eukaryota; kingdom Metazoa; phylum Arthropoda; class Insecta; order Hymenoptera; family Apidae; genus Bombus; species Bombus huntii. Next base: position 2,845,597 of record NC_066244.1, read on the forward strand.
TCACCCTCTCCTTATAGTCGTCGATCACGTCCTGAAATTATTTCAACGGTTCTCCACTGGTTCGCCTCGCTTTTCTATTCGTTTCCTGTGACACGACGACTCGACCTCCTCACTTGGAAATCGTTCCTTTTTAGCGGAACACCTCGACCAATCGTACGGAGAAACGGTATACACTTTTGACCGACCCTTTGACTATCGACCGCCGCTTCAATTGCGATATCGCTCTTTGACCATTGGTACTTTGATTTCGAAGTCTATTAGTATTTTACCTGGACCATGAAGGGTGAGAGAAATCGAATGCGAAGAAAAGGAAGGACCGTTGCGGAACCATGCGCAATACCGTTTCTCCGTTGCATGGCGAGTTCTGCGAGGTTGATTCCCCCCCGCGGAAACTGTTTAACGTAATTTACGAGCGTATAAGTTTGGAACAACGAAGTCACGTTAGCCGATGATTTCGTAACGAATATCTGCTTCAAGAGCTGGCCTCTACGAATCATGAGATTCGATGACACGCTGAAGCTGACTCGAGGGAAACGGGGAGACGTAAGACAAACTATCCTTGCACGGGGGAAATCCTTTCTCTGTTAGGAGTCTCGAGGCAAATTAGAATAACAATGAACGGCTTACCTGTTTCTTCAGAATGATATGCTTTCCCTTCCAGTACTTCATCATGCCGAGAGCTTGCAGGGTGCTGACGATGTCGTACGAGTCAATAGCCATCTCCTTGCTGATATCTGAAAAACAATATGCAAAACGGGGCGAATGGATAGCGTCGAGAGATTCGAATGTCTCGGACAACGCACGATCTCCTTCTCTGTATCGGCGCTCTTAAAATAACGCGTCTTGTAAAATCAGTTAAAAGCGTGCAAGGCGTGTGCTCCGCGCCCGGTATTGTGTTACCTTTAACAGAGAGTTCCTTGCCCCCGAAATTGCAGAGGTACTGCAGCAAAACGTCCTTCCAGTAACTACGATACGAGATCAAGCCCAGATCCGACAGAGGTTTTTCGGGCGAGCCAATCTTTTTCTCCACCCTGGTCAATAAGTAACCTGCGCAAAACATAGACATAACGTTTCGTTTTTGTTCGATTTGTTTGGCAGGAATTTGTTCGCGCGTGATCGATGAGATATCGCGGGGGGGAGAGAGATCAATAAACGGCTGGTGTAACGCGGTGATCGATCTCAAATGTTTTAACAAAAACGACCCACGTCAAATTTTTTGACTTTTTAAGGAGCTACGTACATTTCAGGGTCTATGTGTAACGGATATTATACAGAACTATCCATGTTCCGACTTATTGCGGAATAAAAATTTACATAGTTCTCGTTAAAAGCATCTCCTTTCTCATTTGGAAAAGGATAAAAATCGACTAGAAAGTGTCTTCCTCTTCTATTACGAACCCTCCGATTCGATCGTTAATCGATATTCTGCGAAGTTTATGGTAGAATTTTCCCGAATTTGTACGAAGAATGAAGTAACAACTTCTAGAGACTTGTTATCATTTCCTCCGTAATATCCTCTCGTTACTTGGCCACTACATTACGCCCTTGTGCACGGACCACTAGACGGACTATGAAATTCCAATTGCACGAGATACCGGTGGCCGTCGAAGCCGCATAGGTACAGAGACCATGCGCGCGTTCACGTGCACACACATAATATACGTCTCCATCCTGAATCGACGCCACCACTATAAGCCATTTCTGGTGTCAGTGACCGACGAAGGATGAAATGCCGCGGCGCCAGGGCCGTATCGAAAATCATTTCAACTTGGTCTAGGATATGCTATTTCCGTCGAGGCTAACTCATAGTAAATGTCACGAATCTATTTATAAAACTAGTTTGTAAGGACAAGAGAAAAAAGACGATTGGCGCGATAATAAGTGCGGCGATTAAAATTCCTAGCGTTTCTAAATGGAGAAAACTCTGGGAACTTGTCGGAGTATACGGCACTGGCGATGTCCGGCTGCTTCAGGAGTCTGGTTGAATGTTCGTCACGCCTCGTTTGTGTCCGATGTATCCTACGACGGTGTAGGTACCTATCCGCGAAAAATCGTCAGAAAGAACAGTCGGAAGAGAGGATTCTCGAATCGATTTCGAATGTTCGTGAAATCTCGCGCTGCTCTTCCTTCTCTTGGCTATTGCAATTAGACCATGTCCGTCGATGGTACTTTCGGCGCACGAGAAAGACAAAACGGCTGAACGAATCGCGACACGAGCCGCCGTTTAAGGTTTCTCATTCCTCACGCGTGAACTAATTAACTAATTAAATAAATTGCATCGGCGATGCGGGACTAAAGAGATTTCTTCGTTTATGGGTCATCCGTTATATTTCGTAAGAAGCAGACACGCGCGGCCTGTATTGATTTCGCATCGGTATGCCGTTATTTCTAAAAAGACACGCGAAACCATTGATCCGAGAATATTCCAGCGGCTATTTCAATACAGTCTAGCAGAGAGAACTTTTGTAACGAACGTGCATGTACACTCGAAAACGCGTTTCGAAAGGGGCTATGTCCTCGAATCGTTCGCAGCACGACGTACGTTAAATGCCAGGAAATATACGTACGGCACAGATTTCTGGAACTTTTGTTGGTATTTTTCCAAAAATAAAAGTCGATCGGAGTACAAGCACGACGTCGAACGAGAAAGTTTCGATGCTTTTATGCACGGAATGAGCAAACTCCGATCGACTATAGTTCTCTTTTACGTTCGAGATAACGACGGCTCTTCCGCTTCTCAGACACGTCGATGTCGGTTTCCAGAACATGCGGAAACCGTAAAGTTCAATGACCAGCAGTGGTCAGGCGAAATCCTCGCGGAAACATTTCCAACGAGCTCAGCAACGTTCCCGAAATAACCGCGGAATTCTCATTATCCGAATAATCGAGGTCAACGCGATAACAGTGTCTCGCGATTAAAGGCGAAGGAAAAAGAAGGAGAAAAAGCGGCGTAGCAAAGGTACGAAAGAGTAAGGAAGGGTTGGAGAGAAAGAGAACATACTGCCAGGTGTTGGGAGAGTAGTACGGCAAAAGGGAGGCGAGGCGATTTTTACAGAGTATCCGAGCAGCTCACGAGGACCGGTCCTGTGCCGGGATTATTCCAGGATGTCCTGGAGGCTGAGGGGTTCAACGACCATCCTTCTCCTCCTCCTCCAGGCTGCTGGACCCCGCGCGCTACCTTCCATGGACAAAGATAGGACGGACGGTCTACCCTCTATCTCCGCAGTCACCGCCACCCTCTCCCAATTCTTTTCCACCTCCTCTTCGATTCTCTGGAATCGCGCGCTTCTGTCTCTCTCTTCCTCGTTCTTCGCGTCCCGATTCTACTACTACGGTGCGTTCTCTGTTTCTCGGTGGCACAGGGATAGCTCCGGGAAGGTAGCGGCGCATTCATTACGCGTTCGTTCAGTTTGCAGAGTTTTGGGATCGGCGCGGAACGCTGGATGCTGGCGGTGGTATAGGTGGTGGTAGAAAATCGAGCAAGAAGAAAGGCAACGCTGACTGGAAGGACGAGAGAATAACGAGGAGGCGAGGGTCGAAGAGGAAGCGGCACTAGCAGCGGTAGCAGCAGCAGGGGAGGGTGGATGGATCGGCGTGACAGCAGCTCGGTAGGGGAAAGCTTCGTGGACTCTCATACCTCTCCACTGCGTGTTGGCTGCCCTACGAGGAGGAAAAGGGCGTCGGTAGCCCTGCCAATCCTCCGCCCTACGAGGCTTCCGTGGGGCGAGGTCACCGGAGGTCATACGATCGCGAGCCCTATGCCGTTTCCAATCGAACCAGGTGGAAATCATCGTAGGGCCGGCCCGTGCTATCTCGCTGCTTGCCTCCTTTCCTCTTTCTTCTCTTTTCTCAAGTCCGAGAAGGATGCCGAGGGTGTGTCTGACCGGACAATTCGTTGGCACTTGCTAAAGTGTCAGTTATCGGTATTGTTTGATCGAACCTGGATGCCGCGTTGTATCGACGAACGGGTATCGCGATTCATGCGTAACATACGTCTCCTTCGATGCGGAGGTAGCAGCCACGAGTTATGCGAGCACGTGGTCCGCCCGTAACTCCGATCCCACGCGCAATACGAGAGAACAAGAGGTAGCTAGAGGACAAGAACACAGCGCGTTTCAGCAGGTAGCTAGCGAATTTCCAGGGAAACCGTCTCTATCGAATTTTTGCTAGAAATTTCTCCGTGGAACAAGATGCATCAGACACACCCCGCGCGCGCCAGACGAATCCCGTTCGCGACTGTGTGCGTGTACGCGCGCCGGTACGGCGGTGCTCGTGTGTATAAGCCACCAGCAGGTACAGCGCGGCAGCGGCCAACTGTACAGGGTTTGTGGGGGTCGATCGATGCGGCGAGACGCCGGGCGTCGCACTTTCCGCTAACCATTCCACTCCAACCTACGCTCTCCATTATCCGTCACCACTACCACCGCGAGATCCTTCCCACCACCGTGCTACCATTTTACCACCACTACCATCGCGCCGCCACTTCTAGCACCGGCAGCATCGACACACCACCACCACCACCATCACTTCTGCCACCACCAGAGAGAGAGAGAGAGAGAGAGAGAGAGTCCAAGTAACGTCTCTCGCGCCGCGACGCGCGGCATCCCCTGTGGAAAAGCTGCCAGGGCTAAAACCCCCAACTACGATTCCAACGACTCTCGTCCGACGCATAGTACGTCGACCCACAAGCCCAGCCACCTCTTTCTCTTTCACTCCTTCTCTCGCTCTCTAGCCCCGTCCTCCCTTCTCCCAGAGTCTGACGTGCTACCCCTACGAGCGCGACCCATACTTCTGCCCCGACTCGTCGGCATCAATGAAAATGACGTCACGGCAAAAAGCCCACGTTTAATTATCAACGCTACGCTTCGCGGTGTACACGCGGGCCCGCCGCGGACGCCGGAAGAGGGTTTTCGAGTCGAGCGACTTTACGCCAACGGAGATGCTCGTAACTCACCGCCGTTGTACTTTTCCCCCCCTCCTTTCTTTCTTTCTTGTTCTCTTTTCTTCTCTTTCCTTTTTTCCTCCTTTTCGCATCAGCCTCTCTGTCTCTCTTGCGAGCTTCCCAGACGAGTAAATAGGGGACAATACGGGCAAACGGACCTTTCCGTTCTTTATATCCGGATCGCTGAATTGAAACGCGGCGAACAACCGAGACACACGAATCGATCGCGTACGCGCGTCTTAGTTTCTTTTCTCTTTCTTGCGTCTTGCGAGGAACCTTCGTGTCGCGTGTATCGGTACAATCGTTACGTACAGATTAAACAAAACAAGATGGGCATACGCGTTGTCTATCCATTTACGATAACTGAACGACGAACGACGCATTTCGTGAGAAGCAGTCGCTCTTTAAAGCTTTTGGCGATTTGGACTTAGGCGCCACCTTTGGATGGCTGCGGTTCTTTAATGACAGGAAACCATGGAGACCGTCGTTTGTCGGGCATCGAGGTATTTCGGTAGCGCGTGCCAGACGAGGCCTTTCAATCGCAGAGACCGCAAGAGTCGAAGAGAAATCATGCCACGGAAACCGCGGAGGCGTTCCTATAAACTCCGGTTCCTAATTCGGCTATCCTTTCGATTTCATTCGGAAGGATGTCGTCATACTCTGTCTCCTTGGACTCGCCAAGGTTGAGCGGTCTGAACGCTGTAAAAACTCGTACGAGTATACTTACTGAAGTCGATCAGCAGTCGGCCGTATCCCTGACGTTGATAAGGCGGCAGCGTCAGAATGCAGGACACGTTGTAGTTGAGAAAAGAATTCTTTTCCTGAAACATAACGAGAGAAAATCTTATGTATCCGTTCTTACTGGCAATCTCTTTGGTACACATATGTACGTGTCCGAAATTATTGATAAATTCTTTGTTATTTCGACATTCGTTATACGTATTACTCTGTTTGGAAATTGGATTCGATTATTTTATCGTTAGTCGTACATCGTACTTGGACCACTCCCAAATCATTTATTTGACAACGCGAGGAGAATGAAAAACGAGGCGGCATCGCGGAGAGACGTCAAAGACCGAAAGAAACGATTTTTTCTTCATTATCCCGATGACGTACGGAATGAAGCCACTCTGACTATCGGGGCTGCATTTCAAAGGTCGAGAGACAGGCGTGTTTACGTGGAAAAGTGAAATAATATTTTCTCTAGTAGCACGGTCGTTAGCACGCACGACACGCTCCGCCCAGGCGACTGCGTGTGCAGTAGACACAATCAGCGGCTATTATGACGTTAACGCGACGAAAATGCGTCGCGTCGCGACCTTCGTCACGCGAAAAACACAATGGGTTAACGATATTTTGGACGACGCGACGCCTCGTTCGAGGAAATCGTAATGTGTTTTATTAAACGGTCCTTCTCCGTCTCTGTACGGTCGAATTTGGCTTTTCGCAAGGAATGGTCGATCGGAGAAACGGGTGAAAACGGGATGATGGAAATATCTCGTTTTAAATATAGACCTCGGTTGCCTTGCGAATGAGCACGTCCATTTTTCGAGAACGTATTTTTACCGTGACACCAGAGTGGGCGTACACCTACGGATAGTATGCATTCTACGTGTATCGCTGCCAACGGCAGATTAGATAAATTTCGCGTGAAATTACATCTATACTAAATTCATGGGAGTGTCCACGATGAACTCGAAGTAAGGAAATCGTAGTATGGCGACACGTGACCAAGGTTCTATGCACGAATTTCGATTGTTTCGATTGCCATCGATCTTTCAGCTCTCGCAACGTTTCCCACTGAGCAAATCGGTTTGGTACATATATCGAGGTGCGTGCGGAGAGGTGGCATGCATTCGATGGAAAGTAAAAAAGGAATATAGGAAAAGAAATGGAGGCGACAATCGTATCGTGGGATACCAGTTCGGCTAGGTAACGACCGTCCATCGCAATACAGAAGAAAGGAAGATCTCCTTTGATTCTTCGCGTTAAAAAAACAGGCGGTTTCGCTTAATCTCGGAAGCTGGATTATCGGCCGCGTTTTTACGATAAGCTTCGTTTATCACCAACCACAACGGACAAAGATTTCGAATGGAAAAGTGGGCTACCTTCGAAGATCGCGTAGTTGGCTCGAAGGAAAGTTCGCCGAGTTTCGCGGTTCCACCGGTTGATACTTTTGGGAGCATAGCGCATAGAGTCCGCCGTTGTTAATCATTGCACGCCCCTTGGTCCCATTTCGTCGGGCAGCAGTGGGCCCAGTACGACTCGAACACCCGGTATTTCCGGCTGTGGCAGCCGTGCTGTTGCTAACTGCCGAGTGGGGCAGCAACGGTTCGAAGGACACAACTCGAGAAGACTCGCCCATGCTTGTACGGACACGTCTATGTACAGTACCTGGCTGTGTGTCTGTGTTGGTCGTAGGATGAGAAAGGAGAGCCATATACAGGGTAGAAAGAGATTCTGGTGGAGGGAGGGGTGAAAGCGCAGAAAAGAGATGAAAGGTGTGGGCCCTATGTACGAGTGTGTCGTAGACAGCCATCTCGATGGACTAGTCAGTCGATCCAATTGCTAAAAGCCAAAGACGAAATACGCCAGAGCCGCGATACGCAACTCGGATGAATTTTTAGAAAGACGAAGAGATCCGGAGAAACGTGTTCGTGGCATCTGACAGCATTGGAGAGGGACACAGAGAAAAAGGAGAGACGAACGCGAGCTGGCGAGAAGGAGAGGAGAAGGGTAGAATCTGGGCCCCGCGACGTCCTTGGGCCAGTAGTCTCTGCTCCACTCAGGGACGTCTCCGAGTCCCCACTGTACGAGTTCCACGTAAGAAAGCCCCTTACACATCGCTTTTCCTCCTTTTTTCCTCTTTTTTCGTTTCTGTCTGCTAGTCCCCCGGAGAGAAGGCTACTACCGACGACGAAACGATTCGACGAAATCGATCGGCCACGCCGGCTCGAGTCACGTCGTCGCGAAACGAGCCGTGTCCCTTCGAGTCTTTCTGCTTAAGGAGAGGAAAATCGCGGTCGATCGATTAACGTTCGACTCCATGAGTCAGACGCTTGGATCGCGAGCCTCTTTTCGAGCCTGACATTCCAAAAGCACGACGCTCGATTCGAGTCTACGCCAAGATGAATTCGGTACAGCTTCTTTTATAGATATAGCGGACCGGAGAATCGATACTCGGTCTCCTCCCGTCTCTTTTCATCCACGCAACGCGGCAAGGTGGCGCGTATTAATTGCCACCGGTGACTCTGACCATCCGGACAACCAATCGTCCTTCCATTCTTCGATACGAATGTCTCTAGGTCGAGATAGCCAACAAAAAGCTACTTTCGTATTGGAAATATCCGATGCCCTACAGACGAACGCGCTCGTCGGTGCATAATCGTGGTAGCTAAAAGCGTGCGATTACTTCCATAAATTACAGACGTCGAACGAGAAGACGGGTCGAACGCTATACATTTTTCCGTATCGTGTTGCGATTACGCCTCGCAGCGATGATTCTCGATCGAATTTTCGCGCTGTTTCTTCCGCTTCTTTTCCTCCTGGAATTCTCCTTTGGTTGTTTACCGGACGATCGCGAGTCCCGTGAACAAAGCGACGCGACTCGACTCGCGGCCGATGATAAGGAACGCGTCGCGTCGTAGTTTCCTATCCAACGATCTCTACAGCGGTCGTAGAAAGCAGTTGTCTAACGTCGATCTAAAAGTCTTTCGACCGGTCAGTACTCTTTTCTGCGTATCGTCGCGTCATGAAGTAAGAACGCGCAACGACAGAGGCATCGGAACGCGACCGATCGACCGGCTGTTCGTTCTGTCTCACCTCGATCCCCGACCGCTTATAAACACGTCGCATAGGCGGGACGTTGCTGCGCAAGTGATATATACGCGTAGGTGAACGAACGTCTACGTGGCGGGGTAACGAGATCTAGCTAATAATCCTCTCTTTTCCTTTCTCCCGGCGGATTTGTCGCGACAGAGAGCTGTTCGCACTTGCGGCGACTTCGTATCAGGACATGGAATTCAAAGAGAGTTTATCGATTAGATACGATAATGAGGTTACTAGAAGTTAGCGTAACAGGGACAAAAGCAAGGTTAATTTTCTCATTGATCGTTTAGCAGCCAAGTTACTCCGTTTTCGATTGCTCGATGAATTTCTCGATGGTACATGGTCGGCATATGGTGTGAACGTTGCTTAAAGGTTATACAGTTCTTCGCGACGGTCACTTCTATATTTAGATGCACCGAGTTTCCTCCTCCACTTTCTTTATACCGAACAAAGCGTTCCTCTCGACATACGGGGTGTACGCGAAGTTCCGTGTACTCGGCGAGATCGGAACGCGAGAAATTGACTGCTTTCACGTACGAGTTTGCCTCTAATGGGGCAGAAAATATTCGCTACAGGGCAATCTACGAAAATGTTCACGAACTAGCTGCTAGGAGAAATTTCGTTAACGTCCAAACGCGTCTTTGTTCGTTCGCGATTGTACCGATGACAACTGGGATTTACGGCCAGTTATGGACAGAAATAAAGTAAAAAGGGAACAAAAAGATGGACCACCTATTCAGAAGCTAGAGAGTTCTCGGTCGAACGTATCTGATGAGGGTTGTCCCTTGGGACATTGTAAATTCAATATCAATGGCAGGTATGTATTCGAAAAAGCAGAGGGTTTAACGGCTCTACGGTTTAACCCAAGCACACCATCGTTCCTCTGAATCCAAAGAGAAATTGTCACGACACCCCGATAGGTTTCCGCTGGTCCATCGTCCCCTGTGCGAAAAATTTTGCGGACTTATTAATTATCTCCGTCCTTTCGCTCCCCTCGCTCCTTTCGAGCGAACACCGCTTTCCTTTTGGCCCGAACCCAAAGCGCGTTCGTCCGTTCGCTTGTTCGCTCGGGACCCCTTGTACATTTCCTGCGTATACATATACCGTTCAACGGTAAATTAATCCAACGGACCTTCGTTCGGCCAACGAACAGCCGAAAGTCCTTTGTACATCCGAGGAAAAGTCGAAACTTTCCTCGGACTCTAGTAACTAGAGTGGAGTTTGTTGACACGGTCAAGAGTATCGAAACATTTCTTGGTTTCCGTGTTCATACGATCACTCTTTGGTACAATGTCAACGCGAACATAACTGTATCGAAGACTATAGATTGGAAGTTTCTTCGACATAGCTGTTCGTGATGGCTCGTTGATCGTAAAACGAAGACGCAGCGCTACGCTGCCTGGGACGGTAAAGAATTTCGAAATGGCCATTTCTGCGGCTGGAACAATGAGCTTTTATACGATCCTACGGTATTGAGAAAAGGAAAGCTCTTGTGCCGATATCTGATCAATGCCGCGGCGATGTCTATTAATTCCGTGGACGAGTGGAACGCTGTCGACGTATACGTTGTTTAATTCCACCCATGCGCAAACGGATGCTACAGGGACGATGTGCACGTCAGAGACGTAGTTAGACACGATCGGAATATGGGCTTCCCCCTCGAGAAATGTATTTTTGTCATTAGATTAGTGCTCGCTAATCTCGGACGCCGTTGAAAAACGCGAGATCGAGCAGTGTGCGTATAACTCGATTCTCTGTTCGTTCGCCCGCGAGTATTTTTGCAGCGATGTAAAACGAAACTGCGTAGAGATGCGATCGTCGAGGACGGTTGGCCGAGAACAAAGGTCAAGGTCTAAAAGGAAAACGAGCAGTAACATCCGAAGAACCTGTCGGGCCTGGTGGAATCGGCATAGGGCGACGACGATGTCGCGTTTGATGTCGCGACACGAGTACTGACCGTACTCAGCTCGGGAAACATCAGTAGGTAGCTTAGCCACGTGGATTTTTTTTTAATGCGTTCGCAACCAAATGATAGAAAGAAACAGAAAAGGTGACGTGCAAAAGATGGTACGGGAAACTGGAAACCACGAGGACACACTTGCGGCTCTCTGTCATGAGACACGACGTGGATAATGACATCGTGGTCGAGTACGCGCGAAAAGAGAATTAAAGGGGCGGAGGGTAAGGAGGAACAGCACGAAGGAGAAGCGCAAGCAAAACTCGTAGCGACGACATAGCGAACGCAAGGAGATGTAGGAGATGAAAGAAGAGAAGAAGAATGTGAAGGAAAAGGAGGACTAGAGCTAGAGCTCTACCCTACCCCAACTTCTAGGGACGATGTGTATTCGGCGGGATTTGGTCGTGTGAACAGGACTGTCTGGCATCGATCGACCCCGGTCGGGGTGAGGTTTTGCAGGGAGGAAAGAGGAGAGGTCGAGGGGAAGTCCGACCGAGGTGGATGGAGGTGGAGGGTTGGGCGAGCCTACCCCAACCTCTTCTCCAAGAGGCCGCCGCGTATCGTATCGACGACCTCTACTACTACTCGTCCTCGTACTCCCATGTTACCCTACGTCATCCCTTTCCTTTTCTGCTTTCCTGCAGTCCCTTTCGCGCGCCACCACCTCTCCCCTTCCACTCTCTCGTTCCCTTTTCCGCCTCGCACCACGCCTGTAGGATATTTTTAAGGAAAATTGACCGATTCTTTGACCACCTTCCTTCCAGCCGCTTTCCTCCTTGTCTCCTTTATCTTCGCCTCTGCTCCTTCGTTCGTCCTTTCTTTTCCTCGACGACTTGTCCTTTCGCGGCTTTCTACTTTCGTCTTTCGGTTCGTTTATCTTCCCTATATGTCGTCCAGTCGTCTCTTCCTTCCTCGCGTTTACCCGTCCGTTTTTTGTACCTCAAAGGCGACGCGTTTTATAATTCTCTTCCAGCGACTCCATAACAAATACATTTATCTGCGAAATCAAATTTTTCCGCCATTCAAAGCGATCCTCCGGCGTTTATATTTAGCCTCCATCCTCCACTCTTGCGTTCCCCGCCTCTTCAGTTACCGCTCTGTCTGATCCTTTCCTTCTTTATACATCGTTTGGGTATAAATGCCTCGGGCTCCAACTATTTACATATTATGTACAACCAGCCCTCATCCTCGTTCCTCGAAAGGGTAGAAGCGTTCGCTTCGCTAAATTTCCCCGCCGCGTTAACGGTTGATACGATAAAAATCGTTTTGATTCTAGTCGGCATGGTCTCGTCACAAACGTACTTCTTAAAACCACTGTACAGTCGCGTATTCGAGATACACCCATCCCATTTACGGTTGTCTCATTGTCGAAACGAAAAAACCACTTAGAAGGAGACAAAACGCAACAATTTTCAGAACAACATCCTCGTCCGTTTAAATTCCTCCATGACTTTCTTCTTTCTTCCTCCCCAACGATTCATATAAATGTTTTCTTTTCTTTTTTTTGCTCCTCTCGTTTCACGATCCTCCGCGTTCTCTCTTCGCTTTCATTCGTTTTTGTGCACACGCTTTTGCCGGATCCTTTGCTCTTTCGGAGATATAAACGCTGTCAGATCCTGTCTATTTATTGCGTTGCAAGCATCGGCCCAACGTCGTTCTTCGACCTGCAAATCTGTCTCTCTTTTTGCAAGCTCAGAGATAGGTACCTCCCTCTTAATCCTTTTCTCTACGCCGCGTATTCCCTTTTACCTCTTTCCTTTTCGTTTCTTCTGCCTCTTTCCTTCCTCTCTTTCTCTCTCTCTCTCTCTCTCTCTCATTCGCTCGTTCGTTTCTAGAAGGTACCCACTCGCTCCATTTCTGTATGCATTATTCAGGACATATACAGTGGAACGGTTCGTGACGGGCTAACTGGCGCACCACCGGAAGTTAGGCAAACGAGTCCTGAGTAGCCGTGGATCGTCGCGACTTCACGGATACACCGTCTACCGATTCTCAACGCCTATTCCACAGTGTTTTACTACCGTAACTTCGCAAAGCTTTCAGAACTTTTCTTACAGAAGGCAGGAATTATCATCGTTCTTTACTTACACCACACTGCGGTACTAACGCCAGCATTTCGATCGAACATTCTCCGTGTCTATTTGTCGAATTCGATAGAGTAACGTGATTAGAATACACCATGTCGCGTCTCACAGATTTATTCTCGCTTTTAAGACACTCTGCGTTGTCCCCATCGAGAGACGCTCTTTCATCCGTATCATGGCAGCAGCAAAGGATGAGTGTATTGTGGTGTGTAGGTGCCGGTGTTCGACATGCGTGTCGTGTTCCTCGTCGTTCTTTTTTTTCTTCGTTCACGCGGGATCCTGTCTGGAATACCTACGTAAGAGGATATGCCGTCGTCTCGTTTGCTCGGAACACGCCGCATACGCTCAGCCTGTGTGTATTCTTTCCTTGCCTCCGAGACTCGAACCTTCTTGCTCCGAGACGATGTCTGGCCGGGGATATTGGAAGTAGATACGTCTTCATTGACGCATTAATTGGAGGAGCTTGCTTTTCGAGCAAAAGTATCGAGTTCCTGTCGTCTTAAACTTTTTTCACCTTCGTACTCGATAGGTTAATTTTTACTTTGTTCCTTCGAAAGGTCGCGAACGATTTTCGACTGTGGAAACGAAAGGATCGGACAGTGTACATCTTTTGGGGATTTTTCTGCTAGAAAATCGTAGTACGGAGAACGCGTTCAAGTATGTATATTCAAGTATAACGAAGGGATCCTCTCGATTACACGCATCGTCTATAATTCGATACGTGGAGGATGATCGGCGGAATCGAGCACGAAGGCTATCGAAAATCTCGTTTTACTAGAACAGCCTGCTGGATCCTCGGACAGTGGAAGGTATATACAAGGATTTCAGGAGCAGGACAGGGCCCCGTTGTGCGTATCTTGGACCCGATGGCCCCGAAAACCGGTTCCGTCTGGATTTCACGTGACACGCGTTTCTCCTTTTTCGGGGATCTAAAGGAATACGGGCCTCGCGAATATATAAACTGTATTGCATTACGATTACGAACGTCATTATTGTCCGTGTCGTAAAAAACAATTATAAGCGTCATAAACGTATTACGTCCGTCACAGACACGTTTAATTCAGTGCGCTCTCGCTTAGATCATCGGATCTGCGTACGAACGTTGGACATGGTCCTTTTCCTACGTAATAAGTACAACGTTACAACTCCTATTGCGATATTTAACCGTTTCGAAGCTCGTTTCTTCCTTTCTTGCTTTATCGTTTTCAATATTTTCCTTTAACCTTCGAGGACGAGTAGGTCCTCAAGGTGGCACGAAAGGAAGCTAGGGGTTGAGAGAAGGTTGAGACGCAGAGCGACGAACGAGAAAGAGGCAGGGATTTCTCGAAATTCGCCGGAGAAGCTTCTTTTCATGTCTCAGTAATCACGGCCGGAAGCTGTAAATGTTCACGCCTCGAATCGACCCCCTTTTAATTTCTGCTCGGCTGCTTCGGAATTGATAAAAATTCTACGTCACACGCAGGATGAGCACACCGAGTGGCGCGTTAATGTACCAAAGGGAGGCGTGTATGGCGTGGTTAATAACGAAATTTATAAATTCAGTAGGTGCAACGCCGCTCGCTCGTTCGTTTTGCCCCCCTCACTTTCGCGCGAAAACTTCCACCGGATTTCTCGCCTCTCAACGTGTTCACCGCGTGCACATTGCCACGCAGCTCGTTCGACGAAACGTGGGGCGAATCATTCAAGGTCGCAGCTAGCATCGCCCAAGGTCAACGTCTAGATTTCCCCGAGTTAGTTCGCTGCGCCGGGTCAATGTACGGATTACTCAAGGTCAACGGCTGTCTAGCTCGGGTCAATGGCCTCCAGTCTCAAGGCCAATGTCCGGATTATTCGAGGTCAACCAAGGGGAGAACCGCAAGATACGAAGAAGAAATATCCTAGCGTACTATCGGACAGTTCGTTCGATCAATAGATTCCGCGAACGAGACTCTCCTTTCCTTCTTCTCCACGAATTGTTCGAAAGACAATTCGAGTCATCTGTCTCGACCGAGCGGTCGCGAAACGATTGCTCGAAAGGGAGAGCCAGGAGGGCAGGCAAAATTCAATTTGTCCAGGCAAATATTAGTTGGCGAATTTGAAAATGCGGAAACGACGAGACATCGAGCGAATAGATAACAAAGAGATTTAACAGAGGGGCAACGGCGAAGTTCGTGATAGCGAAGAAGAAAGTCGTGGAATGGAGACGATGTAAGAGAAAACTTGGAAAAGAAGTTGAAAATTTCGGAGGTTTCAGGTACCATGAAGAAATGAGATGAGAAGCAAGAGAAGGAAAGAAGAAATGGCGCTGGTGCAGAGAGAAGGACGACGCGGCGAGAGCATAGAAAGACGTAAGAGAGAGGTAGCAGCAACGGGAGTAGGAAGTGTCGGACGAGGAGGAGGAGAAGGTGGTGGAAGAGGAGGAGGAAATAATAACGACCCCGACGTCGCAGTGCCGCAGAAAGGTTGACGACCCGATGCCAGGCGACGCCCTCTCTCCCCTTGCTGCCCTACCATCCCTTCTCCATCGTCCTCTGCAACCATCATCCCCCTTGCAGCAGCTACCACCACCGCCCTCGGCATCCCCCACTCGTATAAACCATCCACCTGGTACTGCACGTCGTAAGCGCATAGCGTACGTACGCCAGAGCCACCCACCCCCGTCATCCCTCTCTCTGTACGTCGCCGCCACCACCACTACCACCGCCACCACCACCACCACCACCACCACCACCATCATCCTACGACCGTCTGGCCAGGGTCGGGGTCATTGAACGTCTATAAAGATTTTGACTCCGCGTTACTGCTACTGCTGCTGTGCCGGCGTCGCCGCCGCCACCGCTGTTACAGATGCAGGAAGCGAAGAGCCACGGAGTACGCCCTTTTGTAAGGTGTGTAACGCAATCTGTTGTCCTGTAAGAACACGTTTTCGGCTCGTCTGTTGTAATTCGAGCGGAACGATCGATATCGAAATTATAGAATTATCCGATTTTCGTGAGACTGTCGCAGCTAGCTAGAGAACAACGATTCGAGGGACGATGAACGTTCAGTGTCCCTGGAATTTCAAGAACCTGGCTGAGGAGATGAATGCACTGCAAGTATTTCAGGAACAATATCGAGTTACGTAGGAAGAACGAGTTTAGCGAAGGAAAATAAAGCTCGTTCGAAATTTTCTAAGAAGACGGGCGAACAAATGTCGACGTGGAAAATACGCCAAGTACCAAAAAAAGGTCGGGGTATCCTCTGATAGAAGGATGAGAATTTTGCAGAGGCGAGAAGAACGAAAGAGACAGGCGTAAACGTTTGCGTGGGGCTGGAGGAAATTTTCGTCACCCTTCCTCCCTTAGTGAAAAGGAGTGGGAAGGTGTAGATTGGCGCGTCTTGCCAGGGTCAGAGGTCATTGAACGTCGGTAAAGATTTCGACTCTGGCGATGCTGTTCCGCAGTAAATAGGCGTGCGTAGCGCACGGCGCTCTCCCACCGACATCCTGGCCAACCAGACCAGGAGTGCTCGGGTAAAGAGGGGTCACGGATACGAGACACCCTCTTCGCAATACACACCCTCGTTCGTATAATCCCTACAGGCTACGTGAATGCCATTACGGGCCTAGTAAACCACAAAATAAAAACAAAAGTAATCTTCTCCTCTTGAATATCAATTTTTACGATCATTGCGGATATCTTATTCGCTTTGGAGTTGCGATTCTTAAGTTATGTCTCCTTAATCAATGACGTCTACTTTAAAATGTATCAAAAGTTCCCTTTTCCCGAACAGTTTTAATGCCTGCGACGAGACGTAATAATGGATAGGAAAGAAAAGGTCGATACGTCGTATTTTGGTGTACCACTGATCAAAAGAAGAGTACAAAGACGAGATAAAATGTCACTTTGTAATAGGCTAAACGATTTTAATATCAACCATGATGGTCGTACGATAGAGACGCCTACCACGTAAACGTGGGCACCATTTACGCAAGTGCTAACAGACACAAGTAAAAACAACAGACACCATCGTTCATGCACAGTCGCGCACGTACAAGCACGTGCTCGGCATTAATATCGCCGTTGGTAACTTGTCGCTACGAGATCCGTGCTAATAAGAAACGCCCCGAGAACTTTTCTTTTATACCTCGCTTGATTTTATTTTTTAACAGCATCGAATACAATCAACAAATGCACGGTTCATTGGCATTCTTCGCTTTCGCTACATCGCAACGTCTCTCGTTTGAATTTAGTAACCCGTCGTTTGCACAATTCGTATTGGAAAATAGTATCTTAACCTGATAAATGATTTATGAAAATATTTGTCCAGTGTTTCACAACAAGAAGACGCTTGCATCATTCGTTCTCTTACAACTTACTTTATAATTTAACACGTATTGTGCAAATGTTAATTAAAATCCACGTCGAAAGATGTTATTGGGTTGGTTGTTTACCGTGAATGTTAAAAAATTTTTGCTATGGTCAAGAATCCTTTCTTTTTACATCGCTTTATTTTTATTTAATCACATGAAATAAAAAACTCACCTTGCTGAAGTAACCGACAGTGTGACAACCTTCAGAATCACCAATAGTCATCACATAGAAGAGGAAAGGTTCAACATCGTAGTACAGAGTCTTGTGGTCCAAGAAAAATTTTGCCAACAAGCAGAGATTTTGACAGTACTGCTTGTAGCGTTTCCCGTCAACCTCCCACACACCTATCTTGTCCTTTCTGTGTACAGGGAATGAAACACAGAATATACAAAAAGGTGACAAGAGAAAATATATAAATTTAATGTACAACGCCTGCATTAGTTATACTTATTTACAAACCTGTACACTTCATGACCGGGCGGATGTCTCCATAAACATTTCTCTCGGTGCCTCCTTAGAACTTGACGACTTTTTGCGTATCGCAAGCAGTATTCACATAAATAAAGTTTTGGAGCGCGACTAAACTCCTCCGGATATGGACTTTGGTACCATACCTCCATCTCCCATTTTCCCATCTCGATGACTCGCGTGCCGCCACCATTTCTGCCTTCGCCATCGTAATCTAATTCTTTCAATTCTTTCTCCTATAAGAAAAAACATTGTATAATTCGTATGTGTAGAAAGTAGAATTAGAAAGTAGTACTTCCCAACTTACAATTTTTTCACTAGCGATTGCTTGCGCTTCCATAAACAATTTTAAATCGTATTCTGGTGTTAAATTCGTTAAACGTGGTTGACGATCTTTCTCGTTTCCTTGAAGTTCGCAACTGCTATCGCTTTCATTTCCATCGCCAGTGTTTCCCTTCCACTTGTTTCTCATTTCCCGCACTTTCAGCTGATAATTGCGCTGTTCTGTTGTTTGGTGTAAACCTTTCGGAGACTTTTTCGCCAAACATGCTACGGCCTTTTTCCTCTCTTCTTCTCTTTTTTTTCTATCTTTATAAAATTCTCTGCAAAGAAAACAGAAAAAGACTGCTTACTTTCTAATGCATCGGTAGGGTATGTTTATTATATCCCAATTAAATCTCACTTACACACAAGCTTGTGGCGTAGTGTTATGGTACAAAGGACATGCTTCTAAAGTGAAATGCGAATCGAGCTTTCCGGAAAGATGACCCCGAGAATCGCATGTTGGCACTAGGGGACATTCTCTCTCCTTATTTACGCGTGTACGACCATAATTGCCTTGTCCAGATCTTCCGCTAATAGCGTTCGACGTACTACTATTCTGTGATATTCTGTTGGACCCGGACGAGTGCCTGGCAGCGGTACTAGGGCCGGCACGTTTTACAGGTGATTTGCTGGTACTCCTCTTGCTCTCAGCTACTCTCGATAAATCACACCGGATCAGGGGAATTTGCAGGATACGTTTACACGCTACCGTTTCCGTACCTGAGAACCATACTGCCGCCGTAAGCAAAAAGACTGTATCTGCATCTTAGGACACCTTGGACATGCTTTTTTGTATACGAAATATTTGTCCCATCGACCAGAGGATTCCTACGACCCACATATATGTCCAATCCATCCATCCAGAACCGCAAATACTGCATTTTTGTGTTAAGGAGGCAGCATAGAGTCCTAAATCCACCGCCTGCAGAAAATTCTCTACCCGCCTCTTTTCAAGATACTCATGCTAAGAATTCTGACTTTATTCAATTAACTAATCGAAATGTATCTATAAATATTTACTACGAGAGAACGGTGGTACTACAGTAACAATCTACCTATACATATTGAAATTCGCAATAAGGTTGCTATAAAAGATCGGTAGGAGGAACTGAACTTGTGAAGAGAGAAAATACGAAAACGGTTAATTAATCTAAGTTCTAAAGCAACGTTGTCCAGTACAAATCGATACAGGAAAAAACAAACCAAAACTAATACATACTCAGGATATGCAACTAATTATACTTGTAACAATGTAAAACATGTTAGAAAGTATTTAAAAAGTATCAATTCTTTAAATGAAAACATAACACATAAAGAGATAGGAAGGAAACATAAGCTTAGTAATGAAATATCACATTCGATAGCTTATTATACAAAATACATATACAAAATATATTCGTACCTGTATCAGATTCCGAGTCGCTGGCCGCTTTTGTTTGAAGATGAAGAAACTTGCTACCTTTCCGAGTCTGAAGCTTCCGTTTGCTTTTACTTGTTGCTTTCGTCGCACCCGTTTCTCCATGTTCATCCATCTCCTTTTCACTAGCGGACGCGTCGGCTTCATCTTCGCTTTTTATTGTACCTATAAGGAAGCAAAATAAAAAACACATTCTGTTTACTTATAAAAAATGATCAGAGTTAATAACACCAACTGTTAGTTACCTTGTCGTTTCGTACACTTTTGTGGTTTCACAGGAGCAACTGTTGCTGATGGTCGCTTTGGTGGAACATTTGTGGCAGCACCTACTGTTGTACTTGGTTGAGTATCTTTTTTCTTCACTTGTGGCTGTGGGCTTGCAACACTTTCTGACGATTCAGAGTCAGTGCTGCTATCTGTAGAGCCTGATGAACCTGAACCTGCAGAACAACTTTTTGAACTCGCGGAACTATCTGACTTTTGTGATTGTGCAGCCTTGGTTAATAAACCTAACACAATAAAATAATTAATTTGAAATTATTAATGATATTAATGATTGTATATGTTATGAAATGATGTCACATTTACGTACTAGGTCTATTTGGAGCAACTGTTTTCTGTTTTGCGTCATTTGGTTTTGATTTAGATTGCTGATTTTTTGGATATTTTGCAGAACTATTTATAGGCTTAGCTGAATTAGCTTTTGTTGGAATACCACTGTCACTTTCACTACTGTTTTCAGGGCTGAATATGCTTTTCTTTTTCAATTTCTTTTGTACAGGTTCTGAAATTGTTTTTGTGGATTTATCAGGAACTTTCCCATTAGTACTTGTAGAGGCTGTCGAGAAAGTACATCATTAATTATTGAACGAAACTATAGTTGCTTTAAATAAATGATTTTAAATATATATATTCTTACTGCAAGGCTTGCTTGGCTTGTTAGCAACTGATTTAGAATTTGGTACATTTTTTTGTTGACTTGTAGTAGCTATTGATTTAGCAGGTGGTCTCTGTTGTTTAACAACAGGTGCTACTGTAGCAGTTGCTTTTGGTTTGGCTGGTAGTTTTCTCTTTGCTGTTGTTTTTACTTTGCTTGGCGATTCTTCTGATTCTGAAGAATACACTACAGGTCTATTCTTTGGTGGTACCCTTTCTTTGTTTTTATTTTCTATAGATGGAGCAGTAACTGTGTCAGTTTTGGATTTGCCATGCCTATTAGGAGGAAGTGTTGTTTTCCTCTTTGTCCTTTCTGTATCAGATGCTTTTTGACTATTAGCAGAACTGCTAGAATTTTCTGAATCGGATGAACTAGATTCACTGCCTGAACTTGAAGAACTACTGGATGAAGAACCAGAACTTGTTGTTGAGGTGGATTCTGAACTAGTAGCCTATCATTAATAATAATAACATATACATTAATTCAGATTTGTATTTAATATAAACTATGAAGTCAAAGTGATTGTATAACCTGTACAAGATGTATATACCTTCCATTTTGGAGTCATTTCTATAGTGCTATCTCTTAAATAAGCAACAAACGGTATTTAACATCATTTCTGCAATAATATCTGTACACCTCCCAGACATGTACGGAAGAATTATTTACAATAAACTTGATCAAAGCAACAAACCTTCCATTTTATATTTTGACTTACACATAACAAACTCACAACATACTAACACATATCACATATTACAGTCCTGCGCACAAGTAATATGATCTTAGGGCTAGTTTGAAAATGATAGAACTGTTTTGTCCTTCCCTTTCTCTTTGTATACAATGTTTTAGCTGATTTGCAAGTCATTGCACAAATAACTTATATTGAATGTTGAGATTTAAATATCTCAAATTATTCTTTAAATTTTAAGAAAATGAAAAAATGAGTAGTTTGTAAGATCGTAAGATGTATAGTATAGATGGCACTTTCATCGAATATTGCAAAATCCAAATGGATCTCTTCATGACATAGAAGAGTACCGGTGTACGTTCTTTGATTTTGCGTTTTTAAATTAGATCCAAAAAGGATATAAACTGAAATTATAACAATGACGGCATTCGAAGGTAAATATGCCTATTAGGCATATTTCTGGCGTTGTAATTATATAAGAAAAATCATAATTATAGATGTTGCTTATGAAATTGTCAAAATGTTTTATATATGAACAACTTTTTATTTTAGAAATGGGTGTTTTACCCGAAATCGCGAAAGCAGTTGACGAAATGGAGTGGACGTAAGTAAAATAAAATTATATCATGCGTATGAAAAGAAATATTAAATACCATCAAATACCTTTACACAGATTGCCAACTGATGTTCAAGCTGAGGCAGTTCCACTAATTTTGGGTGGTGGAGATGTGTTAATGGCTGCAGAAACTGGCAGTGGGAAAACTGGTGCCTTTTGTCTACCAGTTTTGCAAATTGTCTGGGAAACTTTCAAGGATCTAGAGTCTGGTAAAACAGGCAAGACCTCGAGCAATAGTGGACATCAGCAACATTGTACGTTCCTTTTCATATTTATTATAACATGTTCGTTCTTTTATTTAATGTTGTTATAATTATTTACAGCTTCACATTGGTCATTAAGTTTATTTGATAGAGGTAAAGCATTAGCTGTGACTCCGGATGGCTTACGATGTCAGAGTCGTGAACAGAAAGAATGGCATGGCTGTAGAGCAAACAAAGGAATTCTAGGGAAAGACAAATACTTCTTTGAAGCTATAGTAACTGATGAAGGATTATGTCGTGTAGGCTGGTCTACGTCTCAAGTAATTCTCATGAATTTTTGTTAGCTTTTCAAAAATGATGTTGTCAAATAGTTATAAATATTACTGCATTTATGATATAGGCTTCACTGGATTTAGGAACAGATAAATTTGGTTTTGGATATGGTGGTACTGGCAAAAAATCAAATGCAAAACAATTTGACAATTATGGAAAGGCTTTTGGAATGCATGATGTTGTTGGATGTCTTCTGAATTTATCAAAGGGAGAGATTAGCTTCACATTGAATGGTGTGGATCTGGGTCCAGCATTTACTCTGAATGCACAACAAAAATCACAGACTTTTTACCCAGCTGTAGTATTGAAAAATGCAGAAATGTCATTCAATTTTGGAGCACAGCCATTTAAGTATCCCCCTCCAAATGATTATATAGCTGTTGCTTCAGCTCCTAAGGAAGTTATAAATGAGAATCCTATAAACAGTAGCCAAACTCATAAGGAAAATGGCAAGCCTAAATGCAATGCCCCTCAAGCTATAATCATGGAACCTTCGAGAGAACTTGCTGAACAAACATATAATCAAATTCAAAAAGTAAGATATCAGTAATGATTAATCCCAAAATACTTTTTTGCTTAAAATATTTAATACATAAAATGATATCTCTATATAGTTTAAAAAACATTTGAAAGATCCAGTCATTAGAGAATTGTTAGTTATTGGAGGAGTTAGCGTAAAAGAACAAATTGCTACATTAAATTCCGGTGTGGATATAGTAGTTGGAACACCAGGTCGTTTAGAAGATTTAATACAAGGCGGCTACTTGTCCTTAACACATTGCAGGTACTTTGCAATGCGTTTTGTGCTAGATTTATCAAGATAATGGTTGTTATAGTATAGTTCTTTTAGGTTTTTCATTTTGGATGAAGCCGATGGTTTATTGAAGCAAGGCTACACGGAATTAATCGATCGTTTGCACAGACAGATACCAAAAATTACATCAGATGGGAAAAGATTACAAATGATCGTTTGTTCTGCCACACTGCATGCATTTGAAGTTAAAAAAATGGCGGTAGGTATTTATAATGCCATTCGTATTTTTATGCAATATTTTGTAAAAAATATATATAAGAAATAAATTTACTTCGCATAGGAACGTTTGATGCACTTTCCAACGTGGGTAGACTTAAAAGGTGAAGATGCAGTTCCCGAAACAGTACACCATGTTGTTGTAATAATCGATCCACAGAAAGATAAATCTTGGCACAACTTAAGGAAACATATAGAAACTGACGGTATTCATAACAGGGATAACATAAGACCTGGAAATAACAATCCTGGTATGTTTTAAGTTAAATAAACTCGTATAATTTTGAAATTCCTCTATCTTTAATTATGTGATTAAATGTTTTTCATAGAGACACTCTCAGAGGCTGTGAAAATACTAAAAGGTGAATACTGTATTCGTGCCATTAAAGAACACAACATGGACAGAGCTATAATTTTCTGTAGAACTAAATTAGACTGCGATAACTTGGAACGATATTTGAAACAATCTGATAGAAACGAATTTTTATGTGTATGTCTCCACGGTGATAGAAAACCTGCGGAACGCAAATCTAATTTAGAGAAGTTCAAAAGGCAGGAAGTAAAGTTCTTGATTTGTACCGATGTCGCAGCTAGAGGTTTAGATATTTCGGGATTACCTTTTAGTACGTAATCTTCACTAACTTTTAACAAATTCGTTTGTAATTGTGATTTGCTTATATAATTTTTTTCTAGTGATTAATATGACCCTACCTGATGAAAAATCCAACTACGTACATCGCATAGGTAGAGTCGGTAGAGCTGAACGAATGGGTCTAGCAATTTCATTAGTTAGTAAAGTTCCTGAAAAAGTATGGTATCACGGCGAATGGTGTCCTTCTCGTGGAAGGAACTGTTCCAATACTAATCTTACTGATAAGGGTGGTTGTTGCATTTGGTACAACGAACCAAACGTAAGATTTGATACAACGTGACATACTTAGCTTTTTTTTGACATTCGATATTGCTAACGTCATTTTTTCAGTACTTGGCTGAAATTGAGGATCATTTAAATGTCACGATTCAACAAGTCGATGCAGATATAAAGGTTCCATTAAATGATTTCGATGGGAAAGTTGTATACGGAGAAAAGAAAGCAGCCATGGGTATGTAAATTTTGTGTTCGTGTTGTAATGTGAATTATATCGAATATTTATAATTTTTTAGGTTCAAATTACCAAAATCATGTACAGCAAATGGCGCCCTACGTTAACGAATTATCTTCTTTGGAATCAAAAACACAACTTTTATATTTGAAGAGGCATATGGTAAAAACGAGCTAAAATACTTTTAAATGCTAATACGTAATCATATGAGAATCTACGTTCACTAAGCTTCTCTATCTTTGAATATTATATTTCAATATGTTATACCAGTGTTTGAATAGTCTCTTAATATTTATAAACGTAGTGTACTTCTAAATGTAATATATAAATTTGTTACAAGTAATATAACATCTTAGTTCTCGTAACAATGTGTCTCGACATTTACTTCATAATTAATTATTAATAGATATTATTAATATATTAATGAAGTATTCTTGATATATCATTTCTAAAGACATAATAGCACTTAAATAGCACTTAGATAGTATATGTGTATATAAGACATACGGTAAGTGTTTATTGTATTTTTATAATTTTCATAATTGTACCATCACTATTTTAGTTACACAAATGTATTATACAGTGGCCTTGCAGTGTTGTTAGTTTTGTAATTTTCACAATATCTCTTTGTATGTTTTTTGTGTTTTGTATATGGCACGTGCGCAAACGCGCGCATGTTGTGATTCAGTTTTGTATAGTATATATGTATATATTATATACTCTTAGAATTTACTAAATGATCTTTGTTTAATTACACATAATAATTTATACACATTTCTCGAAATCAATAATAAACGACTAAAGTTATACAGTATACAAATCATACTGTTTGCTTTCTGCATTCAGATATAGCGTACGTGTTCTCCCTTTCTTTCTTAAATAGTGTATATGATTTACGTGTTAACACACGTTACACGGACATAACACGTTTATGTTATTCACACGAGCGAACGAGACGCATGTATCTTCACACTTGCAGATGGTTTCTTTTTATTCCTTTTGCACAATTAATACAACACGAGCCGAACTTTTTATTCACTATAATAATTTAATTGATTAATCAGCATAGATCCATGAAAACATTTCTTTTTTCCCTTCATATTCAGACAGTCATCACAGAATGAGAATGAAATATTTTTTGTATCTTCTTGTAATTTAAAAACACATTTACAGTCGTACGGATCATTCTTCCCTTTTTTTAATGCACACTGGCTATCACACACGCGGAATTATTCGATCGCATTAACTCAACATGAATTATACTTATATAATATACATATATATTTATATGACATAAATATATACATATACTTATTTATATATTTATATATATATATATATATCAGTTTATTGTATATACTACATGTCCACCCCACGATTTTTACTTAAATAGCTTCGACAACTAAACGACTCAGGCGATCAATACTTGTTCACATATTTTATATAGCAACCATATCTTTTCATTTGATTGGATTGTACGCAATGTTCGTCGGCTTATGTATCTCCTTTCTTTGCCCTTTTATTACGCAGTTATATCATAGATACTCGTTAGTCTAGGATTTAAAAAAGAAATTCTCCGTGCTGGTTCTCATGCGGACACAGCATTTTAATACCAAGAAAAATCATGGGGCGGGCAACATTTAATTTGGTTTCCTAACGAATTTCTTGTGTTATTACTCATTTACATCACACGTATTTTTTATTCCATATTTTTCTGTGTATGTGTATATTTTTTTCTGTATACGCGTTATTATTCATTCACTCGTATATAATTAGTGCTTATTCAAATATTACTGTCCGATGATTCCTGCTTTCGCTTTTAGTTTTGCGTCTGCATCAATAGTTTCTTTCTTAAGTCTTCAGCTAAACATACTTCTAAGATACACGCAACAACGAAGTCATTAAGAATCAGGGAGGAAACCCGGTTTTTTTTTTATTTAGAAGGGAGGGTGGACGTACTTATCGACGAGTTGGTAAAACTCTTTTCACCCTCTCTCTTTCTTAGTTTCTCAGTTCTCATACCTTATTACATGAATACATTTACACACGAACAATTAAGTGATCCGTTATTCTTTCTTTGCATCCCTAAGATCGCCAAGATATATTCCCTTCTCTTTTTACATAATTTTCAATCAGTTTTCAAATAACTGTAATATCCAATAGAATGTTCGCCAGTTTCCAAGTTATAACATCTCACTTCGATCACCGTTCATTTTTATTTATTCGGATATAAATTCCGTAATTTTATAAAACGATATTATCCTCGTATCAAACGAATGCTCGTGATTCTTGAACGTTTTGGATTCTAGCGAACAATGCGATAAAAACTAGAAAAAAGACTTCGAACAACACCAACGATCGATCATTATACACGTAGCTATATTTTTATATAAATTACTCTGACAGAGTATGTGGCAAGAGCCCATAACTCTTCCCGTGTGTTTGTTTATTGTTTAACGAATAGGATAATTGCTGTGCTCGAGGCACAGACAGCTCCTTTTCTTGTCTTTCACAATTTCATTCAATAAGTCTTCGAATCAAAGTGGTTTTATGTTGCATCGTGACCCGGCAATCTCATCAACGAAAAATTACAAAAGAACGCACGATTTCCCAATATAAGATTACTTTGATGATCCTAAGAGTACTATTAAAGCAATCTGGATTTCCCATCAAATATGAAGAATCAACAAAACAATTGAAATAAGTGTTACATCAGGCACGATTCACGATCAGGGACCATTTGCAACCATGACTTATAACTGCTGACAAGATATTTTAGATAAAAGACAGTGGAACATTTTTTTATTGCCTATTCGTAAATTCGAATGACTGGATGGGAGGGTAAAGTGGTGGTATTGGAAAGATTATGTCGTCATTTGGGGAATTTACAGGGAACCGCTCTTGATATTTCGTGATACTTTCACGGTGAGACCGTATTACGTTTACACGTTCATTCTACTAATAAAATGCTTGCTAATCACGAACGTGTTCGTTACATACATCAAAACGATTAGCGAAAATATTCAAAGAACTTTCCGAGGCAAGTCATAATTATTCGACGTAAGCAATTAATTTTACTTTACTATGAAAGATATCGAAAAGTAAAAAAACCGAAGGAAATAACAACGTACGTATCTTTGTTTCAAATCAATTAAGACAGATTGGTACGCGTATTCGAGCGAGAGACGTTTCCATCTCTTCTGGCCCTCTATGTTTTTCTCGGTGAAAATAATTTAACGAGAAATAAAAATAATATCTTCGCATCTCTGCATATGTAGAACATGCATTGTTATTTATTTGAACGATTATTGTAATCTCAAACGATTGAACTTATTGACTTTCCATGCATTCGTGCATGCGTCATCGATTTACTAATTCCGACAACTTTGAGAACGATTATCCAGTCTCTATGCATATACGCAGATGTATACGTCGTTCACGTTGCATTAAGACGACCTTCGCCTTGCATTAAGACGTCTGAAAACTTCGTTTCTTACTAAATCGTATTAGAATTATGCACGGGACTATGATCGGAGCTTTGACAAATGTCCGTCGTAAAGGTATGACATTTCTCTAGATTTTCGTTCGTTCTTCCTTTCTTTCTTTCTTTCTTTCTTTTAATAACGAAAGATCGAAGTTTCCCTTTTCAAACAGAAATAACTACGATGTATGAAAGACGAATATATCTATTATTGGAAAGACAACCACAATTCAAACACAGCGTTACAATGTTCACTTTTCCATCTGCACTGATCGTGGTCAGTTTAAATAAATACATTATTCTAGATTGGATAGATGAATCTAATTTCTTCCGAAGATAGCTTTTTTTTTAACAATGATTACAGCAGTAATCGTTAATTACAATAATAATGACGACAATAATGAGAGTGACGATGATAATGACAATGAAACGATGACGATGATAGCGATGATAATATAATAATAATAATAATAACAATAATAAATGGTAATAAGAATAATGATAATAGTACTATAACTACATTTTCCGTTTCAATAAAATCTGCCCGTGTAGAGACAATTTTTTATCGAATAACAGTTTAACGATAAGACGATCACAATAAATGACTCTGTATCCTTAACATAAACGCGACCATGATAGCATAAAACACGTATTTATCTACGAGCAAACGTTCCATGACTTCGTTAGAAAGGTGTAACGAATTGAAAATCAGGATGTCAATTTTTTTTTCTCGGTAATTCGTTCTTTCCGAGGCAGTTAAAAGATCTGGATGATGCAATCGTATTCACGAATCGAATTTAACTGGAACATTTAATCATTTATCGACGGTAATCACTATTAACGTTGCTTCATCAGATCTTGTATCTCTATCTCTCGTTACGACGATTCCAACTATGCCCATTCCATCTACTTTGACTTTCGCTTTTTAAGGCAATGCTCTCTTAGCAACGTGGTCCACAAAGAGTATTGCGAAATGCAAGCGGATAATGCGCTTCGTGGACGACGTGCTGCATCGTGTTTTATCGACGACTTGCATTTGCACGACGGGGATCGCGAGGAAAGAAGAAATAGGGAGTGGTCCGTTTCGTACAAAACACGACTGGGCCCTTTGACTCTGTTTCAGCATTGACGAAAACAAAAAAAAAAAGAAGCTTCGACAATTCTTCATTACGTTCCAAAAAGGAAAAAAAAATAAAAATAAAAATAGACGCAATCATTGTCAAAATATTTAAATGCAAACACATTCCTATACGTGGTTAAGCGATCTATAAACACAAGATGTTCTCCAATAATGAACACTACACCGAATAGTATATATCCATTAATCAAACGCACAATTTCAAGTTAGTTTCGACGAACTGCTATCGATGCGTCATTGCTTCCCATCCGTACGAACCTGTCATTATTGTATTTGCAAATAATAATTACTTGCACCGCTTATTTTTACATGTACATATTCGCATGCCTGGTATATTGTACGTACAATAAAAGAAAAGAACTTGTGCGATCGGCGTATGTATACAATATATATAATATATATATGTAAGTATATATAATGTATATATGTATATCTATATCGGTATAATCGTGGCCACGTAAAATTTATTAGTTAATTATTAATTCGGTATCCGTTTGTTTCTCGCTTGCATACGCGCATACAATAGTCGATCATCATTACACTTACAAATTTTGTTTACATTCAAGTAGCAAGGATATATATTATCTTTTACTTTTGTTGTGTTTTTTTATTGTATCGCGACCGACGAAAACGGACAATCAATCTACCAATACTTCTTCAATACATTTTTGTATGTGATTTGTTTTTTTCTTTTCCCTTCGTTATGGTCAATCATATCGTATTTTTTCTTTCCCTTTTTTTCTGTTGTTCAATACCGTTGAATAAAGCATTCAAAATTAGGACGAACGCGATTCTCCATTCGAAAGAAAAGGGAAAGAAAATAAAATCGTAACGAAAAAATAAAACGCGTAAGAATGCTCGCAACAATATTAATTACGCAATACTCGTTACTCGTTCGTACACTGACATACACAAAATGATGTTTCATATTTCTTTGTGCTGGATGAACATTAAAGTTTCACGGAAGTTTCATTGACAGGTAATATTATATATGTATATTCGCAGGCTCGCTGTCTCTCACTCCCTAACATCCTTACTTTCACTCTTACATCTGTCATCAAGTTTTACAGTAAAAATAACACTTCGTAAAGTTATAAATACCGTTACAAACTATGGCTTGTCAGTTATGTATTAGTACGATAGGTATACATATATATGTATGCACACGGGCCCATATATTGATATTACATGAGAATACATTTATGAGGGTGTGGGCTTGTCAGCATGTGCGGAGTAACCGTTATGCAATGTCCGGAATTTCTATCCTCATCGTTTCGATAGCCACAACATTTAAACATGATCGGATAGAACATTATCTAATGGATTAAAAATAATCAGATTATCCATACTGCTGGATAAGAACAGTTTCCAAAGGACACGAAAAGAAGAATGATCCATTGTCGTAAAGTTTCAAAAAAGAGAAAACGTCGCAAGACCGAGTAGTCATATAAAAAATAAAAAAGGGAAATATCAATCAAACTGCCAGAGTTTGTCTTCCTTCCGAGAAACGTTCTATGAACAATTTTCTTTTCATCTCTTCTGCTTCACAAAGAAGTGATCGATCGTAATGAAAGAAAAGGAAGAAATAAGAGTGAACATGATCAAATTTATTAGAAAAACGTTTAAAACAAGACGATAATAAGGATAGTAAGACCGGATGCCCCAATATATTTACGTTGCGTTACATAAACCGGAACGTGGCTTATTCGTATCCCTATTTTATTCAGTTTAATTTGACGATAAAAAAAACTCTCGTTACCTATTATAAAAGTAGATGTTACACAGATCAGTAACCCGCACTTAATCTAGGGGTACGAGGGTGTATGTATGCGAGTGAACGTGCTGCCACGAAGAATTTTCTATCTTTTTCTTTCTGTTACTAATACGTGTATCAATTCATCACTTTATATATTTATAGCAGTAGAATGCACGTGTGTACGCACGTGCGAGATATAGCCGCAATGCGCGTAGTTCCAAAGCAGTTTGCACACGCGTACAAACTCCTCTCGTCCTCTGGATCTGGTATGAAATTGAGAAAAAAATATGTGAAAGGAAAGATACGATTAAGATTCGAAAGAAAACAATAGGAGACTTACCATATACAGGGTGTCCAAATAGTAAAGATACTTGAGATAAGAAATTCGCACATCGCACTTTGGTTCAGGAAACTTTACCCTAAGAAGTTCCGATGATAACTGATCATTTGGATGAATCGATCGAAATTTGTACATGTTACCATTGCATACTCTCGGGACATAAAGCATTTACTCGAAAACGGGACGCGGGACTTTACGTTACGAAGTCGAATAAATAAGCAACATATTATACCTCCGTATGTAATAACGTTCACATTGACGTACTTTGATTGTTGTAATGTTGGAGCCTAACGCTATAGTCAGAAGTGTACGTGTAAAATGAATTTCCCACGTGGCACATTTGTCTTGTGTACGTTTAGGATTTATATGTAGATACTAGCTACAATGATAATATATGTGCCTAAGTACACGAATTAAAGTAGTTCAATGGAAATCAGTAAAAACGATATCAGTGAGGAATCTCGATTTATAGGAAACGCACATAAAAACATGAATCCGTGGACGGTCACCCTGTACATATTTGATACATAGTTATATAATTAAAACGCTCTTCGAAATACTGTAAAATCTCACAAAATACTCTTCTTGTAAAAAGGTGCGGCTGAGACTCCTACGGGTCGGGCCAATGCGATTAAAAGTCGAGATTCGGAAATTCGAAAAAATTAGTTTACCAATAAACACGGTTATATCATATAATTAAATTGTTTTAAGGGGCAAGGAAAAAATAGAGATTCGAAAAATGAGTAAAGAAACGTTCAACGATAAGGATTTTTATCGGTGAAATTACCTAAGTCTTAGGAAACATTCTTAATACTAAATCTGAACGAGATAATAACGCGACGAGTGTGCCGGACGAAAGAGTCGTTACACGATCGCCGTCGTGTTAATCTATAACAATGACCCACGTTAGAACATTCGCTCTCTTTCAATCGCTCTCTTTCTTTCTCCCACTCCTCTTATCAACGAATTGATGCGTAATAAGAATAAAATTAACGAGGTAATAGTTAAAATTGCACATGTTTTTCTAGCAACAAATATTATTCTCCTCCCCCTAATCACGACGTTCAGCACACTCTCGACGAAACTTAAAAAAGGAGTCGAGTGATCGAAATGCCCGAGATATTTCTTTTTTTTATGTCGAAACGATCGTTAAAGTAGAATGCGCAGGGGCAT
The DNA here is from genome assembly GCF_024542735.1 of Bombus huntii. Lineage (NCBI taxonomy): Eukaryota > Metazoa > Arthropoda > Insecta > Hymenoptera > Apidae > Bombus > Bombus huntii. Next base: position 2,877,749 of record NC_066244.1, read on the forward strand.
AATTTGCTTGTACACCAATGACATAATAAGCGATTCTGTGCAAAAAGAGAACTATTCTCTCCATTGCGAGACAGATTTTTTTTTAGGTAACCCCCAACCGCTGCGTATCAACTTTTCTCCTTGAATTTTGTCGAAGAAGAACGATCGACTCGCAGCCATCAATCATGTATGCGTACACGCGGAGTCTTCGACACGTTACTTTCTGAATAATTAAACGGCTTCAGATACGCGAAGAAGAGTTCCACGCACCAATGTATATCATCGTACATCGCGATACCATTCAGATCGCCCACGGTACGACTGGTTTGACTCGAGTTAGCTCAGGGTGGAGCACTACCGTAATTTTTATACGAATACATGACAGGATATGTCGGCAGGAACGAAGTCACAAGAGCTCGTACTGGCGCAAGTGCATCCGTTGAATGATGTCCCGACAATCGTTAAATACTCTCTTGATGTTCTCAGTATCGACGGCGCATGTAAAGTGCGGATAACAATAGTGCTTACCGTCTCCGCTGGCTGTGCTTATACGCTGCAAACAGTCCGATGGAAAATTTATTGTTCGCCTAACAAAGTTGTGCTCAAATATCTAACACGATGTACTTACAAGAAATTCGTCTCTAATGAAGTACTTGGCCCTCATAACGTCAGGAGGTTCCGAAGGATCTGGCACTACCCCAGGTTCAGCCGGTGTCTGATATCGCGCAAATTCTGGAAAATAATCTTCTAATTTGTGCTTTCCTGCTTTTACTTTTTCCGCTAATAGATCTTGTTTATTTAAAAATAAGATTACGGAAATTGTGCGAAGCCACCTAGAAAAGGAAAGAACGGACATGTAACGAACATTTCGAACGAACATCTTATCGTACGGTGAATACTTTCAAGCAATTAAACCGATTCGTACCGATTGTTCCAAATGCTTTTGAAGAGGTCCAAACTCTCTCTGAGTCTTAACTTTGTTGGATCCTCCCTGAGTACCATGTTATAACTACTACATGCTGTTACAAATATGATTGCCGTTACATCGTTAAAGCACTGTATCCACTTTCTCCTCTCGTCGCGTTGACCACCAACGTCGAACATACTACAAACAAGCAATCATTGATGCTACACATTACAACGCTTTTATGGACGAAATGCATGCAAAGGATCGTGTTCGTGTACTATACTTTACATTTTACGTAACACCATCTACGGCTAAAAAAAAAGTTGAAATTAGAATTGATCCGCAAATTTAACTCTATCGGGATGAAATTCCGTAAGGGACCGATAAAGACTGGATGTACCTCCGTAGAGTTAATGCGAAACACAGGATCTAACGGGAGGGCGGGGGGATAATGGGAACCAAGGCAAAAAGGGAAAATATTATAAAGTTGCGGAGGCGTTAACGCGGCTAACCGATTCCGCTGCACGTATAGCACGTAAGTCTATAGCTGTAATATACACGCCGGGATGAGGTGCGCGTCGCTGCTTTACGTTATATTTACCGTCGACCGATGTTACTGTAATACGTTGTCTATATATAGTTAGACGACACTGGAGTAAAGCGAGTAGCTATCGCTTAGGACTTACTGAAAGTTTACTTTGTCGACTTGAAACCGCGTTTCGAAGATACCGGACGTAAGGACTCGACACCTGAGGATGTCCTGCAACAGATCGACCAAATTTATCATTCGAATCAAATCTGTACATTTTCGGTTTCGCGTTAAAACCTTGTATCGACGATTACCTGTTCTGTGGGTGTGTAATCCGGTTGCTTAACGATGGCTACCTTATCTAGAAAACTGAAACAGAGAACGGAAGAAACGATTACACACATCTCCTACAGTCTTCATAGTCCTAAATGTAAATTTTCACAATGTAATCGATTTGACAGTGCTATAACGAGCTACGCCTTGATCAATGTGCAAGTATTTCCCACCGATGCTGATCATCGCCGATAATAAACACAGCTAGTTAACAGCATTGTTACCGTGAGAGTTGCTTCGCGTGATTATGGTTTAGCCTAGCATCGTTAAAAATTTCAAACAATTGTCAATTGTCAGGTGTTAATGAGAACGTTTATAATCGATGCCATCCGGAAAACCGAATCAACGCTTTACCTTAAACCAAAGGAAAAAAACAAAAGATATTCCTAAGTGTTTCTTTTGGGCATTTGGTGAGTGCAGAATAATTTTCGTTCATGAACTTTCCGTCCAGATGGAAACTGCAGAATCTTATGTATCGAAAGTGGCGCGATAACACACAAGATGGAAAACGGAAGTAGCTGTAGGAAAAGGGTGGAACGCTGGAGCAGGGTGAGAGAGCACCGAACGAAGAGAATTCTCTCCTTTTTTTCATGCTGCTGTCACCGTTTCTCTTGAAAGACCCTCCCCGGCTAGTGTCTAGGGTGGATAGAGCGCACGAAGGGGGAAAATCGATTCTCGGTAGTGTCCTATCCTAACCCCAACTCTCGCCCTCTCGGCCTCGCCGACTATGCCTCTCTAGCACCCAGTTTCCAATCCGGGTCATGGGTCACTGCCACCGCTGCTCGCCATCAATCATACGTACAGACTTAGCTTCGCGTATGTATACCAGCTCCCTGTACAGGTGTATGTTGTATGCGCGAGATGCACCCTACAGGGGTGGGTCTTCGCTTTGACACCACCATACAACCTTCTACAGTCGGTTGACGGTGATAATATATTTACTGACAGACACTTGCACTGCTCTCCGGCCCGGATATTAAATAGCCGTACAGACAACGACACCTTTTTCATTGGAAATATTCCGAAACTTGAAAGAGATAACATTACTAAGATATCATAGATATAAAGAATTGCAAAATTGTCGATTCTACTACATGTATATCTACGGGATATCGTTTCGTCATAAACAAATAATACAAACGACTGAAAGGGATTTTCATAGGTACAAAGGCAGGAAGGTAGGATAAAATGAATCACGAGATGCAACAGCAATTAATCCAGCGTTCATTGACCTCGACAGACGTGAGTAACCAGAATTTAGCTCCTCGAGTAAATTCGAGGAACCAGAAACCGGAGAAATTGATTTTCGGCAAGTAGTTGCACAGAAAAGCTGAAGAGGAGCCCCTGGGATAAAGGTCTACGTGGCTCGTGTGTAGGCTCGTGAGAAAGGTAGGTCATGAAATTGGCGCGCTCGTACAGAAATAAGGTTATCGACCTCCTGAGAATCGAAAGAGGAAGGAGGTCGTGACCCACTGGTTACAGCAGAACGATTTTCTGGTTACCGTGGCGGTGTAACTTCACCGACCTTGAAGTCAACTTTATAACAATGTTATTTCTAACGATATGACAAGCGTGACACTCCTGCCGCATCACGATCCCAGCGTTAGATTATCCAGAACCACCGATCGCTAAAATATTTCATTTTTATCGAAAATATAACATACAAGAGAATTAGGAATTTCTAGTTTTCCCGGGGTTTACTTTTCAACCAACCGTCCTGTATAAACGACAATGCGCAGGATGATGAAAAGAATAAGAAACACTTTAAGAAGATAAATGGTTCGCGAATTTTGAACGAGGTCAGACTAACTACAAAACAATGCTCGGCTCGTTGCATAAGTAACGAAATGAAGTAGACCAGATCGAATCCGCGTTGAGCATCCTTTACGTACTTTTTACATTGATTTGGACGCTTTCTAACATTCTGTTTCATCTTAAACGATCGGTTGATTCGAATTGCAAATATTTAAAGAACCTAACAATCGCTCCTTCTTGCTTCGATATAACGGAAAAGTTTCGACGTATCGCTCGATTTACAGAAAAGATTTTGCAGAAAAAAATCTCGGCAACTTCAGCAGAAGCGCCGAAGACTTTCTGAAACGATCTCATTGATTTTTTCGCGATCTATATTTAGGCAGTGGCATCGAAAGTTATTAACGAGGATAAAAAATACTGGTTTTTATCTAACATGACGATGGCACGGAAGAAGATTGTTATCGACCTAAACATTCATGAACTATGTGTGGCAACATCAGTGATCCCAGCATATAGACCAGCGTCTATATATAGAGACACGTGTTTCCTTTTTTAAGGTGTGCCGAGGTATCCCATCGTGTAATTGACACGTTACTCGATTCTCCCCGTGTACAGCGCTCGTTTTCTCTTTTTCCTCTTCTTTTTTCTTTCTCCTGCATTTTTTCCTTCTCCCTCTCCCTTACTCTTTTTTTAGTTCTTTTTTTTTATTTTTAATCCGAAACAAAAATTCGATACTGAAAACGATATCGCGACGAATTAAATTCTCAGCGCAATTCGATGGGCTCCAAGGGAGATACGGGCAGAATCTGAATCGCGATAATATTGCGACACGCTTCACCTGCGAATTTTATTGCATGAAATCTGACAGTTGTTCAACCCGGAAATGGCTGTGACTGAACCAACAATCGATAATCAGGCGTTGGCGCATAGCGATCTCTTATTCACGTCGCACAAATATTTATTCGCTGTGCACCAACTCCAATTCGATGATATTTTAGGAAGCTTGCCGTTGGTCCATATTCCTTTCATCTTCGATACAAGTATTCGAGACAGTTTCACTTTAAATTTCTTTGCCTTTCAGAAGGGAAGGAAGAATTGACCCATTAATTTCTACCAATTTTTGTGTAACTCGAAATCTGTTCCCTCGATCACGAATCAAGAATGAGAGACTTATCTAATGTTTAGCAAACAGGCGTCTGAAATTACAACAATCTAGCGTCGCGGGGTCCACAAGAATCTCTCCGTTATACATCTCTCGACCAGTGCTTCCTAAAAATACGATACGCTATTTTTACCCAGAGATTTCTTTCTCTTTCTTTCTATTTCGATACACAAGAAGACAAGAGAGAATCAAGGAAAAGATGAAAAGGAGAGAAACGAAAGAAAACGAACGTTTCTGTAAAACGAAAGGATAGGGGGGGGGGGAGAGGTGTTAAAAAAATTCACACAAACGTCGGCCAACGAGGTGCAGTAACCGAAATGTAACCAGGTTTAATATATTTTTAACCGAAACGAAAACTATCGCCGTGATCTTGATGCGATCTCGCCGTGAAATGCGAGACACTATTTGGCACGTTGCTAAATCACGTCGATCGTGAACGTATTCCGAAGTATTCTCGTTTCGTGTCTCACGGGGGTATCAATTGAACGATAAACGCTTTAATTTCTCCTACTATTGACAGTGCAACGATGACGATAATAACGACAAGGATATTCATGGTAATTATACATGCGGAGACGAAGAGAGATCCAATGAGGCTGCAGCCAAATAAAAAATGTGTTCTGCCTAATTAAAGTATTTGACGAAATGATAAACAGCAAACGAAGTCACATGTTCGGGTTTGTTAGTTTAGTGGATAAGTTTCGCGTTTACATTCGAGATTCACGCCTCTTTGCTCACGATTCAGTGCAACAACCTGTGCCTCACCTATGTAATTTTCAAAGGGATACAGTTTAAAGTGATCTGCTGGACCGGGACGGTTCGCAGCGGACCAGTTTTTCGCTCATTTATATATCGGATCGGTGGTTATTCCCTCCAAGTTACGTGACGTTCAAAAGGAGAATGCCGAAAGTAATATATCTTTGTAAATACACGGCGTCACGATCTTCATGACACTCCGTTTCCAGTTTCATCCAATTATCTACTTGTTATTAACCGTTCAATCGGTAAATATGAATTTGTCAAACGCACTTTCGACGAAGGCGTCGCCTTTCAAACTTTATCTTATTACAGATTTATGGCAACAAATTCGCAAATGTTGCATCAAGCTTTTAAAGAACAGTTTGAACTTGGCTACCATCTTTAGACAAACTCTATCGAACTCCGTACAGGTGGAACGCACAAGGAAAAACAAATATCTTATGTGTGCAGTGTTAAAAATATCGTTCGGAGTGCGAGAGAGGAAGAGAGATGAAGAGAGAAGAAGAGAGAGTGGAACAAAAGCAAGCACAGCATGTTCGACCGGTATGTACCTAAACAGCTCCCGTGTCAGTGAACAGCGTGAAAAAAGTTCGAGGTTGGGCCAATTCATCGAGAACCCCTAGATAAACGAGTGGCCCCTATTAAAGCGATTACCTCGTTAAGGCATTGTCTCCATTGGCATTAAATCGGTGTCACAGGCCCATGAATATACACGGATATACCATATGTATCGCGGTCATGAGAACGCTTCCGAAATTTATCCAACCGCGTTGCAGACTATTTACAAGTCAGATACGATAACAAATACAAATATACTCACACAGCCAGAAATACAGGTACGAATACATAGGCGAATCGTTACACTTTTTCACGGAACCACGAGTTCTCGTTTCAGGTTATACTCGTCTGGCACGCGCGGAATAGTTGAAAGGATAGCGGACGAATCCGCGGGCAAATCCGACGCGATTCGCGGTCTCATTATCATCGTATAAACCTTATCATACGTACTTCTTATCGTAATCATGATATCAGTACCGGGGCGAATTAGAATAACCGTGTGTCGCGACTCGAGCACACGAGCTATTTGACGCTACGAACCTGGCCAATAACTCTGCTCTCTTATTTTTATCATTGGACACTTCACGATCTGTCTTACCGTATATACTATAGTATACTATAGTATATATAGTATATACAGTATATATACTATAGTATATAGTATACTATACTATACTATACGATCCGTTCGAAAGTCAAACTGATTCATTTCCCGAAAAGTATTCTATTTTAATGCCCTAATGTACAATCTAGTATTTAATTTTGCACTTCAGTGTAGCATTAAATTTGTTTTAATGATCGTACAAACAAAGGATAACTTACTATTTGGCGCAGTCAATTAGTTGATACTCATTACTCCTCTCGAAACTCTGTTGAACGCCCCGGTCCTTCCAAAGGGTTTCGACAATATCGTAGAACTCCTGCAAACATGAATTGTAATTCGGTTAACGTATTACAACATTAAAAAATAATATTAAAAAATAAATAATTATTTGACGGCGCATCCGTGGGAGATTTGTAAATAAGTTCACAGTTTGGCGGCCGCTTCTATCGTGTCTCATTAATTATCTAAAAAACGTGCGACTCTGACGAAATGGAAAATTTGGCTCGAACCCGGCCACTATCGTGACAACAGAATATGCCGCGTCACAGTTGGACCAGTGAAAAAGACGATTCGGAGCGTAACTTATGCAAAACTGGCAGCCACGGAGCACGTCCGTTATCGACAAAAATATTTTCATTTTTAATTCTGTCGCCGGCTTTGTCGCCGTATTATCCGCTCCTATATAAAAATGGATATCGATCAGGTATCTAAGTCAAGATAAATATTCGAATAGCATCTATTGCCGAAGCGTTGTCGGATAGAAAATAAAGCAACCGACAATTACGATAATTTTCGAAAGGAATAGGATTCAATTTCGAAAGAACCGAGATACGGGCAAACGTTAATTTGTCAAAAGAAGCGACCAATAAATTGTAAACTTACGCGCTTCTCGCATCAAAGCAGAAAGTCACCACGTTGAAAGCCTTTCGAGAACTTCTTCGAATCGCTAAATTTTATATTTTGAGAGATGTTTCGGATCTCAAAGCAGACCGATCCAACTTCCTCAACCTCCAAGTCGCTACACAAACTCCGATATTTTCGATTTTCCTGTTTTTTTTCCAAAAGTACTTCGAACCAAAAAAGACAAACATTCTACAGAGACAATTTTAGATAGGTGTTAGCCTTTCCCGCAGTATGTAACAAACATTTCAACGTTTATTTAGACGTATTTCCGTATAACAGGAATTAGCCGCACAGATGCGCCCGGTGATAGAGTTGCGGTCAAATTCGGTGTAGAATTCGACTCGAAATAAACTTCCGTACTCTCAACAAGCGACGCCTAGATATGCGAAAAGCGAAACGACAGTGACAAATTGGACGCGGCTCATCGAACGTAGCCGCGGAACAAAATAAAAGGTAGCCTCTGCCCGGTAACTTCCTCTTAATACAAAGACATGTTTATTCGCACGCATAAACATATCTTTCACTGTTTAATATATCCTCGCGGTGGAAATTCAAATCTAAACCCTTCACCTTATCCGACGGCCGGATGACTATCTTTACCATACTCGTAGGTGTACTCCATCCATCCGGTTAAGGTATTTCGATGAAACACTCTGTCGAGCAAAAATCCGACAGAATTCCCAACGAGAGAACGGGACGTAGTGTCACGTGGGAGCTCGAAACTCTGCTGATAACAAATGGCTTAATTCGATTAATTCGGATGCATCGTTCTCGATGGTTATGGTGTCGAATCGCGTGTAGCGAAGAAGAAAATACGACAATTTGCGCCTGTACAACCAGGGCCAGAGATACGTAAAAGTACATACGTACACATGTACCCACGTACCAACAACTGCCAGTGAATGACGCAAAACACATGGATTATTTTGTCGCGACGACTTTATTTCGAGATGCGCTACGTCGTTTCGCCAGTTCGGAGCGTTCGGGGGTTTCGTAGTTCTCGAAATCTCGGTCTGATCCTCTTGGCACGCAAAAAATCATTATTCTCCTCGAACTGACAGAAGTTTCGACAACGCCGATCCGTGAGTGAGTCCAGTCAGCTGGTTGCAGAAGATGTCAATGCCTCCTCGACCCCTAAAATCTTTTTCATCGTCTTTTCGATCTAGCCTTGCACGGTGCGAATTATGTTTTCCTATGCCTACCACGCTTCCTATTTAAATGTATCCGGAAACGATAATCGGGTACATTAGTCACGGGAAAATCGATCGAGAGGAATCACCGAAAATATTGTCCGATGTTTCCTCGTCTGCCTTGGAGGATCTTGCCGGCTCGTCGAGAAAATGCACGTTGATAAATTCTCCGTGTCATCGATCCAAGTTACACAGGGCGAATTCGACAAATTCGACATAGCGCGGACATCATACAGAGGAACAACAAATCGGAAAATCTTTAAGGGATAAATCGTGCTAGTAACTTCAGCGCACGTTCCAAAGAGGCGCGGCAGAATTGCTGGCCTGAATACAAAATGACTAAACGGGTTAAATAACGTGTACCGCGCTCGCTCGTGTCGTAATATTTTAATGGTACACCCTCCCCTGTTTTCCCCTATCTAGTTTCACTATACGATTCATTGTACGCGCGGCTTGTGAAATTACGCGATCCATACCAGAACATTCTTGTCGTACGTCTGCCGCTTATAAACGCACGTCTGGTGTCCTCGAAATAATGCTCTCCTTGATTAAAATCATCACGGTAATAAAATTTAATTCTACCGCTTGCCATCGTATACCGCGAAATATATTTGTCACGCGCGGAAACAGTCAATCGATGTGTTTCATAAAATAAAATCGGATACTTATCCTGGACGAAAATCAAGTCGCGATTCTAAGAATATACATTCGAATTTCTTTCGTTTTGACAGCACGGGAAATTTTACAGGGAGATCAAGAAACATTACTCTTGAAAATTCTTATTAAAAGTCGATCACTATCGTCGTGACTGATGGTGAGCACCAGATAATCGAAGGCGCACGGTAGTCGATCGACACAAAGATCTACGAGCGCATTTTGTACACGAGGCGGGGAATGGCGCAGCACATCATAGCCAGAGCATTGTATAGCACACCACATATGCGATGGCTGTGTAAACATTGTAAACACCGATCATACCACGCAGTGGCTCTCACGCGAAGAAATGCTACCAACGTGTATCGTAAGCTACAAGAAACTTTCGGTACCGCAAGAGTATCACGCTTGCCCAGAGAAAAGGACAATCCATTGTAATTGGTTAGCATGATCGTTTACTGTTCATCCTTCCAATGCTTTAAGACCTCATAAGTCATTTACATTGCGCTGTATAGTAAAGTTCCTCGTCTGCCCGAGACACCGGCCTTTCATTCAACGAAAAGACGAAAGCGAACCGCTCGTACAAAACTGGAGCGTATTTTTCATCGTATTACATTAAGAAGGTACACACGGCACGCGGAACAAATAGGTTGGCTGTGACTCACCGGGGGATAATCGAAGTCCGTGGCAGACGAGACCTCCAGGATATAGTCGACTTTGCTCTGATTCGCCGGATCTTCCAAAGCAACGGGTGGCGTTAGCGTGCTCATCGCGCTGGTTATCGTCTGAAAAGGAACGCATCGAATGAAAAAACGGAAGCCACGCTGTCCACGTGCATCGATGTATCGTATAGCATACGTATGCACGTAATTCCACGACGATTACGCTAACGACAACGTTCATCGCGAACGGAAAAGAAAGTGCATTCTTCGCGGGATTGCGATGTGTATGCAAAATTTCCATCTCGGCCGTATCTATCGTTACATGCGCAGATAATATGTCATTCATAATCCTTAAGTGCCACGGGGCAGCTTGTCTATTACATTCACCCGACATACGGAAGCGATTGCAAGGTTACAGACGATACGCGTATCTAAACACGGCCTCGAACGACAAATTGATGACAGCGCGCTGCTCTTCTCAGCACGGCGTTAAACCGTCGCGAATTTACGGGCGCATCACGTAACGTTAATGACGAGACGCCCGTCAAAACGGACGCGTTTACCGCCATTTCGATAGATATTACGGAATAAGGTTTTTATCTCTGTTGAAACGTAAATTAAAAAGTTGTTCGATTTCATGGCCCGAGACATTTTCTTCGGCAATACCGTAATACTGCCGTTGTAGAAAACACCAACGCTTCGTATCGATTTAGCTATAAATCACTAGATTCCCAGAATACGCCGCGTTATTCGACGCGTTTCACGAATATTACTCCGAAAGGGTATTTTCGGAGAGGGAAACGTGTTGTATAGTTATCGTTAGCCAAGACACATGTGTGCATAATAGTGCCACCGAACGATATTTTAATAAGGCTGTAACAAACCATTGCCGAGACCAATCGTCTTAGAGAAACAGAAGAACAATACAACGTAAGCTACTTTATGTTCTGCTCCGCGTTTCACCATTTATCCCGAAGGATAGTAGTCCGTTGACTATAAAATCCGCACAGCGAAATAAAAATAAAACGCGACGCATGAAGGAAAAAATCTCGGTCGAGTAGCGGGTATCGCGCCAGGTTTGAAAAGGTATTGCATAAACAAATATCGAAAAGGGATTCTTACCAATATCGCGTCTCTGATGTTCCTTTTGATGTCGTCGATTTTTTGCCGCTTTTCCCTGCACAGAACAGCGTGAGAAACAAACGATATGTTTGATCCTTCGATCTCGATATTGATGCATCGTTGTGTACATCGCAGAATACTCTTAATGCCGTGCGTAAAAAAAGAAACCAATGACTCGATCATGATTATATAAAGAAATATCGAAACAAGTTAGGCTCGAGCAATATTTACCACGTATACGCGCGTATTTTCATTATTAATGGCACCCGAGTCATTCGGTAATTTTAGATCGCACGGCATCGCGCCAGTTTTAGTATAACGATTTCGTCGATTTGGAGACACACTGGAAATTTCGTGAATCTAATACCGGCGATCGATGCGACCGACTCCTCGCCGTCACAACTATGGGACAGCAGCATCGAATTTTCATGTGGGATACCTGTGCCAGGCTCCTATCGTCACTCGAGCAAAGTTCAGTCGTTTAAGACTCTCGCGTACATGTGTACATGTATCACATATGTACATTATAAGATGACGACAGTCGCGATCTAATACAGGTTCCCATTTTTATAGTGTTGTTATTCCGTTCAAGTTCTTTACGCACAATGTTGTGTATCGTGTATATCGCCGCCGCAATTTCGCGTCTTGTTCACATGATACTTAGAAATTCGTCTTTTCGTCTGCTTCCCTACTTTTCATCGTGTTTCTGATTTCCCTTATCCTGGTGATCCTTCGGTTCTCCACGTTTCAGACGTATGTGACCGCGGATTAAAAGGCTTCGCGCTGTTACACGCGATATTCGAATACAACGCTAAAAATAATCGAACGACTACCTACTCCAACGATTTTGCCGTTTAGTAGGATTATACGTTAAAAGTCTCACTGTTCCAAAAGCTGCTACTGCAAATGTAAATATATTTACATAACCCTATTTACTTAATTGCAGCCGATCGAGGTGTCTGTGCATTTCATGGGCTCCTATCAAGCATATACAAACGCGGGCGAGGAAGATAATCGAGAATGATTGTTAATTCGTACACGTGTAAAAAAGCTTCAGAGGGTAGAAAAGAAAAAGGAAGAAGGAAAAAATACTAAAAATACGCAAGGTTATACGGTATGTTTCCATAGTAAACAAGCGAAATCTGCAACGAGCGCGTCGAACACGCAATGCTTCTTAGAATCGCGTCGCTAGCAAAAAAGAGTCCGTTAAATTCGACGATAGAAACAACTTTTCGCGATTCATGTGGAAACAACTCCGAACAATGTATCAGTCCCGATATCGTCGATAAAAAGAAAAAGAAACAAGAAGAAGACAGATAAGAAGAATGAGTAAGCAAGAAAATAAAGAAGAGAAAAAAACGGATGAAAAAAAAATCACCGCGAAAGTAGTAATAAGGCGTGCGTTCGGGTCCGTTATCAGCGCCGGAGGCAGACAGAATTTACGACACACACGAACCGGGCCGAGCCCGTTTGTTTGCACATCGTTTTCATCCTATCTAGTTGCTCCTGATTTTTCACGTATATAGGTGTACCGACATTCTTTTTACGATAACGACTTGTTTCTATCTAGTTTGCACTGTTTCGCGACTGTATTTTTAATCCGTTTGCTTGATTCCTAGCAAACGGTAGCTGGATACGAAAACGGATCGACCGAAGAAGAAGAAAGGAAAAGTATCGAAAGTGAACGAAAGACGCGTATTTGTTGAACGATTTACGGAAGAACTGCGTTCTTGAAATGATTACAACGATAACATCGCGAAGAAAAAAGCTGAAGCAAACAGAGGAAAAGAAAGTTAGAATATGCGAGGAATAATTTGCTTGAACCACGTGTTGATATTGTAATCACGCGATGGACCGAATTAACCGTAGGTTGAATCATTCACGAGTGCGTATTAATGGGAAAAAATAAAGGACCCAAGATTATGTACCGGTGACATTACCGTGCTGTGCGAATAGTATCGAATGTTGGATTGGCTTAAAAGTAGTAACGCTGTAACGGAGCAACGAAACTTACGCTTCGCTGAAGCCACCATCCGTGTGCAATATCCTCATCTGTTTGACGATGGTGCTCTTCCCCGATTCTCCCGCTCCTAGAACATAACAAAAGAAACAATTTCTCTGTTTCTCCTTTTTCTTTTATGAAAAAAAAACATCGTTCAAGTTTAAAAGAGGAAACGATTAAGAAGCAGTGGTTTAAACATATATATTTAAAGATCGATAGTGATTTTTTGAACGATCGTTTGAAAAGCTATTCGACGAACGCGCAAGACGCGGCATATTATCGTATCTTTTTTTGGAAAACAGGAATAGGATCGTAATTGCAGACGGCAGGGGAACAATACAGTAACAGCTGTTGCTTCGTAACCTACAGCTACGAGTCAACTATACGCAACACACAACACACGTCCACACGTCGAATTAGAACGACGACCTACATAAACGAAGAATAGGAAGGTAATGGCTAGGTGTTGGGTTAAGTATCGCAATAAGTAGATGGTGTGCATACATGTGTGAGGGCGCACGCGCACACCCACATCGGCCGACTATGTGAAAAAGACTCCGGTTCGGGAGAAGGAGAAGAAGGAGACGAAGAGAGCGACACGAAAAGGGTACAACATGAGCCAGCCAGCCGCTGGATATTCGTGGGTGCCGGCTCATACGATAATCGATAAAATTGAATTACGCGCTGCTGAACATCGCGATAATGTTCGGCCTATCCTCTGACCGGATTCGCTTTTTGTCCAAAATTGGTGATCGAAGCCGATTCAACTGGTATTCTAGCGGAAATTTTCTCCGTTTCTGACACGTGTACATAGATATAGACTATATACCGTATTTAAAAAAGAATAGATAAAAAAGGAAACACATCTTTAACGAAACGTACTGAGATTTAACTACAGAGAGATTTAATTAGAAACATGTGATAACCGAAGATATCCACGGAATAAAAGGTCGTCAAAGTAGTGATGGAAGGTCCTAAAAAAAGGGAAAGTTTAACAAGTTGACTTACCAAGCAGAAGGAGCCTATGGGTAGCTCGATAAACTTGCTTGTCCTTTTGCAATTGCCTGGTAATGGCATCCGAGCGCCTTTTCTGGTTCTTACTGTCATCCTGGCTGGCCTTACTGCTCTGGCTGCCGAAACACCCCATGACACACCACGAGAGAGACACGCGCGGCTCACCCTCTTCGCTCTTCCCTTCCACTTCTGTAGTTCTCTGTTGTTCTCGGCTTAGAGAAAGACGGATCTCGCCACTATGTTACTCTCGAACGAGGGAGAATAGACTCGCGCAACGGGTCTACCGTCGGCGCGTGTTGTTTATCTCGCGTAAATGTGACGTTCGATAAGTATACCCTCTGGCACCGCAGTTCCTACAGATTCACTCCCTTTCCAAGTACCTATATACCTACTGCAAGTTCGTTCCTTCGTTCCGGCCGTGTCTGTCACTCGATACTTATCTATCACCGTATCGCGCTTCTCCACACTCGAGTTTCGTCCTTCCCTCTTCCTCGAGTAGCACTCCCTCTCTCGTGCGCTGGTCTTTCTCCTTTTCTGCCTCTGTCGTGCGTTTACTATCTCCGTTTTGTACACTAGCAACAACTACGCGTATGTATATCTCTTGATGTCTTCTCTCCGTTGCACTCACACTCGATTCACTTCACGGCTTCTCTTTCACTATCTCGCACTACCCGCGAAACCATAGCTACACACGATTGACGACAGTGCTGCTGGTCCAACACGCTGGTTTCGAACGACGATCGACTTCTTGTGCGTATTTTAAGTACGAATATACAGAAAAGATAGGATCGGAATGATCGCCGAATGCCGGAGTTTCTACCAGCAATCGGTCGTGTTGAAACGACGACGGGTTTACGGGGTCGTGACACCTGGCCCGATAAGAAATTGATCCACTCAGAAGAATATAGGCGAATCGTGCAATACCGAGCACGATTAAATTGGTTGCAGATTCGATGAAAAAATACCGACGATATAAGAGGAATCAAATCACTTCCGAATCTTCGGTTGGAACACTGACGAAAACCGGCCGCGAGACACTCGCGGCAGGTTGTGATAGAGGGAGTACGCACGAGGCACGATCAGCGCTTGAGAGTGGGAGCAAGACCGGGACTGGGATAATAGGTTGACGTGCACTGTCCGATGCGCCTCCTGTGATGGCCCGCGAACACGAGACACGCGAAATCGTTTCAGGAGGAAGGGACTCGGACGCGTGTATACGACATACGACAGCTCGACCTCGCCTCGCCTCACTACGCAGCCCCTACCCTTCGGACAGAACAACGAAAAGTTAAAATAGATCGGCTCCGGTACGCTGCTACCTCGTTATTCGAGCAAATCGAACAAAGTCGTGGAATCGACAGCTCCCATAGATAAGGAGGATGATTTCACTGGAGCAGTTTCCACCGTTTCTTTTTACGTTCTCACGAATTTTTTTCTCCTACTTCTCTGCCCTGCGATTTTCTACACCGTTCTTCCAGATTTTCATCCACAAGGAGATCCCGTACCGAGAATCGATCCAACCTTTTCTTCCTTCTCTGATTTTCGTTTCGTTGACTCCTCAATTTTTCGAGGGCTCGTCCGGGTTCCCCCTCCTCGACTTCTCGTTAGCCTCTACCCCTCTCCGCGGACTTCTTGTCGACCACCACAGCACAACCACCACTCGAGGAATCCAACCGTGTGCCCTCTCTCGCACACACCCTCGAGTGGTCTTACTCTCTTTCCACCTCGCTTTCACTGCGTTCGCTCACTCTCCTCACTCAACAATCCCCGAGGAAATTCGTGACCAAAACATCCGACACGAAGTACTCCCTGTAGCCAACATGTCGTCTGCTAGGCCCACCAGCGCGGCGGCTCACCGCGCTTAAGATGGATCAGGTTCGTATCCTGACTTCTAAGTACCCTGCCCACGGTTCCACGATCTTCTTTTTTATCCTGGAAAAATCTTCTCTAATATGCACACACCGTCACACGTTCGATCTCTTGTCTAGAATTTTTCAGTAGATTCACTGCCAACAATCTGTCGTGTGAAGTGTTAATGCATTGACCGTAGCGCTATCTGTGCCATCTATTGAAACTAAATCGTTATGTATGCGATATGTTCGTAACACATACACGTTTCGCTGTAGTTTCGCGTTCAACCATACGTTCCATAGATATGATAGGTTGCGCTGTGATCAATCCATATGTGTGTGCATGTATGTATAAATATTCATACCAAATAAATAGACAAATATAGCGACGCATCAGGCACCGTAACCATTAAAATAGACATGCTATTTTTCTCATTGAGTTAATACCGAAACGTAAACGTTTGAATATAAATGTAATAAAAAATTTCTTTTTAATCTAGCGATATTTATTTCAGTTGTAATTAGTTCCTCTCTTATTCGGTATTTAAATTATTACCAACATTGCCGACGTTACTGCCAACATACAATTAACAATACAATAGTTACCAATAGAAAATAATTTTTTAACGTTTAAAAACTAGAGCGTAAGAAAATGGTGTATAGACAATAATAAACATCTACGACTTATGAATGTTTTCTGTTGAAATTTAGCAAACTTAATGTGAACACAAGATTTTATTAAAATATGCATATGGAAAGTCTCTGTATATTTTGATGCAAAAGATATTGTAATAAACAGATTCTGAAATTACATTGTTTATCTTACTTTTATATTGTACTGAATTTGACTCTAAATAAATCATACAAGTATTATTATAATTAGTTGTAATTATAGCTATTATTATTCTCCATCATCGCTACAGTATTAGTACTTTAGACCAAAACTGTATTGGTTTATGAAATAGATACATGTTATCTAAATACATGTTCAACGCATGGAAATGTTTTATTGACACTAATTAAGTTTAATTAGGTTTAATAATTTCCTTTAACTTAGACCACATGTAACAAATTTAAAATATTGCGTACTTGAGGTTGATGAGATTAATGATTTACGAGTGAAAGTGTAACTTTATGCAAAAGATGTAAAAACTTATAATTATGTAAGAAATCAATTTTCATAGTTACACTCTGTAAGACATAGTAAAGCATCAGCTATTGTAACAAGATTTACAACTCAAAAATGGTCTATGAGCTGAAGGCCACTGTATTCGCTCGAAAATATCTTGCAACGAAATGTATGCTTTAAAATGGCTTTTTCAGAACACAGATATTCAATGCATACGCCACTAAGCGACCTGCTTGATTAAATAACATATTTCTAATACACAAAAATATAATGAACAGCGTTGTTTCCTCGATATCAAAGGAACTTGACGACGGTAAAATGTCGCACATGGCTATGCACAAATGCGGATGTTTTCATCTTCAGTGAATAGCTATGAGACCCGACTCCAAAAGTTTTTGCAATTTTGCTGCTACGTCTTTATTTTTCAGGTGGCTATAAATAGAAAAATTATAATATTAATATAAAATGAAAAAAATTGTTCTAATATAATAAATCTAATGGATTGATTATACTTACTCTTGTAAAGCTCTAGGATCGCTTTGCATCTGCTCTAATATAAGTCTCATCGCAGGATCCCGTAATATACTTTGGACTTCTGGGTCTGCCATTGCTCTCTTCCTTACTTCCTCGGGATTGGAACTAACAGAAACGGCACATGAGCGATATCCTTCTAATGCCTCGCTATTCGAAGGATCTAATTCCAATGCTTTTTGGTAAGCAGTAAGTGCTTTTCCTTGTTGTTGCATTCCCTGTAATATCTTCCCTTTCCTTATCCATCCTTTGATAAACTTGGGATCAATTTCAACACATTTCTCGCAATCCTTCAACCCAAGATCGAACGCTGCTAATTTCGTATAACAGGCAGCTCTGTTGCTATAATATTTTGGGTCATCTGGATTTCTTTTGATAGCCTCTGAGTAATGTTTTATAGCTGTTGGATAATCACCCTCTTTGTATTTTTCATTTCCAAATTCCTTTTCTTCTTCTGCTTTTACTGGGTCAATATATGCTTTTCTTTCCTCCTCTTTGATGATTTTATCAATATCCGAAAGAAGAGTTTTAATTTCGGGTGTTCTATGTTCTGACATAGATTTCTCATAATACACTTTAGCTTGTTTCCAATTTTCCATCTTTTTGTATGCATGTCCAATTCTAGTGAATGCTTTAGCTATTAACTTAAAGTCTGCTCTATTTTCTCTTCCAACTTCAATGGCCTTTTCACATTGAGCGATACATTTATCATACTCTTTTTGTTCAAAATATACTGCTGCTATGTTTAGTAAGTAAATAATTTCTGTAGGATCTAATTCGACTGCTTTGTTATAGTGTTGAAGAGCTGGTTCAAACTTCTTTTGTTTGTAAGCATCATTGCCTAATTGCTTTTCACGCTGTGCAAGCTTCTGAGGTGTATTACAATCTTCTTCTTCTTTCTTCTGAGGCTTAGGCGATTCTTGTTTAGGTTTCGGAGGTTCTGATTGCGGAGATGAGTTCGTTTCTATTTCCATGTCAGTATCCATATTCATTAATACACCAAGAGTCGTAAGTACCCGTTTGTCTGTTAACATCTCAGCAGCAGACTCTGAATTATTTCTGAGAGTATCTAGAATTTTTAAATATTCTGGATCTAATAAAAAGCCTTTGGTTCTGGGATCGTTTGCAAGCTTCACAAATAAATCTGGTCTATTGAAGGGATTTGACGTCATTAATCGTTGAGCTTTCACTTCAGCCAAACCACTTTGTAGTTGGGCATTGTCAGGTTCATGTTGCAGGCCAGTTTCATATGCTTTGATAGATGCATTTAATTTACCTAAATAAGCCAATGCACTGCCCATACGTGAATATCCTTTCCCCCAGTCAGGCTTTAAACTTATAGTTTTCTCAGCATCTTCCACAGCTTGTTTGTACATTCCTGCTTTAGCATATGCTGCAGATCTATTACTATATAAAACATGATTATTTTCATCTAAGCCAATTGCTTCTGTATAATGTTTAATAGCCTCTTCATATCTTCCTTCTTGTAAAGCAGAATTACCTTTCTGTTTTAGTACATATACCTGCAAATTTAAATTTAATAATTTGGTATCATTAAATTGGAATCTCAAGGAAACAAGCAGTAACAAAAGATCGAAACGTCCTTTCTAGAGAGTTATAACAATGTTAACTTGGATGCGAAAAATATCGTTTATTTAACGAGCATAAAAAATGTTCAATTTTGTATATAAACGATCATATCAAAACAAAAAATTAAATAAAAAGAAACAAGAATTGATATCTTTTGTAGTAATCTAATAGAATGTACGAGAAAATAGCGCGACAAGCAAGGAATAAGACAATTCTTAAAACAAAGCGTGTTCAATTAACAGCATCATGGATAAATACAGTGCCTTTCAAATTAGCAACTTTTTAACCTTAAGGAATGCGTGATAGTAATCAACGTGGCAAGAATGTTTACCTGGTCCATAACGCTTGACTTTAGTACAGTAATACTTTCGTTCTATTTTTCAGAACTCGTTCTTTTATGCTCACGAAGATACGTGATGACTCGTGAAGTACACTCGAGCCGGCGCAGATTTTCAGAAAGCTCCAGAAATGGACAACTAGCGCCTCTTCTCAATTGTCGAGAAACTAGTTATACGCAATGCCTTTTTGTGATTATATTCCACAATTTTCTAGTACCTTCGAAAAACATTCTGTCCTTCTTTTATATGCAACTTGATTGCCAACCTAGTTTCACATTTAATCCAAATTATACTATATTCGTTTGTAAAGTATTTTCTGCTTCGCAATGTATACATATATAAATTATATTTATTAACATTTTGTCGACTGTTGGTACATTACATTTTATATATGATTATATTTTACTATCGCGATCTCTCTATACACATATATATATTCTATGTGTAATTACATAATATTATATTTTCATTTATATTTCATCATATTTTATTACTATAACCATTATTACTGTATTTACATTTCTTCCTAATTTATAATTTAATCTTTAAAAATATGTTAAATAAATACATATATATATATATATATATATATATGTATGTACTCAAACACAAACAATCATAATTGTAACTACGTCTCTAAATTAGATATTTAGATTCTCTTTAACAGAATTTTGGCCTTTAATTCATGTTTCGTATGGCTTATTATTATAATTTTTATGTATGAACTTGTATATACATGTAGTAACGTATGGATTCTTAGAGTAAGGACAAGTAATGATGGTAAATTCAAAGTTTAGTGTAGTTTAATAAGTGATATTCAATAACAAAAGGAATATAAATAGAGTTTATTCTAGTTTAATAAGCGATATTCAATAACAAAAGGACCGACTATAATATCGTCGCACGTCGATTCACACTTTCGTCTCAACTGTCCGCTCAACTCACACTCTGCTTCTCAACTGACTCTCTGGCCGTTGTAGCATTCTTTGTCTTTTGCTAGGCCCACCACACACGTGTTCCGCGGACGCTCGTAGCCAGGGTCACGTAGGCCTTTTCGGCGAAACTATTTATTTGAAGGACCGATAACGAAGGACCGATAATTGATGGAGCCGACAGCGCCTCGGCTCTCGCGACATTGTCTATAGTTAACTCGATGTTTCTTAGGCCCGATACTACATACATTACATTACAAATGTATTATATACATTTCACTAAAACATGGTTCCAATATTACAGTCTAAGGACGCTCAGATTTACGATACAAGTTAATCGTAGAATCCGAACATGGAAGCGTATTAAATAAAAAAGGACATATATGTGCATATATTATAATGATTCACGAACGTAGGTGCATTTTAAGTACGATTAGTACGAACAACTTTGTATGGTAAAATGTTTAGTGTCCAAGGTTGCTTGATCTGACATTACTTTCGTTGCCACAGAACCTGGTATTTCCATCAGCAAACTGGAGTAACTGGGGAATCCCAGATATTTGTCGTGTTGCATTTTTTCGTTCGTAAGCAGTTCGATAACCGTAAAATTATCTCTAGAATTATATTTCGCACTCGGATATTTTATCATAGAATTCAGAATATTTTTTGTTACATTACAAGGAACATAATACATACATACTTTGTAAAGATAGAAGATTCAGATTATTATATTTTTAATGTAAATAGAACATAATATAAATGAATTACTACTTACAGCCAAAAAATTAGTAGACGATTAGTAGAATCCTTTCTTTTCCAAGAGCCAAATATATCCCGGAACCTGTGCACTTCGCAGTCCGAACTCCCCCAAAAAGGAATAAGTCTCCAGACTTCTTAGAATGCCTAGACCATTACACGTTACGAACTCGAAATAACCAACAGCCGGTCTTTGCTCCATATTTTTACGCCGGCTTTTGCAAAATTAGCTATAACATTTCATCCTTCTTTGAGCTTTCATATTGTATTTTCTGTATTTATTGCCTAATAATCAAAATCGAATCTTATATATTTGCTAATGCTTGTTAACAATCATTCGCTATTCGTATTTATCGGCAAAAGAAATTCTAAAATCTATGATACATTTTCTAAGACTTTTTATTACTAAAAAATAATTATCATCGTTATGTAACAACGTTAATGTTATCCTTCTTTTACTGCTGATACCGTAAAAACAACATATTTACGATACTAACAAAACTTGACTATATACAACAATAGGGAGAGGGGGAACAAGGAAATTAATACACGTTAAACATTCACAGTAAAATACCGAAGTATTCTGGCGAAATAAAGCTCAGTAGAGCTTTGATACGTTCTTTGATAAATAGTCCTATTTATAAGTGTTATTTCGGTCTCTTTATCTAATATAAATTATGTGTATGTACACCTTAAAATGAGCAATGAAATTACGAGTGTTCTGTTACATATTACTTTTTCTACTTTTTTATATCAGCGTAGATTCTTATTTTAAGTCGCTTCCAAACGTACGGATGTCACTGCTACATTCTCACACTATTCGAATAAAAAAGTCTGATACTTTCTTCTATATTTACAGAACGAGATCCTATGATCTCCTAAGCGTAAATGTAAATCCTTTGCAGTCGATTATCTATATTGCAACGATTCTATTTGTTTCGAACATTATCGTTTCTCTCGTTACCGAAGTATAGTAGTTGCTTCTTACTGAAGCACTAGACATTAGCATTAGACATATTTATGTATTTGCTCGTCCTTCGTTACCTCGTGTATTCTTTCGTTTTCATCGTCTTTACAATACGTTTCACATTGATTTTGCTAATTAGCTTTAAGCAAATAAAACATATTCGATTTGATGTGATTAATACTTGCACTTGTCGGAGTTCAAACTATCTCTGTCTACCCTATGTACCCGTATCGTGATGCATCGTCACGACCATTTGTCAAGACATCGTCGGTAATGACTTCTCGATGATATTATAATCAATTAAATAATCCATCGTACAACAAGCCGAATTGTTGATCTGATCAACGTATCGGTAAATATTTCTATACTTTGACACCGACCACGTTTTGTCGAAGTCGCACGATCGCGGGTAAATAATTATTAGCTGCAGAGCTTTCGTCTTCATCATTGTTGTCGGAATCTGACTCTGGAAGCGGTTCCGGTGTTGCGCCCAGTCTTACTAATTCCCTTGCGAGTTGAATATCGTAGCACAGAGCTACCTGATATGCAGTGAGCCCTGCGTAGGTTTGCGTATCCAAGCAAGGCTTGCACTCCTGAAGGAGGAACGCGATCACTGACCGACACCCATTCTCCACAGCGAGGTGAAGAGCTGTTCTCCCCGCCAATGCTTCTCTGGCTTCAAGATCCGCTCCGAGGCGTAGCAGAAGCCGTACCAACTCTACTTGACCCGATGAGGCGGCTATGTGCAAACACATTTCTCCTGAAACGCAAAGTATAACATCTACATAAAATATTGAACGATTAACATATGATTTATACATGAATTATTAACGTATGATAACGTATGAATGAATACTTTGTTTGAGGCATTGTTCTACGATTAAAAAAAGATCATTTATGTCAATACACGTTCGTGCGTCTTTAACGAGGGTGGAAACGCGTACTTTTCATAACGATGCGACCGAGTCACATGCTTCTACAAGATATAGATAGAACTAGGAAGACGTGGTGAATCATTGTCGTCGGAGGTTTGGCTGGCGTCCCGCGGTCCAAACTAGGTTCGTACCGATCAAAGTAACTGCTAAAATTAACCTCCCTTGTTACCATCGGCAGCATGTACATTGGCGGAATATAATTACTAATTTTGTTGCAGCTGAACTCGCCTCGCAACAGGGAGCTTCAGAGAGCTGATCTCTACCGCGCAAATATTTATGTTTCTATTCTTATCGAGACGTATCGATGCACGATGCGCGAAACGCAATTGCGTTAGAAGTACATAAAGAAATAGATTATTTATGTATTTCGAAATTTCTCGATACACTTAAACGATATTGTATTGGCAATTATCGATTTGCTCTTTATTATCGATGATCCTCTTAAGCAAGGAGATTAAATTTTCATCGGATATTTCTTCAGTTTTTATTCCCTAAAAATAGAGAATCAAGAGCAACGAAAGAATCGTTAACTTTCTTTTTCCTTCCTCGTTTCGTTCTCTCCGACGAAAACGTTCAAGGGTGAAAGCATATACGTGTCCACCGATTTCCACGCCATTGTGGGGTTTCCCAAGTCGAATCGAGTCGAACCGAGGCAAGAATATCACGACACGCAAATAGTCGCGCAGGTATTTTTAAATATCAAAAACATCTGCTTCGAGCTTTCTGTCTCATCGCGCGCCGCGCGTGATGTAACGCGCGTGCACGCACGCACAGACGACGCGCCAAAATTCCGTCGCGTGTATTCCGAGCTTAATACCGCAACACTCTTTTCTCCTCACTTTCTTCTTCCCCTACCTAATTGCTTCATCCGTGAAATTCTCTAGGCGCGTCTCATCGACCGAATCACCGCGACTACACTTGAACCCCTAACGTTTCTGCTCCACTATTGAATCATACGTATCACGAAAGGCCGTATGTCTTTCTAATTTAAGCCTAGTTATTCGAGCATGTGCTTTTTCGTTCGCTTCGATAAAATTACACACGCGAATGTTTACGTTTTTCTTGACAAATCGATAAGACGTAAAGCACGTTGTACGTCACCGGTATGTACGTACGACGCAACGTAAGAATCAAGTAACAGACACGCGAGCTTGCGATTAGATCAAAAATCCATAGCAAAAGCGTAGCTTAATTTATTTCGTCATGGTCCAAAATCAGCCGTTACGCCAACAGCTTGCCATTCCATGTGTACATCCATTTTATAAGCCTAGAATGGAGTATATGGATGACGTTATGTGGGAATTCCGGAGCTTTGTAAAAGAGCTAACGTTCAACGTTCGATTATTCAGGCATCGCAATTTGAAATATTTAACGTAAAACCACGGATATATCAAATTAGCATAGCAAAAGGAAATCTTGTAAATGTAATTACACTGGAGTCTGTGAAAGATGCATAGACAACGGATACAAAAGGCATAGTGGAAAAGATTTCTGACTAAACTTTTCTTCGAAGCATCCGTAGCACATTTAGCTGCGGCTCGAATTCTCGTTTGAATAGTCACTGAAAAGGAAGCTACTTTGGAATTACGAATAACGCGATTGTTACTTGGAAATGTCTCGAAAAATATTATCTATTTGAAAGTGACGAGTGGCATTGATCACTTTTCTCAAAAATATCACGAATCGTCAATAATGGGATTATACTTAACTTCATGGAATTTCCGAACGAAATAAACGGAATAACGGATCATTCTCGATTCTCGATGAAATCATGGGAAACCCGCGCATAATCGTGGTTACAGAATTGTTCCCCGTGTGCGGCGCGCGCGCGTGCGATGCCAATGACTGTTGTTTCATGCGGTAAAAGTTGTTAGGATTTTCCGAGATGCTTCGTTTGTCCTTTCCGCGAGCGATACTAAACCCGTGTCACGCGCGTTTCCTGCCTTCTTAACAAAACATCTTATTCCATGGGTTTCTTTTTATTGTCCATTAATAAGAACAGGCTTTATCCTCGGTGTTTTTTGTGTCATACATCATCGTCAAATGTTCAAGGATTTAACGAATGTACTAAAACTACTTTGTGTTGCTATTCTATTCATTTATTCATAAAATGTTGTCGCTGATGAGATTTAAGCAGAATAAACAAACAAATGTTAATTCATTGAGAAATGTTTGAGTAAGCAAAGTGAAATGGAGAATATGAAAAAATGAAGAGTATGAATTTACTAGTTACCATCGTAATTCCTCTGTTCTAGGTTTTGTGGCAGGGCAGGTATTTCCTTTGCTTGGCGTAGGTAATTCCTTTCAACAAGTGTTAACGGATCGGTAAGGGCTTTCGCGGAGGCGAGATCCCCGGTAGCACACGCCAAATGAAGGGCTGTGTTTCCGCTAAAGTTCCTCAATGTCGGGTTTGCACCTGCCAAAATAAGCCGCCTAACAATCCTCGGTTGTCGTGTCAATACGGCCAGATGCAGGGGCGACTGGCAGTCATCGTTCAGGATATTTAAGAGGCAGGCATGTGGCGCCATTCTTATCAAGCTGAACGCAGCTTCCAGAAAGCCTTGCACTATGGCCATATGAAGTAGCCTGTGTGAGAGAGAGAGAGAGAAAAAAAATAAACGATTACTAATGGCTTTAAGGAAAGACGTTTGCATAAAGATGAAAAAGAATGTGTTGCAATTTTTCGCTCTGCAATGGGTAATCGCGATATTACATCGGTCATTGGTGGAGATAATGTACGTATTTACGCGAGTAGGCTTCGACCTCGAAGCGCCACTATAATTTCTTTTCCTCATTTCAGAGTTTGTTTCACAGTTTATTTTCTCTGTGCAAAGGTCAATGTTTCGTCATTCAATGACGACGCGTGCAACGTTTTGATAGAATTTTCTAATTGTATAACTCGTATTACACATTATAATACGAAGAAAGGAAAATGGCGTAAAAAAAAAATTTGTATATAATTGTTTGAAGTTCCCCGGAAGTTATCCCTGAAAGGCATTGGTGCTATCGTCCCCTGTCGCCCTGTACTCTCCTTGACGTATCACAATTTGAAAGGATCTCTTGGACGTGTATCTCGCGATTGCAATAATTTAATTGATCAATGTGCTTCGCCTTGCGAAAAGCGTATGAGACGATCGGCCGATCTACGTGCATACGATGACGCGTAACAATATTTGCTTCGATTAACATATTTCTCGTATGATCAGAAAAACAACAGCTGTACTTGATAAAGGCATTTATCTTAAAATACCATTTGTCATCATTTAAACGGAACGATGGTACAATTATCCTTTTTATTTGTTTTGTTTAAAATTCTTAACATCTACGATGCTTTCTTTATGAGACTATACATATGTATTACGTGTATTATATAAAACAACACTTCCTACGTGTTAATCGATACAAGGAAACAGGTTATATGTAAATCAAGTCATTGTTTCATCATACAAAGAAAAACATCCATTGAACGGAATACGTTATTATTATTGTAACATCGACCGATACGCTCGAAAACAATAATGTCACTTAAAACTCTTGAAAGTAACGCGGGCTACAGGTTGCTTCGAAACGGAGCATGCGCCGATCTGCATATATATACGTGAAATTAACTATCACTTTATTTTGCTCGCTAACGATCTCGTTAGTCATATCAGAAATTTCAGAAACATGACGTCTTACGATTCTACTTGTGACGCACATGACACGACACGTGCCAACTTAATCGGAATTTATATATTGTTAAAACTAGGTCAAACTTGTTTTGAAAGGGAGAAATACATAATATCTAGATTACTTACGTGTCACCATCGTCGTCCTGAGTATAGTAGAGCTGCCAAGGTTCCTTATTGAGCGGTTTGTCAAGAGATTGAGGTAGATCGTGTCGCAACGTTGAAGCATCTTCTTGCTCGAGTTTCTCGGAGATTACCGGAGTCAATTCGACGGTAGGTTCAACCTGAACCTTGCCGCTTGCCAGAGGATTTAATGTAACTTGTTTCAATGTAAGCTGGCTCAAGCTTTCGCTTAAGCCAAGATCCACGCCGCTATCTGCTCTCATTGGTTCCGGGGCGACGGGTGCGGTTGTTGCAGCATTCAATTCGTAGTCGCACAGCTCCGAACTGATCTGGAGATTGCCACTGGAGAGAAATCCGGAATCGGCGTGGCTCGAATTACGTTGATCTTCGCACTTTTGTTGTTGTTCGTTTTCTGGAACATTGTTCTCCATCGGTGTCGTTCTCGGCGAATGCCACATCTTTTCGATATCAATATTCAATCCGCGGCCGAAAATCTACTTATTTCCCGCTTTGCCTGAAGGAAAACTATCATGCGACTTGTATACACATATACACAGACACACAGAGCGACGCACTGTGTATACACCACTATGTATACTTCTCTAAAATCTTGACACGGCGAATTTATGTAGCTTTCCGTGCGGATGCTTTAATCGACTATTACGATTTCGTTCGATTGTCCTTCCTTCTCTGAACAAGAACACATTCGTCTCTGTTTCGTTCGTTCGCAAGCGACGCCACTGCTCCGTTTATTCGAGCAATCATTCGATTGTCGTTCGCCTCGAACAGCTGGCTTCTTTACGTGTATTCGGTTTCTCGTTGTCGTCGCATTCTCGTTTTGACTGTGTGTTCGTAAATAACGGTGGCTAGTGCACGTCGTTCCACGATAATTTCGCGTTCATCAGAAAATTTCACGTATTAGTGAGGAAGACGGTTTCAAAGGAAAGGTTAGGTCTGTTGAATAAAAGTTTATGTTTCTGACGGAGAACTGTAGAGAAAGAAAACAAAATAATATATACTTGATAACCGTGCAAATTTGTAATTGTATCGAAACTCCACTCAACGCGCTGTCTGGAAACCAACTAATCGTGTAACGTTAGGTGACGCGCTGAGTAACTTCCACGATGGCCGCTTCACACAGTGGAACCTCTGGCGGTATCAGCGGTTTGTGAGCTCTCAAAGGGGAAAGGTAGGGGTGGGAAAACCCATCATCCTCTGGCAGGGCCAGCTACGCGTATACACTGTGTACTCAATTTAACTTGGCATTCTTTAGATAACCAGTTTAGAAAAAGAAAGCGGAGTCGGAAACTCCATAAAAGAAATCCCACCTTATTTACCGCAAATAATTTCGCAATTTTACACGGAAGTAATTTGATGGATTATTTCATTCCATTAAGCAAATCTTTATCTTCCGATATATGCGAACATATATCATAGGAGTATTTCTAAATAAATTATCAATTATTATTTATGAAATTACTTTTCATGTAATGTACAAAACGATCTAAAAGAAAAGCAGATTCAATGCTAAAGTTTACTACAGTATCTGATCGGGCGCAGAACAAATTTTTCGACGTCGTGTAACATTGCATACGAACGCGCATTTTCTCTTTTTACAGTCATTTACCTGGTCGTAATTTATCTACTTGACATTCGTTTCTTTACCTTTATTAATTTTTACGAAGTAGAAAGACAGGTATCCGTTTGCCAGCTGAGAATGAAGAATCTAATGAACTATGGCTTAAATCTTTATTTCGCATTTGAATTATCGATAAATTCAAACCAAATTTTATTAGGTACTTAAGGAGTGACGGGAAAGCGTTAAGTTATTGTGAACGAGCATGTCAAACGTATATGTATATGTTTCTGTAGGAACATGCAGATTTCACCGTTCTACTTTCTTTTTGAATTGTCAATCCATATGATGCACACTCGCTGGAAATTCCATCGGTATTTCCGACTTAGAAGATTTACCAATGTTTACAAATAATTTCAAATACTACGGATTACAAAGTAATATACCTAGAAGACACGTTGGTACGATACGCTTTAAAAGTGAATCTCTGTCCTATTCATGGGAGCTTAAATACGGTTTTCCCCAAAGATGGTTACTAACACTCGACCTTAAAACAAAGGGAAATCGTATTTTTTATCGTCCGTTACACAAATCGCTAGTACACCGATAATCCCAGACTGCTGTCATAATATGTACTTTCTTATTTCGGAAACAATAGCTACTATTAATGTACTACATAAATGAGAGTGAAAGGCCACTGTGGATTGATGAAGGTTGTTAAAGCATTTGTAAATGATAGACTTAACCTGTAGACCAATGACAACGAATTATATAATTTTATGTAATCGTTGGTTAATAATGAATAGAGTATTTTTCATGAATACTATTTCTGTTTGTGCAATTATATAAATTTTTCCTTATCGACCTGATAATGTGTGATTTATTGATAAAAATTTGTCACTGACCTTGTGTGAAAAAAGATGTGACCAAACTTTTTTATAGTAACGATGAATGAGAATTCGATGCGAAAGCTATCTGGGAAAAACCTAACTGTGATAAGCTCAGTACGTATACATACACATTATATCTGCATTGTTCACGAATTCATCTGCAAAATTCATCGATAGATACACCATTCATTATCAATAACTTAGCTATCGCACTTTGAATTCACTTTTTGTACATTGTATATGTATCAAGTGCGTTCGCACGATTTGTTTTCTGATGTCGATTTTATTTTCATCTATAAAGCCTAGGAAAGTCCTCAATGGTAAACAAGTTTTTTAAAGAACAATAGCATCACTTAATTACTTGTATTCTACAAGGTTAAACATATTAATGATGTTTTAAGTGTTCAAAGTCTAAAGAAACACGATGACTCAAAGTTGAAGCGGATAAAGTATTAGGTCATTTTATTGTATCCTTGTTACGATAGAAATAAAAATAAAACATATTATATCTTTTATGAATCAGCTCTGTAAACTTTTTATATGTTATATTGAAAAGTATTATTTATACAATAATCTGCTTGTCAGATATTTAAATTATTTTCGAATAAAAATTATAAGCAGGTTTAAACAAAATACAAATAATTTATCGGAAAAAGTGACTATATATTTCTTAAGTGATCACTTACCCGTTTGAAGATGTCAAGTCACAAGTGCAACAAATGAAGATCACGTTAGTAGACTTGATCGATTTCAAATGAATTGCTTGCATCGTCTTTTGTCAATAGGGAAGAATCCGTAGTTACATATATTATTCTATGTATAAGATTAGGTTAAAAATAGATTAAATCTTATGATAGAGACAAACAAAGTAACGTACTTGAGCACAAGGCGCAATGCAGCGCATGCAGACAAGCTTCCAACTGTTTGAATCAACTGCGCGCTGTTATACGGAATTTAAGTTTACACGGGAAATTCCTAATGAAAGTAAACATGAATATACGGGCTCATAAATTTTTTAAACGCAATTTTGAATAAAAATAAATCATGCACTTTCTTCTATATAAAATTAAGATTTAAGTGTTTTAAATACTTCATAAATATATATATTTCAATAAAATTTGGGTCTGATAAACAAAGTATTTTTTTTTATGAATATAATTTTTATTTTAACAGAATATAAAAATAATAATATCATGTACTCTTATGTTCAAGAATTCCTTGTCGTATCAATGGTTCACAAACAGATCTTGGTAGCAAATGATATGTATTTTTTTTTAGCAAAATAACTTGGCCATCATCTAATTCCAATCTTCCAAAATCCTCTACACATTTGACCTGAAATAATATTACATTTTGTACATTTAGCTGTTATTAGAACAGAGTTTGAGTATCTATTTTATATATACCTCTACATAAGGAGTTTTTGGAGGTACCATATTTGTTGTTAGATTAAACCCATGGTCTTCTCCTAAAGATCTCATGTATTTAGCTAAAGACTTATTATATGACTGAAACCATTGAATTTCAGCATTTAATAAATTGGAATTTATTTCTGGTGGTAGAATGCTCCCTAATTCCCATCGTAATTCTCTTAGTTTTCTCATTCTGTTATATATGTATGCTAAGACACATCTTTTATTTCTTTTTAATGCTGTATGTCTCAACTGTACTGATGGCAATAATGCCATATTATCATCATTCCTAATGGCATTGCTGAAAGTTTATTCAATAATAAGCTTTTTCTACGTTTTAATTTTTACATTGTTATACCTTATACAAACCTATCTGCTACATTTGCATCATAGAGACATTGCATCTCCTGTAAAACTTCTTTAACAAGTACCTCCTATAAATAAATCGTTTTTTTAGATCATTACTTAATTATCTCTAATATCATCATAACATTATTTTATCATACAACCTACATTGAATGGTAATATATCAGAATATAAATCTAGTTCTGAAATAAGCTTAAAGCCTTTTCTTCCATACATATTTTAAAAATATAGTTAAAAATATATATAACTACTATATACTACTATAAAAATATATATACTACTGTTAATAATAAGTACCAAATTTTTTGAACATCAGCTGTTGAGTACAGTACTACCGACTGACTCTAATAATGACTACATTTAAAAATGACCAGTTCCTACATAAACTAAGCCATTCATGTTCAATGGTAGTGACATCTACAAAATCTTTGAGTCTAGCGACATCTCACGTCAAATTGAACATTATCGAAAACATTTAGGTTATTTTTATAATAATAAACTGTGTTTAGATGCAATAACAAAAAACTCTTTTATTGAAATGTTATCGCTTAGAAATGTTATCACAAAGTTACAAGCATATTCGCAACAAGTAACGTATTGTACAAAGGCTAT
Organism: Bombus huntii; assembly: GCF_024542735.1. NCBI lineage: Eukaryota > Metazoa > Arthropoda > Insecta > Hymenoptera > Apidae > Bombus > Bombus huntii. Next base: position 2,909,557 of record NC_066244.1, read on the forward strand.
CACGGAAAAAATTCATCCAATCATTTCCAAAAGAAGTTATGAAGATGAAAATTATTTTTACCAAAGACCGCGCGAGGTATGGCTAGAAAATTTGGATACCGTTGAAAGACAAAAGTTAGGACTTGTTTTTCTACATCCCGACATTTATGGAGCATCTCCTAGGATAGATATAATTCATGAAAACATACGCTGGCAAAGAATGTATCGCTTTGTGGTAATTATTACATCTCATTAATTACCCCTATTAGTCTTAAATCAAGAATGACAAGATGGGTAAATTAATTTTTCATTTTAGTGTTATGCACATACAAAAGTACGTTCAGAAGTAAGAGGTGGTGGCAAGAAACCATGGCCACAAAAGGGATTAGGTCGTTCCCGTCATTCAAGTATACGTTCCCCATTATGGAGAGGTGGTGGTGTAGTACATGGACCTAGATCTCCTACAACTCATTTTTACATGCTTCCCTTTTATACCCGAGTTGCTGGACTTACATCTACATTGTCTGTTAAATTAGCTCAAGATGATTTGTATATTGTTAAGGATTTGGAAATTCCATCCAATAAACCATCATATATTGAACAACTAATAGAAGAGCGACATTGGGGACCTTCTGTGTTGTTTGTTGATACTGATGATATTATGCCTGAAAACATCTCAGAAGCAACTGACACAATAAAGCATGTAAATTTAATGCCTGTATATGGTAAGTTATATATTAATAGATTTTGATGTTATTTAATTTATATCACCTTCATTATAAATTTATTTTCCAGGCCTGAATGTCTACAGTATGTTAAAATATAATACTTTAATTCTTACTGAAAGAGCTGCACGTTTAATTGAAGACAAAATATTGTACCATTTACATAGGCCAGATTATCGTAAATTAATGGCAAAGTTTAGACTTAGTCAGCAATAGAAATTAAAAAATAAAAGCATGAAATATCAATTTCATTTATTTTCTGTAACTGTCATTAATTTCTTATAACAATTCAATATTATTATCAATATCAGTTTTGAGCTTATTTATATCAAAACAAAATTTTCATCCCTAGTTGAATAAAGGTCACTTCTTTCTTAATGTTGGCATACTAGTTGACTTTTTAGGAAGAGGCTGCAAGGACAAATGTCAATGATATTAAGAAAAATATAATACCGAATTATAATTATATAAAAATAAAGACCCTTACTGCTGGATGAGGATCTTCACCTAACATTTTTTCACGAATGGCCCACCTTATGCTTGCATGTTTAGCTTCCCCAGGAAAAGACATTTGTTTCCATCCCTGTTGATATTTTTGATAAAGTAAAACTGGATCGGTCTTTTTAACATTTTTACTTTTTTGGATGTCTGGTTGCAATCTCCATGGTCTAATAACTATATTGAAATAAAAAAGTAAAATTGTATTTATATGTTGTAATTTAATTGTATTTATGTTATATTTATGTTCATATTTACAATATGATACATGTTAGAAGCTTACATGATTTTGTTCCAGAATGAGTATTTTTTGTAGATGATGTACTTTTTGTGTGGCTGCTTCCAATATATCCTTGCTGATGGTCTAAAATGTTTGGTGCACTCATAGGACGTACTGATTGCAAAGGTGTTGATTTTTCTTGAATCTGTATTTTATCATCTTGTATTTTTGTTGTACTTTGTGTTTCTATATGGAAATCTTTTTTCAAACACCCCTCATATTTATTTTTACTTTTTAAACAAGATTTATTATCTACCTCTATATTATTACATGGCATAACAATAGATTTAACATTGCAATGATCTTCTGTTCTCATGGATTTGGATTTTGACTGTATAATATTCACTTTGTGACCTACATTTGTATAGTTTTCTTCAAAATTTGTAGGATTTTCATTTTCTTTATCACTTGATAACTTTGTCACTATTACCTTTACAATGGTGTCATCAAAATAAGAATTAGAAGAATTAGTGGATATAGTATTTTCAACTGAATGAAACTCTGTCTTTTGTTCTGTAAGAATTTCTTGAATCATATTTTTTTGCTTATCTATTATTTTTCTCTTAATTTCTTCCCTTTTTTGCTGTCTTTCACGATCTTTTATTTTCCTATACAACTTTAAATCTTGTACCAAGAAAAAGGAATATGAATTAGAATCAGTATGCAACAATGCTAGTTACAATGTGCATAAAATATTTAAATATTAACTATTATAAAATACAAAAAAAAGATATCAATAATATTACCTTTCATAAATGCTTTAAGTTGTTGTGCTGTAATTCCAACAAAGCCCAAAGAATTAAGAAGAACAAGTACTTCTCTTGGGTCATCATTCATAATTGATAAAATAATATTGATTTTTAACAATAAACGTTAGCAATAAAAATTGTGACTGTTTGTTTTCATACTCGCTATTCAAATAATAGAAACGTTGAAGTCAGTGATTTCACTCACCATATATTATCTATAATCGTTTAGAGGGTCATACGAATGTTTATTTAAGATAGACTGACTCAAAATATTGAAAAATCATTTTACTATTTAAACGTTTTAATGTTTTCATTGAGAAATACAAAATTCATGTATTTAATTTTTTAACACACTGTTATTATTTACATACAATATTTTATAAGCACAAAATCCTAAGTGAGTGAGCATTCTATAGAAGCGCTAGAGGCTTCCAATTGAAATTTAACAGAATTTCAATCGCCATCTCTTGGGAGAAGTATAAACTAAGAGGAGCGTCCGGAGAAATTTAAAGAGTGGCTGGAATGTACTATAGTAGATCAGGAAATCAAACAAATTTATAAGAAAAAGAATGATAAATATTAATCATTGTAAATATTGAAAGAAATAAATAACATGATCAAGCGTTTCTCTTACATATAAATTTGTTTCTTTCGCTACAAAATATTCCAAAGATATTTATTCTACAAACAATATAATCGGTAACTGCGCAGAACCTTTCACCTGCGCTTGATTTAAGATTAACGAAGCATGTTTAATTGTTCATCAGTCTGAAAACTAATCTTCGTAGAAAATGTCGTCGGTAGCATATATCGTTTTTCTGCTTGCCACAGCAGTGGTAAAAAGCCGCTTTACAGGTAATCCTCTCCTTTAATCGTATGCATTAAAAGTTATTTTTCACTATGATTAATAGATTCGAAGTGTATTAGAACAATTATGACTATGATTGCTTCCCAGATATATGCGCCTCAAAAATTTACACATTGAACGTTCCGCACGTAGTGCGTAATGGAACTGGACCAATCGATCTTTCCTGCATTTACAATGTCACTAAAGACGAGAACGGTCTTGTAATAAAATGGTACCATAACAAAGACCAAATCTATCAATGGATACCGCCAAGTAATACTAAACATAATTGAACTTTTTGAGCCGAGCGACCCTGTTCGATATATGATGTTTTTTCTTTTTATTGTAACCCAACTATAGTGCCACCTCAGGATATAGGAGTGATAGATGGATTTGCTGAATATCCTGAACAAAATTTAAGACATTCTAATTCACAATCTATAATACATTTGAAAATGGCCATGATCGAAATGAGCGGAGAGTATACTTGTATGATTAGCACCTTCCAGGAAGAGGACACGAAAGGAACAAAAATGATTATTTATGGTAACTCTGTAATTGTAAATAATAATCGAATAATTTATGTGACATATAACACTATTACTTAATATTGTATTACAGTGCCAGAAACTAATCTGTCCATTCATGTTTCTTCTTTCAATAAAAGTCATTTGAATCTAACATGTGTAGCAAACGGAGCACAGCCGCGACCGATACTAAAAATTTACATAGAAGGAACCGAAGTCAATAATTATTATGATAAAACTGTAGAAGCAATAAAATATAAAAACATCCTTTTTGCAACACGCAGTGCAATCGTAAAAAATCCTTTGGAACCATTGCTATTAGAGTGTGAAATTTCTATACCACACACGGATTATAAACGCAGAGAAAGAATCGTTTATTATCCTAGTTCGATTCGTTCCAATATAGGCATATAAACTAAAAAGAAAATGAACATATGCATCTAACTACCTTTTTCTATTTTCAGTTCAAATGTTATCACAGATTAGTAACGCGTCAAGCTATAAAATTGGTGACGTTATCCTCATCATCTACATAGTGTTATTATTAAAGTAAATAAATGTATAAGACAAAGAGCTTAAGACTTCTATGTATGAAACTTGATGTATTTATGTTATTACCAAATTCTTCACGATCTTTTTAGGATTATAAAGTAATTAGTTCTGATAGATCTATATTCGTACAAAGCGAATTCTTATTATAGCAAAATTTCAAATCAGAAATCTCTCTAAATATCATGTCAAGACAGAAAATGCAATTGCGTGTGCGTTAAGGATTAAGGCGGAAACAGGAGTTGGTGGGGAGATATATCTTCAACCAGCGGTCCTCGGAAAGATTATCACTTGCCGTTCAGCGCTCATCCACAAAGGATTCGTAAGTTGGCATCTTCAAAATTGGCATTTCAAGTCGTGTTGTTTAAATTTAGATAAGAAAAATTGATTCGACATAAATTTGCAGTGTTATACGTGTACTGTTCTATCATTTTTTTATAATTCTTTTTTATTTGAATTTAACGGAAAGTGTATAACATGATAGACGATATAATAACTACAGTTATTATTTTATTTGACAGTGAATTATCGAACCAGAAAATGAACTGCACTTATGTGGCACTATTTTTCATAGGTAAGTCATATTTATTTCTCATAATAGAAAATGTATTTTTTTAATATTTATTATAAGTGGAAGTATTCTGAAATTGATGAAATAGTTACTTTGCTTGAATATCCTAAAACAGATTTAAAATAAATCGGATTAGAGATTATAATATAATTTCCACTTGAAGCTGATAACATCATTATACAGCGCACCACTTAAAGCAGTTGTTACGATGTTATTGCATTTATTGCTGTACTTCTCATTAAAGAAGATAAAACATAAGTACAGTCAATTTTTTTAATATTCTTTCTTTATTAATGTAAACCGGAAAAAAGGAGAAGAAGAAGAAGAAGGAACTCTAGTCGAAATATGCATTAGCTTATGCCCTATATAGATGCAATAACTTGTAATTACTTGCTTAACATTCATTGATGATCGTACACCTTTTTCGTAACATACATAAATGCATCAAATACGTTCCTTTATGCTTTTTTAAACAAATAATTTTTTAATAGTGCTTTAAATATTGCTAACTCGGTTTTCAGCAAATTCTTTTAGTTAGAATAAAATAAAATGTATATATAAATATAAATAAGAAAAACATATTTTTTGCAATATAGTATGCGCATTATGGGTCTTTGGAGAAACTTTATCTTGCGAACAGTGTGGCAGAGAATGCGCCGAGAAATGTGGAACACGACAATTTCGTGCTTGTTGCTTCAACAATATGAAGAAAAGACAATTTGATCTTGGATTAAAATGGAGGATGAGACCACAGTTGTATACGAATTGGTTGTATCCGAATATCGACATGTACTGATTATTTGTCATATATTTTGTACTTCTATGCCGGTATGCTTCATCGAAACAAGGAAAACGTTATGTACTCAGGGATAATTACTTTAATTATTGTTATAAATATTTTTATTTTGCAATGCCGTTGTTCTAAATAAGAATATTTAATGTACCATAATTTTCTTACGTTATCAAGTGCAATAAATTAAATATATCGAACACTTTAAATACACCGTTATTATTTTTTATTTTTTCTTAGACCATGTTTAAAACATGTTAGGAAAATAAAAGATAATGAAAAACTCCCTTCATAAAAAATATAATATTTATTTTTATATTATTTTTACATTCGATATTTACATATATTCACATACACTGTATTTAAGCAATCCAATTTTTTATACGTTTCATTATTTTTTTTAATGGAATTGACTGCTTACTTCCATCAGAACAAATTTCCAACTTGTCTAATAATCTTTTGCTTTTATTTCTAATCATATTCCATTTTAATTTATCCAAACCAGGATACGATTCTTTGTTTAGAAGTATCATTAAATCTGATATATTATTCACAGCATCGAAAGTAATTAATCCTTTTGAGGTATTTTTTACCATTAAATTTTTTTCGGAATTTTTCTTCTTCTTTTTGGTTACAAATTCGTCTCTTACATCATCGAAATAAGATTCTCGATTACTGCCCTTAATATATGCCGTATTTCCTTTTGTTTCTTCGATTTTTGTGAATATTTTATGTTCCTTTCTATCAGCTATTGATGTATTTTGAATATATTTTAAATTAAAAGTATGACGATCTACAATTTCTACAAAAAATAAATTTTATAAATATATTATATATAAATAATATTTCTTTTTATTATATGATTCGTAAATTTGCTTTTATACCTCCTGCATCATCATTAGAGACACCATTTTTTATCTCACTTGGGACTGAAACATGTATAGCATTTTTATTTTCAACCCATGAAAATGTATTTTCAGATTTTGTTTCTTTGTTGTAATCTTGTATATCACAATCTAGATCTTCATCTGAATCATATTCACGTGGGGTAATTAATTTAAACATTGTATTCTTTAATCCGTAATTGCTGGGAATGCTATATAAATACAAATTTTTTAACTATAACAGTTTTATATAATAATTTATTATATTTATTTTCTTTTACATGCCTTGAGATAGGGTTATCTATCCATGGTACTGATAGCCATGATTTTAAATCATTTGTAAGTTCGTAGTCTTTGGGTAGCCAAGGTAATCCAACAAATTCAAAAGAGTATAGGTATTGGTATAAGTCATTATACCATGTACATGCTTTCTTAACTAGATACCTTGACAAAATCCTGTAGCAAAATATACCAATACTCCATAGCTATAGTTTATAAATTTACACTATGTAATACAAAAATAACATACCATATTCTACTAACGACAGCAAATGCAGTGATAGCAGTAGACCAGGCATGACCTAAACTTATTCTACATTTAAGAAAATATGCAGCATGTTTAGAGACCTGTTCCAAACGTAATATAAGTTTTGCAAAACCTTGTGTTTTAACCAAAACATATTCTACCATTTGTTTACTAGATAATGTAATATATTTTTCATCTATTCCAACATAGCTCTTCAAATTTTCATATTCCTTTTCAAGCGATAATGACAAATATTTGAGCAAAACTTTATTTATTTTAGACATTGATTTGACACCTTTGTCATTTCGAAATTTTCTTTTCATACGATAAATTAATCTGCTTAAAATTGCTGCTTCTTTGTGCAATAATTCTTGAGAAGTTATATCTTTTATAATTTTGTCCAGTGTTAATAGAAATGCAGATGCATCTAATAGTGACAAAAATAAAAAAATATCATGTACTTATTTATTAAATGGAAGATTATTCGCCTTTCGTATAAAAAATTTATATCACAACATTTTTTATTGTTTTGTTTACAAGCAGAATTAAACTTACCAAATTTATGACGTTCGATATGACAAGTTGCATTGGGAGGACGTTCTAATTGCATGCGATTCCATATTGCTTCCATGCTGATTAATTATTTTAAATATAATTGATTTTTAGTACTAATTATAAAATAAGAACATAACCTCACTTCTTACTCATGTAATACAAAGAACGCGCTAATACATTTTATTTATTTTTATTAATGCCTTATAATTTATAGTGTATAAATTGAAATGAAGCATATACGCTCAAATTTATATAAATGTAATATGTATTCGTGCGAATACATGTATACGCGTGTAGCCAATGCTATCGACAACAATATACTGTTATTCCTCGAAAATCTGTAGGTGGAACAGGGGCAGGTCGAGACAATACAGGAGAACTTGGTGGAAGATCAAGAGGAAGTAATTTATATACACCACGATATCTGAAACCTCCTTGCACAATAGGACGGTACATTAAATTTGTCCATGACCCGTGACGTTGTGGCGAATTTGCAGGTTGTTTAAATCTCCAATACACAATTAAAATACATTAATAAAGGCGCAAGTAATGAATGTATTACATTATGTATGAAATCTCTATTATGTTCAGATTCAATAAATTACTATTAAATTCCTACCTGACACCTTTTATTGGTTCTAATTTTCGTAAATATGGTTGATTAGTTCTTTGTTGAACAATATTTAATAAAGGCCAGTTACATGTCGTTACTATGCAACCGATTCTATTAAAATGATCTAGTGGACAGAGATCACATATTCTTTTATCCATCATAAATCACTTGTAAATTTAAAAATTAGTAAAGATTTATTAATTCTAAAAACTAATTGAATACCGCGATTATCTTGAGCGAAGGGGCTGAATATTGTTATAATAACATTTGTTTTATATTTATTTATATATGAAATGTATACTAATATTTATATACAATACAAAGTTCAGATCAAACATCATTAACACTGAACAATAAATACTTTATTCGTGAGGTAATTATATTCGAAGGACCGATTGGGATTGGGGTGTAAAATAGGCGAGATATGGTTCAACAAGCATATGATAAACACGGATAACACCTGATTGTTCCAACGTAAAATAATCCACCAGTAATAACAGGTGCCCTGAAAACAGGACCGGCTTCATAAGGAGCTGGGACTGGTTTAGGTATAGGTGCACAGGTAATACACGGGTGACCTGTGCAGGGTGGACAAACGAAAGGGCGTGGGACGCAAGGTAAGAGTGAAGGTCGAGGCGGACATGGCATGCAGGTGACTGGCATAGGTGGACAACAATTAGGTTTTGATTCCAATTTGCATGGTGGAGTAGGACACGCATAGCAGCAAACAGGTTGAGGCGGGTACGATATAGAACAAGGTGGGCATTGTGGATCCATTGGTGGACAGCAACCGCAACTAAAACAATATTTAAGTTGACCGTTATTGCATTCATCAAATGATAAAATGCTTCACCCTTTCGATCATACCTTTCGATCATCTGTTTTAAATCGTTTTTCCCATAAGGTCGTTCACATTTTGTCATTACCGACATTTGACTCGGCAATGTAATTTGCAATTACACGACTACAAATTTTATTAATCTTATTAAAACAAAAGTCTGAAGTTTGGTATTAAAATAATAGAAAGGTGTTGATAGACGATTAATAATCTTTGTAAATATAGACAAATTCAATTATTACGTGAAAGTAAATTGTTTATAGTTAATGTATTTTATTCATATATTCATTATATAAATTTATTAACGACGCTGGTGTTCGTGGAGTAATTATAGCCAATGCTGCTTTAAAATGCTCTTTAGTGATTATAGTAGCATTTAAATCTTCTTCAAGTGCTTTCATAGCAGCTTCATGACAAATTGCTTGGATTTCTGCTCCAGAATATCCTTCTGTAAGATCAACTAGATCTTGAATATGTACATCTTCGGCGATTGGCATATTTCTTAATTTTATATCGAAAATCTCTTGTCTGGCTTCATAATCAGGTAATGCCACGTATATTATCCTATCTAAACGACCAGGACGAAGAAGTGCCTGTGAAAAAGCAACATTTTAATTAATAAACATCTTTGATAAATATAGCTGTTTTCTAAAATGTAACTAACTTTATCAATTTTATCGGGTCGGTTAGTTGCTGCCACTAAAGTAACACTGCCTAAAGCAGTAACTCCATCCAGTTCTGTTAATAATTGTGCTAGAACTCGCTCTTGCACGTTGCTTCCGGCGCTTGACGAAGAACCTCTTTCACTTCCTAGTGCATCAATTTCATCAATAAATACTATTGAAGGTGATACTTGTCTTGCTTTTCGAAATATCTCTCTTACGGCTTTTTCGGATTCACCGACCCACTTTGAGAATAATTCTGGTCCCTGAAAATATTGTATTTTTTATCTCCTTTTTTTTTTTTTGATTGGAAAAGTTTTAAATTGAACTTTAGTATGCCTAACCTTTATGTTTAAAAAATTTACTTTACTTTCTGTTGCAAGAGCTTTTGCAATCATTGTTTTAGAACAACCTGGTGGACCAAACATTAAAACACCTTTAGGTGGAGTTATACCCATCCTGAGAAACACCTCGGGATGGCGCAGTGGCCACTCAACAGCTTGTTTTAATTTTAATTTTAGGTCTTTTTGACCTCCTATATCCGACCATTGAATGTTCGGTACTTCTATTAAAACTTCTTTCATAGCTGACGGCTTTGTGACAGTTAAAGCATGTTCAAAGTTTGATATCGTTACTTTTAACGAAAGATCAGTGTTAGTTTTCTGTTGATATTTTACAGCATTCAGAACTGCTTGGGAACATAAACCATATAAATCGGCGCCGACAAATCCATGAGTAACAAAAGCGATATTTTGTATATCTTCTAAAGATAAAGTGTTCGGTATTTTTGATAACATTTTTTTAAATATCTCTGCGCGCATATTGGTAGTAGGTACATGAATTTCGAATTCTTTGTCTATTCTACCAGGTCTTCTAAGAGAATTATCTACAAGATCCAATTTCGAAGTTGTGGCAAGTATTACTACATTATCATTTGCATTTTGTATTCCATCAAAGAGTGCAGTCAATTGTGAAAGTATTCTTCTTTCGTGATCTGTACTTGAAGTACTCCTTTTAGGGCATAAACTATCAATTTCTTCTATTAGAATAATGCTTGGAGCTTTATCTTTAGCTTCCGTGAAAATATCTTGCAATTTTTTCTCTGTTTCGCCTGAAGATTTGCTATAAATATCTGAACTGTAAATAGTGGTAGAATTAACATCATATTGCGATATCAAGGCATTGGCGATAGCAGATTTGCCAACACCAGAGGTGCCATATAATAATATTCCTTTACTAATGTAAAAGTTTCCAATACTTTGGTACAGACCAAGACCAATATCAAGAACATCTTTGATATCTTCTATTACGTTATCATATCCTCCAATATCTTGTATTTTAAATTTAGATTTTTTATTTTCTTCTTTTTTTTTTTCTTGCTCTTCATTTAAAATCGTCCATTTTGTGTTGTACAGTGCTTTATACAATTTGGTATTACGTGTTTCATCTGTTATGCTCAATTGTTTAAACTGTTCAGATAATTTAACATTTTCACAGTCATCTGTTATAACTTTGACAATCTTATAAATTAATTTCTTGCCATAAAAAGGTACACTGAATTTATTACCTATAGTAAATACTTTTTGCTCATTATGATTCTTAAGTATTATGTTAAGTTCCATGGTTGTTTCTGGCAATATATGTTTCCCAACACTACAGATTACAAATTCCTTGGCAATATCGACAGAAGAATTTAATTTTTCGATTTTAACATAACCTCGGAGGTTATTTAATTCTATTGCTGTAAAAAATGTATGGGTAGAAAAATTTTTATATAGATTTTGGAAGATTCAATAAAAGATTTTACCATGTTTTGTTAACGAAACACTTGTTAAACTTTTATCCTTAGTTGGCCAAGCAGTTTTAACAACTTTACTTTCTCCAGCAATTACAAGAACACAATCCCCTATTGCAATTTCACATAATTGCAAAGCAGATTGCGATATAAATACCATATCATCCAATGCTCTTACATGAATATTTTTTGGCTGTTCTATGCAAAGAAACACTTATATAAAAGTAGTTCAAACAATAGTAAATATAACAGCATATATACCTGATAGATTATATGTTTCTACGGTACTATATAATATACCACCGTAAATGAAATTATGATTCCATGTTACAAGATTAGGTGGACAATTAGTGTTATGTACTTCTAGATCCTTTAGTGTCAAGATGCTCTGACATGTTTCACATGTCATCCAAGGAGAAAGACTTTTCCTCCCACTTTCTTTTCCTTTTGGTATCATTCTGAAACGATAGAAATAATTGGCTGGACATAATTCATAAAACGTTTCCACTCTACTATCTTTTGACAAAGCCTTTTGAAACATGTTTTATTGAAAGTACTAAATAAGTATTCAGGTGGGAGAACATAACCTCTAAATCACATACAAATGCTTTGTATCAAATGCAGTAAAAGCAGTTTTTGTAAAATGCGTACAAATTTACACGATTATTCTCAACCTGCAATTTTTAGTATCAAAATCAATATAAAAATATAAAAATTCATAGAAATATTTACAGAGAAATGCCGTCTGCCATGATAACATGTCCTTGCTCGGCATGCAACACCTAGACTATATACATATACATAAATTCTAATAAGTGGATGATAGCAATGGTTAACAAATAAAGTATTCAATGATGATACACGAACAACATATTCATTTTGAATGACGTCACAGACATTATTCCGATATATATAATGTAAAATATTCATTTCATTTATAAGTGGAAAGATATTACTTTAACATTAGAGATTTTAATTATTTTTTCAGCGCAGCTAAATAAAGTTAGGTCATACTTTTTAATTCCATGAATTAATCCGTAAATAAATAAAAATATCCTACTTAAAGGAGCTGGTATAGTGTAATCTTAAGGATAAAGTTAGTAATCGACAAATAATAACAAGAAATTTCGAAAAAATTGCACAAAGTGTTCACGAGGACCTTCAAACATGATCAGTAAAAATTTATTCTTCTATCGAATGTAATAAATTCTATCCTATGGTAAAAAAATATGCGGGGTAAAGGATGTACGATTCTTCCTTCTCTTAGCTTCTTCTCCTTTTTTAGTTTCGAATATCATCGTCCCAATATATCGAGCTCGTAAAATTCTCGTGGATGAATATAAGAGATAAGACAGGGATGGGATATCGCGATCACAGGTTTGGGGGAGCTGAGGAGGCTTATGGCTTATTGGTTCAATCTAACCGTTACATTACCGAATAATTTAAAATTGATTGCGTTTTATAAAACAGGTAATCCATTTTATTAATGTTATTCTGTAAATTGTATGTTCGTTTGAAAATTTGCCGATGAAACTTTTATTGATAGAGGGAAATTGGTCGTGTGGAATGTAGAGGTTCAGATGCAGACGAGATGAATCAGGTTCGGTGGAGCATAAAATCAGCAGCATCAGGCGCATCAGGGATCGTGGCAGGCAAGAGGCAAAAGACCGATGGATGGACGGGCCAGCCGTCACGAAGCGGGCCGACGTTCCCGTACCAAACGAGATTAATAGAGATCCGCCTGTCAGCCGGACGCCTCTCCGTCTGAGCGAGATCCAGTGGCTTCCAGACGGCCAGTCTTCTCGCAGATCGCAACCTGCGTGGGCAACAACCGATCGTGATCGATCGCACGGTGCGTCCTCTCTGGACTACCGCTTTGCATGTCGTGTGCGTGCGAGTCCAAGAGTATTCCGTGTACCACGAATCTTCTAGTCATCCGCGCGCGGGTATATATAGAGTAATGAGATAACAACCACTGTGACAAATTAGCACAATTTCGTCCACGCGGCGTTCACACCTACGTCTAGAGAATATCATTAAATTCTGTACGCATTTTTCAAACGGCAAACAACTCGTGCATCCTCGATACACAAACTCGTTTCCGAATCTCGCCATCCCGTCTCGGTAAATCTTATTCGACCGATTTACGTCCATCGTTATTCGTACCGATGCGAATACAAATCACGAGGGGTCAGTGGGCCGTATTCGGTGGCTTCACGTTAGTTTGCCTCGCCAATTTACGATTAGGTAGGCACCGCATCGCACTTTTTCATTCTGATTCCTCCTCTCTGCTCCTTTCTCTTTTTATCAAGTTTTCCGCGATGTATTCAATGCTTTTATATTTCAACCGACTCTTACAAGTTACGTTTGTTAGCATACAAAATAGTAACGTTTTCGAAGAAGCATGATTCTGTTTGATATCTGCATATCGGGGTTGTTTCTGTTTCAGCCATCGGTGACCAGAATGAAGGCAACGAAGGTAGGACACACAGGGAAGAGGTTCGACAACATGTATGCTGCGCCAGACACGAGAAAATGATCGATGTTGGATACGGTAAGCGAATTTAAGAAAAAGTATGTATTAAATTCTGGCTAATGTCAGGACGGAGCATACGGACAGAGATGCACAGAAGATTGCGGAGCGGTATAACGTTGAAAAGAGATTCGGCGAGAAGTTGCGTAATTTTAGCAACCGGCTAAATGCAAGTTACGTTCCCTCGTTTCACTCTTGCCGCCCCATATTCATGAGTGGTAAATGCTGGTGGCCTTGTCGCTAGATCCGATCCGGTAAATTAATATCGGGTGTTCAATCAATTGACGCCGATCGAGAGGATGAAGCATCCGGTGACGGTGTTGTCGTGTGCCCATGATCAAAAGATTTGACCGATTTATCATTGCGAGCTATCGCATTAAAATAGCGCGGGAATCGTCGAACCGATCGCGATTCGATCTCATTACTTGATTTTGTCACAGAGAGATCAATTGCCGCTTGTAGATCGGAGGCGATCAAAGGAACGAGTCTGTGATTCGTGGAATGTTAATGCCCCTCACGGACGAATAATTAAGGTTTCGCCGAAGCGGCCGGTTCCGCGAAACGATCGAAGGAACAACCACCCTTCGAGACGCCATCAATTGACAATTAAATGATTTTGTTGATGTCTGGTATCCTCGACTGACGCTTGAATCATCGCTATGCCCAACGTCGCACCATCTTTCTACCTTCGATTACCTGAAAAGACCAGACCGGCAACGATTATTCGACTGATTGATCGGGCGTTCACGCGGTAGTCTGGTATTTCAAGTAGATCTCGAAATAATACCATTTATAGGAACAAACACGGAAAGGTGGCAGTGAAGTAGCCGAAGGTTCACGGTAATGTGAATCACCGAAGAATCAGCGCATTCCGTGTCCCACGCGTTCGCGCCAAAAATAGCACGGTTACACTATAGACGGTTCTACCCTCTTCTTATATCTTGTCAACTTGTTTAATGTGATACAAGTCGTAAATTTTGTACGATGATCGCGAGCATTACAGAGCGGCGCCATCGGATTTACTCGCGTCTTATTTTTCGCGAGCGAACTCCACGGCACGCAGTCAACAACATCATCCTACCGGTCTACTGAAATTTCATTGAACCTCCCTGGCCACACTTTATTGCTAACGCTAATCCCCTTTTTCGACAGTATCTTTGATTTTTATTTTCTCAGGAATATCGGGCGAAATTATCCAAATTGATGCAGGCCACTGTCGTAAACTGTGTCCACGACACGTGTTGGATGATCCAGGAGATGCGAGTCGGCCCACTGTACAGGTAAATATTTTTTCATACAGTTTTACTTATCAGAGTTTCGGTTCAGAAAAGAATGCAGGGTTACAGAGGTACATGGATGTATGTAATCGATGACTCATGCACAGCCGCAGGATGCACCTGGTACAAAAATCTTTTTAGGTGATCCCTGCCTTGGCGCAACGGGTTTGCGACAAAAAACGCGTCGCCATTGCGGAGTTTATCGAACCGGTCGTGAAACTGTCGAATTCCTCGACCCGGAATCCTTTAAAATTCAACGTCATGGTCACGCTTATTTTACGATTAAAAAGAGAAGGAAAGGATTGGCGAACTCGCGACATCTTTGAAAAGTCAGGAACGCGTATATAGCGAAGGAACCGATCTAAGTTCGAAAAACCGAGATCGGACGTCGTGGAATTCTGTTCGGGTAGTCGAGCGGTGTGTCGAAGAAAAAAGAAAGGACGAAGCGAAAAGACCGAATTCGCAAATAAAAAAAAAAAATATCGCGATATACGTTGCCACGGCAGGTTACGTATGCCAAGGGCTATACGAAGGGCGAAAAAGGCAGGAACATCATGTAGATTTATGACGCATGGGATCGACCAATCCGCCAGCTGGAATGCGGCCACGCCAGCACCGCGCGATCGTACGATCTACGCGACTTTTACGGCGTGTGCACCCCACACTGTATCGAGAACCGCGTATCTTCGTCGATGATCATCATACACCTTTTATACATATGTACATACCTTACACATTCTATTCTCCAAAATTCATCGACAATCGTATCGCGACTAAACGATCATCGCGTGTTTCTACTTCGTTTCCATACGAATCGCAACTGTTGCCTCGAGTCCGACAGTGTTAAAACGGCAGTGGACTCTAATTAGCATGGTAAACGAACGTGTCGTAATAATTCGCGAATAATTCGAGAACGACCCTTCTTGGGGAGAAAGCTATTTTCGTCACGTGATGCAACCCGATCGGTGGTTTACGATCTTGCAGCACCCACGCTGCAGGAGAGAAACAGGCTTGAGAAGAAGAAATGTTGCACGCGATATGCAGAAAGAAGAGGATGTGTTTTGCGTCCTTGGAAGGTCGCATCGAGCCGGGTCACCGCTCCGGCGCCAGCTTGGCCAGCTACTAAATCCCGAATCGTGTTCCTGGGATCTTGAGGATGGATGTACCTGAGAACAGAATTTATTAGAAAATATTCTTAGCCAGAAATATCACCGGGGGTACAAACGAGAGAAGAAAATGGGTAGAGGCACCGATGCCTTTGCACGAACAAAGATAACGGTCGATGTTATCCCGCAGCGAGAATAATTAAATGGCCCGCGTGTCGCGAAAGAACTCGAGTACTAAAGAAAACGTCCGAACGAGAGATAACGAGGCGCGCGAATATTATAAATTCCTTCGTGGACACCATCGATACTTTCTCGCTTGGCAAACGTACGACGGAATAAAGTACGAATTCTGTGAAGTCGCGTGCTCGCTTTGCTCATTCAACATCTGTATCGATAAAATGTTCCCCCGTGTGATACATGACCAACCATTCTAGAAGCGTGTTCTTCTTCCTTACCAGCGGCAACATTTCATCCGATCCGATTAAAATATCCGAGTTTCCGTTTCGCTCATGTTCAACGTAACTCATTTGCACATTTTGTTCTTTCAGAGATGTTTCCCGGAATCGCATTGTCGTCCAAGGGCGGCAAAATTGGAGAGGGTGTCAACGATTCAAGGTGTTCGTGTGATCGAAGTCACAGAAGCTTGCGAATGCACGCCTGATTCGTCCTGTAGGCGAGAATCCTTCACGCATCTCGTACATTCTGGCACTCCTCACCAAGCCGTGATTGATGTCGGAGTATGTATGGGTCACTGTGCTAAAGGTATATCATTTTCTTTCGTTCGATACCATTCGCCCGTAATCGTTATCGATAATCGTCGATGTGTCTTTTGAAAGATCTTGGATGCAAACCGGTGAGGAACAGTACGGTTAGCATCAAAGGACCGAATGGTACGTCAAATTTCCTACGTTCGTAGTAGATAACGTAATTTCACTCGAGAATAGGTGTACTTATTACGTTACATTTTAGGGGACGAAGTGTACCAAGTGATTGAGAAATGTGGCTGCGCTGGAACATGCCACAAAATGGACCACATGGAGACCGTTTTAGATTTCAGCGAAGTGGAAATTAAGGATGGTACAAACACGACGGATGTTAGGCCAGTCGTTCGGGTAAATTTTCTACCACGCGATCTCAGATACCACTATGATCGTATTATAATTTATCGTTGACTTTGTATTTGTGCAAATAGCAAATTAATGTCGGACAATGCGTTGGGACGTGTCCAGGGAACGAGACGGAAATGTGTCTTTTGAGAGACAAAAAAGAGCCATCGAGATGCTTGGCGGGTCTGTACTCGAAGCAACATACTTGTACACCCGCCAGATTCAAAGTTCACGAATACAGGTATTCGGGGATGCAGGTTAATCATCGACGATGCAAATACAATTAAACATACATCGGTGTGGTTTTTCGTTTATTTCAGGACACGTCGTGGATCGAAGAGAGAAATTATTCAAATTACCCAATGTGCCTGTGTCTGAATAAAATAGAGAGGACCGAGAGAAGTCTGTTCGATCCAACGGGCCAATGGAACAGACTCGTAGAAACATTCAAGCTACTTTATGCGTCGCGTAAATACAAAGTACCATTTCGATGTTCCTACATGCACCGTGTATTGGTATGATAAATAAACGTACAATGACTTTCTAGAAAACGTCAACTGGCTACCTAAAACTAGTCCACGCTCGTCGTGTTCCATCCGATTCGTTCGCCGTAGTCTATCGTCATATTAAATGATTCTGCAAGTTTCACGGTAATCGAGTCAATTCTTTGAGAAACGTCTGACAAGTTTAGAATTAGTTCCAGCTATTGGTATCGTTAATTCGTCTTACGACGTAAGATGATAAAAGCGGGATTACATTTGGCAAGACGCAATAAGACGTTCAGCAAGTTGCTTTCGCGAATTTGACGCGCATTTCTACGAAAGACACGCCAACTGGCACTAGCCAACTTTGTACTTACGACTATTCCCTAGCTCGTTCCCGTTTCGTCTTGCGCTCACATACGAATAATGCAACAAAAAGAACGAGGTCGAAGCCGGTGCTCGATGTTCGAACGCGGAGGCGAAAATACACGCTGACACCCTCGCGAGATCCGTCATCGTCCTCGTAGGAAAACAACCGATTATTCGCGACATCTAAATATCGCTGCGTGGCCACATGACTCGCCACTCACGAATCTACGGAATTTAGGAAGCGTGAGCTTTTTTTAATAGCCCCGCGATGTCATCATCTCGTTCCTGGTGGGTTTCGTACGCTTCGCAATGCTATCGTGTATAATCGACCTTTATCGGTTTTTGTCCTTTCCTCGTATCTATTTTTTAATCGCACAACTATTTTGTTTCCAGAGAAACGCAAAATTTCTTACCTAAAAATACAAATGTTTCAAGCGTAAAAAATTTCAAAAAGCAATAACTTCTCGACAGCTAAAAGAAACGGAATGCGCACTCGATGGTCCAGCTTGATCGAAGATGATCTAGGATGGGTTAATAAGAAGCAAATGGGGGAAAAGAAAAGTCACATTTTCGAGTCGTGTTGAGTCGCGTCGAGTCGCGTAGCGTCGCGTCGGTGTCCCGTGAGAGAAGCCGATGTCGCTGCGGGGAGCAACGCGGGGGAGGCAACTCCCGGCATAGCATAAAGGTGACTCCTCGCAGCCAAGACCTCCCATATGCTACTTAGCGTTCCGTTCGGTTCGGCAAACCTCCTGTCCGCTAGCAGAGAAGGTGTCCGCTCCTTCCTCCGCTAAGAAGCGTTTGTCACTGACTTAACGTAGATTCGGTCGATGTTACACACTGTCATCGAGCTTTCGATTCTTCAAACGAACCCGGAGAGATCAGCATCGTTGGTAGTCGTCGTCGTCGTCGTGTGTTTCGAGCCCACTTTCGGACCTGTTCTCCATTCTGACCAACGATCCATATACGAGAATGATATCGAGTGACGTTCGGTTTTTTCTTTTGGCGATACTCTTCCTATCGTGTACTTTCAACGTACACGCACACCCGAATCGCTTCTCCGAAGATGATAATCCCAACGAGGAAGAACTTGTCAACTCCTGGTCTTTGGATGACTTAAACGAAGGAAGCGAGCACGACGCTCGTCGGGACGAGGCTCTAGAAAAACTACAACAGGTCCGTCTCCAGATAATTGTGTCGTATGCCTTGCTGTTTGTGTGAGACTTGGTGAAAACAGAACTTTTGTTTTCGAAGGGTCAAAAATATGAGTGAAACGACTAAGTAAATCCCATTTACGGAAGTCGCGTGTTTCAAACGACCGCGTTAACCAGTCGATGAAATCGTTACAGGTTCTTGGTATCCGGAGTCACAGCGAGAAAACAGGACGTCGCAAGGTGCCACCGCAATTTATGGTGGAACTGTATAATAATGTAGCAGATCCCAGTGGTGTCACGCGTGGCAAAAATCCATACAATGCCAAGGTTGTCCGCAGCTTCATCGAAAGAGGTAAACCTCTAACCACTTCCATAGCGTAGGTCATCGTTTCGTCTGCGATCGAAATTTTCACTAAAACAAAAACTTTTACGCAGATACCACCTTATCGCGATTCTACTTCTTCAACATCACGGGTTTAGAGATGGACGAATCTGTTTTGGAGGCAGAGCTTCATCTTTATCGGAAGAGAACACCTTTGAAAATTATGCATCCATCCACTTTAGTTTCACCCTATTATTTGGTAAGTATACGTCAATCGCAATTTGTCGACTTTTTAAGGATTCGGATAACGAATATATCTTCCTTTAGATAAGAGTATATCAAGTCTTGGATGAGAAAAGTTTAGACGTGCCCGATCTTCACAGGCTGTTGAACGTTAGATACGTCGGGGCACACGCGTCCGGTTGGCAGGCAAGTTTCAAGATAATGGAATTTTTAGAAAATACTATATTTTCTCGCTGTACTAAGCATTCGACATTTTTCATCAGATATTCAATGTAAAACAAGCGGTTCTTGCCTGGTTAACTGGAGAACCAAATCTTGGTCTCTTGGTAACGGCTTCCACTTTGTTCGAGGATCAAGTGACTGTAGAGTTTTCCCGGCGAAACGAGTACCATCATAGCAAACAACCGATCTTGGTACTCTTTGATGACGACGGGAAAGGACACCGAGGCGAACGTGGCAACAACGAGAGCGAAGAAACATCGTACGAGGACGAAGACGAGAAGAACGATTTGAAGAACGAGTACGGTGAAAAGAACGCCGAGAAACGCGATCGAGGAAAAGGTCAACCGGAAGAGACTCGATGGGAAAACGAGAATAAATCCGAATACTTTCAAAGGCAGAAGAGAACGCAAATAGGAGAACACGATGTAGTGACACAGACTGCTCGGGTAACCCGAGATTTTGCAGAAGAGACGCCCAAACGACGTCGAAGGGAAACCATTTCCTCTTCAAGAAAATTAAAGAAAAACGTTTATTCGCACGGCTTGACCTCGATGGACATATATCAACGAGCGATACGCCGCGAAAGAATGGGAGAAAGAGTTCGTCAAAGGCCAATGTCTTTGTCGAATGAAAATTTCCGTGAGAAACGGTCAATTAAAAGTCACGCTTCCGTTCGACAAAATGTCACCGAATGTACGAGGCACGAGCTCTACGTCGACTTTAAAGAAATCGGTCTTTCCTCCTCTATCATCGCTCCGCTCGGTTATTCCGCCTATCATTGCAAAGGCATCTGCGAATCGCCATTGAGTCAAGATCAACAGCCGACAAATCACGCGACTATTCAGGGAATCGTTCACAAAATGGGACTGGTGAAGGGGGTTGAGAGACCTTGCTGCGTACCCACGAAACTATTGGGCACAACCATTCTATTCTTTGATGACAATGAAAACGTGGTCCTGAAAGTTTATCAAGACATGATAGCGGATCGTTGCGGATGTCGTTAAGGATCTCATGGTTTTTTTATTCCCCTTGTGAAGGAAGAAGCAGCCGAAGCGTCAAAGTATGTGTTAATGGTATTGAAAAGAAGAAGAATGCGTGAATATGTATGTGAGGAAAGAGAAAGAAAAAGTGGGAGTGCGCGCGAGAAAGAGAGAAAGAAAGAGAGCGAATGTAAGAGTGGCAGAATATCTGAATCAGGTAAAAATGATTTTTACGCATTAGCACGAGAGTCATTCCTAAAGATTCGTCTGAAGATCGCCGTTTAATTGACGTCCCAACATTGTACATAAGAACATTCCTAAATTCGCGTAGAACTAAGCGTATCAATGATTAGAATGTGTCTATATCATAGCCTATATCTTCATTAAATTATTATTATAACCACACGTAGGGAATTTATCGTCTCGATCATTGTATATACTACTGTGTCGTAAAATGAGTTAGAGTTATTTATATTTTAATTATGACAAATAAAACGAGTATTTAAGCTATCGAGCCGTCTTTACGCTTAATATGTAACTCGCTCCTTCTCACACTATCACGATCGAACGAGATTCGCTCTACGAACCGTAGGTTCTATATTTGGAAGGATGGTATGTATTGCTTCCATCGTGATACATTTGAAATTACTTATTTTAATAAATCGCGTGTCATCCCTCCCCCAAATAAACGAAGCCGGTCGAACGGACGAGCGAGCGAATCAAATCGAGCGGCTCGGACATAACGAAGCAATTTTCTTAGAAGAAGAAGTTTCGTTGGCTGAGCGACGAAATCGAGGCGTAAATTTTATGAGCGGGCCAATAAAATAAACGTGACGGTAACAGTGCTCGAGACGATGACTTTGGCGCCACTGGATGCAGAAAAACAGTCGTGGAATGTCAGCGCTACCGGTGTTAAACGTTGCCCCTTTTACCTTCTTTTGCAATCCGGTATCGGTGGCGCTCAACGATCTACGAGTAAGTAAACGATGTTGAATCGAAATCGGGTTGCATGTCGACCCATCGAGAAATCTCGCGCTAATGGCAGTTCCTGTACGGTTCCGAATTTCTGTCGTTGATACTTTTACGATACGGCCTTTCGCTTTTTCTTTCTCTCTTCATTCGTAACGATGCGGTTCCCATTTTATTTCGTCGCTGGAATTCATAGCATGGCCAGGAACGTAAACAGATTAGTTTAACGACCCCTTTGGAATCCACGATGCAATCGCGGATCGGTTTAGAATATAATATATGTACGTATCTCTGCGCTTTCTAGGACAGGCAGAATCCACGTGGAACGCTGCGTGAAACAAACAGTGAAGAATCGGATGAAATTATGGACGATTAGGCTATTAGGCGATCTCGATTGCCGGCTACCATCCTCTCTACCTGTCTTCCTGCTTTCTTGTTAGTTCCCTTTGGAATCGTTGCACGCGCATAAATTTCCACCCACGCCTCCCACCGAGTTGACCAATTTGTCCGAGGAATAATTTTAGGTTTCTCTTCCAACTCCTTTCTAACTGCCTCCGGTTCCACACGCAATAGTTTATCATGGCAAGAATCAAAGAAGAAATAGAGATATTCAAACGAAAATACTGGAACGATAAATAAGCTGATCGACGATGAAAAGAAGCAGCGCTTTCGACGTGATGCGGGAATTTACATATTTGCGAGCGACCGATCGTTCGCGTGCCATCGTACTGCATTCCGTGTGCGTGCATCTCCAGTTATATTTAATCCATGGTGGGTGTATTTTCGAATTCGCCCGCCTAAAAATAGCCAAAACGCGTTCCATTGCATTCCAACACTGTATTTAGATCCTTGATATCGTAATACGTGTCATCCATGTTCGTGACAGTCGAGCAGAATCTTACCCACTTATTTGCCCTGCTTTTACATAAGTACTAGGTCTCTGGCAAAAGACACGAACCGAATGGAAATTACAACACCTGAAAATTCGATGATCGTTCGTACTTTTTTCCAACGTTATATGTATATATTTGAAGAAACGGAGAGGAATGATTAGAACATCTCACGGAAACGTAGTTGCTGAAAGGGTTAATGATGCTTGGAGATTGGAAGAGTATCGGTGTAAAGAGGGGAGGCTAGAGCAACGTAGAACAAGCGAGGGAAATGGAGAGGAGAAAACGAGGTAAAACGGAACCGGTGTAAAAAGAAAAGAAAAAGCGATAGGGCGGGAACTGCCGCTAAGTAAGAAACCCTAAGCCGTGAACTGTACCACGGCCTGTACAATGACGTAGTGTTCTGTCATCCGGAGCGCTACCTCTCCAGCCTCTCCACTACCACTGCTTGGCCATTATAGTGGGACAGAACTTCACGAGTTCACAACTATACATATAGTGGTAGGCCTTTGAACGGTGCGCGCCTCGTGCCTCGTGTATGCTGTGTTTCTTCCTTTCCGTCGCCTGTTCTTTGTCGTTTTTTCATCGCTTTTCTCCCGTTTTCGTTCACGCGTTTACATATCTCTTTTTTACTTACCTATAGTCTTTACTTGCGTGACGCTTCATCTAGTGCAGACGCGATGGTCGATCAATCCACCGATCGTTTTTTATCGCTCCTGAACGTTTGTAAACAAACAGACCGACAATAACGTCCTTACATTGTCTGCCTATAAGTCATTCAAGAATCAAATAGAGAGGGATGAAACGTCCAACGAATACATCAATTTCGTGGAAACCTTCGCTGGGTATATTGGATGCGCGCTGAACAAAACAAAAGTAATTTTCTACAATTAAATATTCGTCGAGAAGACATTATGAGGAATCGTTGATGACGAACATGACAGTCTCGGCCTTTGTATACTGCATTCTCGTTCTCCAATTGACGTTAATTGTTTCGATCGTGCACACGGGCAGTCGTCAAGTAAGTAACATATTAACGCATTAAGTTTCACGCGAATATTATTATAAATACCTATTTGAATCATACTTTCGTTAACGAGAGGACAGATTCATTTTTTTATCGAGTGATTTTCGCGGTGAACGAAAACGCGGGAAACTGATATTTTATCCACACGCCGATTGGCTGCTACGCCACTGAATGGGAAACGGTCTCACAACGAACGCTTCCAAGAAGTAGAAATGTTTTGTGTCTCACGGATCGGCGAGAGTATTCCATTTCGCTCCGTTTCGTTCCAGCGTGTATTGCCGTGTCCCTTTTCCATGCGAGAGCCTCGTATCTCATCGACGAGCCAAACACGGCCTCTTTTGATGTTGTGCCGACCACCGTTACCCTCCTCTGTCAGGAACGTTCAAATAACCCCTGTACCTCGAATCCACTCTATTTGAATTGCGCTAGATCGGCTGTTTAGACGTTTCTTTTCCCGCGAATAATCGATAAATTTACTCCTTTTCTTCTCATAGATTGATGATCATGAAATCACTGGAGATTTGGAAGTCGCCGTGTATCAAAAACCGATTTCGGGTCTATTTCACCCATCTTGGATGAACGATCAGTTGATTCGAAGCAAACGAAACGAGCAGCTCGAAGAAGAGACGATTCCTACGAGACACGCGAAACATCGGAAGCGACGTCGCTGTAGGAATCGATCGACGTGTCTTCGAAATACATCTGCGATCAGGCTGTCTTTTCTGTGGGACAATGGCACGGCGCCAATAGACCAAACATCTAAAGAGACAAAAGAAGATCCTGATGAAAACAACACGCTTATAGAGGTCGACGAAGAATCACGCAACGATGGTGTGCAGGTAATGATTTATAATATTGGAGTTGCGTAGATCTTCGAGGGAAGTCAAAATAAACTGGATTACATTTTTTTCCCGGCACGCAGGAATCGTACAATAGAACCAAAGGGGAGGATTACGATGTAACCGATATCGACGAAGAGAAAGGTAGAATCGATTCAGCGGAAAAAAGTTTTATCATGACAGAGAGAAACGATCTTAACGAACGATCTATTTCTACTGAAATTCAGTTAGAAAGTCAAAACCAATCTTTCGAAAAAAAAGATCGAACCAAAAATGATGAATTCTTCGAGAATATAGATTACACGGACGAAATGAATTCTTCCTCCACTTACCCGGCCATCGACGATCAAGTTATGTTCCACGATAGCCTAAGCGTTATCGTGAGCAAATTATTTCAAAATCTGCGAAACGTTAGTGCAGCGGACGGACAGAAAATATTCAAGGAGCTGGATTTTGTGAACGGCACGAACGAAGATCCTTGTCAGAAGTGGCTAGACAGCAAGGATAAGCTCGAGCAAGTCTTCTTAGGTACGAACTCGACATTCATAGTGTTGTAAACACGGTGCCTGGTTTCTCGAACTCGCCGTTACAGGTGGTCTAGCGTCGTTACCCGCCTGTCCGTGCCTATACCCGAACAATATCTTTTACGAAGACAAAATTTGGGATCAGAAGCGAATGAAGTATTTCAGGTGGAGAGACGTTAGTGGTAGCTCTCAAAGACTCGATGTCTATAAGCCTGGAGCCACTTACTGCGTGCGCTCGTTTTTGACGCAAGGAAGCGGAAGCGCCGCAGCTCAACACTGTTGCTATGACCATCAGAGGAAGCTCTTGACCCGTGGTTCCGGTGCTGGTACTCCATACTTTGTCAGTCCTGAGATATCACCTATACTGCACGAGAGAATTGACGTGCTGCCTTGGAGGCTTTGCAAGGGTGACTTTTCCAGGTCTTTCACTTACAAGCATATTATCTACGATTAACGCTCGGCGAATTCGCATTTTTCATTTTTCAACGATTGGGGACCGGAGACGCGAATTCCCGTCTTTCGTACTTCATGCGGTATCCTATAAAAATATTAACTACCGTGAAATAAAACAGTAAAAAAAGCAATGGATGCTATAAGTGGATGCTATATATGTACTTTTACATTACATGTTTGAATAATACGAAACCGTTGTCAATATATTAGATATAATATTGCTTGCCGGAAAGTTCTTTTCAATTGCTCCAAAAACATGCGGAAATTCAAGCTATATGGTTGTCAGAGCAGCCGGTCCTCAAAGTGTTAAGATAATACTGTACTTTTTATTTGTGTAACTTACAATATGATTGAAATTATAGATACAACGGAGTAAGACCACCAAACAATGACAACGCGTGTGAGGCGAATCCTGATGACGAGGAATATCAACGACAAATCGATGACACCAAGCATTATTAAACTGCTATCCTTTAGGATGCAATATCTATGATACAAGATACCTGAAACAAGTTCCAATGAGATTGTATTTCCGTTGAGTTACTTTAATGCGCGTAAAGAATGTATCTATAGTGAAATACACGTATAGTGAATATAGTGAATACAACGTAGCGTTGTTAATTTTACCTTTCGTATTACGATTTGAGCTTATTTCTAAACAGTATCCTTTTAATATGTCGTTTAAAAAGACGCGCTCCAATCAAAGGGTACTTGGAACCGGTTTTGACCGTTCCACTGGCGCGTTTCCAGTCACGTTTCTCGCGCTACTTCCCGAACGAAAGAGGGGAGCAAGGCGAATGCAGGAACGAACAAAGTCGATTCACCGCTCGAGTCAGCAGGCCGTTCAGCAGTTCAGCAGTTGTTATGGTTACTGCTCGCAAACACGGGTTTTATTTGCCTCTAATAATAAGTTAAGCTTAATATTCAAAGCCAATGAACAATTATGGATTGGGCCGCGGATTTAGAAATTACCTCGAAAAAAGTAAGTTTTTAAATATTCACCCTTGTCCATTGTACACATTTCTTGTATTCGATTGTTGGCAACAACAGAGCGGTTAAGTTAAAAGAAAAATATTGATTTTCAGCTTTTGCCTCGTCTTGGTAGGAGATCGACGCAGAACATCGTACAAGAAGATTCGAAACTAGACGATGATCTTTTGGAAAGTCCTGTATCGTCATCCTCTGTGAAATCGGCGCAACCACCTGTAGCACCCCCACGTACCAGAAAAACAGGATGGGGTGACGAACTGAAAAGCGGGAAGTAAGTTGTCTTGCGGTAATTTGTGGTTTCAGCGAGAAATGTTCCATGCAGTTTTCACTTACCCTCTTCTGGTTATAATTTTAGGATACGTGGATCGTCGAGCATCATCGAACAGTGAGTATAACGAATAAAGTTAAAGAATCAGGCATCCGTAGTCGCTGATAGACTGTTTCTTAGGGAACGCTCTCGAGTGACGGAGAAGGACGACGTGATTGACGGTGAAAATTAATTTGAAATCGTTTAAAATGTAAAAGTTCTGCTGTTAACAGGGTTATACTTTCTAGATATTCCTGTTATACCGGATTTGGATGAAATTCAGGAGGATAATACTTTGTCCGATTTAGTAAATACACCAACGTAGGTATCATTGTGAAGTTTGTTGCAAAAGTTCTCATTCAGTTACTTTCAATTCGGTATTCCGTAGGGTGAACGTGAACAGAGTCGCTGCGTATAAAGAACTTGATACGGATTTGGTAAAAAATGCCGCATTCATGTCTCTAAATGGCGTTAATCTTTCTCTTCTAGCAGAGAAATTATACAATGAAAATCTAACAAAAGAGCCGGATGAAGTATGGAATTGGAATCTTCTTTTCACTCAGGTTGCATCTGAAGTAAATAGCGAAACGCGAAAAAATCTTGTTACTTAGATTTTATACTTATTGTTCGGGATTTGGAGTAGCCGTCTGTTTATGACTTGGACAGCACCTCTGCCTTCTTTGGGAAAGTCCGAATTTCCTATCTCCCAAGTTATAAACTTTACGATGCGAACCTCATTAAAAGGTTAATAAATACCTAAATGCCCGATGGATCAGGTCTAAAGTAAACATCTTGTATCAAACAGCAATACTAGAAGATATGCGCCAGCGAGTGTACACAATTAAACCATAGAAAACCGGGGACGGAAAGTTAGTATATAAGGATCAAACGAAGCTTCTGGAAACAGTATTAACAGAATCTTACAACAGTCTTCATCAAAGCGTCACACTCTCTTCGTGTTACAGTATACCGTATTCTGTATCTTAACTTGCAAATACATAACCTAAACATACTACATACTTGGCATCTTTAATTTACCTCCTCGTTGAACGTTAATCTCATTCAAGGTTTGCGATATCAACCGATCAGTTGCACCTGACTGATCACCACTTAGTTGAGAATTCGTAACACTTATCACTGTTTTATCGTATAAATAAAGCTAAAAAAAACATGCAAAAACATTATCTTCCTCCTTTTATTTTTATCCGTATGAAATCAGTTTGTATGTTTTGTAAAATTTATAACAAAAAAATGAAAGCAACGAAAGAAAAAAAACATGGCATACTGCTTATCCTGCAGTGCCTGTATATGGAAGCGATAAATTTATTTAACCTCGTCTGACCTATTCGATTGCCCCCCAATTTGGAAATCGCGGTAGTTCGAGGAGCGACGTGAAAGACTCAACCGTGCAGGCGTGCAAATCCGAGGTGAATTATAAAAAACGCACCACGAACCTACACGCGCAATCGGGAGCCGACACAAGCTACTTGAAGCGACCACGTGACAACACCCACTGAGCAGATCTGCTTATTTCTAACGTTAGCGATCAATGTTCAGTTGTGCCATCACTAGCACACGCACTTCCGCAAATAAGGCTTTGGTTCCTCTATATATACGAACTGAACATAATCTGATCACTAGCGAGAAAGCAGACCGTATTGTAGTATATTATATATTATTAAATTACAAGAGGAAATATTTGTACATCAAGTCGTAATTGATATTGTAATAGAATATAATATTTAAAGTAAAATTACATTAACAAAAGTTATTTAAAGCAATTCTTATATTATTATTAACATTGATACCGCATATGGATGTTCGAGATAAAAGCCATCTGGAAATAAAATTACGTACTAGAATCGCGTCGTCATACGAATATGAATCGATATATCGAACGCCTACAGTCGATATACACATTAGCTTGACAAACCAATCAAATTTATCGAATTGATATATCGATATATATCGCAAAAAATATATCGATCTTTTTGAGTTTGAAATTGGCAGAGGTCATATGATAACCCGTTTGCATTAGGATTAATTTTATTCGTATGTTGTCATCAAGTATAAAATTAAGAAGCGTTCGAAGAAAATTTGTTGACTGTACTCTAAAAGAGCCTAATGTATTAGAATGGGTACAGTACATGCTTCAAGGAAAAAACAAGAAGAACCAAGCGTAGTAACCCATGAAGACTGTATACCGTGCGTGGAACCACAAGACAGAGTACCAGGAAATCCAGGAAGTTTCGAAGATATACACAAGAAAGTTAAAGATCTTTACCCGCAGAACTTTGATGGTGCGCGGCTCGTCATCAATAAAATACTTAGTGACCATTTTAACGTGACCCATACGATAACTCTTAGTTCCGTTACACCGTCTGGATACAAATTTGGTGCAAAGTATGTTGGTACAAAAGTAGTCAGTTTAAAAGAAAGATATCCCGTAATCGTGGGAGATATTACACCAACTGCAAATTTGTCCGCGTCTTTTGTGCATACCCTTGCATGTAGATTTAGATTTAAATTATCAGCGCAAATTGCCAATGAAAAATGGAAAGCGTTCAGTTCCAGCTTAGAATATCGGTCGAACGATTTTACTGTAGCGGTGACCTTAGCCAACCCAAAATTTAAAAAGAAGCAAGCAACAATGGTAATACACTTTTTACAATCGATCACATCGAGAATCGCGTTAGGAGCCGAAATTGCATGTCTTCGTGGCTCGAAAGTTCCAGGAGGTCAACAGACAGTCATGTGTCTGGCTTTTAGACACAGTACAGGACTTGCAACATTATCCGGAACGATAGGTGAAGCGGGCCTTCATCTTTGTTATCACCGCAAATCTAGCTCGCAACTGGAACTCGGGGTCGAGTTAGAAACAAACACGAGGACTCATCAGTCAATCGCTACTATAGTTTACCAAGTAAACGTGCCATACGCGGATCTTGTCTTTCGAGGTATCGTGAATTCTGAGACTACAGTCGGTGGCGTGTTTGAGAAGAAACTATACCCAATTCCAGAATCTTCGCTGGTTACTAGTATACTTTTAAACCACAAGAAGCAGCAATTTCGAGTGGGTGTTGGTCTCAATATTGGACAATGATAATCAACATATAATGTGGCTTGTCATTCTATCCTATTTTCTTAGATCATTTATAAGAATGGTAGGAAATAATTCGATGGTATAGAAATTAACATAGGAGAGAATTGTAATTATTCCTTTCAAAATCTTACAGAGTGAAAAACATTTTGTGAACGTTACAATCTCTGTGACTTAATAGTTCGCGATAACGTTTTAACAGCATTATATGTATTAAATAATTGTTATGTTTATATATGTATTATAAAATATCCGAAAACTTTGAAGCATAAGACCTATATATTGATATACACTGAGTAAAAAAAGCCTACAATCTTTTTATCTAATTTAGTGAAACTAAATGCAATGTGCCTGATACATCAAAACTGTTATTTTTATCATTAAAAATTTTATTTAACAATTTTGTTTAATATCTATTAATTGAATATCATTCTAATCATCTCCGTTTGCTATCCTCTCATCCAAATCGTCGTATTCGTGAAAAGCGGTTGTTTTTAATTTGTCAAAATTAACATCAAATTTTTCACTGAGAAGTCCATTTTCATCGGCGTATTCTAAAATATCACAGATCAATGGCGATTCCACACCTAAAACGTACTCACATGTTTTCGGTTCGACTAGAAAAAGAGAAACACTCGATGGACTGGCAGTATGACTTTCAACACATTTTAATTTCACCTGGAAATTACAAAAATTGTGGTAGCTATATATACTCTTTCGTATAAGAATAAATAAATCTACTCTATAAAATGTTTGTATATATATATATATAATACTTCTGTTTGTCTTGGATTCCCAGTTTTATCGCAAATAGTACCATCGCTATAAAAATGGGAAAGCTGTTTCCGCAATTCTGGAGACTTTGGTCTTTTATGTGGATGTGCAGCAATCCAGTCCAAATGCTTTTGCTTATCGAATTTACCGAGATTTACTATGGTCTTTTTACCATCGCGTTCTATATGATATTGAACTACAGAGCGTCCATAACAAAATTCATACTTCCACCATCCATTGCCCTATTTTCATCAATTATGTATTATTAAGTAAAATATAATTACAGAATACGGTCAGAATGTAGAAGTGCAATACCTACCCCGTGTAAGCAATTTTTTCCGCTTAGAAAGTTTTTTACGGGACTCGCTTCCGCAGGACTAATACCTTGATCTGCTAACGAATTTATGGACTCTTCGATATTATTATGTTTATCGGTAACACCGACAGGATGTATTTCAACTCTAACACGTGCTTCACCATCCTGAAATAAATGCAAGTCAATTAAATCTTCAATTAATATACACACATAGCGAACATCATAACGAGAATGAGTATCAATTAATATCAATTGTATGAATTTGTTAAAAACACGAAACATGTGTTACACATCATTCCTTCTTTTAATTTATGATATTAATAGATAAAAGATCGACATTATTTACAGTTAAATCGTGACTTTACAACATTTTAATATTATAACATTTTATATCTATTCTGAAAATATATGCATTATATAGTGTTTTGTGATGTGATTATTGGTATTTACTTAAAAGCAATGTGTAAATATAATAAAAATGGCTGTGTACAAGTAAAGCAATAGATTTTGTGATGCTAAAGACACAATGGTGCATAAATAGTATTCATAATGTTATTGTAACATTCTTTTGGAAAAAAAACGTAGATTTAAAGGGAATAATTGTATGTAGAAAAGGAAGGGACAGAATGAGATACAAATTAATGGCGACAAATGACAAGAACCACCAAGCACTTTGGCCTGATCCCAAAAATACAAAATATTCTGACCTGGCCCTCCTTATCTACATGGAAGATTGCATAGACTTCCTGCAGCTTGTCATCCTGTGCAACAAATAATTAATTCAATGTATAGATAACAAATAATGCAAACGAAAATTGTTTAACACTAAAAAGATTATTTATGACTTAAGAGTATAAGCCAAAATTACTTAAAAAATCTTGAAATTTAGTAAAATTGGAGTGTTTCAGATAGATAAATAAGATATATAGTTATGATCAATGCAGTTTTCTAAGATTAGGTAAAATATAATATTTTATACTGACAAAGTGCATAGCATAATGGAATTTATTTAAAATCTACTGTTATTTGAAAATATTTTGCATGTGTTTCACATAAATCAATATCAAAAATTATCACTATCATACACAGAAAATATATAAGTAAATATATTTTATTTTAAATAACAATATATACATACGACACAGGCATAGTCAAAAATAAATAACTGAATACACAGAATGTCAAATGGATTTACCGTTACTTTTTGATATCGAAGTTTCAGACTTTCCATCTCCATTGCAACAAGAGATCTTGGCTTCTTTGGTGCATTTTCAACTGGATGACAGTTAATTTCATTTTCCCCTGTAGCTTGGGGCTTGTAATCAGGATGATTACATAGCCAAGGTGAAAGAACTATAACTTCATATTCACAGCTAGAAGGCTCTTCTAACGAAAACAGCTCGTGTTTTCCATGCTGATAACAAACATAAAGAACTTTTATCTTTCGTGGCTTATTAGTTAAGTCACAAACTGTACCATCAGCCATTTCAACTTCAATATATGGCATATTGATTCCATCAACTTTTTTAACTGGTATATCTGCTTTCCTAATATTTTCTCTTTCTGCATACTCAGCTAAAAGCTTTAACTCTTGCAACTTATCAAAAGTACCCAAATAATATTCTTGTGTCTTCACTTTCTTCCCATCTCTATCTTCATGATATTGACGTGCATATCGTCCATGGCATAATTCATATGACCAATAAGATTCAACCTATAAAAGATACTTATTTATGTTAAACTCATACATGATACATTTATGGCATTTATAATGCATACTCTATAAGAACAAGTATTTTGTTTAAATAATGCTGATAAAATTTCTATTGGATTTGGTCCATTGTACGGTTCATTATAACCTTGCTCTTGTTCTGAATTATCAACTATTAAGCATTGATATTGCTCCTTATTTGCAGTTGTTATAATATAAGGTTCTACATTTGTTCTAGATTCCTATTAGGTATAATAAATATGATGTAATATAGACATAACAAAATATTTAATAGATATTGATTTACGTTTCAATTCTAATAATACTTACTAATAAATCCGAGCTAGCTTTGCCCGGCCAATTAATTTTAAAAAGAACCGTATCGTCGAAACTTCTGAAATCGTGTCCATATACTATAATTATAGTACACAATACTATAGTAATATAGACATTACAGTATTTCCACATTTTTATAAAATTGCAATTATTTCATCATATTTTTAATCGAAGTGTATGTAAGATATCTTCGGGTTTATGATAACAGCAATATATCTGCAAAACAGAAAAATTATTTTATATCACTCTTTGATGGTTAAAAAGTATTTGTCCGATTTCATTAGGCAAAAATATAATATATTTGTACGTTTAATTTTTAATAATTTAAATTCTATTTTTTATGAAAAACAAACGTTTCACTGTTCTTGTTGAAATAATTTTCTTGAGAAGTTGACACCACTTATAATTATGTCCAAATTCCAGTAATTTTATACCACGTGAACTGTATACGTGGTCATATTTCTATTCAATTCTATCTAGTTTCATAAAATACAATGAGTATACATAAAGGAGTATGCTTAAAAATATATAATTGCTTATAATGATTTCTTTATTTCAAGTAGAATTTGTTTCATAAATCCGTAATAGAACTTATATTAGATTCGAAGCTCAAAGTTTGAGAAAACATCTGTATACACCTATCTAGAAAAAATCGAGTACAACTCACGTATGAACACATAGCAATAGCCAATCAAACAGTTTGCAGATGGCGTTTACAACGCATAAAAATTCGAATTCCCGCGGCAATCAATTAAATTCTATTTTATGGATTCTATATGTAAATTGGATAATTTCTTTTTCAACAGATTAATTAATTTAGAAAGAGAGAGAGAGAGAGAGAGAGAAAGAGAGAAACTCTGACGCCATACAAGTGGGTCTAGTAAAATACTTCTTATTCAAATTACTAGCGATTTGGCACAGACCAAGAGAAGGGATCTCTTGTTCGAAAGTTTATAGAACCGCCATTGCTACTGAGTAATCTGACGACTCGACGAAATCGTTTCTATTGTTAAAATTTCAAGAGTTTGGTGTGCCTTCTCAATACTGATACGTTTAACCTGTGATTCATGACCGAGAATCGAGATCGGAAACTGATCGAAGTAGAAAGAGGCATAAACTAGTTCGACCTTAAAAGTCATTTGGCGTTGACCATTTATTCACATTTTATAGAAGAAAATCTGTGATAATTCGAAAACGTGTACTTCCAACTGAAATAACATGTCGGATACAAGACGACGACGAAAATCTAATCAGTCTTGTGGTTCTGATGACCTCTCGGACTCTTGTGAAGAATTAAACGCAACGAAAGAAACCCAGGTTAGCTGCTACAAAGGTGTTTTCGATTAAACATTTCGAAGATTTTAAACAAATAGTTTTACCATCCTTTCACGATTTCTGAGCTCCTATCGTTTATCGAATTTTTTTGCTTTTTATTGAACTGGATTGAAAGTTCGGTGGAAGATCCGATTAAGTGGATTAAGTAGACTGCTGTAATACTTTTGAATATAATCGTAACTAGGGAGACTTTCCTTTGTGTTCGATGTACCGGCAAGTGGTTTTGCGGCGAATTTCTCAATTTCGGTGCATATCAGAATCCAAATAAAATTATTTTGTATTACCAAAATAAAATGTACTTTCATAATATCTGAGAAACTTCCAATAACAATTTTTTAACATTGACATTACCTAATTTATTATAATCCCATTTTTATTTTCCTGTAGTTTCTTTATAAACTTTTTCTATAGAGCAGCGAGCAAACTGATGGTCATCAGGATTCAGAATGTGATATCTATCCTTCTGATTCTGATGCTGAATCTCAAGATGGTGCATTGCGAGAAAGTGGAGATGGGCAAGAAGAAGAAAAACCGCAGAAAAAGCTGGATGATGATGAAGACAGACGTAACCCACAATATATCCCTAAAAGGGGAACATTTTATGAACATGATGATAGAACCATTGATGAAGTAACAGATAATGCAGTTGAGTCACAAAATGAGAGAGAAACCAAAGAAAAAAAAGTATGGAAAGATAAAGAAGATAGATGGGATCATGATCGATATAATGATGAAGAACAGGCACCAAAGAGCCATGAAGAATTAATAGCTGTTTATGGCTATGACATAAGAAATGAAGAAGGTCCACCTAGAGCTAGAAGAAGAAGAAGATATGGGTAAGTACATCTCTGAAAATATTAGAGTGTTTGTAACATTCCATATCATGTGCTTTATATTCTTTAGCCGTGGTCCTAACAAATATACACGTAATTGGGAAGATGAAGATGCATATGGAAAGCCTGGAAGTAATGTTTCAAATAAAAATAGAAAGTTCAATAGAAGTGGAGAAGATTTTCCTGCTTTAGGAACAAATAAGAATGCTTCCACACATGTAGAAGAACCAGTAATTTCATCAGCTTGGTACAGTAGTAAGAATAAGTCACAGAATAAAGTACAAAATTTTCCACCTCTACAAGCTCAAGGTGATAGTCTGAAATCAAAATCTAGCAATACGTCTAATACTCATACGTATGTAATATTTTTTAAACCATTAGATTCTTTTACTTAGATATATTTAATAAAATTTATTTCAATATTTTGATATACAGGAATGAAAATAAGGCTCCTAATGAACCTACAAATCCAGCCTGGAAAAAGGATACTAAACATTCGTCTCACATTCAGAGCAGTAATGGAAATAGTGGAGCTGGTGGTGATGCAGATAAATTGATTAATACAAAGATATCTTCAAGAGATAATAACAAGAGGAACGTTCAAGAGTCTGTAAGCTTGGCAGCGAGTAGAACACGTGGACGAGGATTCAGAACAAATGCTAATAACAATATGGTCACCAATAGAACAGTTGAAATCAAACCAAAGGGACGCGGAACCGGATCGATTACGACTGAGAATAAGAGAAATAATATACAGAATGATGATGAGCAGCAAATTACTCATGACATGAAACACATTAGCGTTACTGATGGTACTCAATATCATCAAAGTGGAAGACATAATAGTGAGTATTTGAATCATGTGTAATATTGCATCTTCATACTAATTTGTTTCTTGATGTTCTTTTAGAAAGCTTCTATGGACAGTCCTCAAATCAGCAGAGATCAGGAACGGTACCTCCAAGAATGCAGCAACAACAACCACAACAGCAACAACAACAACAATCAATTCAGCAGCAAGATGGTTCTGCTAATAGGCCAAAACGTTATTCAAGTTTGCGACAGCGATCTACTGTTTCGGATAATCCAGGACCACAAAATTATCCACCACAACATGGGCAACATGGACAACACAATCAACACAATCAACACAATCAACACAATCAACATGGCCAGCATGGTCAACATGGATATTTTCCTCCTCAAGGTAATAAGATACAAATTCACTCAGAAATGTTATTATCTATAAAATATGTTGGTGAGTGAATAATATAGATATGGTACATCAAATATCCTGTATTAATATTTAACTTGTATGTATATGTATTTAGCTGGAAATTCAAGAGGTGTTTTAGATTCACAAGGTAAGAACGTAGGTTACTATGTGTGTATAATTTTTTATTTATTTGTTTTTTTTGTTAAGTAAACATAATTGTTTATGTCTGCATATTTGCGTGTTATTTTTTATTATATTTACGCACTTAAATGAATGCTCATAGCATATATTTCAATTTTATAGGATATCCACAAGGACATTTTGAGCAAACCACATCTGTTGCTACTGCAACTGCACCTATGACTGGTCAGCCTGTAATTCCTATACCACCTAATGGTCAACCTGCCAGTTATGCTCCACCACCATTTTTAGTACCACCACCTCAGTTTATTTCTCCACAAACTGCTCCACCTAGTATAATTAATTACGTTCCTGGTCCAAATGGACCAGCATTTCAACCAAATTTCCAAGGTTATCAAGGTTATAGTTCACCAGTACAGGTACATTTTTCTACTACAAAATCTTTTATTCTTTTTTTTAAGTTACATTATCTAAAAATTATCACATATATTTTTTATTTGATATTTTATAGCCACAACGTCCTCCACCTCCACAAGAATTGTTTCAACCACAAGGTTGTACTTACTATAGTCCAGCGCAGCAGCAACAGCAACAACAACAATCAGCTCCAATGAGACGACCAAAAGCAGCTATTCCAATTCTTCCACCACCAGAGAATCAACATCAGACCAGTCGAGGAAGAGGTAAAACCACACAGCCACAACAAACAAATCAACTTGGTAATACACAACAGACTGAACAAGAAGTTAAAATTAACTCAATAGAAAGTGATCAGAAGACTGTGCCAGAACAGTTCGATAATACAGAAATTGAACAAGCAGAAATTCAAGAAACAGAGAAAATCGACGGTTCGAGTGCAATAGCGAATCCTGTGGTTGAGAATACCGAAAAAGATATTAAAATTCTTGATATCGGAACACCACTGAATTTGGGAGATACTACTACCGATCAATTAGACGATATAAGTGCTAATGATTCATCGAAAGTCACTATGAAGGAGGAAAATATTATTTCGCTTAAAGCTATGGAACCAGTCATTGAAAAGGCTGAAAATGATTCAAACAAAGTAGAAAATACAACGACTGAAAATACAGTTGTTGAAGAAGCAGTAGCTTGAAAAAACATCGTACAGCGTGTAACGTTCCTTGCGAAAGACATAATTGTGACATTTCGTGAGTATGAGTACACATATATCATAAAGATACTGTGTAATTTTATTGACGTTACCATGCAATTTGTATAGGAAAATGATTTTCACAAATTATTTGTGAGATACTTTAGGAATTGGATGTGTGCGTGTCTAAAATATATTTTGAATGACTATCTAATCTCAGCATATTGTTGTATATTTCGTGGGTAACATTTGTATCAATGTTTCACTACGAATTCCATCGATCTGCTGCTGTCATTAAACGTCACTCTTCTATATTGTTA
Organism: Bombus huntii; assembly: GCF_024542735.1. Taxonomy (NCBI): domain Eukaryota; kingdom Metazoa; phylum Arthropoda; class Insecta; order Hymenoptera; family Apidae; genus Bombus; species Bombus huntii. The sequence continues at coordinate 2,947,931 of NC_066244.1, forward strand.
AACTCCTTTCATATACGAAGTCTACTAATAATTAATTATTAGTAGAGGCAACTAGTGTTAAACATATTATTGTATATCGAGTATTAACGCATGCAGCATCGGCTGGTAAAATGACTAATAAATCGATATATCTTTTTAATACCAACGGCTATTGTAAATAGGATATAGTCAGGTCAGTAACCTCAGTATGTATTGTTTTTCGTGTATAAACAAATTTGTACTGCGATTCAAGTAAACGGTGGATGAATGAAGTACATTTATTAGATAAAGAACCACTACTTAATGCTTTAATTTTACTTATATTACACTAGAACAAAAGAAATCTTTAATCTGCATCGTAAAGAAATAATCGTTACATAATTTACTGTATCTTAAAGTCTAGTTAAGTCAAAGGTAATACTAACTATTAAATTTGTCGTTAATAAATGTTAATCGGCTTTTCGTAATAGCTATGAGAAGTCCAAACCGCGATTATTCTTTTTTTTTTTTAAATACGCTTATGAAGATATGCTTTGTTACTGGCAAGGTGGAATGGAAAGATAATATATTGATAAGAAGTTTTTTCCATAAATGACTAAATTTATTTTCCTCTTTTTAACTTATTAAGTTTTGCATAAACTTTAATTGTACGGATCCTATCAATTAATTTTAACTTGTATAAAAGTTTCATTAACAGTGTTGACATCATATAAACAGTGGGATTGATCTTTCAGTTAAATGATTCTCATATGCGGTAAAAATGTAATTTTTGTGGACTGAAGATAAATTCGGTCAAGACTATATGAAGTGCTAGTAGAATTGTACAGAATATAAGATTTACATCATATATTTATGACATAGCGATAGTATATATTATTTATATCTTATTAAAGTTTTTACATACAATTTTGTCAGCAAACTTTACGTATCGTCTGAAGATTACATACAATATAATAGTTCTAAATACAATCATTCTATTATGAAGAATGATTTACAAATTCATATGTGCCTATGTTATAGTTTACGCTCTGCGAGAATAAACATCGAGCTTCTATGTGGTAATTTTTAATATTGTAAGTACATTTTACATATTAATTCAATAATATTCAATGTTTCGTTATATCAGATGATTCCATTTTTCAATGGAACTTATAGTGTCTACCAATTTTTATGAATTTGGGAATTAAATATAATCGTTTTCACAAGTATTTTTTATTATTTAAAATACTACCGAGTGGAACATAGTGTTTTTGTTATATTTATGTAATATTTTATACTCTACATTAGTATTAAAATTCAAATTACATGTAAATAAATTACTTGTGAATCTTACTGCGCATCTGATAGTCATATTATTGGTGTATATGCATCCAATCAATCGTGTTTTTCATTCTGCTGAATAGTGGTTATAGCACTGAGAGGTATAATTTCGGTATTTCGTTGAAGGTTATTGTTATTCTTAAACGTCGTTCGTATCGTCGTGGTCCGAGATTTTATTCGAGGAAAATTAGATGTGCTCGCAAGATATCCACGCTGTATTCGAGAACCATTCTCTCGAGCACAGCGAAATGTACGCCTAAACGCCTTCCGAAATTTCCCTGTAATAAAAGTTCTTGATTAATTATTGAATACTTTCTGTAATATTTTACAGGTACATTATATACAAACTAGATAATTTGCGTTGTTTTAAGTTTGTATTACTTTGAAAGAATGGATCGTTGTAAAGCTTAAATCGAAGTATAATACTATAATTAAGATTAACATCATTATTGTCGTTTGACTTCAATTTTCATTATAACTTTAACGAAAAGGGTAAGCTATATAATATTTCGTTATCGACCTTTATTTTAAGCATACTTTTTAATTCTTAATAGATCATTTAAGTCTCAGATATGCCTATCAAAACGCCTTCTACGTCTGCATCTTAAGACAATTAAGTGATCATCGATCGATTGTTTATTTCTAATGAAAAATTCCGATTCTGGAAATTAGATTTTAAACTTCTCTTGTATCGTCGGTTATGTGTACAGTGAAGTGGTTAAATTAAAACGAAAAGGTTAATAAAGATTATCGGTAAAAGAGAAATTGGTTTTGTAAGGTGGCCAATAACTGTGGAATATAATACAGCTCACCCTAAGCGTAATTGAGATTGCGGAGGACAAAACCCAAGACTACATCGATCCTGGACAAATTCGTTTTCGGCCTGAGTTCCTTCCAAGACTGTATTAGGGACTTTTTTCACCCAAGAGACTCGTATTTCCGCATGTCAGAATTGTTCACGACGACTTTGCGATGCAGATCGACATTCGTTTGCCATGTAAGCGTAGCTGGGTTGCTGGTTTGGCCTGCGATCGTTCGTGGGGTTCAAAGGCGTGCATTCTCGGAATGTACGACCAAACTCCTGCCGGAACTTACCTGCAAACCATACGCTGAATATCTCCTTTTGCTTTCACCGTTGCCATCGTTTCTATTTCCGGTTTCATTACGAGTCGGAATTATTAAAGTGGAAATACAGGTATCTGTAGTCTTTTTCTTACGAACTAAAGTATCTTTCGAAATTTGGAAATGTATTTAAACGATATGTACACCTTTGCTGCCCGAAAAGCATTTTGAAAAGAAGTTACAGCAAAACTTTGTTGAATCAAGTGGCATAATATAACGATCAACTCTGTAAAAGAATCGTGCCATTGTTCTTTTCGAACTCTTGTACATTTTAAAATGCAAACTGAAAGTTAGAAACACCAAAGTCGTTATCAGTTAAACAGTGAAACATCGCTTCATTTAATTACCAAGTTCTTTAAGTAAACGAGATAGAAATATCTGGGGAGGTGCATGTTAATAACAGCCGTGAGGAGAGCTCTCCGATAAGTTTTGAATTTCGTAATGAATTAAGAAGATAGATTTCGTAATGAATAGGGTGATTCATTTTGAATCTATACATAGTCGTACATATATCTAGAAATCACTTCAAAATCATTAGAAGGGTGAAAAGAAAAGGAAGCAAGAGACAGCAGAAGAGAAGGGAGGAAAGGAAGAATTTTACCAAAAGTCAATTATTTTAAATATTCTATTCACACATAGGAACGAATCACCTTATTCCATTAACACAAGAAGTAGCGTGACATGGATTTTTACGTATCAGCATTATGTATCAGATCGTCTGTAGTAAATCGATCGTATCGAGCTTGTCAATTATTTTTTGATCAAAGAGGTACAGCACCGTGCAATCCATAAAATCCATAGAAAGTCACCTGACAGTATGCGGCGATAAAATTTAGAAGCAGTATAAGCTGTTGGTCGATCAAATCGCGAAAAAATAATCTTGTCCAATAAAATTATCTGACACGCGCAATTGAAGCACGATCGATAAACTATTGTTTGTTTAAAATTAATGAAAGTCAAAAGTCGTTTACCGCTCATGAAGTTGTAGATCAGAGGATTAACTGCACTATTGAAATAGCATAGGCCATGCGCGATTAAGCTGATGGCGTTTATCCATTTATTGGATGGTAATGTGGTGGTATACCTGAAACGTTAAATAATACGGACATCAATTTGCTTTGAACAATAATGTCGTTTCCATCCCAACTGTTGTAACACACGTGTTCGTCCATAACCGAAGTATTTGAGTGTTTTTGTTTGTTACATTACGTTATGTCGGACATTAGGGTAAATTGAACTTGTGTAACATATCGATTAGTGGAAGATACCTTAAAACGGAGAGTAAGTGCACAGGGAAATAGCAAATCGCAAATGTGATGACCACCGTGACTAACATTTTTGCCGCCTTTCGTCGAGATCTCAGCTGCACTTCCGGATTTCCGCCACCGGTCGATGGGATCTGGCTCATCTGGGATGCTCGTGACGGTACTGCAAATGCTTGGTATTATTACTTATGTCGTAGAGTTATCGGTTAGTTTTTGCTACGACCGTGATATTACTGATTGGACACAGCTTAAACGTTTAACTGTAAAATAAACGTCCACGAAAAGGTTAAATGTCGCGTTAAATACATTCGCAGTTATTCGCAGTTTAGAATTTCGAACGTTGAATACTAATGATACTGTCGATAAGAAAAGATGATCGTGATGATACGAATATCCTGTAGGAGTAAGAAGAAGTAAGAAGAATGACATTATTTGTATCTCATGAGATGATGATGAAGATGCAAGACAGGTTCGTATATCTTCTTACATTAAAATATATATAATTATGTCAACTGTAAATTCTTAGCAATTATAATGTGATGTATCTATGCTTAATAAGTTATGAACATGTTGAAAGACATTTAGAGTTCAAAATGTTATTGTTTCAGAATAAAACTGATGACACATAAAGGTCAGTTATCAAGTTAGTAAAAGATAATCATAATTCCCATTCTAACTTCTTAATAACTACTATAAGAGTAGAAGCTTCCTTGTGTGACAATGAAGCAGTGAAAAGACGTAAAAGAAAAGCATCTGAAATAGAAAATGTTGATAGTTCTTGTATTGACAAAAATTCTCAAGTTAATTCTCAAGAAGCTAATGTTAAAGCATGTAATGCGAAGGAGGAGGAAGAAACAGAAAAAGGAAAAGAGGAAAATAAAATATTATTGAAACCACAGTTGGTTGTAAAGGAGAAGAAAACTATTTCTTCTATGGAACAGGATATATTCTCTATGTTTATTAGTTTATGTTTACAGAAAGATCGTTCTGATGATATGAAAAAGATCGTTAATAAATTAAAAAGACGTTATGAACAGTTGGATCCTGTATATGCTCATTCTGAAGCTTTCAATAATTTTTTAAATCGAAAGAGAAATGACATAATGGAGAGCAATTGTAAACTTTACATATATATAGCCGAAGTAACGAATGAAATGAAAAATTGCTGTAAAGGAAAGTCGACATTATTATCAAATAGAGATTATTTTTCTGATGTAAACAAAACAAATAGAAATTGTAAACTAAATAATTCCAATGCATCTACTGGAATGTGTTCAAATATGACACAAACTAATAATAGTATAATTAATGATAACGAAATGTTGTTGACTAACGAAGAAAAACGTACAATGACCTGTACGAGCATGTTCTAGAAATATTTTATAATAGCTCCGTTACGCGTATAAACGCGCGGTCATCGATTACGTATAATTTTCTTTGTAGAATAAAAAATACAAAGGAAACGTAGATCGATCGTTTGCTTACAATTATGTCCTGGAATGTTGCTCCTCCAAAGGACTTTTACAATCTGCCAATAGGCTACGCTCATGAAGATCAAAGGTCCGGTATAAAGGAAAATTAGTTTGACGATAGTAAAGGCGACCTGGCTCCTTTGACTCCAGGATATGTCGCATTGCGTGAATAAAACGGTCTTTATTTTGATGTGCGTAGGTGGGACGGTATGCAACACCACGAGATCTGGAATATCTGTACAAACGTTGAGCGTTGATGCATGGTTTTTCTCATAGTTTGTCAGTAACTAAATATAATATGTCGAGTGCTTTAATTTTCGAATAAACTATTCCATAAAAGCGTACTCTAAACATGAATTATATGCTTATTTCACTGAATTGCTATTTAAGGAAAGATATTAAATTAATATTTAACTACCAAATAGAAGGGCTATCGCCCAAATTCCGATGATCGCACTTTTTGCTCGTCCAGTGGTAGACTTAAATCTCAGGGGAAAGCATATAGCGTACCATCGATCTATCGATATAAAAGTTAGGGTCAATATGCTCACGGTCACGGACACTGTCTGCAACAAAGACCAAGCAGAAGCAGATTTATTTTTCAAATATTTATATGATCGTCGGTAGAGATAAATGCTGTAAAAACAAGAGCTCAAGAGTTCATTCCTTGCTCTTTCGAGTATCATCCAGCGTTATTTAGAAGAAAGAAATTAACCGCGTTCATTATGAATTTTAATTTGTTCATTCATGAAATTTCCATAACTTCCGTTCGCTATAGAACTTACGTGTTGCATCAGAGATCGATCGACGATACAGTTAGAACTATTTACAGGTAGTTGACATTCTTTGGTATACACGGGAATACGAATATAAATACTCGTTCATGTTATAGAATCATAATAGATCATGTTATTATAGACATTGACATATCTTACATTTTGGCTTTTTACCCGGTAACATGATTTATTCGTATTGACATGTTATGAATATAAAACGAACGGTTAGAAAATACGGCCGAGGACTTGGTAGGAGTTTTGCTCCTCGGAAAATGATAAAACTGCTGGCTCCGTTGGTGCGCCCGAGCTTTTTCCTGCCGGAAAATTTATTGGCTTCGTACCTCAGCTTCGAGTTGTTTTTCTTTTTGTTCGCGAACAACTCGTGGAATTAATAAAATGAATCGCACTGGTCAGTTCGACCTAAATTTCTTTTCCCAAATACCATTGGTAGCGTGTTTGATACATTTGACGACCAAGTGAAAAATTGACCGAAAGTCGGCACTGATTAAAAACTAACAAATCGTTAAACAAATCGCATTTAAAATAAAGCATTTCAGCCGTGAAACCCTTTCCGACGTTTACCGAGAAACGACATATGCACATTCACGTTCTGTTTATCAGGCATTTCCCGTGTGACGTCTTTCCATACGTTATGCTAATGCGTTTAGAGGTCCGACTGCGAGTGCTTGCTGTCGATTGAATTTCCGAATTATCGTCAAAGAGCTAGTTGCGAAGTTTCTACGCGGCAACGTCGAGTATATTCGAATTGATCGTCGAATTGGTCAGTAGCAGGTTCAAACATCTAGCTTCAGGTGCTCTCGACAGGTTCCTACTTTTCCAGACATTAGACTTTCACCGATTAGGCCACCGCTCATAGCTTTCGTACTGTTGCAGCGTGGTCGTAACTTTTCATCCCCTTTTTGTGGCAAGTAGCAATTTACGATTATAATCCGACTAAATTTCTCCTGCGAAGATCAAAAAGAAACGTATAGATGTTATTCATTTTTACATTGATACGTACTTTCCACGTTCTATCTGTTTAATGAAGAGTTTCTATGTAAATGTAGTCGTCTCATTTCTATCATGGAATCTATGCGCGCGAGTGGAAGATAAATCGGAGTACTTAGAATTTTACTCGAAGATAACGATGCTCCGAGCTCCGGGCATACTTTAATTTCAATGGAGATAGGAGAAGATTAAGCAATTGAAAAATCCCGAACATCGTTAGCCGCGACTTGGAAATACGGCTTTGATACAGCGGAATTACCAAAGGGAATCGTAGCTATCTCAACACGAGTAATTTGTCATTTCTTTCATTTGTTTCTTGGTAAGAAAAGCAGCGAATACCCTTGATTCGATTTCTAGGTGCGACGACCGATTTCTTGCAAAATTATTTATCAGACAACCTCAATTATCGATATTAGTTCAAGCTCGTCTTTCTCGTATATTTATAGCAATGTGATGAAGGAAACTCCGTTTTGTTGTCGGTAGGGGACATTTGAAATTGAAACTGTTTCCGACGAAGGACACAAATCCTACTAATCCCAAGTGACTATCCGTTTTCCCTGTGATATACGATGCTCGTAGAATAATTGAAATAGTTGTACGTGATTTTTGTCGTTTGCAATTCGGGCAGAACTCGTTACTTTGTGATATACAAATGGAGATTAAAGATCGACTTTCTTTCAGAAATACGATGCGTGGGTATTTATATTGGGTACAAGATCGATCGTTCCTTACTGCAGTTGTAATAATTAGAGTCGGTCAAGGATCCCGGCAAGGAGATATTCGAGCTGTAGGGTAAATCGATCGGCATTAGAATAGCAGAAGCAAAGAGCGGTTACGTTTAACACATAGAGCAAATTGTTCCGGACGCTTTCGCTTGTCGTTATTCTATCCGGCATAGTTTCCACGCAATTAACAGAGAGGCCTGCGCCAGGCGAGATATCCCAATTTATTCGTCGCGTTTAGGCAGGAAATTTCTAAGTGCACATAAAAGTAATTAAGGTGAATTTCACGGTATAAGTAGTTAAACAAGACAGAATTCTCTAATCGATCTGTAAAAGTATAACATGGAAAAAGTTAGATAGGCGTGGAAGGAAAAGAAAAGAGGTGAGATGTTTGACGGAAAGGATATATACAAACGCGAATCGAATAATTCCGCTTGGTCCTGAGGGGTAACGGATAGGTTGCTCGTCAGTCTGAACAGAACCCATTGTTTTTTCAACCCCCACCTAATGCGAGACGATTTCACAATTGTTTGTCACCGTAGGCGATCGTAGAGCGCGTTTTAATTAAATCTCGGCTATCTGCCGGTCACACTCACAACTGCATTCGTTACGCCAGTGCGTGCCTAACGTGCTACCGATATCACGACAATACCACTTGGGGCTTTGCCCTTCGGTCACCAGAGCGATTGAACCAACACCAGCTGCCTCGATTAACGAGTGCTAGCTTGACGATGATAACTGACGGATCAACGTCGAAATCGCTTTTCCAGACGAGAGAGTATCGGTGCAAGCTCTTTATCGTTTCCTTTTTTTTTTTTTTGATCATCAACTTGTAACACGAATCGTGTCATTCTCGTGCCACTTTCTAACCAAATTGTGTATATCACCGAGAATACATTTATTACGCGTCCTAAGAAATTTTTATTGAAGAATTTTATTATTCTGATTTGTTTGTTTACATATGTATATGCTTGACTTTTTGGGAAGGTCAACAGGTACAATCAATGGCACACACGCGAAGAATCTTCGACCTTTTCAATCAGAGGAATTATAGTTCTATTGGTGGAAACCTCAAGCCAAAGCATCACAAAGGGAGATATTAGGGTAACGTTCTGAAAAATTCACGTTATCGATTCGGTCACGAGAAAGAGCTGTTCCCTAGTGAAATATCACCTGACTCATACGACTCGTCTGCTACGAACAGTCCCTTGGTCGCCGTAACGACCCCGAAGGCACGCAAACTTTGTATCATTGGCTCCTTCGTGTCTTTCAAGTTTCAAACTCCCAAATGACGCACGGACCTAGCGGCAATATGTATCCTTACATTTCTTCAGAGTTAAATAATCAATGAGGTGCCGATGCTGCTGATACATATTTTTGAACGACCCTTGGGATTACTTTGCGTTGCGTTCGCCGGGTGTATCGAAAAACCCACGGGAAATTCACTTCGTGTCACGCCAGGTAACGTTTTGCTACGTTGAAAAAGTAAAGTATCTTGGGAACACATACGTCCGTCTCGTGAACTCTTAACTTCGTGCCAACGTTGGTTTGTCGTAAGGCAAGAGTTGCGTGCGCGATTACGATTCAACGGTCTGACCATGACCAGACCTACTTCACTATGACTTCCTTCACTTTCAGAAAGATATGGAAACTCCATATGTTCGAAGTATTTCAAAGATTTCTTAAACTGCACGACGAAAACACGTCGCGCACTGTACATAACTGTAACTTCTATGTCTTACGGCATTGGCAAGAATTCAAATCTCGCGATAGATAAAGTTAATCGTCGTAACGAGGAATTATATCGTTTGCTACTGCTCGCAACTGTACTATTCTGAAAGTAGATATTTAGCATTACGGTTTTTCTATGTAATGTGACAACTCACAAAATTTTTCTTTTCTTTATTGTAATCCTATCCCGTAATGTCGGTGTACGTGATAATATTCCAAACGAGCAGAGCTTCTTTTCCCCGTGGAACCACCGCGGAATCTCAAACGTTGAAAAAAGCGAAACGACGCTCGTTACTTATTCCTTCGTTTTGGCGAATGTAATCGTTCCTTTTTGAAGATCGCTAACGACTACGTTATGTATAACAGCTATGTTCTCGTGTATGCGTAGTCAGAAGCCAGGAATCGTTAAACATTCTACACGAGCTAGCCGCGATCTTATCTGAAATGCAAATATACGAATCTCCTGACAAATTACCACCGCTATAGGAAATTGCCATTTGGTACGGTAATATGTTTCTCTCGAATAAAAGAAAAAAATATACAACTTAAGTCGGCTTTCGGCAATTGTACAACATATATTTACATCTTAGATACGATAGAACCTGGTAACAAGCTGGGGAATACGGAATAACGGAGACTTTACGTTATCGAGGAAATGCGCTCGTAACACAAGAGGGGTTTAATTCTCGTTCGAAGAGGGCTGACCAATATTACAAGCCTATTGCAGTCGTTCTGCTATTTGCTATTTACTTCTACGGCGAAAACCTTTATTTTAATCTTGATTAAAGGGAGCAGCGAGGTACGATTATACAAACGATTAATTCCACAGCACCGGTTTCTAGCTGGTGTCTTTGTCATCGGATACAGTGCGTAAGTAATTAGAAAGCTGTTGTACGGAGTATCGGCTCGAATATCCCACAGGGTTGAATATCTCATTTAAACGGACGTTTTGTCGAGAAATATCCGCTTTAAGCGTGTCTTAGTTTCTTCAAAAAAAGTTCTTGGCTGCTATCCATAGCCGAAGAAATTATGCAATGTATAAACAGCGTGACGATAAACACGCATTCGCGGAGTGACGGTTCAGCGAGACCCGGTATTCTCGTTATAGCTAGCTACGTTACGCTCGGTCTCTTTGCTTTTCGCGTTTACTTCCGGTAAAAAGTACTCATGTACACGTAGAGACGTTGCTGTGCTTGCGACTCGGCACGTGCTTCACCCGCTTTTTCCATCTCTCCGACATTCGTCGGGCTATCTCTTCTTTCTTCACGCTGGAATTTCGCCTAGCGATTCGTTTTTACTCGCGACGGCCTCTCCCGGCTGTTTTTCATGAAAGTAACGTTACTTCGGTCCTTGATGAATTTCTACGCGGTGAACTAGATGCAACGAACGCCGGTTGTCACCGACATTCACGACGGAAGTAAAGTTATCCGGTCCAACACAGATGAGAAGCGATTATTATTTCGAAAGCGGGACGAATTCAGCTTAGTGAGTTAAATTCCTTGAACAAGTTGAGAATGCAGAAATAAGTTATCGTGCAGTAGGAACGGTATTCAGTAACACGTTGTAAGATAACGCGATTTGGTCGCCAGCTGAGGCTGCCTTGGTTGTGCGAGCATGTTGGTACATTCTAACGAAGGCACAGACGCAGGATGCAAGTTTGCACATCGGCGTGGATATCCGTGGTCACATGCATGGGACTATGATAAACGAGCCGAACGATATTTCCACACAACTGTATTTCGGTATATATAAGCGTAGCCCTATCGTAATATTGGCCGATCGAGTTTTAATTAAATGTAGGATCACACGCGCTCTTGACCGCACAGGTCGATCGTAGCAAACTGCAAACCAAATCGTGCATTCTACGTTAATTATCCCTTGGACGAAACACTACGGTGTATCGTTTGCAAATATGTTGCTTGATACGCGTTACACGAATACCACTGTTTCCATAGCCATTAATGCAATATTAATGGGACGTCAACAGCGTAACCTTTCTTCTCCATAGCTTCGTTTTAGCAAACCTGAGTATGACTCCGTCGTTAACATTGTTGCAAAAGCGACGATAATTATGACCAAACTATGGATCGTTCCTCGCGTTCTCACGCGTATCTTACCATATAGCGAACACCAAAGTCTGAAACAATACACCAACAATAGGCTATAAAGCAAGTTTGTGTAACGTTGTCTTGGCTCCCGATACGAGATACGCCCTTTGTAGTCTATCACCTCTTTGTAGTATCGCAATAACGTGCTAAACTCGTTTTCTCCTGTTGCTTATTTCATTTTATTAAATTCCATCGCGCAAGACGCTCGAACCTTCTGCAGAATTAATTAATTATTATTCTAAAATTATTTCGAGTTACGCGATATGTGCAACAGTGTCCCGTTCGACTAGTCGAGTATGTTATTTCCGTGTCCGTTTGCTTCGCAACGAATCGAAAATTCGTAAAATTCATTGCGCACCGTGTAATTCGCGTATTCCGTTTTATCGAGCGAAATAACGGCGATCAGAAAGTTCGTTTGTTCCGCTGACGCGCCCTCACGATGTTTATTCCGCTCGGTTGCCAGATGCTACACGATGCGAAATCGCTTGTATCTCATTTTGAATTATAAGCGCGCCATTCTCTTTTTTCCATTCTTTTGTGATACACGATACGGTCATTCGTGTCTACTTGGTCTGCTAACATGTGACGATACGCAAGGAAAATGAGAAAGAATGCGGCGGCGTCGCATCTTCGTGTGTTACGTTACACATTGCGTAAGATAAATATTACGAAGCGGCAAGTGGATTGCATAACAGATGGAATTTACGAGTGTCCGCTGTAATAGTCGGATCCTCGGATAGCTATCAATCAAGCAGCATATTTCTTTTGTTAACGATTACATAAATTTTTTTGCGGTCAATGTCGAAACCTCCAGAATATGTCTCATCCGAATGTCAAGTTTCGGACGGTATCGTGGATCGGGTGTGAAAAATGGTAGACCCCGAACAGGTCATTCTTCTTCGAAAATTGGATGAAAGAACGAGGGATGGAGGTTTAAAACGATAATGAATTTTTGAAGCTTTGCCTGTGGACGTGTTAATTCCTTTACATGCAAATGCCATAGTTCCCAACTTTTTTGTCTAATCATTTATGCTTCAACACCGGTAACAATATCAAATACAAACTCAAACTGAAATTTGTTATAGCGGCGGGAACGTGGTCGCGCGTCAGCCACGCGTGACGTTTAAATCTGTTCGGTGATGTACAGCACGATCACAACCATTGATTATCATTCGCTTTAATTTTCGATTTGCATATTACCCTTAACTAATGATGCAAATCAATTTCTAACAACTTTTAATGGCACTGAACAGTAGATTCATTATTAGAATCTTTATTACTATTATTATTATATTAAGTTGCTATTAAGTTAAGCTATTAAAAATTATTATTAGGTTGAGCAGATGGAGGCGCCGGTGCAAAATTGGCAGCCAACAGCCCCGCATATACAAAAATTACGTATTGGGTATGTCTTGATTGGCCATACCCCGCCAACACGGCACTTGACCGTATCGACGCGCTATTAAAGTAGCGAGTACCCTTTTTAAACTTGCGACAACTTGTGCCGGCTTTATGTTACATTTAAAGTGATATACCGAATGCGAGAATCGCTACTTGCATCGAGCCATCTGTCGAACCGTCGACGAACTAAAAATGCTGATGCACGTCGCCTCCAAAGAAACACAATTTGGAAACAGATAATTAGGTAACAAACATGCAAACTGCGATTGAAATTAAAGGCAGGATGGACGGAAAGAAATATGATTGTTTTGACCTCGATATTGTTCGAGATATTTAAGAATTTACCTCCGGTTGCATTCCATAAGACGTTAATTGCATAATTTCAGTACATAATTTGATTTACGATTAAGGCTTCCCAATTATGTCGTTGAGTCGGGAAAATTTAGGGGCGAATGCGATATCGGCTTTTCACCGGGTTGATACCGTTCGTTATTAGCCACGCGAAGAAGGATATTGTAATTGAGTTAATTAAAACTTGAATAAAGATATTTGTGTTCGTGAGGCGGGTTCTATTATTCGAAACTAGCCCGAACTCGTCGATAAACCAACACGAATATACTAACGACGCGAACGATTCAATATTGAAGAGGAATTAAAAAAAGTGCCCTAATCTTCGTTGAAAATTAAAGTGATCATCTTTAATTCATCGCCGTGTTTCGTGTCTCAATGTTGAGTCAATCAGGTATCTAGGCATAAAAAAAACATGCCCGACGAATATGAAAGCGACTAGAATATGAAATTAAGAATAACACGGCTGACTTATGAATTTATTATAAACTCAGGCCTCCGTCTGGTTTAGCAGAGAAAGCCTTTATCCATTACATTGCGAGTTCCAAAAAATTTATGCGTCGTATAAACTCGGAGAATAGAAGATGCCATGAATTGTTGAATAGAGAAGATCGCGAATTTTCATGTGATGTGATGTCGTCGATCGAATCGCATCGGAACTACATTCAATTTTGCAATTAAGGTAGCTGCTCTTTACTGCCTCGAACATCTCCAATCTCTTGTTGGCTCGAATTCGAACGGTAGCTTCACTGCAAGCTTCCGCACTCTCGAAATAAATATCGAAGAAAAGTTCAACCGGTGGTACGAGTAGGAATCCAGCAGGTAACGAACGATAACGTGGGAGAAGAGTTCGCTGGCGCATCCAACGAACGTGCACGAAATCTCTAATCCCTGGATGCTCTCCAGAAAGAAAATATCGAGAAGCGTGAGTGCAACATTTTAGGATGTTTAAAAGCTGCTTCTCTTTTTAGGCTTGCTTCGTGACTTTTTCAATTAAAATCGCACGAAAGATAAATGTTAATCTAATAAATGAAGTGTGATTGTCATACCTGGAGATATGGCACGGCTTTGCACAAGGTCAAACCTAGAAACCAGGTTTCGGTGATGTCCCACAGTACGGTGAACGGAAGACAAAGCAATAAAACTAGGAAATCGGCCACAGCTAAATTGACAATAAAATAATTTGTCACCGTTCTCATAGAATGGTTCCTGTAAACCGCGATACAAACTAGCGCATTCCCGACTAGGCCGACCACGAAAACAATGCTATGCGACGCGATCAACACCCAGTCCCAAAACTTGGGGAATATATAATTTATCATACGATCCACGTACTCTTCGTTTGAGATACAATAACTATTGGTGCAATTCGTGGTATTGTAATCGATGTCCGATTCGTCGGTGTAATCCATCGCTGAGTAGTCGTCCAAATAATCGATGGCATCGACCAACGTGGATATCACCAATGCCAGCCATCCCACGATCACTAACTCAAGAGGATGCATCTTTCTTTTTCTCTGTTAAGGATCCCTCATAAGTCATTGATATCGAAAAGCACGAACCCTCTTAGGGAGAGTTTAGCAAACAACTCCCTTTTTTATAGATTACTGCTGCTTTCAGTCTCCATTTCGAACGTTCTCAAGTTCGACGTTCGTTCAATAAACGTTTAGCGTTCAGGGATGAAGAAAAGGGAGAAATACACGGCGGAAAAGTTGTCGCTTCGATCCGATTCGCCTCGTTTCCTCTGTTGTGGCCGAGTGACATTTACTTGTCTCCGATTTCCATGATATTAAAGACGACTCTCCTTGTTCTATTCCTTTATCAGCGTCATCTTCTAACATTGATCACTGATACGCCTGCTTCCATGCAATTAATATCGCAAACCACCAGAACACTTGATTCTTGGTAGAATGGTTTAGATAGAGTGGATCGTTCTTCTTTCCCTGTTTCTACTGTAGGAAAGAAACTTCTTTGGCACCAAAATGAAAACCAGGACTAACAAAGAAAGTTTTGGCCGTCACGTGTTCCGATTTCCCAAGCGTTGAATTGTCTAATGAATTTCTTCCGACTAATGGCTCGACAAATAGAAAATGATTCTTAAGTTCACCCTGCTTCGGTCCTTTCCTTTTCCTCCTCTTCTACCAGATTTTCCAGTCTGCGGATAGACAATAAATTTGCTGTCGAGTCGATACCATGGTAAGTTTTTGCCTACTCTTTCGTAAAAAAAGAAAGCAGTGTCCACAAGAATTGGAAAACCGAGAAGTACCTCGGTGGGATGCGTTTTATCTCGTTCGAACGAAAGTATTGTCCCACGGTTTCCCTCCTTTTTTCGATTTTACTTCTAACGTCTGACCGAGCTCTAGAGGGAAAGTTCGAGATTAAATTTAATTACAGGATAGCGGTGAAATTGTTCGAAAGTAGCGAAAGGAATTTTTCTCGTAGAAGTTAATACAGAAGCCAACGACGAATCGGTCATGTTGATTTTCGATCAGCATAGCGATTTATCGTGGCTATTCGCGAAACGGTAGACGATATCGATCGGCGATTAAATAGAAAAAATCTTCTGGATCGTGTTCTCCACAAGTAAAATGAACATTGCTGTTAAGTTTAACGAAGCATCGCTCGGAAACTATAATTTAATCGAAATTTTAATTGTACTTGAGTAGAAGTTACTGTGGCGTTACGACACCATGGTGCAGTTTATAGTACGGAGATCGTAACGCAATTGCACGGTGTCTATTAATTGATCGTATCGTCGTTCCGCTCGAAAAATCATTAGCCTCCGCTAATAAATTTCGGTTAAAAGCGCTAAAAGCATCGTATTCGCGTTTCAGATTCTTCATACAAACTCGAAATTCCGTTGCTTCGCTGTGAAAACTTTCCAACAAGAATTTTTTGGATTTCTGATTTCCCTCCGAGACGCACGACGTTTGAGAGAAAAAGAACCACTCGATTATGCTACTAATCTTACGGGTTTTTCTACCACGTTTTTCTGACGTGTCGGAATCGACAATGACAACCAACGTGCCGATTAATCAGAAAGGTGTCAAAACCATTCTAGCACCGTTTATTATGCGGTTCATGGTTTGGCATTAATAGAATTCAATTTTGTGATGTTCGTGGGACAAAAATTATGCGAATTGTCCATTTATAATAATCCACTAATTACGGTTCACTTTTCCATCGATTTCTTTTAATTTCAAATTCTCAGGATATACGGTATTACTATGTTTGTTTTCTACAAGATTCGAATGTTACCGCAGAATGGACTTGTGGAAAAATGATAGACGTTCGAAATATTTTTAACACGGCATTCGACACGATGTTTCCGACTTCGTTCCAACATGTACTGCAACGGAAATATAAATTGTCATAAATCTGTCGGATTTGCATCAATTGTGGAGGATTTCGATTTATTCGATGGAAACTTCGGTGCGTTTCTTTTTTTCGCTCGTCACTTCCGCATTGTTTATGGTGCGACAAAGCGGCAAGTGAAATTTCCGAAGATTAATCGATTGGATTTCGCACAAATTCCGAGAGATGTTTGAGTACGCGAAAGCTTTTGTCGCTTTGTTCTTACTTTTCTCTGTAGTCGTCGGACGAAACTAAAGGAGTCGGTTCACAGATAATATCGCGTGCACAAGCTTCGTCGAAAGTCTAAAAAGAGAAAAAGAATTCTACGATCATCAAAATTTTCCCTTTGTTCTCATATTAGTCCAACCAACTATTCATTTCACGGTGTTCAACGAAGTTTGCAGGACCCGAATATTTTCTGTAAACTTTTAAATGCGGCGCATGCAACGTTACTTCGCGTATTTGTTATTCAATTTTTATGATTCCTTTTAATTCGCGATCGCCTATTTCTTACTTATTACTTGGCATTGAAACATATGCGTCATCCTCACTATATCCGCAATTTTATTCAAAATCATATCACAGTCACTTGCTTTTACACACCGCATTCGTTTATGGGACTATTGTTTTTCATACGAAAATTAGTATTCATCGTTGTTTAATGCAAATTTCTGGTAGTAAATATTCTACGTATTCGAGTGACTAATTTTCACAGAATTTTGCAACTGTCTGCATAAGATGGTAAAACACCGCATGTTCAAAGTTTTACATTACATTAATAACAATGTAAAACCACTGTTTGATAAAGGGAATGTATCACAGGGTTTGTCGAAGATGTTGCGTGATGTGTGTCACGTCGACTTGTTAGAAAAGGTCCCAGTTCGGGAAAGGGATGTGAACGCGACGACGGATTCTGCGAAACTGAGGTATGTACGTCGTTTTAACGAGCGCGCGTAGGTGCGCTAGTACTAGTCGATGTCACATTTTGTCCTGAAATTTTCCCATGTCGAGCCTGATGAGTACCTGGCGATTCTTACTCTTTCGCCAATTTTTGTTTTTTTTTTTTCTATTAAAAGACAGAGTGGCCTGTTATTGAAGGAAGACAATTATAAAAGTATAGCTGAAATGAGCAATCCTATATCGCTGCCTCCAGTTACGTTAAGTGGTAAACGTTTGCAACGTTCATGTTTTCTTTTCGTTAAACAAACAACGTATAGTCGTTGGATGTGCTGGAATTTCTGGGTATTTCAATCCTTTTTCTACTGTTTAATCGCTCTGCAGCAGCGTTACGTGTGTATCTATTTTTGTCAATAAATTCTACCAGGTAAAATTAAATTGCAATCTTGATTTTACGGCCAAACACAACTTTACGACGACTTTGATCGGAAATGGTCTTCGAAAAGATTCGACTGTATTTCATGCAGAAGTATAAGCTCCGTCAAATAAAAGTCAATAAAACATCGCTCAAATATAGTCATTGAATCGTAAATAGCCTGTGCTCGTGATAGCCACACGGACAAAGGAAATACGTTAATGCGTTAACGTAATATTTTGTGCGGCATTTTATGTGTGCTCCGATCAATAGAAAATTCTAAGTTCGTCCCGTGCCAGTTAACTGTCCTTAGCGTCAATATCCTTCGAAATCCTTGGGAAATAAAAAGTAGCTTGAGAGAGTATTACATTCCAGTGGAGGATTCCTTTCACTGACCGTTCGGATTAACCTTGTGTTCCCGCGTGATACTGAAAATTTAGGGGTGCAAAGGTTTCGGCAGTGTACGCACTATACAATCCCTCGTTAGTCCGCCAACTCGTTTGATCGCACGCTCATTTATCATTTCTGCACCCAATAAACCTTTTAGAGTCAGCCTTTTCCTATCTTGCTGTCACGTTTATCTTGACATTGATGGTTCATGCGAAACTTGCAAAATATTCTGCTATGTGTGTTTTTTCTGACATTATTCAGATCTGTTCGTTACCTCTGTTTTTCGTTTTTAACATACTTCAAAGATCTAAAAGATATTCTTCATTTTATAACATTTTCTGTGTTCTCTATAATGTTTATGAACTATTTCGCATAAATCGTGAGCAAACGTTAATATCGTTTAACACTAGAATGAGCAAAGGTTTTCAGTTTACCTCGACTGCTCGTCTTACGATGTTTTCAGGGTGCTGGTTCTTCCTTGTCTGTTGAATTTTACACAGCAAGCGAGAAACGTAAAGGCACTCTTCTCTTTGATAAAATACATTCAGCGAATGTTAATTTCCTCGAAAGGAGTATCGATCGAACAGTCTGATTTATTTGAAAATAATGCCCCATCGTTATTGCGATTATACGTTTGAAGATAGAGTACGTAAATACGAACGATCGATCGTTGTTTCTCTACGCTAGAGAAATGACAATGACGATTAGATCGTTCTACGCACGTGACATACAAAAAAGTTGTGTGCGTTATGATTGATAGGATCAAAGTAAACTATCGTTGCTTAGCGTATACTCAGTTTGTATAAATATGCGACGAGTTGCGAGCTTGTGCATGACAAATTGAAACTACATACTTCCAAGGTGTTCAGTACTTTTTTCTAATTTGCTTCATGTCCTTTCGTTCGTTCCGTATTTTCTACCGCGCTTGAAAAATTTACGTCTGTATCGCCATCTTTTGAAAGAATAATATGTACATTGCATGGCAGTGGAAAAAAGGGAATCAACAGCGGAAAGCGGCTATTCTCGAACGAAGGATTCTTTTATTTTTACACGTGAATAATGAAATCACTTTACAGCCGATCGATAAAACATTCTGCTTTGTAGATCTGCATGTACTCGGCTAAAATATTTTTTCATATTTAATTGGTGGTCTAGGTACGAAGAAAGAACTATTTTGGTAGTTTATACATTGTGTCAGTAATATTACTGCAGGTACTAAATGTAAAAATAGTTTAGAGCGTAATTAGAATGGTTCCCTTTTTAAAAGACCTTCCGAAGTTTTTTTTTTTTACAAGAATTTTGATGAATAATGAATTTACGACGTTTCTACAATTCTCATGTTTGACTACTATTGCCGTGGCGTGTCATTTTACCAGCCAATTTCAACCGTTTCATCATATCTATTTTGTTTAGTAAAAGCCAGACTATTTGATGCAAAAAATAAAATTTGCTAATTTTATTTTTTCATCGTTCTTTTCTATTTTTTTTATACAAGAATTTTATCAGACCGCAATACGGTAGAAAATGTATTTTTTCATTTAAAAAACTAAACAGTAGTGACATCTAGAAGTTACACGAGTGATTTCTCAAGAAGATAGACCAAAGGGATAATAAGGGCATGATACGAAGAAAATATATACATACATATATGTAATTTACTTTCAACAATGTATTGTATAAAAGTAATGTCTTTTATTTTCTAAGAATTCTTATTCTAATGAAACAAGACTGTAGTTATCACAGCTGTAATAATATTGTAATTGCTATAACTTTAATTATATGATGAACATTAATATAAACTGAATTTAATGAATGTGATTCTAATACTCATTATTTCTTCAGATTTCATAGATAAAAATATATACATACCTACAATATAATACATATTTTGAATAGGTACTAAGAAAATATTATACAAGAGATTGGGAATATATTTCTATCCCTCGTTTACGAAAGGTAACTTATATTAATATTGATTTGCTATTATATGCATCTCACTTTTAAGTATTCGAGGTATCTATTGTATTTTACGCTATTTCTAACGATTGTTATCATTAAAGCACTCAGGCACTTGATTGCTGTTATAGTTACATTTTAAAGCATATTTATAAACAGTTTGAACAATGCACTAACTTTGTATGAATATGATTTTGTTTACGATCAACTTGATGTTATCTTCAATTTTGTTATATCAATTTCAATCAAAAGATATACAGTAAGATTTGTAATCTACATACATAATTATTATACACTCTAAGATTTCGAAGATGGTTTTTGTTTCTTATTTCGTTGACATTGATTATATCTTTCCATATAATCTAATCATATGCTTGCAAATATAATCAATCATTCATTAACAGTACCAATATCATCATTTTCATTAGATTTGTTTGACAATAAAACTTGATTTTCTTCTTCACCCAAACCATGCTTAATGTACAAAAAAATGCCGGTAGAAATAATTAAAATGCCAATACAGGCAATACCATAACAAGTTATGCTGCCCAGAGATTCCAAAATAATGATAAATTTAATTATATGAGCATAATTACTTGTCAGATAAGCTTCCTGAGTAAACCATAACATTGGTATAAATGTTTTTTTAATATTCTTAAACATGCTGAAAATGATATTTTATAGATATGCTTAAGTTTCACTTACATATATATTATTTGTTATATTATATTTATATTCCATAGTAAAAAGATAAAATAAGAACTTACGACATCTCATGGTCAGGTTGCATCAACAAATTTAATTGTAGTTGTGCATGCACGTACAGTGGAACGCCCGTTTTCTACAAAAATTTTTCTCTGTATAATATAGTATGACATGGTCATTGTTAATTGATACCTATTGTTTTGCGATAATTACCGGTTCTATGGATATTGAAAGTTCGTGTTTTTCTTTACTAGGTTTCATTCCATTGATATTTTCCCTGTAACTTGGATCGGCCAAATAAAAATGTGGTAAACTGATGAATGCTGGAGCACCCCATTTGCATAATGAAATATTTAATGCTCCAGAGGGAACGCATTCTCCTTCGCAATAACACGAACGCGATGGTACTATTGAACCATTGTCAAATATTGTATCGTCACTAATATATTTAGCTCCTATTAATCCTTCGTGAATAGTTGTATTATCATATGTTACTGACATACTCCTATTAACATAATTACCCAAAAAATAGTATGTATTTATTTGATTTTCAGCATTCCTAATAGAAAGTTAAACTCATTACTAAACTTACGTGCAAATATCAGGTACAAAGAAAGATACAGTTTTATTATCAGGTAATGGTGGCCACAAATCACCATTTGTTCCTCTTATTTCTCCACATTCTCCAGGATAATAACTTACTCTGTTATTAAAATTCCATTCTTTGACTATTCCTACATCGAGTAAATTAGATTTACCAGTTAACATATTGAATGTTCCATCATAGGATGCAGAACCATTTCGCTGTGAACAAGACAATATTATAAGTATGCTTCTTCTATGTTATGTCTTCGCTTTAATAATATTAACATGAAATTTACCCCATAAAACCAAGCAAATTTGGTAAATGGAATTTCTGTGAAATTAATTTTTTGTGCTATTTTTAACATAATATCTTCATAGCCTTCAAAAAGTAATTCATTAACAGACTTGGTAATTATTAACTGTTGTCCTACTGATTTCATTACTCTATCTACTATATCACGGAGAATAGGTTTTTTATGTCTTAATGCATATCCGACACTCTGAGAATGTTAGAAAAGGGACATATTGTAATAAGATAGAGCAGCACTTACTATATAGTGTACTATTAAAAGATACATACAGCAGTTACAGGATTTATATTAGTTACTTTATCATTTAAATCTCCTTTTGATAGAGATTTATCAAAATGCCATACCCTTTTCCTTTGATATGTTATGGTATCATTGTCATGCCATTTTTGTTCTACCTTATAGTCAACTTCCCTGTTAATAAAATTTGTACGATGTTGTTTGACTTCTAATTAATAAAAACTATAATATTTGACACAAATTTAATACCTAAATACATAAGGACCCATTTCCACAAAATTTGGTTTTGTTTTAGATTCATTATTTGAAATGAAATCTTCATAGTTAGTTAAATTGAACATGTATATTTTCAGATACATAGGAATTGGCGTTATTTCCCACAGCTTGTAGCTTGTAGACGTCGGTGTTAAAGATAATTGCTATAAAATAATATGTAAAAATTAACTAATGATCATAGCTGTAGGTAAAATTTTTTTATATCTACCGTGTTTAAGATCGATGAATAAATCATAAACCAAAGAATTCCAGTAGTTAATCCAATAATTGTTAATACTAAACCTATTGAAAAAATGATAAGAAGTTTTTTACGAATCGTCATCATTTTATCTGGTTTCTTTGGCCTGAAAAAGATAATACTTCTTATCAAAATATTTTATCAAAATTGTTAAATATGATTATATAGTGAAGGATGCTGGTTATTAATATACAATGTATAATGTATAATGTTATAATGTCACATGCTTTTTAATTGTCTATTAATCTTGGTTGGGCACATTCTGTTGTATTAAGAATACAATTACGATTAAATATTGAATATTTATTAACGTTTGTACTTGCGGCGTTTTTTGTACGCTCAAGTTTGAATATACAATCCATATTTTAAACACTTTTGGTAATATAAATCAGTATGCACATTCACAAATAAATGTTATGGTTAGTATGTAACACAACCAAAACAAGATGAAGGTAGCATTTTATAGGTGTCTTTCAAATGAATAAATATTAAAAATGTAATACCAAATATATAAAAGACTGATAGCGCTGAGATTGCATTAAGAAACATTTTGAATATATTTGTTGTAATATATAGTTAGCGAGAAAAATTCACTTATGCAAAACAAAGATGGTTTGTTCAGACAATAAATATGGTAATATCTGCGCATAATGTATTTCAGAATATAAGCGCTAATATTTGAAAACTTATTATCTCTCAATGTTCCACTGAGTTTCCTTTCCTTTATAAGTTTAAGAACCACGCACTGCAAATAAATACATTTTTATTTCCTATAAGCACAAAATTTCATAATTCTGTATTTACGAAATTCCAGTGATTTCACTTATTAATTTACAGCGGCATCATAAGCAGTAGTGAAACGTACATACGGAAATATTTCTTTTTGTTAAAAATTGTTTTTATAAGATCATTACACAGCATAAAGTGAAAATCAATCTCGTTAAAAGTTCTGTTTATAAGTTTTTTCAATTAGCAATATTTTGTAAAAGTCTTCCGTGACCTCCTGTTATGTCGACAATTACTGTTCCATGATTATTCATAGAGAAAAATATGTTTATTTTTTAAGTATAATAATACCATTATTCATATTATTCCTTGCACTATTTATCTTATCTGTTATGTGTACTTTTTATTCTTATGTTGAATTAGTTATAAAAAAATTTACTCTGATAGTACTTTACTCAGATACCATTATAATCATGCCTTTAAATCGTACATTATGAAAGATAATCAACTTTGTTTATAAATATAATTATCATAAATATAATTATCATAAATATATTCAGCTATCTTAATCGTTTTCTATTAGGGGCAAATCGAAATTCTGCATCTGTCATACAAAGTTTAACGAAACTGTCACGCAGTTCTGAAGATTCCTCGGAAATGAAAAAAGCAATGATTAATAAGTTCGAAACAGAATATTTTCACCAACCGAGTATTTTATTGTTTTCAACATATTAAGAAATGATAAATAACAAGATCTATCCATCTAAAATAAAAATATTTTTTATTAAATTATCAGTTAAAATGTAATCTATATTATCAAACTGAATTAAAAATCAGCAATTTGTTCCATTAGATTAAAAGATTATCTGTTATTATGTACTGAACAAAGTTCGAGATTGATTAATATTCAAAATTGATTGTAAAGTAGGCGGTGAAATTTATCTACAAAACGCGATCGTCATTGCATTTGCATCGATGAGTTTATGTGACATTATTATTCGAGTAAATCGATGTATTACTTTTTGTAGCATTTGTATACTCTAATGAGTCAAGTGTTACCCATTTAAACTTAACTATTCTATCTTCAGAAAACTTGTAGCGCTTTACGTACATTATGCTGCATAATTATGTATAACGAGAATAAATTAAACCGAACTTATGAACCATGATGATTTCATCATGTTTTTACATATCTAATAATCAGACTAATCAGCAATACGAAATTTGTGACGAATTAAATATTCATAAAAAGTAACTAAAAATAGCGATTTTCTCTACTTCAGTAAATGAGTGAAACTATTTGATCGATTACTTTAACTAATCTATTTAAGAGTAAGCATATTAGTAGAGAAGAAATTTTCTCTCTGATATTAGTAATGTTTCGTTGGAATGTCACTAAAAGGAAGTAAATTTGTTTAAATACATACGGAGAAATATCGGTGAAAGTTGAAGAAAGATCGATAAGTACTGTAAATGTGTAAAGCATTATTTAAAAATGAGAAGAAAGTGCATCCTGCTGGAGAGATGGAAGAGTCAATGACTTTCTAATAACACTTTACGTTTATGCATATTTTCGATTATTATATTCTGATTCGTGTAAAATAACGCATGCAATTTTATACTATTTAGTTTATTATTTTAATTATGAACAGCTTTTGTTGCAACAAGGTACAGCGGATACACGTCGATGACCAGTTAATTACGTTAAAAAAAATTTAGAACGCGTGTACTACTACGAACTACAAATGCAAGTAAAAAGCTGATTGATCGAAGTTGGTGGATGTGAAACAAATCGTATGACTTTATTTACAAACCTGTTCGACTATTGAATGAATTTTATTAGAAGATAGACCTAGTAGCGTTATAAGATACTACTAGTGATCAAAGGCCGCCACGTTTTTAAAATGCACTCTGATTAAAATGTATACGGGATATCACATCCAATGATAACAAAATATTATAACACAACTGGCTTGCGCATGTTTTCGAGCGAACACTTCGCAAGGCCGACGCCAACTGAGAGATTACCGAAAGGAAAGGGATCGTTTTGTAGTAAGCAGCTCATCTTTGGCACGTTCCTTCAATTTTATCCCGGTTTATCAGTTCGAATGATTCAACTGATCAAATACTAAAAGAGACCGCGTATTTTGAATTACGCTTTATAAATAACTATCTTTCGAAAGCAAGTATAGGAACAAAAAGGTATTTTTAATTACTGCACAATTTCATTTAATATGATTTTATCATAAAAATATTATATGATACATTGGTGCATACAAATTTTACAAACATGATGACTATGATGAGATAAATGCTTTATTGGACCCTTATTAAAGATTATTATTAGTGAGAAACTAAACAAATAGCACATAACTTACGTTTAAGTACATGAAAAGAAGATAATACTGCTAAGTTTTGCTAAAAAAGGTTCATATAATCAATATTATCTATTAAGTTATTGTGGTGGCATTTGGATTATTCATATCTTCTTGCAACTGCGTGCGATCACGTATTCTTGCACACATTAAACTATATTCTAATACGCCAATTCGAATATTCATTTCGGAAATTTCATTTTTCATTTTAGTAATTGTCTTTTTTATATTTACAAGCGGCGCTATAAAAAATATTGATATTTAAGACATATTTTATATAACATTATAAAATTGCTTAGAAATTACTTACTTCCATCTGTCATACTCGATCCTCGTTCATCCATTTCTTTCTTTACATGCTCTAATTCTTCTGATAATTTATTAAAAATTCTTGTTCTTTCTGTAACACCTCCACTAGTATCTCGATATTGTTCCTTAATTTTCGACAATTCATCTTGAAGCATTTGATATTCCTTCAAACTAGGTTCAAGTTGCCTATTTAAATAGGACTCTCTTGTTTTTACTTTATCTAGAGTATTAGATATATCAATATGTAGTTTATCTAGTTGATTTTTGGTTCCAGTTAAATTTGTTGCTATATTTGTACGTAATTGCTTCATTTGTTCTATATGTGATCTCCAGTCTCTTGAATCTGAAATAGATCTTTCCCATTAATTTTACTTCTTTAATATTTTGTTGGATATTTTATACCTGTCTTTACAGTTACTTTCAGTTGAGGTAAAACTCTTTCCAATTCTAGTTGCCACTCTTCTCTGTTTGTTTTAGATTCTAAAATATCATCAGGTTTTTGCATTTCATTCTACAAAAAAAATTACAAGAAGTTAAAGTATATGATTTCTACATTTTATAAATACATTTATCACTATGTTTACAAAGTTCTGTCCATATAATTTTGTAATATCATCAACATGTAAAATATCTTCATCCTCATCATCATACTCAGCCATCATTTCCTCTTCTACTTTCTCTAAAATTAATTCTGCATCATCATCTTCTACCTCTGGTTCGTTACTTGGTTCGTCAGGTGATATTTCTACTCTAGAAATGTTTACCTGCGTAATATATGATCATACTTATATTGTCTTTATTAAGTATATTTATTTTAATTTACTTCTTCCATTGAAACTTTTGTGCTTTCAATGCTTCATCTGCTAAGTTATCTAAGACATAAATGGCATGTTCACCACTTCCTTGTTTGAGCTTATTGGGTGGAAATTCTATTGGTACATGAATATCTCTTAAATAGTCCAAGATTATAGCTATTGTAGCATTAGGATCATCTGATTCTTGCGGAGCTTTAAAATTCCCACCTGCTTTCCTAATTAACCATGCAGCTAATGATGTGAATGTATAAAATTGCTCTCCTGGATTTGTTTGTGTTACAAAATAATTCCTATATTTCAAATCAATATTTTTTTTACCAATTCATATAATATAAGATTACAACATTTGTATACAATGAATATTACCTATTTATGGCCTTTATTTTAAATTCTGGTAAAAATTGAATATCATAATGTAACAATTTTAATTTTTCTAATAAGTCTTCCATTCTAACATACATAATATAAGAAGCAGATGGAGAAGATCCATCTTCTATAATAATCTTTGGAGTGTCTCGAAACATTCCTATAATTATTATTTTATATCATACTTATAAATATGTTTTTACAAGTAACAAATATTTGTATGAGATGAAATTTGTTCACAGAATAGGACAGGTTTACCTCTTATTCTGTAATGCTTTTTAGAAGTTTCATACAAATAATTTATAAATAATATTTATATTTACATGTAAAAAATATACAGTTTAATTTATTAAATAAATAATTCGTATGTAATTATTTACGTTTCATGCTCTATTGACTAATTTGATAACATGAACATAGATGAGATTTAATATATAGAGTGAACACCTACAAATTACGCAAACTGAAAACTCTAAAGCTCTTTTACAATTTTCGCATATAACATCAGTATATAATTATTAAAGTAATAAAAATATGAAAATGGTAATTTTTATATATGTTTCCCTATTGGCTTTGCTGATTAAATTGAATACAATTTCTAAATATATCGCCAAATATTATAGGAATCTCAACGATATCTCCGATATTTCCGATCTTATCCTAAGTCGGTATTTCAGTCCAGTGAGACGAAATGTTTGAGTTGTTAGATCTATGCTATATCTTATCTGTGGTATAAAATGTGAGTATTTAGTATAGAACTTCCTCTCTGGTGTAGAAAATTCCATTTCATTGCTATCGACAACTAGGGATATTAGTTTGAAACGACTATTATTTTACTATTTTGTAACTTAGAAAACATTCTCGATAGTTGGCAACACTGTGAGTTGTTCATTTTGTCGATTTTGACAATCGGTCACTTCAGTTTTCTCTTAGGTTTATTGAACTTTGCACGTGGGAAGCATTTCAAGTGGTTTTATCTCGAAGAAAGACACTCATGAATCATCAGATTCGATCCTAATGTTATCTAATATCTATTTGTTTGAACTAATAGATCATTAGAATGGGTCTAATATCTGAGCCGTTGTTGTTTGTACTTGCTTTAATCGATACCGGTTCAGTACTTTTCCTTTTGGTATATTTTGTATCCTTTTTATATTTTATAGTTTGACGAAAAATTGCAGTGTTTATATTTTATTATGTATTTAACTTTATAATTCGACTATTAAATTCTATATATAATTTATTGAAAATATGTCTAGGGATTTTTGTGGTAAATTTTTTTTAATGATATTGCAGTAAATCTAATGGCGCCATATCTAATTTTCGACGTTTTTAAGGTAATTTATGTCTTTTATTAATAAAAGACGCACAATGAGGTTCCTTATCTTAAAAGTATATATAGGTCATAACTCTATCAGATTTAGAATGTGATTATTTGAATGCTCAACAGTGTTGTTCAAAGTTAAACAAGGTAATTATACATACACTTTTGTTACAATTATTAATTAATTTAAATATAATAAAACTTATTCTAAATTATAATTATTATTTACTTATTGTTCTGATTAATTATTGTTTATTTAATTAATTATTAATGTACTAATTAAATTGTAATTATATCTTACAGTGGGTGGTACCAAAGCTTGTAGCACATTCAGTCTTAGAATTTTTACTCTTAACACATGGACAATTAATATTGTGCTTAGTGAACTTGCCTATGACACTATGGTTACTCTATGAATACTTTGGAGTACCTAGTGGTAATATGGGAGTTTATGATCCTACAGAAATCCATAATCGTGGACAATTAAAAAGGCATGCAAGAGACTGTATGATCCATCTTGGATATTACCTAATTTTCTTTTTTATTTATCTTTACTGGTATATACATTTTGGATATTTCATTAATTATTACTAAAATTAAATTACTACTTATTACTATTTTTAACTTATATGTTTCAGCATGATCATTGCATTATTAAAAGGAGATCCAATTAACAGAAATGATGAAGGATTGTTACATACGAATTGAGAGCAATGATAATATTTAAACTTTTATACATCTTTGTTCTTTATTTCAGTCATATTTGACTATTTATTTATTTCTATGCTATAAATACCAAATGAAATTTTGTTAACATATATAAAAACCCTGTACCTCATTACACTTACCCATCATTTATATTATATCTTTAACAATTGAAATTCCTTGAATATAAAACTTCCATAATTTTATAGGAACTAACAGTAACAATTTAATTGTAATTATATCTATATTTTATACATATATATATATATATATCAAATGCGGACAAAACACTTTAATTTTGTAATTGTTAATACAAAAAACATTAAATTTGCTTAACCATAACGTTACATATATTGGAAAGAAAAAACGATTAAGAAATTCTAATTAATAATGTAAATATTCTACTTCTATTAAAATGTTGTAAAATACTGAATAATTTGTTTATCCATTGGCTCGTTAAATCAAATTGAATCGGCTTTACTGGTTGCGGTATAAGATTAGATCGATTTAATGAACTCGGTGCAGCTGATTAGTTCTTTTTCTATGTGGAGGGCATATGCTTATTTTTAGCTAAGACCAGAATTAGTATCATAGTTTGCCGAAATCTTTGAATTGCGTTCGAACAAAACATATACATATACGATATAGAAAGGAGAAGGTCACGATTGTAGACAGTATATAATAATTTTATAATTAAAAGTAAAAGAACGTGGAAATAGCAAGATCATAATAGCGTTAGAAAAACTATAAGTAGTACGGTTTGCATTAAAATCAATTTAAGCGCGATAGGCGCACGTGTAGTGCGTCCTCGTTAATCTGGTGGTTTGTGAAACTGAGCGCCTCCTGGCGACGAGGGTAACGGGTGACGGATGACGGGTGGCGGTGCTTGGACTTGCTCGGAACACCTTCGGTACGACGCGCGGAAGAATGTTCTTCTGGACCAAGTGAGTGCGCGAGTGCTCAGAAGTATAAAAACTTTCTCGGTGCACATCAATTGGAAGTTCCTTTTATTGCGGGGCATATGTATTAAATTATTCTTTTCATTTCCATCGTGGTACTAGACAGTGATTTCACATTCTCGTGATTTGTTGTTTCTTCAAAACGTTTAATCAATCGAGACTGACGTCGATGTTGACCAAAATCTTCACGTATCTGTTATCGATATTCATAAGACGGTACCCGCCAGAATTTTGAGACGACGGCGACGGCGTCATTGTCAAAATACGATTTCATCTTTCATTACAGATGATCAGACAACGGCACCTGTCAAGATAAGGTGGTTCACGAGGTGCGTCTAATGCATAAGAAATTCTCGATGAGGCTTACGTCGCCCTCACCGTCACCCTCGCCGTCGTCGTCGCCGTCGCCGTCGCCGTCGTCATCGTTGTCGTTGTCGTCGTCGTCGTCGTCGCCGTCGTCGTCGTTGTCGTCGTCGTCGTCGTCGTCGTCGTCGTCGTCGTTGTCGTCGTTGTCGTCGTCGTCATCGTCGTCGTCGTCGTCGTCATCGTCGCAGTCATCATCGTCGTTGCCGCCGTTGTTGCCGTCATCGTCGTTCTCGTCGCTGGTGCCATTACTGTTGTCGACGCCGTCATCGTTCTCATCGTTTTTTTCTGTATTACCGCTGTCATCAACATTTTGGTTACAGCCATTGACATCATCGTCATTGTCATTGTGGTTATCAAGGTCTTTGTGCTTGTTATCATTGCTACTGGCATAATTAGCCTGCATCGCTTGCTCCTTTATTAATGCATATGTGCTAAGAAGTAATATTGCTTCTATACCAAACTACTCGCAGTATCCTTCAGGCAGGATGGCGGGTAACAAAACAACAGGTAGTGTCTTGCAATTTAGACCGATTGAGGTGTCTCAACAACTACAAGACGGAGAAAAATTCATCAAATGGGATGAGGTATGAGTTGCAAGACAAATCATAGTACAATATTGTAGATTGTATAATTAAATTGTAATATTCAAGCTATGTTATTATATGTATGATATTAATTTTATTTATATTTTTATATAGGATTCTGGTATAGTAACTCCAGTAACATTGAAGGTAGACAAGTTTGGATTCTATTTGCATTGGGTGGATCAACATAATGAGATGGATATGTTGGATATTGCTGTAATAAGAGATACAAGAACTGGGAAACACGCAAAAGTACCGAAGGTATTACATTGTTCTTTCTTTATTCTTTTTCTTTGGTAATTTATGTATTTTAGTTCCTTATCCTTTAATTTAAATAAGTCAATTTATGGTTGATTACGTAACGGACAAGAGTAAAATTAGTTAAATGTTTCATTAGATCTATATATTAGTATGCATTAGGTATAAATATTTGGAAATGAAGCTGTCTTGACTTTCTATAATTATATCATGTTTTTGCGTGGTTGCTAATGACGCACAGCACCACCACATGATAATTATTGACAAATCTATAAATAGAATGTTACCTACTTTATGTCCTCAATGTAGTTCATTTTTTTCAGTCACACCTATCTTTGTACACAATGGACATATTCTTAGTTATATAGGAAACAGAGCCGTTCTTATCTGTTTCATTTTCCTATAAATCAATAAACATTTTCTAAAGTGATATTGTTCGCAGTTTCAGTTAATGTTAGTAGCTTATTGTAATAGAAACTGCTATTATTATTATAATGTGCATAAGCTAATTCCATCAGAATAAATCTTGTTAGGACCATTGCATTGAAATCTTAGATATGTATTTTATCAACATGCTTAGACAAGCAAATGATTTTCAGGATGCCAAATTAAAGCATCTTGTGACAATGGGTTCTCAAGATTCTTTAGAGGAAAAGACAGTAACAATTTGCTATGGATCTGACTTTGTCAATATGAATTTTATTAACTTCTGTACAACACGAGCAGAAGTTGCACAACATTGGACAGAGCAAATTTTTCAGCTCGCGTATAATTTATCTCTATTAAATATCAGCACAACTATGTTTTTACAAAAAGCACACACTAAACTTACACTTGGAGCTGATAAGTCAGAAAAGATTCCTGTAAAGAAGTGAGCACAATTTTCACATGTGTATTAAATTTGATATATAGTACATATAATAAATATATAATACGTATAAATGTTATAAGATACATATATATATATTTTATATATTGTTATTTCAGCATAATAAGAATGTTTACGCAAAACAAAGAAGATCGTAAACGCGTCGAGAAAGCGCTTGATATTTCCGGTTTTCCATCTGGGAAAGTGAGTATAATATTTTATACATTTAATATGAATATGGTTTCCCTGACATTAAAAATTGTATTCCGTTTGTTCTTAGAATGACGTAATATCATTACAAAAATTTCAATTTGAAGATTTTTTCAACTTTTATAAATCTCTTACTCAACGATCGGATGTTGAAAAAGTTTTCGAACGCATCGTAGGCAATAATAAGCGTAGGCTAATGTCCATCACCCAATTTGTTGATTTTTTGAATAAAACTCAAAGAGATCCGCGTTTAAACGAGATATTGTATCCTTATGCAAATGAGGCGAGAGCAAAGGACATTATAAGTCAATATGAACCAAATAAATGTAATGCCAACCGGGGTCAACTAAGTTTCGATGGATTTTTGAGGTATTTAATGAGCGAAGATAACCCAATCGTAGCTTTATCGAAACTTGAATTATCGGACGATATGGACCAGCCGCTTGCGCATTACTTTATAAATTCTAGTCACAATACATACTTAACAGGTACGTCACGTTTGTTACTTTTATTCATAATCGATCAGGCTTTGAATAACGCCTTAAATATCGATTTAAATATATTAGTTCTTATATTTTTTTTAATATTTTTAGGACATCAACTTACCGGAAAAAGTTCCGTTGAAATATATCGTCAGTGTCTGCTTGCTGGTTGTAGATGTGTAGAATTGGACTTTTGGAACGGAAAATTTGATGAACCTGTCATTGTGCATGGGTATTTTTATTTTATAGCAAGATAATTTATTGTATTTGAAATTAAGTATGAAACGCTCCTTTAGAAATATTTTGTAGATATACATTTGTACCTGAAATAAGTGCACGAGATGTAATTGAAGCAATTGCTGAAAGTGCTTTCAAAACATCAGAATATCCTGTTATTCTTAGCTTTGAAAATCATTGTAATCCAAGACAGCAAGCTAAAATAGCTCAGTATTGTAGAGAATTATTTGGAGAAATGCTGCTAGACGCACCTCTTGAATCTCATAAGGTATTTTTAGTATATTTACAGTCATAACATTTTATCTCTAATCTCAGTTTTGTAATGTGTATTATTTAGTTGGAACCAGGACAAGAGTTACCACCTCCATCTTTATTAAAACGTAAGATTATAATCAAGAACAAAAAGAAACATCATCATAAGAAAAAGGAGCATAAGAAGAAGGAACCGACACCAATAACAGAATCTGAAGAAGGAACTCAAGAAAACGAAGATAACGGAGTAACGAATCAAGTAGCGGAGGGAGAGAATGGTACGTCACCAGATATTGTTCCTCAAGTTGAAACAACTGACAAAGATCAGCAAATTGGAAATGGAGACATTTCACATCCCCCTATGCTGCAGCAGAGGCAAAGTAGTAAGGATAGCACTCAGGATGATGAAGGTTAGTATTCATTAAAAAAATTATAGTTGTAAAATCATAACTTTAACTATTATAAAACATAGAAAAAATTACATTTTTCTCTCCTTTTTTGTTTTTTAGATGAAGAAGAGGAATCAAGCACAGAAGAGGATGAATCAAATGTGGAGGACATTAAATGTGATAAAGTGCCTGCACCTGACAAAGTAGCATCTAGCGCGAAAGAAACGGAAGCTGGAGCGGAAATTTCGGCTTTAGTTAATTATGTGCAACCTGTTCATTTCAACAGTTTCGAATCGGCTGAAAGTACGTTCATATGTGTGTATTACAGTAACAATTATTAAATTAACTTTTTTATATTTGATATTATGATTCCATTATTTGATCAATGTTCACAGAGAAAAATCGTATGTACGAGATGTCATCATTCGACGAAAAACAAGCTACGACGCTTTTAAAAGAAAGACCATTAGAGTTTGTAAATTATAATAAACATCAACTATCTAGAGTGTACCCGGCAGGCACGCGTTTCGACTCTAGTAATTTTATGCCTCAAGTGTTTTGGAATGCGGGTTGTCAACTGGTCGCATTAAATTATCAGACACTTGGTATGTTTGTATTTTGAATAAACTTAATATTAATCACGGATTGCGTGTAGACTAATTTGCACCATTTCGTGTGTTAGATCTTGCTATGCAATTAAACTTGGGAATTTTCGAATATAATCAACGTTGCGGGTATCTTCTGAAGCCAGAATTTATGAGACGAAAAGATCAACGATTGGATCCTTTCGCGGAATCAACTGTAGATGGTATTATAGCGGGAACAGTTCATATACACGTAATATCTGCTCAGTTCTTAACAGACAAAAGAGTGGGTACTTACGTGGAAGTAGATATGTATGGTTTACCAGCAGACACAGTGAGAAAGAGATTTCGTACGAAAATTGTTCCAAACAATGGAATTAACCCTGTGTACGACGAGGAACCTTTCATATTTAAAAAGGTAAAAATTAATATTTCTATGTAACTGATGTTATAAATACAAGATTTGATTTATCTGTTTATTAGGTTGTCCTGCCTGAACTTGCTTCAATTAGAATAGCTGCGTACGAGGAATCAGGTCGTTTAATTGGTCACAGAGTATTACCTGTGGTTGGGTTATGTCCGGGCTACCGACATGTCGCTCTTAGAACAGAATGTGGTCAACCATTACCATTAGCAAATTTATTTTTACACGTAATTGTGAAGGATTACGTACCAGATGGGCTGAGTGAGCTTGCCGAAGCTTTGGCAAATCCAATTAAATATCAGAGTGAAACAGAAAAAAGGGAAAAGCAATTATCAGTTCTTACAGATTGTGCAGAAGATCCGGAGGAAATTGATGTAAGGTTTGAGACGTTAAGAATTTATTTATTACTAATTTACTAATATACTAACAAATGCATACTAACATTTTCTAGGATAAGCCTAAAGTTGGTGAAGGAGCAACTTCTTCTAAACCAACTGTAAGTTCGTCGGTCAAAAAATTTCGATCAATATATATAAATCAATTTATTATTATGTCCGTTCTAATGTTTTGTTTTAGGAGGAAATCGTCAAGACAAAAAGATTACAATCTGTCGGTGAATTACCAACACTTACTCCGACATCGACGAATGTTCATGGTAGACCATCTGTTGCTGGTATAAACACGTCTGATTCACAAGATAATGAGCATGGAACGTCGACACCTACGGTTCAAGCCGTTGATGCTTCTACAAATAAAAGTCCAGTCAATGTCAGCGGCAGTAAGTATCGATTACCTATCACGTTCTATTTAGAAGATATAAACAATTGTTTTATGATACAGTGAGTGATGAAATAGTGGCTGAATCATTAGAAAAATTAATGGAGAACAAACTCGTCCGAGAGAAAAAAATGGAGCTTGAGAAAAAACTCGAATCATTACGGAAAAAGCATGAGAAAGAAAAATTAAGGATGCAAACGCAAAAAGGATCTATTGATGGTGAAAAGCACAAATCGAAATTTTATGTCAGCCATAAATTAGTGAAACGGTTGTCGAGTAGGAATATGTGAGTTAATGATTTTTATTCAAGCAACCCCGTTCATGTATAAACATGATTATATATTTTTATATCTTTTTATAGTTTTTCAAGCGAAGTAGGGTTGAGCACGTTAGCTTTAGCAGAAACATCAGAATGCCCAGACATAGAAAATCGCGAAGGAAATGGTGGAGCTCCAAAGGGACTTCCCAGAAGTCAGAGCGAACGTTTGCTGGCTGTATGTAAAGCTCATGTGCAACAAGAACGGGAACTTCAAGAAAAGTATTATGAAAGCTTGTTTTCAACAGTAGAGAAAGTAATGAAAACCTCTCAATCTAACCAATTAAAAACATTGAGAGTACTTTTGGAACGAGAAACCGCCGATGTTATGAGAAAGCTTCAAGCCACGAGGCATGGAGAAGTGTGTTTCTTATATTATCCTATAATATATATGATATATAAAATATAATGCATAAAATGTATTTCCTAAATTACGTATCAGCTATTGTAGCAGCCGTTTGTATTTAATCGTAGGTGAAACAGCTAGCAAAAGTACATAAAGATAAAGCCGAGCTAGATCGTATGAAGAGGGAAGTTGCAAAGTCCACGGTTGAAAAGGGCGTGAATGAATGTACACGGTTAACGAAAATTTATGAGAAAAAGAAGGCAGAGCTGGAACGACAGCACGAACAAGTTCGACAAAGGCTAGAAGCAGAAAGGACAAAGGTACAAATTTATGACATTGTGTTTAGTTTAGGATTATCAATTTGTGTAATATGATGGTAACGATATAAGATGTATGTTTCCTTATATTCAGATCAAAGCATCTCTAATGGCAGAGTACAGCAGTCGATGTAGTAAATTCGAGAGTGGGGAGCTACCTTTGTCGCCATCCGGCGGAACAAGTATGCCGGAATCTCTTAGTGGGAATACGTATTGATTGACTAAAATGATCGATAATTTAATATCGATGTCTCGTAATGACATGGTTGGAATATTCTCAAATCCATGGCAGTAAACTGCTTTTGCTGAAAGCGTGTATCTATTTGGGAAGTTGATAGTAACAGATTGTGCGTTGCGCATCCCAAACAAAAAGGGGTCGCAGCGGCGGTGTAATGATAGAAAATTCGTGAAGTCTACGCAGTTACCTGTGTTTTGCTAAAATAATTTTATTTACTTCCAAAAATCTCCTTTGCAAAACGTGCAGCATTTATAAGGTGATATATGATTTCGATGAGCAGAACGCCATCAGATTAGAAGGTAATTGTTATATGATGTTTTGTCCACAAAGCATTTTATAAACGTCTTACGTACGAGGAATGTCTTTTGAAAAGATTTAATGATCTGATAAGCAACATTTTAACTGATTGCTACGGATAAATGCGTTCAAACACGAGAATCTCGTCGCATATGAGTTATTATGAAAGGTTCGGCGTTGAATAACGCGTTAAGACTATTTTCTATTTACTCAAAGTTCTTTGAAAGATTAGTAATATATATCGATCGATTGTTTAATCGATTGATTCTCTGCGCATGCGGGAACGCCATTTTGATCTCAACACGGAAAGTAGCATTGACCATTGCGTTCGCAAGGATAGGACGTTTATCTTTTCTTTTCTTTTGTTTTCTTTTTTTATTCGATGTTACTTACGCATAGTATTAAACGCACTATTCTCTTTACATAAAAGATCATCGTTGTCAGTGCCGAGATTTTGTTCCATTTTAAAAGCCAATGAAATTTCGGAAGGTAAGAGCGAAGAGTATGACTATGTGAGAGAGGTACACGATTCTAAATAAGAATAATGTTTCTAAGTGCTACTATTTAACTTGTTATTATATGTATAAGATGTTATTTAATTAACAAGTCGATGTTAAATCGCGTTCCAGGATACTCGGGTTGTTTATAATACGAAAAAACATTACTGATCGGTGTGTTGGTCGGACTTTGCCGAATTCAAAATGCGACGATAAAGGAAGTACGTTAGTGAGAGTGAAATCTCTTTGGCCTAGAGGTAAGGAACGCGATAAAGTTTATGATTCGGATGGGCGTGTGCGTGATTTGATATATTTTTGACTGAAAGTACTCCGTATAAAGACATTTTTTGAATAGTCCGTATTGTGAATGATAAAGAGACCGTATTGTATAAAGAAAGCAAATCTAGAAAAAACAAAAAAAAACAAAGAAGAAAAAAGAAACTAAATATTAATGGAAACGTTTCTAGCGTTTTTGTACCGCGCGATTTCATGCTGCAGCCATTTTGAGGCCGGAGCGAAACGATTGGGGCGAGCCTCTTTTAGGAAGACAATCAAAAATGTTACGCTGTAACATTGTCCTTGTTGTTTCTAATTATACGATAATTTAAGTAATTCGATATTACACATACGTATTATATATATATATATACACACATATATCTTAATATATATATGTATATTATACATACATACATATGTGCATACATATGTACATATATATGTATATTCTTAACAGTTATTACAAATTTGGGGTTAAACGCCACACACCTATGCATTGTAAATCTTTCTCGTGTGATCCATCGCATTAATTTATTTGGTAATCGTCATTTCGGTACGTCGGAAGTATCGAGAATCGCGAGCTTTTACAAAATGTCGTTTTATTGATGATTCGTGCTCATGACCGATATACCATTACATCTTATAATATGCAACATGTGTGTATATATATACACACATACACGCACGCACACAAACATTCGTATACATTCACGTGCACAAACAAAACGTAATCGTGATCAATGCGAATAGAAAGGAAAGGAGTACCTTTGCAATTATAATACTGTCGTCGTTTATGTTGCGCCGACGGGTTACGAGCGGATCAATCCCTTCGATTTGGAGACTGAACTTGATCCTGAATCGTTGGTAAACTATTGTCTGTTCTTGATTATTTTGCCACCGTCGATTTATTTATTTAACGGGGCCTCTTTTATATTACGATGTACAAAGTTTCGTGTGTCTTGCGAAAATTTCAATCTGCACAATGAACGTTTGCGTAACTTGTTAGTGTTTAGGCTCGTTTCATTTTGACCATTTTTGCGAGATATCGCGAAAAGGGAGTCAACGTTCTCCGTGTTGCGCAGTTCTACGCTCCAATTGTACATGTTAGTTTTGTGTAAATTTATATCTTTAGGGTTACTTCGTTTTTCTAAAGATCATTTGACGCAACAATTTTTATGAAATTTTCTTTTATCGTATTTATAATTTGGACGATTTTACAATGAGTCAATGCAACCAACGATGTATGAATTGGGTATACACTGTTTTCTCGAGGCATAGAATTTTTCTGGTAGTAGGTATGCGAGCGATTCGTACGGTTTAGTTGGTCGACTGAAGTAGAATATGCGCTCGATAACGGAAAGATACTGACGATAGCGAAAATTGCAAGTCCTATGAGAAACATAGTGAGAAGGTATCCTAAACCTCTAGCAATGTTATAGTAACTGGCTGTTTAATTCATGTGCAAAACACTGTATTTTTGTTATTATAAGATGGGTATTATCGTATGTTGCGTATCCGGCAGAAAGAGATCAGTTTAGCGTTAGGTAGTTTAGCGTGTCCGCTTAAACGTAGCTGTAGATTTCCATCCGGATGAAACGGTCGTACACGTCGAGTTACCATTTCCTTAAGTTTATGTCGATTTATCGTGATTGCATTTCTCAACGAGTTACCATCTTCCACAAGAGGAGAAGGAAAAGAAAAATGTTATACGTTGCGGTGGACTCGATTGGTGAGAATATTTAAGTCGAGAGGAAATCAGTGATAATCTATTAAAAGATGAGATAATGTAAATGTAAGCGGGTATAATTTAAGTAGCGGTAGTCATTGGACTACCTGTAGCGTTCTAACGCGAGAGAAATCAATAGTATATTATGCTAAGTCGTACAAGATTATCGGAAGTTTATATATATATTATAATATGTATACATATATATGTAATGTTCGTATACACATTATACGTGTGTCGATGTCTTTCTGATCGTTTAGTCGCAACGATGCACGCCTCTCGCATCGCTGATCCTTGCGATACCAAACGGGTTCAACGGGGTGAGGAAGGAAGTTGGGGTACCAGAAGATTTTCACGATTCGATGCAAAGCACAATGTTCGATAGATTTCCAAGAACCGTACAGGTATCGCGGCGATGCGTGGGCGTAAATTTCTCCAAACGCTTGTATAGACAAGAGCGGAACGTTTTACGAATAATCGAACTGCGAAGAGAATCAGTTCCTCGATTAACCAGGTTACGTGTGTTGCGGCGATATCGAACCGCGTTGAATACGTTTCGATTGTTCGTATCTATAGTTTTGCCGCAAACATTTTGGTCTCGCGAGCCGGTGTGCAAAAGTCCTCCGAGAAAATCGAGTCAGGTTCGGCTCGCGCAATGCATTTTCTTTGAATATTTTTTTTTCTCCGCGCGCCATATCTTAAAGATATCGCACAATTCAATCGGGACGATCATCGTTTCGTCCTTTTCCTATATTCCTGTAATATGCATAATGCGTACGCGAGCGCCATTAGAACGTCTTCGAGAGACAGGTCGTCTGAATGTATTTGCTATCTGTGCCAGCGTATACGCGCTCGTATATTATGTATATTACACACGTACCTAATGTATAAGTATAAGAAAGAACTAGGCTACGAGGACAGATATTATATTCATGTTGATATATTATGTGTTGTTGCTGTTGATGTTGTTAATAGTAGAGTAGCGAAAAGGTGGCAGTACTAGTATAGTCGTTGTTCATATAAAGTTAATGCGAGGCTAGTTTTGTGTTACTTGTATACGATACATCGTCGCGTAATCCATACGAAGACAAATCGGGACACTCGCTATATCGTATCAGCTGTCGTATCGCGAAGCTTGCCAAAATTGAAATATGTTTTCCCGACGGAACGAACGATCGCGGCTGATCGAACGGCGGCGATTCGTGCGAATTGCGCGCACATTTTATCGGCGTATCGATTAAAAGAGACGCGACAAAGGGTGTACAGATTGTACGTACACATTGCGATTGTATGTTGTAAGGAATTTTGAAACGGCCTATCGACGATCATGACGGTTTGGAATGTCGTTCACGTTCTTTTTGAAATACCATGCGTGAGATTTTTGAAAGGACGTTTAGTCTTTTCTTCCAGGAGTTTCGTTAATCACGTGTGCCCAGGAGAGTGTCTCGCGCGAACAAGCGTCAACCAAAATTCGATCGTGTTTATTATATGGTCTCGCGTTACAATTTCCACCTCGCGCAATCTTTTTCTATGATACCGTACAATTATCCGGCTCCCGTATAACAAGGATCTCTTGTGAAACAACGATTCTTCGTACCTGACTCGATTCGTCTGTCGGTCCAACGTTTTCCGTGAGCTTATTCTACAGAACCGCGAAGCGCGATAAAAAGCGAGCAGAGAAACAAGCACGCGAGAACGGGACACGCTTTCTTATCGCATTCAAATGCCAAGCTCTGCAAACAAGCCGTTGTTCTCCGATCGTCAAGTCTGTCAATTCTTCGATGCTTCGAATGTTCTTCGATGTTCGGTGTGATTTTTCATTCTATCGACTGGTTCGTTCTTCTTGCGATCTTCTAAATAGTTGTTTTTCTCGCATTGTTTCTCGATTATCGAGCAGAGTGTTCTTATTGTTATACATGTAGTTCTTTAGCCTTGTCGAACATGTATCGTCATGATTATTCTTGCCTTCCACTTTAAGCGACTCTCCATAGTTCGATGCGGGGACACGAAGCAACGTAATTTCTACGGCATCGTATCATAAGCGTTTGTGTCTTTCTTTCTTTGAAACAGGCTGGTTGGTTCGCCGATATTTTCTTCTCATTAATCGGTATCCTTTGGAAAGCTATTTGAGCTAAATTTATTGTTCCCTATGTATCGCGTAAGAAACAGTGGTATCGATCGTCGCGGAATATTTACGGACGATTAGTAACGCTCGATCCGTTTGCGATGTGGAGACGCGTAATATAACCGCGTTTTTCTTCCGCAAATTAGAACGACAGGTCGTGTGTCGCGCGTAGTTTGTTTTCTCTCGGGGTTACTTCCACGCCGCAACGGGTACGGTCGATTTCTTTCGTCGGCCGTCACGCAACACACCGAGAAAATGAAGGGTTTCGCCGTTTGGTCGCGTCCACGAGCTACCACTCGGCTCCCTCGTCTCGTCCCTGGTTATTGTTAATTGCCCGTACAAAACCGTGCGTACCTATTAACCGTAAATTACGAGTCGCTTCCACATTAGACCGGCCAGGGGAGAATTATTCGTTGTAACGTTCTCAAGATCTTGTCCTGATACATATTTTAAACTACTTTATACCGTCGCCGCGCGCCAATTGATTTAACGCGGTAATTTAATTTTCTGCAAAAAGTTACTTTTTCGTGGTACGCGTGTTACGCGTACAAACACGCAGCTGTTACAGACAATAATTTCGCCTCCCTAACTTCCGGAAAAAGGTGGGAGTTTCGAGAAGAAGTTTTGGGTCGGCGTTTTCTGTTCGGTTTTCCATTTCAACGTAGAATCTCATTTCTAAGATCTTTGAATACGAAAGCATTCGATTATTCGATAATCAATCGCAAATACGAAAACCACTGGAGCCGCGTCGATTCTGGGTATCGACTTTGATTTATTCGCGCGCCTTCGTCTCGTATACTTCAGTATTCGTCGTACTATGTTCCCTTTACGGTTGAAATAACGATAAGCGATCAGGCTTAAATTCTACGATGTTCATAGACTCAACTAAATGCGTGCTTGATTTCCTTTAATACTACGCGTAATATCCTATAAACGTAGACTCGATAGGTATGTTAAGCAAGATTGAACAGTATCGATCCGCGAGTCGAAAACTATTTGTAATCGATGGTTAGCCGCGATGCCGTAGAATCTCGTTGCAACGCACATCTCTTTCAATCCGCGGAACGCGAGCCACGTGTCGCACGGACGTGTTTCATTCTTTTTGTTTCCTTATACCGTTGTCTGTGTTCTATTCTCTGGTTGATCTGCCACGATATCGACGTGTCCCCGCGATCTATGGGTTTGTCGAAAGCTTCATTCGACACTTGTCGCGTACTCCTCAAACTGGCCCTCCGTTTCCACTAGTTGTTCACGCGACGATCAACCCTTTCGTCGCGGTGAAAAATTCACACCAGATCTTCCGTAACGATAAGACTTTTTTGAATCGTTTTTTACATATATGTATACTACTTCCACCTTTCTGTCGAGTCGCGTGTTATCGCCATCGCGACTTATCGGTTATCGTTCCCCCTTTGGACTGTTTTCCTATATTTTGGGATATTTTTCGATTTCGACGCATTTACATTGTTTCTCGCTTAAGCATAGGTCCGTGTTATAGATGTAAACGCGATAGAGACAACATCGTAGACATGCTGCACGTTGAAAC
Source organism: Bombus huntii (assembly GCF_024542735.1). Taxonomy (NCBI): domain Eukaryota; kingdom Metazoa; phylum Arthropoda; class Insecta; order Hymenoptera; family Apidae; genus Bombus; species Bombus huntii. Next base: position 2,991,244 of record NC_066244.1, read on the forward strand.
TTTTAACCGACATCGATCTCTGATTCACGACGGTCAGTTTCAGTCCGTGATAGTCAATCTCGAGTTGTTTCCATATAGAGTTTCGGTACCGTTCTCGTCGAGTGATCCGCGACCGTTGTTCTCTCGAGTAAACGAGTAGAACATCCACGTGACGAGTTGAACTCTTTGCCGAATCGCGTGAAACGAAATCCTGGCGATTTACGCCCCATCGATATTCTTCTTGTTTCTAGTATGGTGATTAAATTTGTTCGGACTTGGAGGAAGCGTCGTAATACCGAAACAATCGATGTCAACTGACTTATAAACTTGGGTGTATTTTTTAGGAAGAAGTGTTAGTAAAATTGTTATTCCCTGTATGGATATCGTAAGCACCGTAAAACAAAAAAAAAAAAAAATAATAACAAACCCACTTATATCCGTATGACGATATATGAATTTTAACGATATTCTATAAATGGCTGTACCGTATTGTAAAATCAAAGAATATAGCGTACAATAAAGATTAGCGTGATAGAAACAATACGTGTTGTTACTTGTGTCTTGACTCGCTTCTCCTTTTGATGTTCCCTTGTTCTACTACCATTGTCGTCGATGACAGTCACAGAATCAATGAAATTACAAAATCAATAATGCCATTTTACCTGTTTTATTAATAACGACGGATACAATGATAAACTCTCATCCCTGTGGTCAAAACAAAATTCCTAATGAATTTTTCAGCATGTGTCGGAAGGCTTCTTTACATACGCCACAAGAATGTGATATCTATCCAAAATACTATATTCTTGTTGACCGTTGTCGTTTTTGTTCGGGAATAGGATCTTCTGGCTCGCTACTTCGCGCACTACCACATTCTCGAACTCCTCTTTGAGGTGATCAGGGATCCGCGAGATGAAGGGATTAACCGCAATCATATGACCTGCAACAATGATCGATCCGCTTTTACAACGTGTAACCTCCTTTTCAACCTATATTTCCGTTACTTTGCTCTTGATCCCAGATATTCAAGCTCCTTTGCTCCTTTTATTATCGTCAGCTAGGAAACGCGATTTAATTATATAGTTACGATACTTGACCAATACACTACGATTCTGTACGTTTTAATATTTGCATGTTCTGGTAAACGAAGCTTTTTTCTCTCCTGCTACAGTGTAGAATCTCGAAGCCTACGTCCTCCAGCATCTTCCTTAATGCCGCTCGGGAATCTTTGCACCGATGGAAAAAAGGCACGAAGCGATTTGCGTCCTAAAGCGAGAGTGATTGGCTGAGTTATTCAGAAAATTTGAATTATTGGAAAAATATTATTAGACTCGTTACCTCCATATATGGTTTGTATCGTGGGTTCTCGTGAATCCTCATGTAGGCATCGAAACCGTCGTTCCAAGCCAGGAACATAACCAGAGCTTTTCCTCCTGGTCGCAGTAACTTGTAAATATTGTCGAAGGCTCTCCTAAATTCAACAACGATGAACGTTAAATTGCACGATAGAATAATTAAGTAAGAGAGTTAGGGGCGAACAGTACCAAGAGTTGTGACACCAATGGAGGCAATAAAAGGAGAGTACGTTGCTATATTGGGCTAATTCCTCGTTAGGTAAAGCCAAGGTTTCGATGTCCAATTGCAAGAACGATAAGCGTTTCACGCCCTGGTACTTCTGCCTTGCGTAATCGGTCATCGCCTTCGATATGTCCGCCCCTGCAAACATTTACAATGTCTGGACCATACTTCAACCATCCTTTTGTCCTTGTTCCTTTACCTACTAGCTCCGCTTCCAGTGACAACTTAGGTAGGATCAGCTTCTTCGTAACGTCCCCTGGTCCGCAACCGATGTCGATGCACTTCCCCCTCATCTCGGACATCTCTTTCTTGAATTCCTCGATAATGTCGAACGCGTCGCGGTACTGAGACTTGCTCGCGTTCACGTATTCTTCTACCATGTTCATCTCTATTCGACTGTTTATCTTTCTAACGATGTATGAATTTCTAACGAAACTTAGTTCGAAGCGAACGGTCGAACGATTCCTACGTGTCTCGCGGTTATGGATCTTCGAGCGACCGCGACAATTCGTGAAATTTTCAACATTTATGTCGATCGGTGACAATGGCTTCGGTGTCCCGGGGGTGGGGAAGAAAAGTATGTATTGACTCAATACACCGTCAGATCTTCTACTGGTGACTTTTCGACCCAACTTTGGTATTTATATTCGGTGAGTCGTACAAATAACCTTCCTGCCATACAGACATACTTCTCCCATATTCTTACTTTATTATTTTCCTCCTCTTTTTTTCTTTGCTTCCGTCACTGCCTTCACTTTTTCCTTTTTCCTTTCTTGTCACGCGTGGAAGATGGTCACGTTTGAAAGTTGAATGACCTCTTCTATGATTACGTCTGGAATGTTTTAGAATCGGCTGCTTGTCCGTTTAATAATTTTGAAGATCTGTTATTTCTTATCCCATCCTTTGTGCCGTAGATCTATCGTGATCGCGCGTCTTTTCCGTATCTTCGACTACGACGGTCGTACCCAGTGTGATTCTACTTAAGCGTCAGCTCCTTAAACTCCTTGAACGTCGTCAATATTTCGCCAACCTGATCCTCGCGTATGAATATTTGTCGATTATCGACTTTGTACGATCGGAAGAAGATGGAATCGGAACTGTTGGACTCGCGTATATTAGTTACACCGTGCCCATGACATCGATAACGAAATGTATAGCGGAAGGTCCACCGTGCGTTTAGAACATCGAAATTTGATAGGATAGGTCTGGACCTACTTCGTACGAGGGATGAGGTGGTGCTAAGACGAAAGGGGGAAAGTAGTCGCGGCCGGTTTATGGGCCGTGTAGATTCGGTACCGTCCGATTTTTACCGAACATTCACGAATGGCTAAACTTGAACTGCAGTTTGATATGCATTCTAGTTCGGCTGCATTCGTTCGTACAAATAATATTTTGCCCGATTGCCAGGTAGGCCTGGTTGCACTGCCGTTTTGTAGCCGTTTTAACTTCGTAACAGGGATCATTAACCGGAAAGAAGTCTCGATCCATCTGGCAGATACATTATACGATGAACAGAGATCGGTTTATGAATATTTTTAGATAGGAATATTGTAAAATTTATTGATAAAGGATGGTGTAGATTTTTCTGAATTTAAAGTTTACGTTAAAATCGCTGCATTTCTCGGATATACTGTTTTCTGACCACCACTTCCACCTAGCGAAAGGTGTCGTTAGGAAATTGAACCTAGCATCGAGGTCTATTCGCAGCGCAAACATTGTATTTTTCGCTCGATTAAAAGCCGCCCTCGTTATACAGATGATGGTTCTCAGCGTGTATTCTTGTTTCGCTACGGCATGCTGTATTTATCGCGCGCATGTCGTCGTTATTTTTATAGTCCGGCTGCTGCGATCCTGCGCCCTTTCTCTCCACGGAGCGTAATTAATAAATTAAACTGGAGCGACGTTTCTTCCGATCGATCACAGGGATTCAGCGCTTATCTTTCGTTTGCCATGGATTTGCATTCTCGGACGCTGTAGCCTGGTATTTGCATACGCGTGAACCCTAAATATAACCGTAACTCAGGCCTATATACGTAGGGCGAAGGGCGTTTCTTCGTTAAACAGGTTAACTGGAATAATTTCAGTCGTACAATAGGACTATAGCAGTCAGATTTTGGGAACAGATGTCAACTTGACGCCACGGTATAAAAACCGTTTGACCCGCTTTGTTGCTACCTCTGCGGTTGTCTCCACATAACGCACAAACTAACGCAATATGTAGCCACCTTTATTTCGTTAAGCGCCAACAAAAGCTCATGACGCGTATCTACCTTCCGGAGACTATGCGAACTTTGCAGTTGTGGAGTAAGAATTCAACCGAGAGAATCGTCGGTTCTTCGAGATTTTACTCGACTCGAACGTTGCTCGAGATAAAACCACGTTGGAATAGAAGGATCGACGGATAGGCAGACAGAGAGACGGAAAAGGGAGAGAATAATGGCGCAGTATGGCGGAAGAGGATGCGCGAGAGGCTCGAGGGGAGTAGAACAAGGCGGATCGTGGTGGAAAAGGAAGATGGATGCGAAACCCGCGAGGCAATGATAGATAGAGACCGCCTCTTGCTCGCGACCTCTCTCACCTTTTCTTTCAAAGTGTTCTATCGGTACCGTACTACTACTACTCCGTTACACAAGATTCGAGGATTTTCTCATCTTCCACGAAAGCAACGTTTTTCCTTTCGGAGAACGAATAGGAGGAAGGACGAAGAAGGAAAAACGTTGCTCTTTTTTCCGTATCCTTCTCTTCCCGCGTTCGTCTCGTCTCTTTGCCTAAATCCTCGTCTCTAGGTTCGCGTGTATCGAATGAAGGAGACGGCGGAGAGAACGAAGGGCTTTGATAAATGACTGACGCGGAAAAAAATCCGTGTCGATACGTCTTGCTCGAGAAGATGAGCGCTCGTGAATAGGCAGAGAGAAAGAGACAGGGAACGCGAGAGGCACATCCGGAAAAAGTAGAAATTTTAAGTCAAAGTACATTTCTATTTTGCGTTTAATTTTTACAATTAAAAACAGCATCGTTACGTTTAAGACTTGACAGAAACATGGGAATAATTCGGCGAACCTTATAAGAAACTTTCGAATCAATTTCAAACGATACTCCGTGACTTTTCGGATTGGGTTCTTGATGGCGTGGACGATTGTCAGGTCGATGGTCCTTTCGCGGATGCGTGCTTTATCGGAAAACACTGAGTGAGATATATGGAGAGATTATACGAGATGGCGTTTCAGAGTCGAACAGGCCGCTATTCTCCGCTCCGTCAATTATGCTAATTTCGATTGCCGCGAGATTAATGGAAGAAGGCGGCGTCCCCTTCTAGTATACATATACTCGGTTCTCGAAGCCTCGACGCCGGAGACCTGACGTTCCTTCCGCATTCGGCCGACCGTGCATAATGTACCAGACTTGTAATTATTGCGGGTTACACGCTGACCTTTGCTATCCGTGCTGCGAACCAGCTTCTCGTCTCTGCTAATTTTGCAAACACGAACCACCGATAGAATCGTATTCGACACGATGAACTTTCGTTCGTACCGAATCTGTAATACATTGGATGCCGCATTGTTTAGGTTTCCTTCGCTGGTAGAATGGAAGAAAAGAGAAGAAACAAGAAGAAAAGGAAACAAGCTACTCGATGGCATCTTCGCATCAATAATACATGTCGCTCGATATGTATAACGTCTTCTGCCCCCGCAACTTCTCTACGCAAATTCGACGCTTACATTTGCGCGTGACACAAGTGACCTCTCTTCTTCCATGACTTTACTATTGTTCAGAGATCTAACCATAAACGGTAGCGTATTGTTCACGACCCAGACCTCTCGATTCTTCGTGGACACCTCTCCTTCGAAATTTTACCTCGATTATCGGCGTCGAATCGTTGCCACGCGATAACAAAAGACCTATGCATTGCGAGACAAGGAGCGACAACGGCAGGAATAAGAGAATATTTTCAGAAAGTAGAAGAATGGGTGTACGAGTAACTGGATGTCAAAGTTTCAAGCGCCGAAACGAAAAGGTTGGTTTTGGTTAAAAGGGTCGTAGTAGCATCCCTTCGCCGTGTGCGAAAATATTAACGGACAAACGGTGAGCGCGTGTTCTATGCACGCCTTCTCTCCTTCGGAGGAAAGTATGAAAATCCATACAGTCGCTCGGAGAAAATATCCGTCATTTAAAATGGATGGATTTAGGTGGATATAAAAGTGAGGGGTGGAAGAAACCGGTGGCTGTGCAAGGGAGGCCCTCGGCACCGGAGGTTGGGTGAGCTTGGAGGCGACTACTGAAAGTCGGTAGCGCCGGTGGCGGTGGAGGTGGAGACGGAGATGGTGGCGGTGGCAGCGGCGGCAGAGCGGTGATGGTAGTGGTTGCCGGTGGTGTTGGAGATTTAAGGGAGACATTTTAAATGGATGGTTCTCTCGCAGAAGCCGGCTGCCCCTGGTATTATCCAATACCGTGGCTCGTCTCGCGGCCCCGTGTCTCTTTGCAAGAATTCGCGAGCATCCGAACGAACGGAAGAACTGCGAAAGAATTATGCTCTGACATTATTTCTGTCGCCACCTCGTCCGGCTCTTTATCCACGAATTTTCCTTTGCGTAAAAGAGCCGGTCCTCTTAGCCGGCAGCTTTTCTACGGAAAGTAAAGTTCTCGAGAGAAAGTTTCATGAAAACTCGCGACGTTAAAGCGAGAAGGGGTCGGAAAAACGCAGAGTGAGACGTGCCATGATACCGGGCTTCTACTTCGGAGTATCATCGATGTAAGATTATCTTTCGGTTCGTAACGAGCAGGGCAGATATCGCGGTCGGGAATAAAAATACCAGTGCTTGTTTCTTGTCTTTAAAGACCGATCCGTGTTGCCGTACACAGCTTTGTATTTCGCACGAAGATAGTGTTACATCTCTTTAAGAAGACTGTGTTTCAGGATCGATAGAGAACGCAATCGCATTCAACACCTCCGACATCTTTCGGTCTACCTATTTTCGCGTTAAAAAATCGTCCGCGGTACCAATGACCGCGGAACTACCCTCGACTATCAGTCTCTTTCAAGCAAGTTATTCCATTAGAAACAACCAAAACTAGAAATTCTTCGAAATGGATTTTCTAGGAGTTCGACGAAATTTATGGGTTTTACGAGTTGCTATTAATGGCCACCGACCCTATGGCAGTTCTACTGGATCACGGCCGACCGTTAAACCGAGCCCTAATGTTTCGTAGTTATAGGCTCTCCTCTCAAACGAAAGGTTTCTCGCGTTCCGTCCGAATTATATCACGGCCATACTACTTTGGCGAACTCCATTGCCTCCTTCCGTAGCGGCGCACCTCGAAAACGGACACAAATGCCAGTGCGTTGACGCTCCACCTTTCCCGCGGATGTTCGCGACTCGTCGCGAGAGAAGGCAGGCAATCGTGAAAGAACGTTTTCCTTTCTAGTGGAAGAAGGAAAACTGAGATCGCCCAATGAGACCGAGGCGACAGTCCCGCGACCAATCGTCGAGTTTCCAGCATTCGGATGTGACTGCGAACAGGTGTGGCAAAAGAGGCTGCGGGAGTAATGGAAGAGAGACGGTAGAAAGAGAGAAAGAGAGGAGACTCGTTTTCCATGCAATGGGGGTGGATATAAAGCGCGTGGAGATGAGCAGGCGAAACCAGGAACGGCCCTGCGCGATCGGGAGTTTCCCGAATTCGTTTCATGGACCGGAAGTCGGCATCGTATTTGCGCTTTCCATTGGGTTTCCGAGTGTCGTCGGGGCCAATGGCACGACGAATGCCGACTGTCGGTGCCGCGATGCGGATTCTAGAGGGGTTGGTTACGCCCCACGCTCTACCTATACACCGAATGAAACAGCCAGAGAGAGGAACGGAGGAACGGAGAAAGCAGGAGAGGCTGCCGCTTCCTACGAAACCGACAGAGACGGGCAAAGGAACGAGCGAGATTTCCTTTCCAGTGCATCTCCTTTCCTCTTGCGTTCCCTCTTCCATTCCCGTTGGACTATCTCTGTATTTGCGAGGGAAGAGGGAGTTTCTCCCTCTCGGAGTCTTTGTCCGTGTGCACGTGAATGTGTACGGACGTCTGTGCGCTGTGAAGAGGTCGGGAGGGAACTGGGAGGAAAACGAAGACGGGGACAGGCGGCAGAGGATGGCGGGGGAGGGAAATGGCGATGTGGACGAAGATGAGGATGAGGACGAGGACGAAGAGAGGGCGAGGGCCGCCTTGCTTCGATCCGAGAAAGAGACACAGATAGAGACCCGGAGTGAGTCCTGGCTTCGATCCCACAAGGAGGTAGACACTCGGTAGCACTTAAACTCTCCTCCCTCTGCTTACCTCCGCTCTTTTCCCTCCACCCTACAATCTGCCTTCCACTACCCTCTCCACTACTTTATCCGTTCCATCCCTCTTGGTCGCGGCACTATCTTCTCCTGCTGTTTACTGCACTCTTCTCTTGCGTTGTTTCTCCTTTCTTTAATTTCTTGCCTTCTTCTTCCTCCCTTCTCCTTCTCCTTCTTCTTCTTTTTCATATCCTTTAGCGACGAATGTCGTGGTTTTGGAAATTATTATCGTATTATGAGAATTAAGAAATTTGGAGGACTTTGCATTGGCAAAGACGTATCTGATCAGGCTTTATACGAGCTTCCTTTTTTTTTTTTTAAATTAACGACCCCTTCCAGCTAATTCGTTTATTCCACATGTAAGCTGTTGTATCTGAAATGACGTCATTCGGTGATGGTACGCGACAACGTTTCTCGTGGATTTTAGAAGCGGCGGGAATAGCAGCGGCGCGATTAAAGCGTTCGTTACGGTTAATCGCGTGAGCCGTTTATTTTTATAAGTCAAGGTTACCGTAACACCTGTACGCGCCTCCAGCCATGGGAATCGAGAGCAGTTTGGGGTTGACATTTTACTCGCGCTCCTATAACCGGAGGGCTCGTACGGCGTGTCGTTAAAAACGAGCTAATTGGTTTCATCAAAGCGCTCTTGGTGTCGCCGGGGAAACGAGTACCATGCCGTTGAGTGCCGGTTGATTTTTCGCCCCGTATACCGGTAATCTTCGTTGAAACGTCTTTATAAAATCGCGACCGTGAGCGCGAGCGTGAGCACAAGCGCATGAGCCGCGTTCCAGCTCCGAGCTCGCCTCTGCTAAAGCGTCAAACGTCCTTTCATTCTTTCGCGCTATTTACCCGCATATTCCGTAAAGCCAATTCAGCTTAATCGAATTTCAAATTACGCGGTTCCCGCCGGTATTTTTCTTCCGAAGCCCGGGACACGAACTTCGGAGCACACTTTCCACCCATCGATGCTCCTGCCTCTCTCTCTCCCTCTTTCTCTGCTCGTCTATCGAGACCGATCCCCTTTTTGTTTTTCACTCTTTTTCTTTCCTCCTTTTTTCCTTTAATCTTTCTCGCCTCGACGTTCCTCTAACTAACGGCGGAGAAAGAAGCGAGGCGCGAGGGCAAGCGTGGGTTAAAACCCTTTAGTCTAGACCACAGGATCGGTCGGCTGGCTGCCGGGGAGTTTTCTGTTCGGCACCACTTAACAGCAAAGCCCGAGAAAAGAACTTCTCCCCGTGAGCTTTCCACGAGAAGCAGCTTGGTTTTATCGACTATCAAAAATAAAAAACGTCGTCTCGGTAGAAAACAGAAAGGTCGGTTGGTCGGACCGTAGATTTTCGTCGTCAAGTGGTATGTACCTTCGTTGGACGGGCAATCGAGTAGTCAGTCGATCAGGATACCAGACGCAGGAATACAGTACGGATATGGTAAACAAAAATGGTAATACGTAGAAATAAATTAGTTTGCCGGTAGACACGGCCACTCGGTGGCACGATGGCGTCGCGGCGAACCAAGGGAGACGGCGGAAAAGACGGAGAAGCGGAATAAGAGGAATAAAAGGAAGGGGATCTTGAAAGTGGTCTCTCCCTCCTCTTCCCCTTAGCTGGCAATGACAGATACAAATAAACGATCCAGCGGTTTCGCGCAAGCGCCTTTCCAGAATCTAGCTTCTACCGTTCTCTCCACCACCGCCATCGCCACCACTACCGACACGGCTACCACCCCCTCTTCGTTCTGCCACCCTGGCGGAAGCGGAGGTAGGCAACGAGTACCCCGACATATCCACCACCACCTTGGGTGGAGCCTCGTAACTGACGTCATCAGACGTACAGACAAACGGCACAGACGTAGAAACCAATGCGCGAAAGGCCAGGTGGCTTACGTCTGCGTACAAATAACCGAGTACTTCGGCCACCCCTGAACGGACCCGCTTGGAGAACCGCCCCTACTATACCAACGATTCTCTTGTTTCCTAGGCGCCCCGGCTTCGACTTTGGTCCCGCCTGACTGCTTTCGCTGCCATTGCTTGCCATTTCCGTTTTGCGAAATACAACCAAGAAACTTCGACCCTCCAGCCAAGGGGTCGAGGATCCATCGAGGACTACTTATGGATTCGACGGTGTCGATGCCTCCGAGCGAACTCGATGGCCTTCGGGGGTACCAGGCCTCTTTTTGGCTCTTCGTTTCATAAAAGAGCTTCAAAGGCACCGATTATTCGTCCCGTTTAATCTCCGCTCGTCATCGGCTCGATTTACCACGCTCGACATTATACAGCCGACGAGATTTCTAGTTTGGTCCCCCTTCGTCTCGGACACGATACGTTGTTCTCTCAGAAGAAAAGTAACGCTATTTGCTTTCGTCTTTTCGTAAGACGTCCGGAATGAAGCTACTATGTATCATCAAACGTGGAGTATGGTGGCAGGGTGGGTGGGTGGGTGGGGGGGGGGGGGGGTGAAAGCTCAAGGTCGCGTAATTGCATATCAAAAATATGCAAGCACGAAGCTAGAGGTCCTTAGTCGCGTTTCTCGAGGACGAGCGGGAAATTTGCGCTTCCGACGTGACAGGTTTCGGAAAGTGAATTCTTAACTCATTCCACCGGTATCCCCAAACTCCCCAACTCCCCGAGTTCCTCGACTCTCCTGGCACTTGTGCAGAACTGGTAGCACCGATAGGAGGAACACGCGAGTAGTAGTCGTTGGGGAAGTTGTATCGAGACCTAGTGGCAGAACCGCAGCAGGGTGGACGGCTGGAGGAGGCAGAGGCGGCCGAGGCGGCGGATACGGAGAAGGAGGAGGGGGTGGTGTAGGAGGTAGCGAAGCGAGGCTGAGGGAAAGAGCGCGAGGGAGGTACGATCGGTAGGTAACACCGTGGCGATGCTTGCGGGGAGAGAGAGAATAGAGGGAATACAGCAGATAGAGGTAGCTTGGAGTCGAGTGCCCGGGGCTGAATCGACCCGGCTACATACAGCACACCCCAAGCCAGTCCCTCTCTTACTCGTGCATTCGCTCGCTCACTCCCCCTACCCTACGTTCTTCCTCTACCGTCTCTTCGACTCACCCTCCTGCCCACCTGCCGACACCCACCCGCGCTACCCCTTTCCACTCATTCCCTTTCTAACCGTCATCTCTTCTCTTTGCTTCTCTTCTCTTCTCTTCTCTTCTCTTCTCTTCTCTTCTCCAGTTATAGTTCGTCTAGTTTTTCCCTTCCCAACGAGAATTTTAGATACGAGTTCACGGCCGTTCTGCTGTTTCATCGTGTTCCTCTTCTGCTTCATTCCCGTACATGTTACTTCTTTTTGATTTTGTCGTTAACCATATTCTTCCGTAATTACCTGCCCTTAACTATTTCCCTCTACATCCTCTTATCCTCTTTTATCATTTGATTCCTTGTTTTTGCGAGGTAAAACCAACTTTCGAGGCCAATAGCAATTGTAACTAACGTCTTCAAGAAAAGGTAAGTCATTGAAAAATCGACAGCATAGATAAACGAATGGATCGATGAAATTCATCATTTGAAACTCAGAAATCTATCATTAAAGAATGTCGTCTCTTTCTGATATTTCGATGCTGTTTCAATTGGCCAATAGCTGATCATACGAAAACTCGAGACGGTAAATTGGTTAGTAGGGTTAGTCGATGGAAGAGAGAGAAGCAACGAACGACGGCGTTATCCTTGGATCTATCGTTCGAGGGCACTCGGTGATTCGTCCTCCCGTCGATTAGGCGCATATCCGATCTGGAAAATTCGCTTAGATCACCGGATAAGCGTCGAGTACGATCCTCTGGTGGGTCGAGGTTCGCTACTCGAGACACGGAAAGAGTCAGTCGTCTTCGGGGGACCAATCGACTGCCTATTTACCCGCCAAACAGAGCGCGGCAAGCGAGTTCCTCTTTCAAATTCACCCCTTTGAGCGGCGTTCTCCTGACGCTTCGCGCCTCAAGTATTCGCCAGACAAAACGGTCTCATTCCCATCTCAATCTATATTCGCACGTCCAACACACTCGAGATTATGAATGCGTGGGGTTAATGAAACCAGGGAAGGCGTCTGCCTTTGCACCACCGACCGCCACCACCCGCCTTCCGCCCCCTTCTCACACTCCAATATCCTCAACACCCTCCGCTATCTCCACACGTTCGTCGAAGTCTTGGCTAGCACACCTCCGCCGTACTCTTCTCGCGGTCTCTTTCTCTTCATCCTCCAGCGGGTTCGTCATTTTTCTTCCCGTCCTCTTCACCCTTTCCATATTCGTCGAGAGCACGAACCGTCGCCAGCCCTAGCTGCCCGCGGTTCTACTACCGTTTTCCACGGAGTAAACAAAGTCAACGCGGGCGCGAACTCGGTCTACTTCGCTTTATTTTTTCAAAAGAGCGTGTGCAAGCGTGAATGAGCTACCGCATACAGGGGTAAATGTGGCCAGACGACCAGCTCTTACTCTACGGATCTCCTTTCTTTTCATTCTTCATACTCTTGAATCGATTCTCAGGAGAAAAGGTTTTATCTCTTGGTTGCTACTTAACACTCGCCTTTCCTTATCTTTGAACTCTCCCCCTTTCCCCCCTGTTGCCAGTAAGATCTCAATGTGATTAAATAAAAATCGACGTGGAAAAGGGAAATACACGTAAACGAGATGTTCGTTTCGAGCGATAGATTTTCGTGGCTCTACTCTTTATGGGATACGCGAGCGATAGGAATGCGCTTTATACGCGACGGGAAACAATGTCGATCGGTTTTTCGTGAACAACCTTGTCGACGCGATGTCGACGGTGCAGCCGGAATTCCGTTTAATTTACTGTCTCCTAAAGTTTTAGTAATTTCGCGTGCATGTTCCGCGCCGTTCACGAGTTTCTCTACCAGCTGGGCAACTCTGCTGCATTGTGTTTCGCCCGACGTGCCCACAGATGGCGGTATATGAGCGACCGCTAGTGAACAATTTTCAACCGCGCGACCCGCAAACTGTTTGTCAACATTCCAACAGTCGAATATATTTAACAACTTTGTAAATATTGAGCGTTGTTTCTTCGAAAGGACTCGAGGATAGTTGCGAGCGTTAATCCGCGGCGTGCCATTGTTCGTAATTTATTCGATGTGTACGTCGCTCGAATTTGCATGGTGTTAGTTTTGTTGCACCTTTGTCGTCTAATTAGATGTAATCGCGACGAGTTGTTAAGTAATGCCAGTGACGTTCACCATATTAGTGCCTGGTGGCACCATATTAGTCCCTTCGACACGCGGTTCGTGTCGTTCATGAAAATATATAAACTCGTTCGTCGTTAACCTTGAAATTTTAGTCCAAACTAATATACGTTAAGCGAGGAGCGTATCGGTGAGACTCGGTACTGCTTTTAGGTGTTGATTAGCAATTACGGGTGTCAGTGAATCTTCCCGGGACACCGTATCGAAGCGTAGAAGCGTGGAAGTGTCGTAGATGAGACAATATCCAATCTGGAACAAGCACATTGAAGATGGACGCCACGCTGTTGCAATGAAACGGAGAGAGAGCAGAGTAAGGTTATAAAGATTTTTATTCCGGGGTATTATCCATGAAGTAATGGTAGCAGTAAACCACGGAAGCTCGAGGATAGGTCATCGATAGTGGCGAACCTCCTCGCGTTAGACGCCTCTTATACTTCGCTATGGTGGAGGTATGGAAGTCTCGCATTACGTTGACTTACAGGTACTCACGGCGTTCCTTTGCACGCACTCTCTTCCGGGAGGATACATTTTCGCGATCTCACCCCATTAACGAGGAATAGCGCCGTTCGATTCACGTTGTATTCCTAGTGAAACGTCCGACAGTATTTCGATTTTATCTTTCCTTCGTTTGTCAAGGTTATTTTTCAATCCGCGAAATACATCGCGAGAGACGGCCTTGTTCGCAGTATCATTGCGTGCCTTGGAAGATAGCTATTTTACCGGTATGTACTTATACTCGCCGTAGTGTACATGAATTTGGAATTTCGTGGGCTTTGTTATAGCAATAAATATAAAAGCGAGGCGAACTCTAGGCAACTATAGCGAAAATTAATTAACCTATATTTATAACGTAATTGACGCATATGTACTAACTAAATGATACATTGATATTTAACGCTAGACGATTTAGAAATTTCTTCGACGATTGCGGATTTGTAATTTAGTACATACCGACAGAGTCTTGCAAATTTATTCGCGTAAATGTTTATCCTTCTTATCCAATGGACGATACGATACAACATCTATGACTCGGAATGTTTGAAATTCTTTACACGTAGTAGTCTTCTTTCCTATGTTATAATTGCGTTGTTAGCCGAACTTTCCACGTTCAAGAATTAATAGGCGCAACCGCTATCCCAACGAATCTCTCGTGAATCAAAATTCGTTATCGTTTTCGACAACCGACCGACTCGTCCGCATTTGCAAGAATCGAGAACGGAGAAAAGTCATGTTCGAATCGACAAATAACGAGCGTCGAGTGTTTTCGTTCGATTAGGCGGCATCGATTTTTATCGGTAGATTGTCTTGGAGGGGACGGCGTAGCTATGCAAATACCGGGGGTGGAAAAAAATTACGCCAAAGTGCTAAACGATCGCGAACAAGCGAGGCAGCGGGGTGACGGTTTGTATTTTTATGCGATACGCGCGTGTGGGTGAGCGGTGAAGTGGGATGAGAGGGGGTTGGGGGGGGGGGGGAGAAAATCGGGAAGGAAAGAACGGCACGAGGCCACCTTATGTCGAGTGGGTGACTTGGAATGACAGAGGGTGCGGGATTTTCAGGTCGGTATGCAAATAAGCCACTCCCGGATGTCTCGGGGGTTCGATTCGGTTTAAAGTTATTGCTCGCGTCGAGTGGAATCATCGTCCTCGACGAACCGTTTGGCACGGGCGCGAGCTGTCGGTCAAACGAACCACCATTCGATTCTCTTGGCGCGTTTGCTTCCGGTTCGCTTGCTCTCTCTCCACAGATCCCTCGCGTCGTTTTGTCTTTTCGTTTTTTCGCTTTCTTTCCTTGGCGTGTTCCCATGCTAGCGATCACAAAGACTAGGAACTAATTACAAGATAAATGAATCTCGCGACGGGCTAAGGAGTCGAGCAGGGAGATAAGAGGATGAGAAAGAAAAATAGGCGGGAAGAAAGTAACGCGAGAGGTTGGCTGTTGGTGGTTGAATGGCGATCGAGGTGCGCTGAGATGGAAAGATTGGAGAACGGGACGAGACCGGTCCGACGTGGTTTTTAACATTTTTAATCGTTCATCGGTGATTACGTTAATGACAATGGTATATAGAGACGGGGCAAGACTCTCGTATCGATCAGCTATAAATGTTGAAATCGAATAATCTTATTGGAATATCAATTGTCGCTGGAATACAAATTACATTTTCATTATCGCGAGGAAGAGTGAATCGTCGTGAGTTTGATCGGCCGCGTCTGTTCTCAAAAGGGATCGATCTCGGAGGAAAGGACACGCGATATCGCTGATTAGCGTGTCTCGTAGACGGTTAATCCCTGAGAGCGCTCTCCGCGATGTAAATGAATATTGATTACCCAGCGACGGTGAAGGTCCGTGCGTTGAAAAGAATCGTATCTCGAGACCGCAAGCGAGTGACTCTAAATGGGGAATCAAACGAAACGATCCCCAGCTCTCGGTAATGAATAAAAATTATAATTACGTTTCTCGTCCTCGTTCTGTTCAGGAAAAAAAGAAGTTAATCAATCACGAGTGCGAACGAGGGTAACTTGGATACTGGGTTTGTCTTTCCTCGAGCGGAGCACCCTCTCGAGTGTCAGTCCTTCTGACTTTCTCATCTATCGGATTCTGTTTAGCATTCGTAGGATTTAGAATCGATCGATTAATCCTTCGACAAAGACTCGATATCCTATATTCGACGAGTCTAACGAAAACTTACAAATTTCTCTTTGTTTTGATTATTTAACGTTCGTTGGAATTTCGTTCTATTTCTCCCAATGTTCTTAAAAGAATCTACGGATAGCAGAGGAGAGCGGGAAAGAGAGGGAGAGAATAAGGGTATATCGAAAGGGGTGGCACGTTGTCAAATACCGTGAGCTCGGCCGAGAAGCATGGAATATGCAAAGAACCGCGTTACACGCATCGCTCACCGCGCATCAAACGTTTATCGCATGAAACCATAAGAGAGCAGTTGGCGCGGATGATTCATGATGGTCGCGGAGCGGATGAATGAGAGAGAAAAAGAAACCTGACAGCGGGGTGAAACGGAGAAATGCATAGTAAAATGGGCGAAGGGCGGTCGTAGAAGAAAGAGGCTGCCGACTGTATATACCTACATCATGCAAATGGTTCCAATCATAAGCGAAGTCTATAATCGATCTATAAATCTGCTTACGAGGAAGAAAGGTTCCGGGCTAGAGTACAGGGGCACGTCACTGGCGGGGGTGGTTCCACACTAACACCGTTACCTTGCACGACAACATTGAGCGCAGCTACTAACGCCGGGCCACACACCACCATAGACAAATGTATCTTGTTAGCATACCATTTGTATGCATGGGCTTTTGTGCGTTTTCTCTCTCTCTCTCTCTCTCTCTCTCTCTGCCCCCTCTTTCTGTTGCGCCCTCGCGTTCACTCAGCTCGGTTACGTCCCTTACGTACGGACATTTAGCGCCTAACTTCTTCGGCAAATCGAATGGAAATCGTTTTTCGCTTGTTTGATCGACTCGATCGACCTCCACGAACATCCCTTCTCTCTCTCTTCTCGCTTTTCGGGTGTGGTTTCCACTGACACAGTGGTCGACTGCTTGTACGATAAGCATCGTGTTCTTTCAAGGCAAATCTCGCCGCCGTTGGAGCAACGAAATAGCGAAATGAACGAATTCGGAAACGTAAGCGAAGGGGATTAAATTCATTAGATGGTACAAAGCGCGAAAGATGAACGATTTCCCTTGGGCCTAAATAGTGGGCGAGTTCGTGTAAGATTCGAGGTCGGGAGTTGAAAGAAATCGCGGCGTTCCGTTCGCGTAGCCGGCAACCCAAAAGACGTCTTAAAGACGGCCGATAATTACGGGAAGCTCGCGGGGGCGGCTTGTTTCTTGAATATCAAAGCGCTCGACAAAATAATCAGCGAACCAAAGTCGAGGCGAGCGGTTGGTCGAAGGGTTTGCTGGCGCGGCGCGGGCGCACCAAGCAAAAGCCCGACGATATTCTTTGCATCATTATCGCGATTTAATTATGTCGAGTTCCTTTGACTCTCTTAATTTAACCGTCGACGCTGCCTCCTCGCCCCCTGTAGCCTCGGATTCCGCCTGTAAATATTTTTTAGACGACTCGTCTCGACTAATCAGAGATTCCTTTTAATCAGTCGCGTTTCGGCGCTAATCAATTCCTCCGTTCGATCCTTCGAATCGTTGTACTTCCTCTACGAAACGTGACAAAGCAAAAGTTATTGGAAAGCTAAAGATGTTGGTGATTACGGTCGCCAAAATACGAAGTAGCAGCGTGAGTGTACGGAGAGCGCGGCAGCCAGCCAAGCTGCGAGAAATTAATTTTAACTTTAAATTAAGACTCGTCCGATACTTGCTTGCCTCTTTGTTGAGCTTCAAGTGGTGGCGCCGAGGTTGAATCATCCCTAGAAAGAAGCGATCCGAAGCAGCGAGAGGAAGGAAGGGCTGCTGCAAGTTTTCCCGCGCTTTTGTCTATCGTTCTCGCGAGGACGTTCATAATAAAATAACGACCCCGTGGCGGGTAAGTAGTTATCGCAGGCGGCTTCGCGCGGTCGATCAATTTTTTCGCACGAAATCTTAACCGATCCGAGGTTAAGCGCCGCTTCTTCTTCACGATGACGAGGAAGATGTTTTCGTGGCGGACTCCTTCACGTGCGCGCGTGTGTGTAGTTAACGAGGAAAAAGCGCAGCGTCTTAGAACTTGGCGTTATAATTGCCTGGCGAAAACACGGTAGATGACAAGAGTATGGTTGAGAGTCGGACGATAGATGGCCGTAAGAAAAAGGGGTAAGAGAAAGAGGCGTTAAAGAGAAGAAACGCGGCGAAGGAAGAGCAAGCGGGATAAGGAAAGCGCGAGAGTCCATCGGTCAATTAATCAAGATAATGAGAGGCAAGTCGAGGTACGGAGAACTAGTAGGCAAAGACGAAAAGGGTGGAGCGAGCTGAGTCGAGGAGGTCGAGGGTGTTGAAGCAGGATGGGGTTAAAGGGTAGAGGGAAGGAAGGACGGAAGGAAGGACGGAGCAGCGTCTGTACGAGACATTCGACACCTCGACCAAACCGTTGCCGACAATACCGAAGATACGCAACTTGACGGTAAACTTAGCTCGGCGAGGCTTCCGGATAAGCAGCCCGACTTGAGCGCGGAAGGAGGCGCATGATTAATTAATTAGCCCGGGCTAGTTAGGACGGCGGAGGATCGAACGTGTGTAGGTGTGTCCGCTTCGCTTCCCGTTTGCCAAACCGTAGACGGATCGATGACCGTCGCGAACCTATTGATATCTCGTTGATTTCGATTTTTATTTAGAAACGTCTCTTTCGATTACTCGCGTTTTTCTACGAATCTTCTCCAAAGAACGCGATAACGCTCGGACGTTCTTTCACCGTTACGGAAGCACTCGCGGAGAGATCGAGTCCTCTTATCGCGGCGCAGTTGTAATTTATGAACGAAGGGCGTACGCAAAAGAAAAAAATCAAATCCGAAAGGGAAAGGCAGTCTGGGTTGCTTTGTTTCGCCCGTTATCTGTCCGAAGATCTAGGAGCACTCGCGGCCAGATCTTTGAAAAGTCGAATAAAGATCGAAACGCGGCAAGTAGTCGCGTGAAATATACATCGGGTAAACTGGACTATAGTAAGAGAGAGAAGGGCAGAAAGAGAGAGGGTTGAAGCGGAGGTGGGAGAGAACGGACGGCGTTATCGCGAATATACAAGTGCGCAGGACGAGACACGGACCAACGCACAATCCTATCTCCCCGATCCTATCGGTTTGCAAATATAACCCTGAATGACCACCCTTTGGATATTAACTTTCGCGAAGTCGTGCGTGCACGTACGCTGGTCTCCCGCGATTCCAGAGATCCCGTACGTTTACTTTAGATACCGGCGAGAGTCCTCGGAGAGGACACTTAGTTTCTCGTTTTTAATGCTCGCTGCGACTTCAGCGGGGGAACCGAGTGGTTCCGGAATACGAACGAGGGTTCTCTCGCGCAAACGATTTTACGATTTACCAAATGGAATTAGAGGTTCCTCGGAAGGGGTTCGAATCCTTCGACTTTAACGGTGAAACTTTTGTCAACGATGCGCGAGATCGTGGAAGGATATGGTCGAGTGACCGTACGATACGAAACTCGTGCGAGAGATAATCGAAACACGGGATGGAAATTCGTAGGTGGATGGCAGGTATAACGGACGGAAGGTTGTGAGCGGAGAAAAGGGGATGAACCGGAGGCTTTCTCGGCACGAAGCTCAGGTTAGGTTACACCGGTAGCTAGTTCTAGGTTGGAAGGAGGCTAGCGGCGGCACCACCGCGCGTCACACATTAACATAATGCTAATTATCTTGCCAGCTCATTAGCGCCGGTAAACTGTCCGAGGAAACTCGGCCTCCCGAGATAAGGAGGAGGCGGCGGCCGGAGTTAGGGGCGGTCTGTCGTTCTAGGAGTTCCTTGCACGTGCGCCCGTTCCCGTATACTCCGTATACGCGCGTTTCCTTGTCTAAGGCTGGCAAGATTAAGGTCCCGGGTCCCGACGACCCCGATGCCTTGACGTGGGTCCGTGTTTCGCCGAGTTTGGAGAACTTCCTCGGAAAGTGTTTGGACACTTCCTAACGACTTCTTCCATCTCCCCACCCGCCCCCGTCCACCATCGCTTCCTGTACCATCGTTGTACATATTTCGAGAATCGCATTTATCAAACGATCGCGAATTCCCGTCTCATTTAATCCATTATTTTATGGTTATAGAGATTATGCAAATACACGGACAGCCGATGTCGCGGTGGTTACCGAACCGCGTTGATTTACGAACTTCCGATTCTGTAGGTGTAGCTCGGGCATCGACTAGCACGCCGCTCGCAGATTCCATCGCGATAAGCGTATTACTGGTCGGATCACGGACCAAGAGAATTATACTTTTTTCCCAACGTCGGACGTCGATCTTGGTTGCTGCGAACTTTTTTTTCTTTGCCAAGCGATACGATTAGATACTCGGGCCGACTCGAAGAATTGTAGCTTTCGCGGAACGCTTTAGCCCTTCGGTGTAATAACCGTAAAGTAGTAACGCACCCACCAACCACTATTCTTGCCCTCCATTCTTCTAACCCCTTGCCACCTTTATTTCCTTTCTCTTTAGTTCTCCCTTCTGCCTTTCTCGCCATCTTCTCTTTTCTCTACTCTCTGCTTTTTTTTTTTGCTTTCTTCTTTGCTCTCGAGCCAGTTCGCCCATGTGCGGCCACATGGGGAAGGGAACCCCCGTAGGAAAAATCATGGCTTTACGCGTCAAATCACGTATGCATATAAAGCGGCATTATTTCGCGCGTTGACGCATCGCCGAGTGTACCTAGCTACCTAACCGATACACATCTAACGCGCTCCACTACCGTATTATGGCCTCGACTATATTTATTCGCCATCGCCATTGACGACGCGGTAAACAGGCATTCCCGGTTTCCTCGTTTATCGTCGTGAAAATCGTATCTAGCCGATGATTTGACGTTAATCTGGACGAAACGATTGGAAAAACGAAGTTGAACGACAGGACGAAATCTTGAGCATCGGCACACGCGTCGCGTTATCGGTACTCGGAAGTTTTAACGAGCTCTCCCTCTCTCTTCGAGGTTAATGTCGTCGAGAATTTTCGAAACTTTTAATCGAGTGCATCCTAATTGGCGTGCTCGAGACAACATCGCCGCTGGCGGCTAATTCGGGGACGGTGCATCGATTAGCCGGATTCTGCCGGTGAATGTAACGAAAGCGAACTTGATGCGCGTTGATTTATTCCTCGACGGGAGTAACTCGTTACGAGTTCACTTTCCCCGGTCCTGATAGAACCACGAAACGACCAAGGACTCGCCTACTCGACTCTCTCTTGTCGGCCGTAGAGAGACGACGAGTGGTGCAGTCATCCAAGCGACATCAAAGAGGACGCAGAGCTTCCGTATAATTAGTGTCAGTCGTATTTGCATATTGATTGAAGCGAACGTGTCGCCGCGACGCTCGACTCACTGCCCTCTTTTCGTCGTGATACCCTGACGTCCAGGATTCGAGGGAAATTCGACGGTCGGGAAACGCGTTGGGCGAACCTCCGATGTCCTTGGAACTTCGATTCCACTTTGTCGACTCGGATCCGTGAACTAAGACTGTACAGTGAAATTTTCTTTCGTACAGCCGGTTAAATACTTTGGTGCCTCTCAAACTTTACTCTGTTTCCAAGTTCCGGGAATAATAATTATCATTTATGATATATATTGATTTCATATAAACGGATCATCACTGGTAACCTTTGTTACATATAGCAGAGTAAACAGCACGTTTGAAAGAATGATTAGTATTTGTACAGAGGCGACTAAAACAGTTACTATAACTATAAAGGATAACGATGTCTAAAATCTTGGAATCGTGTGACCTTGGAACTTCTATGTTTATGTTTTTCACGTTCTTCCACGCTTTTGTTGACCCGAGAGTTCGGTCAAACGCGTATCGTGTTAATATGCGATACGTGTCCTCACTTCCATTAGACAGGTCTTGATTTGCATTATATTTTACAACATCGTCAATTACTTTCGTCAGCTTTCGGTCGATCGAGCAATCGTTATTTACAAATACATTCGGCTCGACTTTTTAAGCAAATCGCTTTCATTAAACGACCAGAGAGGGGCATAGTTGACGGAATAAGGGGGAGGAACGTAACGCGCGAGAGCGATTGGAACGTCTTGCCTTGAGAAGTGGCTCGGAAAATCTGCTCGATCTCGCGGCTCGCGCGTTCTTGCGTCGAACGGTTTGCCGGGTGGTTAATACGACAGAGAAAGAGCGAGAACGCGAAGCTCTTCGTTGCTCCGTGTGGCAGCAGGCTAACATATGAACGTTTGGTGACTCCACGATTTTGCAGCGTCGATTCAAATTCAAGCGGGTACGGGCGAAATCGGTGCGGATTTAAAAAACGCGAAGCTGAGGGTGGCCGCGCGTCGGTGCTCGAGGAAGCGACCGAAGAGAAACGAGGGAGGGTGAACGACAGAGAGCCGGGGATTCCGGTGGGAGAGAGAGACAAAGAGTCGACAGCGGGATAGGAGGTGGAGCGGGGTTAACAATAGCTTGCAAGTCACTGGATAAACGACCGGGAATCGTTAAAACGCGACGGGATCGTGACTCTATTTTGATTTTCTACCGTGTATCGAGTAGATACGCCGAAACGATAAAGGACAAAAGCTGGGAGGATTGTAATTCGAACGGTGACTCTCGACATTTTTCGCCAACTCGTACGGGCAACTCTTGGTGACCGCCGAGATTCCTTGGTCTACCCGCACAGCTTCGTTGCTACCGGAATTTGCTGTGAAAATACTCGTACTTCGGATACGGTGATCGTCCGATTGCAAAAGCCTGTGTACTCCTCGAATTATTATACTTTACGTTGGACAGATACAATCTGGAGTAGGCTTCTTAATTTAGTCATTTTGCCAATCGGGTATCAATTACCGGTCGAGAGACTTCGGCACAAATTCTTAAGATTTGTAGCGTATAATTTGGGATGCTCAATGGACAGATGCGATCATAATTACGAGACGACCTTGAAACGTACACACGGTCGCGGTCCCGCGCTGAGCTCCCTCCGCTTACCGTTCCTTTTTTAATTGCCATTTGCGAAATAATTATTCGGGAACCTTAGAATCGACTCGTTCTGCAGCAGAATAACAGTGTAATTGCGCCTCTGTATTTTTCTATATAGACTGTTTCTTATGATCTAATACGCAGCATAGACAACGTTTTCCGTCAACGCCGATCCTGTCGTGGAGCCAAAGACCACGTAAACGAGTTTTTGAACTCGCCGATTTCTCGGGATGCGCGATAAAGCGGCATCGCTCGGTGAATAGAGTCTCCTTAAGACGAATGTTAGCAACGCGGCCGAAATAGCCGCGTCATCTCTCGATACACAAGCGGGAAGAGGTTGCTCGCGTCTTGACTAAGAGATCCCGCGGGATGCGCGAGTTCGATGTCCGTGAAGGATAGCCGTGGGTCAGGGGCTATCGCGAAGTTGCTCATTCTTGTCCTGGTTTCCTCCTCTTACGGAGAATAGATCGAACCCTCGAGACTGGCTCGTTCGTCACGACGGGAACACCGCCTCGAGGCTGTTCTCTTCGGAGGCGGAAGAGTCTATTTATTGATTTCGATTACAATCCAATTCCAGGTCTGTGAGGGCTAACCGAGTTCGCCCTTAGTCTTTTACCTTCTTCTCTGGATTATTCGATGAGCAACCACTCGTATGCATTTTTATGGGATCGATTGTTCGGCTGGTCGGCGAGGGGGGTGAGCCGGGGCAGAGTGCACGGCGGAAGGAAGGGTCTTGGTCCACGGCTCGAGGAGAGTCGGCTAGAATTTCATCGGCATGCTTTTGTCTTTCATCGGTTGCTACATCGTAGTGATCAGGACGCGCGTGTCGCGCCTCTCTGACGTATGTACATATACGTATGCTTGGTTCGCTTTTTCCATAAATCACTTCCTTTCGATTCTCCCTTCGGAACGGAGTAATTTGGGAACGAAAATTAGTCACCGTTATCGTTATCAATATTTTTCGATGGTTTCGTCACGCGATATCGCTTGCACCGGAGGGTGGGTTGAGGTGAGTTTGAGAGGGGACGCGGGTGGTTGCTGGGAGTGTGATATTTACAGGCCGGTGGGCACACCGGCCCAACTCAAAATAAGCAATTGACCCATGGTACTCTGTCTCGCTCCTGCTGTCTCTCCCTCTGTTGCACCCCCGCCTACCCCCCTCACTTTCGGCCTCTCATTCTCGTGGTAACAAAACCGTTCGTTCGGTGCGCCAATATGCGGCTAATTTGCACAACAAATAAAGCTTATTCTCCGGATTTGCATGTGTTTGAACTGCAGTGTAATTGGGTGGTACGCTCGGCTCGACGTTGTCCATCCTCTCTCCCTCTTCGCCGTCGCTTTCCCTCCTCCTCTGCCCGTTTCCTCTTTGCCGCCGTCTCTGTCCTTTCGCCCCCGTTTCATCCTCCGATTCTCTTACTCCTCGTGTTGTGTGCTCGCAACGATGTCCTGGAACGCCTGCCGAGCCGCTTCCAACTGTTTGAAGTCGTCTTTCACCTCTTCGATATTGGATAAGTCATCCGGGAACTGGTTACGGGTAAAGACGCAGAGCAGAATTCGATGGGTCGCTGATCAAGATGTAACGCCATGGGTCGTTTCGGAAGCAGTCGCATACGCGGGTGACTGGTATTCGCGGTCGGAGCATGATCTTCCTAGCGATCAAACGCTGGTTTGGCTCGCGACTATTCGTGACATAGACCGATATCCGTGCGTAAAGAGAAAAAATGGCGACGAGGAACGAACCCCTTCAAAATGGCGAGTGGTGCACGCATTGAGATCGATCGTCGGATATGAGTTCCGTGGCAGCTGCGGTGCACCGTGCTAGACTTCCGACCGAACCAACGACTTAACTTTCAAAATGGCGTTCATGCACGGAGCTCGTTGTTTTCGGCACTTCAGCTTCGACTCTGGAACTCGTGGACGGAAAATTTCTCGTTTTCGATCGCGTAACCGGAAGCTGTAAGCGGAAATCAATGGACGTCAAATCGCGTCCCGATCGTCAGAATTTAACGCGCTGCGAGAGGGGGCGAGAACGGGAGGGGGTGTAGGAAGAGAAGGAAGAGGTGGAGGAGGAGGAGGAGAAGGGAGATTGGAGCAAGCTGCCGACTCGGAGGCTGTAACGTTGCCGTATAAAGTGGTAGTGTGCAATGAACTTGTAAACCAGCGACTGAACACACAATGGCCGACAACGACAGGGCTTCTGGCCGGTTGGTGACGTCATCACTTTGTGTCCCGTGTCCGAATTGCATCGCATCGTAGGACCCTTACCGCCCCGTTTGTTTGTTCTCTCTTTGATGTCCACCTCGACCCGACGGACTTCAGAGAGCCGGACGAGTCCGCCTCGCCCGAAAACCCAGCCGCTAGAAACGCCGAACCGATGTGCCAAAAATTTTTGTTTTCGGCAACGGTTCGCGTCTCGATCGTCGGCCGCTCGCTCGTCAAACCCGTCGAACGCGACGACGAGACCGCGTGTTAAGCTCGCACGGTAGCGGTTTTCTCGTTCTCGCGGTGCGACGGTAATATCTGACAGGGTTGGTATTCCTGCCGCGATCCAGCTTTCGTAATTGGGAGATCGAGTTGTGAACCTCGCGCGAATAAATTACAGTCCCTCGGAAGAATTATATTCGCGTTTAAAGAGTGTTCAAGGAGAATTTAGCTGCGGGGCTGCGGGGATAGGATAAAAGGAGCGAGCGCGCGCGCCAGTGAGTTATCGAATGCGAAAACAAAGAGGTTCCTCGCGATGTAAGATCTAAAAGGGACGGGGATGGGACGGGGAAGGCGTAACCCTTTCCCGGCTCTTCGTACGGAACAATTACATTTTAATTAATATTTCCTAAGAGGCCGAAAAGCTTCCCCTTCCTCGTCGAATTTATGATCGTTTTATCCATTATTAGGGGCGGAGGCGAGCGAATCTCGTGAAAACCCATAACTTCGCCTTTACGGCTCCTCTTTCTCTCTCTCTCTCTCTCTCTTCCACCTTCCATTTTCTTCCCTCCGTTATCTCGCGCTTCTATACTTACCATTGATTTGCTCCTCTCTCGTGCTCGCGGTTCCTTCCACGGGAAATAGCCGATACGCTCGGAACGACGTCTACGCGACACGAAGGGATTCGTGAGACAGGATTTTCTCGAAATAACCGAACGAACGAGTTCGTCGTCAACTTGCAGAGGTTCGTGTGGATGAACGACGGAGCGTGCAGAGCGGTAGTTTCGGTTCGTAAATCGAGAGGGACGAGGTAGGTTCGAAGTTAGCCACGCGAGACAACTTTGGTCGTGTACGATCGAGTCCGTGGGCAAGAGTTACTCGCCGGGTTCGGCGAATGTTTCGAGTCGTCGACGAATCGCGCGCGGGTTTTATATTTCGATACGCCGTTAATACGTTATCCGATCGATAAACGATGTACAGGCAGAGCGTCATGGATGGCGGCAAGTCCGGTAGAAACTTATTACTATTACCAGTAAAACGTATCAGGTCCGCGCGATGTACCGCGGCTACGCTTTAAATTCATAAATATGCACATACGTAATTATGCAAATCAATTATTAAACCAGCGAAACTGGCGAGCATCTCGTTCGCAACCGGCATACGCAAGGTTTTGTTGCTCCTTGCGCCGTAACCAACGATCTCATCTCTCTCTCCCCTCCTGTCCACCCAATAAAACGTTCGCCCGAAGACTTTTCGGTGGGATCGCACGACGACGGGTCAAGCCGCGACGCGAGACGATACGCGAGACGAGGAGGAACGACGCGAGAACCGGGAGAACCGGAGACGATGCTGAAACCGCCTATCCTTCTCTCCGTATCCTTTCTCCGCTGCTCGGTCGGTTTCGAGTACGATGCTGATGCGTGGGACGTTAAGTCGAGCAAACGTGCCCCGGGGATATCGTGTGGTCAGAGATTCCTTCGTAGCTCCGTCATCGAGGATGGTTGAAACTTCACAGTCTGCAAGACGAGAATGTCTTTGAGTCCCGGAAGGCATTCTGTCCTCCCGGAGGGGTTCGCACGGAGTCCTCTAGCCCGCCGCGAGCAGCTACTACTCTCTTGTCCCTACCAACGACCCTTCAGCTCGAGTGCCGTGGGGTTATGCCCGAGAAAAATGCGTCTCTTACGAACTATGCCAGCTTGGGTATACCCTGGTATGCCAACACTCTCCCTCTTCTTCCCCCCTACGTCTTTCGTCGCATCGCCCACTACTCGACTCCCTGCTACTTCGCCATCAGAAGTTCGCATCTCCGAGATGCATCCTCTCTACCCGTTGTGCAATCCCATGATTTACAGAAACTAGAATCTCTACCGAGCATCGCCATCGCCAAAAATTCGAAGCTTACTCCCGTTTTTTTTTTAATTCTTCCCCGCGTCCGTCGTTTTGGCGCTTCACAGGAAACTGGAATGCCCACACCTCCCGTAGAACGAATCCCCTCCTCCTCCCCCCACCCTTTGTTCCTCAAGTCATTCCTTTGACAAGAGAAGAGCTGTGGAAGGGGGAGAGGGTCGAAATACGATCTGCTACCTTCGAGATATCGACTGGCAAGTTCGTTGCAAGGCTTTAGGGGTTGAGGGGGGGGCGGTAACGCGGGATGAGTTAGCAACAGCAGATTGACTAAGTTTCTCGGGTGGAGTTTCGACAGGTTGAAATCTGGTTGTAGATACCGTGGAGCTTCTTCCAACAGCTTCCGAACTATTTGTCCACGGCGAACGAAGGAAAAGCGGGTCTCCCCGGTAATCCCCCTCCCTCCTGCCACCCCATCAACTTGACTTTGGCAATTCGATCGGCCTTAAAACCCAACCCCTACTCGACGTCTTAATTTTAATCTCTCGGTTCTTCGATTTCTTCCTTCGTACTACCGGTATGATCGTTTAATCGAAACGGGTGGAAACGTTGGCAGCTGGCGAATTTAAGAGCGCGTAGACGCGCGACGAGAACGAAACGAACCGTTGACGCGTTTTGCGCGCGCGGATCCTTTCTGTTCTCGTGCTGGCGGAAGGGAACGATATTGTTGACAGGCGTCTCACGAAGTCATCCGGATTTTGGTACGGCCGATGACGCGCACTTTTTCCCCTGCGGTGATAAATGGCACGTACCTACCCTACCCCTTTCACGGCTCACACTGCCGCGTCCCTCGCTCAGCCTCTAGCAAGGCCGTATCCGAATCGGATGGGAGGGCGGTTGACAAGGAGCGTGAGAGTCCTGCTCGAGGGTTATCGGGGGATGTTTCCGGGGAGAAGAGCGTTGCGTGGGCAAGACACTGCTCTGATTGATACACATCCTCCCCTTCCTTCTCTTTCCTCGAGCCTCGTTCTCTCGTTTCTCTTTCGTCCGCTTACGTTGCTTTCTTTTCACTTTGTCGTTTTTTCTTTCACCGCACGAAGTAATTAAGAGCTCAAGGAGTCGAAGCTCGCAGAGTCTTGACGTCAAAATTGTTCGAGGAGGATAAGGCGGTCGAATCGCGAAAGGAGAATGGGAATAAGAAAGGCGAGGAATGCGGCGCGAAACGAAAGCGAGAGGCGAATTTATTCATTGGATGGAAGGCGGTGTATAAATGCGAAATTGCCAATACATACGAAATCTCCGGGGTTCGGGGTAAAAAGGGGTGAATACATTAGTCCTGGAATTAACCTCTTTGAACTCTGTCTGCATCGGAATAATTGCGATGCAGCGCGACGATTCGGCGCCGCGAGTGGGTGGACGGTCTCGACGATGCGTATATATATGTATATGTAACTATGGCCGAAGTTGGAATACGAGCGGAAATGGGAGCGACGGTTGGGTCGGGGAGAATGGAAAATTGTGACGAGTCGAAGGAAGAGGTCGAGGGTCGACGAAGGAAAGAGGAAGAGAAAGAGAGTACTACTCCGAGGCGAAGTACTCGTCCGTGTGCTCACTGCGGTCGACAAGTACCGTTGTACCGTTCGACAGAGTGCAATTTGCCGCGAAACTTATGCACCGGCATGCGGCAGACATCTCGAAACAAGAGATTTATTCTGGCACATGCGGTTGTCGCGAGAATCCAACATACTTTGTTTTAATCCAACGACCGCTTGGCATCCATGCACTCGCATATATGAACCGGAGCGAACAAAGAGAAACGAGATTTCAAAAACGAAAGTTAGAAGGAGACTATGATCGTTCTCGATCCCCAGGTAGCATCGGCGGTGCAGAGTACGAGAGGAAGTTTCGTGGCCCCGTTTTCGCGCTTTGCAATTTATACGTCAGCGTGCGAAACTCGATATCTCTGGATAATCGATATTAAGCGAAGAGGGCTGTGGGGTCACTCGGAAATTAGTGGTACCGAGGGTTCTTCGTCTTTGGCGATTGCGCGGATCCGAAAGGGTTCGCCAATCTGATACATCGTACGCGCCCGTATTCCGAGTGGCTCGACGATGATTAATGGCTCGTTCTATGGTTTTTTGTTAATTAGTTGATTGGGAACGCCTAGTATGATATGCAGATTCTTGGCGAGATACGTTGAACCATGGCTTTAATTTCGAACGTTGCCTCTCGATAGCGTTACCTTGATTTCACCGATTTCATTCCGTTCCCCTCGAATATCCCTCTAATTCTTTTATTACTTTCGATCTTATTGATTTTTCCTTTTTTCTTTCTTTGTCGACTTCTCTCCATTCTTTTTGGGAAAGAACTAATATATCAGGGAGAACAGATTGTTTCGTGTCACTGGTACAGGAAAGAGAGGAAACGATCGGCCGCGTCTCGAACGTAGCTTTCAACCTTCCTTCTTTTTACGTTGCACTCTCTGTTTTTTCGCTTAGGCTGGCCGTCATTCGTTGTGATTGATTTTTATACCGTGCTCGGACCCCAGGGAACGTAGCCGGCTGCACATGTTGTTCGGTTTGCACGAGGGTGCCCATCTTTCTCGTCGTATCCGTATCTGTCTTCGATTCCTTTTTTTTTTTCGTTCCTTTTTTTTTTAATATCTGTCCAATCCCTACGACTCCGAGTGGTCCATCGATCTATAATTGTTGCCTGTAACGCGTCAGGCCTTGGTATTTTTCCCTGCTCGGTATATACTTTGGACGATGAAAAAATAGGTCGATGGTCGGTCGTCGGCAAGGGTCGGTTCGTGCAGATTCTCGATTAATCGAGAGAACGAGTCGGCGATTCCGTAGAATCGCACAGCACATTTCCATTGTATTTTAATATCGTGAAACGGCCTCGATGGATTCTACTCCCGCTCTCGTTTAATTTTGAATATCTTTTTTCTAAGCAATCAAGAGCAGGGCCCGGTAAAATCGGCGCGCCTCGGGCTATTCTCTTCTCTTAACTCGGTATAGGTCGAGCCCGAGCTCTCCGGACCCTGTTACGACCATTCGGTTCTCGCGAATCCTTCACGACGACTGGCCAATTTTTGCCAATTACCGAAATTATCTAATACACCTCGCGGCTAATGATTTCTCATTACAAGGTATAAATCTTAACAGACGTTGTTCGCGTAGTTTGAACCAGACCTAGGGTCTGATTACTTTCGCGGACTTCACGGTATATAAATAAACGTTGTCGGAACGAATCCATCGCACGCCGTCCACGCGTAATCGTCACGCTACGCAATAATTGACACGCGTATCGATGGTACTACTTCCAGAAATGTCGTGATTCGCGTCGTGAGTTGCGCAAACCGCGTCAAAAATAAGCCGAGTACAAGAGAGTAAGACTCCTCGCGGTGCTTTTTAAACGAGTCTTCGTCTCTGATTCTCGCCCGTTTCCCTGCTCGGATAATTACATTTGCTTCAGTTATTACCAGGACAAAGGCGTGCACCGTGATAACGCCGCAGGGTTACTATCGATTATTCGCTACTTTGGCGATAATTAAAAACTGTCGCTACTGCGCCGAGAGCGAAGGGGTTTCCGTGTTTCTTAAATCCTAACGGGAGGGATACAAAGGATCTGTCCTTTTTTCTTCCTTCCTTTTTTTTTTTTTTGGTCCTCGTAGACCTCGCTGTTTTGTTTCGCGAAAAAACTCTCGTTCGCTGAGATTGAAAGAGCCGCTGACATCACATATACGATGAAGATTATTTTCCAAGCACGTCAAACATGGCTTGAAATTAAATACCGGGTATCTCTATGACTCTTCGCGTCTGTAACGCGAATATATGGACACGAGGCCGTGAGCTACACGGGCATTTTTGTCAATTACGCCGAGTATCGTATCCGCTCCCTGGAAGTTTTTTTTCATTATTTCATTAAAATCGGTAACAGTGAAAACAATGTCCGCGAATTTCGACAGATTTACAATCATCGTTACGCAAAACGCTTGAACGTCGCTTAATCCGGCGAAATTCCTAAACGTCGACGGGGTCGGTCGTGGCAGAAACATCGCGGTTATCCGTCGAGGTATCGTCGAGGTATATCGTCCGAGTATCGTCGAGGGTCTTGGAGGAGCGGCCGCGCGTCGAGGGTGAATTTCGCGTCTGGTTTTCAATTTAATTCGAGAATTTTTATGGTCACACGGACAAAAAGAGAGCAGAGTGGTGCTAGGCCCTGGACTGCGCCAACAAACTACCCATAATTACAAACTCCCATAGAAAATTGCGTCCATTCGAATCCCTTAAATGGACGCGCGTCCATTGTCTACAAGCCGGCCGGGACCGCGCAACTCTTAAAGGAACCAAAAGCACTGGCGAGAGAGAGCAGCGAGCTTTGATTTATGAGTTTTCGGTTTCGTAGTAAAAAATACGAATTAGTTTTCGGGATGATGATCGCACGGAGATAATGGTCCCGATTAAGAATCCGTGCTGGCTCGAACGAAACGAAGAGAAAGGGCGGGTGGAGGAAAAAAGAAGAGAAAAGAGAACGAATCGTGGCCGATCTCTTGAAGGACAAAGAGAGGAGACGCGACGAGCAAAAGGTAAAAAGCGAGAGAGAGAGAGAGAGAGAGAGGGAGAGAGGGGAGAGAGAGAAGGAGAGAATGGTTTGATAGTGGGTCCCCCCTGCCGGTGGGAGATCGAGAGAAGGTAAAAGAATCTGCCTCGAGGGCGAAGAGGGTTGACTCCCTTTCGTCTTTGTTTTACAAAACTCGCTTTCTGCTCGAGCTGCACCCTTTCGCATCGCGGATTCGAGCGTGTCGAGACTCTCGAGCATCTCCTTGCACGTTCGTCAGTTCGGCCGATTCGATCTAGCCGCGATGAATTTCGAGCCGATTGCTCGGTATCCGTGTACCGAGTAGCCATATCAACAGAGAGGAACTTTGCTCGTAAAATACGAGCAGCTAATTACGAGCAGTTGTTGCTGTACTTTAGCCCGAGGATGATTTATCGATACCAGCTACCGAGGGATTCGATCCACTTTCCGTGGATCGGTGGAGCACAGCGCTGGCTAGCCGTGGAAGTGCCGCGTACGAATACTACAAATAGATACGTCAAATTTCCGCGCAATAGCTGGCTATTAAAGTTGCGACGCCATTTTACCAGGGTTCGAGGCTCGGCCATTTTGAATTCATTTCCACCAATCAAGCTCGCTACTTTTTCCACTTATTTTTTTCCTTCTCTTCTTCCTCCTGTTCCTCCTCCTCCTCCTCCTCCTCCTCCTCCTCCTCCTTCTCATCCTCCTTCTTCAGCACCACCTCCTCGTATTCGTGTTGTGCCGCAGCTATTGCTCTTCCTCTGCTTCTCCACATCCTCCTCTTCTTTCTGCCGGCATTCTCGCGTCTCTTTCTCCTTCCTTTCGCGGTTTTGCTTTTTTTCCGCGCCCTTCCTCTCCTTGTCCGGTGGCGAACGACGTCGTTGCCGATATATAGATACCAATGGCCGGACGCGTATACGTGCAAATCCGTGAACCAAACTGTACGCGCACGCTGCCGTGTGTACACGCCGCGTGGCTACCGAGTGTAGAAAATCGAAAGAGCGAAGATAGACGACAACCACTACGACGACGACGATGACAACGACGACGATCACGACAACGACGACGAATGCGCGAGAACGAAGAAGAACGTAGGAAAGAGAGTGATGAATCGGGGCAAGGGATAAAAAAGAGAGAGAAAAGGCGAGCGTAAAGGGTGGAGAGGGGGGCAACAGGGATCGGGGGCAAGGTGGTATCGCTACGAGGTGGTAGCGGCGTTGGTTGTGTGGTGGTAGTCTTCTTAAGGGGCCGAGAGGTATAGGTGAGCGAGTGCACGTTGTCCATCGTAATGCCGTAACATTTATTTTGCCCTTTCCCGCGCCATCCGACGCTGGAATATTTTAAACGTGCCCCCGCGCGCAAGCACAAACGTGTAATTTGGCCGCGTTTAAAACTGTAACCTAACACGACTACCTGCAACGATCCGCGTGTATAACGCGTAACGTTGTACGACTACTATCGATCCAAGATGGCAGCCATATAAATTGGACGACGCGGCTGGTAATGCCTGCGAGACGTTGCGCCTTCGATGAAAGAGCATCGCCGATCTTGCTGCGCGAACGTTGAACGCGCGATCGGTCCACCTCCCCCAATTCGATCCTCTCACTTATTTGCCTGCCCTTTTCATATTTCATCCGACTAATCGACCATCGTCTCCTTCTTCGTCTTCTTCGTCCTTTCGTTTGAATTCTGTACGTAATTTCGAAATAATCGTTCTTTGATCATTGTTCGATCACGTTATCCGATCGGTACAAGTTGCTGACCAACGGCTCTCGAATCGTTGAGCTGGAGATTCTTAGCAAGTGTAGCCAGATATAGCTTAGGTTCGTCTAAAAGGCACGTAAGACGCTCGGAACCGTGAATCCAGGGATGAAGGAGGGTGGGTAGGTGGCGAGTGACGGTACGAGCCGACAGTACGGAACGGAGCGTAGAGAACGTTGCAGAGCAAGTGCATGGAGGAGGCAATAATCTGGTTATAACTTGAGAGATTAGGTCCGGATTCGATTACCGGCGAGGTATCAAACCGTTAAACAGTCTCCGTGCTAATCAAAACCGAACCTTATTATCAACGAGCTCGAGCTCAGAATTTGTCTAATCCTCAACCGTCCCTGTTCTCGTTCTCCATTCGCGTTTTGTGGCAACACCGGCAAAAATCTACGATTCATCCCCATTGTCTTTTTCAACGAGAGACACGAGAAAAAGAAGCGAGGAAAAGAAGATCGTATTTGACATAGAATCGATCATAGTGCATCGACACGTCAGAAATTCGTTTTTACTCTCACAGACACGCGGTTAGTTAGCTTCGCCATGAAACGAGGGAGCGATTAATCGGGCCAGAGTATTTTCGTGGATTAACAAGCCTGCAAAAATATGCCTCTTCTCGTCACGGGCGTGCGCGTAGATGCGCGCATCGTGTCGCTCGTGTAGCTCGACAAGGGGCAGGGTCCGGTTATTCGGTGGCGGGACGATTTTCTAATTATTGCCCCGTCGTCCAAGCCCGGAAGGCTCGTTGGCGACGAGCGAAACCCGTTGCCTCTGCGTACACACTGAAATCCGTGATCCACGGCTGGATTCGATCCGACGGTTCGATCCCATAGATCACTAGGAAACTGGCGTTGTGGTCGATCTATCTATCCTGTGCTATCTGATGCTTTCACAAAGATCGACAACGAGCCAACAGGATGAATCGTTCGTTATTGCGACGAGCAGGGCTGCGGAAACCCGAGAGGTGTCGCCAGCGGAAATTTGCGAAACCGGTTACGAGAAAACCTTCCTCGACGTTCGACGAACACGGATTTCCGTTTGCTCCGATTCGCAAGAACTCATCGTCACGCTATCGTCGCTGGTTAATTCGATATTCGTCCAGGTATCGATTGGAATTAGCACGAGACCGAAGGATTAGCAGCGCGCTTGCTTGCACATCGTCTGCGCCTGCCTATCTTTCCTCCCTTTCTCTCTTCGCCGACAAGCCCGCCGCGTTATCTCGCCCGGCGATAAGTGCATTAACAACTCGTATCTTCTCTAATAGTTTTCAGACACGCCGGGAAAGTCTTGTCGCGGTCGAATCTCGCCGTGCGCACGAGCAACGATGCCCGATGCTATCGAGGGCTCACGGACTCACTCCTACGTCAGCTACGCGCGATAAAGGGGGTGAGACGCGTTTGTCTTCGCATGCACGTCTGCACGGAGAGAATCGTGGCGACTCTCACGATTTCGATCTATTCGTCCGTTGAATTTCGTTTCGCGCGGTCGTCCGCTATCTCGTCGTTTCATTCCTTTCCTGTTCTTTTTTCCGGGCGAACGAATTACCTGATCGGTCGGTTCGAACGTTCTTGCCGGTTGTCGCCGAGCTACGACAATTTCTTTTAATTACGGGCTCCGTGTAGTATAACGCGTCTTTCCCTTCGTAAAGATTGCAATCTATGAAAATGCGGGTAGTTGAACGAAAGGTTGCGCGCGCGTGCTACGGGAGGGAGGGTGTAAGGCGAGAGGTGCGAGAAATTGGTTGGCGAACGCGGTGGCAGAGCGCGGGGAAATTAAGTGCGAGAACTCGCACGGCAAAACGATCCGATGGCATGTCGGGGGCAAATGCGATTACATCCGAAATCAGATCCTGTAGTTAGCCAATTAGGAAGAAGCGGCTGGTGTCGATTCGTTGCGTTCGGTGGTGTGTGCCGTTTCCGTGTTCCGACGAAAAGTCGCCTTCCCTTCCAGTAATCCCCTGTGTGATTCTCGAAGGAACCCGATACCTCTGATTTATTATAGTATGGGGTTAGCTTATGACGTTAGTTTCTCGGTGAGAAAGTGACGTTCGTTGGTCGATTTTTCATTTTGGCAGCCTATCTTATGCGAAATGCTAGGAATCGATTTACGAGCTACTAATCGATTTTATCGATTTATATTCTCCATCTATCGATGTTCGTACGTAACAGAAAGTATGTAAGAGGACGTGTTACCCCTTGTGGCACGCGGCAGAGTACCTCCTAAAAGATGGAGGCGCGTAGAAAACGTAGGCTGGTCGATAAACTCTTTCTCTTTGGCTCGCTTTCGTCGCGGTCTTTTTCTTGTTTCGCGTCTCCCTGCCCATAGACGGTCGAGTTAAGGCAGTCGTTTGGCGGACGATCGTTGCGAAGCGATAATAAACTATCCGAGGGTATGGATTTCAACGCAAATTTGGCGGCTCTTGAAATTTCCTGAGGTGGAGAGGTTCGCAGAGAATAGCGCTGAAAACCTATAAATTCGAGCGAAGTCGCCCGAGGTATATACGCGTACGCGCTCTCTCTTTGTCCCTTCTACTCTCTCTTACACCGGGAGAGCCGATCGACACCGTAAAAATTAGGCGGAGGGCATATGGCAACCGTGGAGGTAGCGAAACCCCATTACACGTAACTCTCCTCCTCCGATCAAAGCCGGAATAATCGAAAGCCTTTGGCACCTGCCACTTTGCCCGGACACAAGCGATCAGCTCTTTCGCTGGCCTATCTCCGTCGCGGATCGAACCGAAATTACGATTATTTTATGAAGAGTTCATTCGCAGGCGCGAACAAGCATATCCATTAAATTACAGAATTATCGTTATTTCTTGAAAACTGGGATTTGATTCGCCCGAATAGCCGAACACGAATTGAAGTCAAGACAAAACAGCTTATTACGCGCTTCGATTCGGTCGTACCCCCTGAATTGCCGATTTGGCACGATTTCGGTGATAACGTTGCAGTTTTGGTGCGCGACCTATGTAAAAATTAAGTCGAAGGAACCGTTTCCTTTTCTTTTTTCATCCCTTTCCTGCTCGCTCGTTTTCTCGCTCCCTCTTACGATCAGCGAGGCCTAATGAGCCGCATCGACGATACCACCTCGGTTACCGGTTTTTCAACGACCTCTTCGTGATTATCGCCACACGGTAATTGCCACGTGTCCGCAGTATATGACGCGGTATAATACGTGCTGAAAACTCGCTTTCAAAACGGAAACGATACCGCGCCGGAAGGTGTCCGGCTACAAGGAAAGCCTTTCCTTCGAGCCCGGCCGGCAGGGGGTTGCACGAGTCTCAAGCACCTCGCCAGAACTCGAACCGGTGGGCTCTACTTTGCAAACACCTACGAGCAGAAAATAACTGAGTCTACCGTTACGTGACCAGTCTGGGCCGGCTACGTTCCTCTCGTTCCTTGGTTTTTCTGCGTTTCGGAAACTACGATTAATCGATTCCCCTCTAAACGATCGATATTTCGAAGGGTGTTATTGCGAATTAATTTCATCTGCATACTTAGAACGAATATTTACAAGCCCGTGCAGTACTTTTCTGATCGCAAAGATACGACCAGCAGACCCGAGATTCTGATTCGATCACCGGTCGATCGGACGAATCTTTGGCGGAAAACACCACCTCGGAATAACGGAAACCCTCGAGGTTCCTAACGGTGGCAGAGCGTGGCAGAAATAACGTTGTAGCACGCACCGCGAGCTGATGAGCGGTGGACACGCGAAACCGATCCCTTCTGGGAAGTAATTTCCACCCGCGTCGCTCGTTCAACCGGTAGCCGGTGTACGCAAAAAGCGATCGTCGTCGTTGCGTCGTGCCTGCCACTTTCGTACTCCTCGCAACGCACCGACCCGAACTACGGAAGGCATCGAATGTTCGAGTTCCGAACAACCCTCCGGTTAATTAATTAATGCCTGATAATTAACGATTATCCCGTTTGCACCCGCGTTATCGTGACTTTCCTCGATTCTCGCGAACCTCCCGGTAATCGTGCTCCGTTATCGCGCCAATCACGTAATAGATTCGTTCGCACGGCGACCTATCTTTCTGCTTTTTTCTTCCATCGTACTTGGCGATCGAGAGACGACTTTGCGTTCTTTCTGCTCCACAGCGGGAGAAAACACGGTGATTTTTCTGCTCGATTATCGGTAGAATAGACGGTTGTCCGGTGCGAGGGTGCGCGCCAGGAATACGATACGCGGTCGCCTATATAATATCTAATTTCTAGCGACAACGCATCGCGGTAATGACGAGGCTGTAGTCGGAAGGTAGGCTCGCGTAACGGGAAGATAAGTGTTGGTGTGCGTTGGCGGTTGGCCGTCGAGTTTGGATCGGTAGAGCGGCGCAGCAGAGGAGGATGGTTCGCATCGGATGGCATTGTCGTTGGCGTTGTCAGCGTGCTCGTTGTTGTCGTTTCTCGAGCGTCCATTGCCCGAGCGTGGTGGGCTAGAGAGAGCGAAAGAGAACGAATGAGGGAGGAGGGAGGGAAGGGTAGAGAGAAAGGGAAAGGGTAAAAGGCGGAGGAGAAAGTGGGATAGAGTCGTGGTCGAGGGTGTCCCCGGCTAGGAGAAGAGGGACACGGGGTGGTAGAGCTGTTGGATGGCGGTGAAGCCATCGAGGCAGAGCGGTAACAGAGGCAGAGAGCGACGCGAAG
Organism: Bombus huntii; assembly: GCF_024542735.1. Taxonomy (NCBI): domain Eukaryota; kingdom Metazoa; phylum Arthropoda; class Insecta; order Hymenoptera; family Apidae; genus Bombus; species Bombus huntii. The sequence continues at coordinate 3,029,155 of NC_066244.1, forward strand.
GCTGCTGTTGCGGAGGTAGGCTAGCAGCGGCGGCGGGTTGCGCGTGCACAACGCATAACGTCAACAACAATAGATTATGCTGCAACATAGAGCAGGCTCGCTCTCGAGAATCACGTACGTATTGCGCGCTCACACTCGCGGTAAGCGCGCGTTACATTACCGCCCTCCGTTAGAGCCAAACATAACCTGGACACCCTCCCGCCCGCCGTCTCCTCCCTATCGTCGCTTCCCCGCAGCCATCTCGTTGCGAACCCGCTTGAACGATCGAGTCCAATGAGATTCCATTGTCTGGAGTAATTAATATTGATTACAATAGGTTATACCTGCTCGGCCGCGTCCCGCTCCCCATACCCCCACTATCCCCCGGCCCCCTTGACTCACCCGGTCCTCCGCCCCCCCAGTCGCCTCTTCCTCTCGACCCGTCACCCCGCGACCGCTTCGCCGTCACCCCTGCCTCGCTGATTTGCTCTCCCTTCTCCGTCGTTCTCCGTCAGAACTAGTGGCTTACGGCTTACCTAGCCGCGCTTATATTCGATGCATTTCCGTGCCGTTATATTAGGATTTCACCGATCGGCTCCGATCGCAATTATCGTTGCCTCGTCATCCTCGCCGTTCCCTCTGTCCCCGCTCTTCGACGTCGTCGCCATCGCCACCGTGCCATACCACCCACCCTCTATCCCTCTGTTCTTCGCTCGATACCCTCTCTTTCTCTCTCGCTCCCACTCTCGCTCTGTTGTCTCTTTTGTTGCTCCGATTACATCGTGGACCGCGTTGATTAAGTTAGTAACGAGAATATCGTTTTTTTCGTTGCTCGTGGTTCGTTACCCCTCGTCGTTGTCAGCCTCTCGCGCCACCGACCAACTAGTTCTCCCGTTTCTTCGATTCTCTCTCGGTCGCGCGCTCGGTCCTGGCTGCGGGCAAAGGTAAGCGCGCTCCGCTTCATCGTTCACCACACGGAGACCTCGCCTCGGTATTTTTTGCGGCTGTTGCGTTGCTCTCGGTCCGGCGGCGGGGTCGAGCCGATTACTTTGGTGCGATGTTTAACGTAAACCGATCTAAAAGCGGTTAATTCGAGCGGCTCCCATACGGTGCACGCACGTGCGCTATTGGGTTACGTTGGTGCGTGCCACCGCGATTTCGCGTTTACCAATCTCCATCGTTCTCAGCGTTCGTGGCTTTAGTCCGCTAAAGAGGATCTCCGACTCGGCCGATATCGCGTTACACGCGATACTGTGCCACCAGCACGCGTTTACGTTTCCGCTTAAACTCTCGCATACGATCCCTCGCGAACGCGTTCCTCGTCTCTCGGAACCAGCTAAGGAACGGGAATTGCTCGCCTGTATGGGAGAATAAAGGAAAAAAAAAAACTAGAAGAAAGGGTCGGGGATGCGTATCAGAGGATATAAAAAGATCGGATTCTCGGCGCAGGTGCGATGCCTTCGAAGATTCTCCGTTGAATTATTCGCAACGAAGACGACGCGACGTTTGGCTCGCGAACTCGCCGGTGCTTTAATCGCGATTCGTTCGATCGTACTTCCCTATCGAAATAAGAAATTATTGGTTGCCGCAACCGTGTAATCACGTTTAACGGAGGAGTACTCTCTCGTTTCTTTCCTTCGCGACGAGCCCGACTCGTCAGGGACAAACGTTCTGCCGAAGAAATCCGTTCTAGAAAGGAAAGAAGGGGGCATAAGAAAATCTCGATTTCGTCGCAGGATGATTTATCGATCGAACAATGCGATACACGATACTACCCTTATGGGGAGTAACGATCGCGGGGGACCGTCCCCGAACGTTATTGCTCCCGTGGTGGATCTCTTTGTTGCGTAAGCATCTACCTCCCGGGTTGTGCTGGCAGTGCCACCTGTGCTGCCCGCATCGTGAAACAAAAGACCGTGGTGGTGTGTCGTAGCGTGGCGTGGCTCTTCGTTTCGACGGAATATTGAGTGACGCCAAATGGAATTTAGTTTCCTTGCCTGCTGACACTCGAGGCAACCTTCGCGTTCTCGCATGCACACCGCCGCACGAACCACTCGGCATAGATATCCATTCCGATCAGACGAGTTTCCCGTGTTGCGTTTTATTTGAATTAATGTTATTTTCTAGATCGTTGCATTGAGCTGACGAGTTGCAAAGAAACGAGTCCGAGGATCGAGCTATAGGTCCGATGAAAATCGTTCGAGGGATACGTCAATGCGTGTCTTGTACGAGAGATGGTAAACATGTACACAAAATACAAGAGTTTATCACAACGGTTACAAGCATCTGTCCGCCAAAACGATCATCGCGTCGATTCAGTTTTTTAATAAAAATGGATCGACCGCTTGATCTACGAGTATATCCCAATCGTGAGTCGCATATTATATCAAGACGGGATAATCGAAAACACGGTGCGATACAATGCGAATCACGTGGCTCGAGTATCGCGTCACTTCGTAGCTAGAGGGTAGTTCGCGATCTTAATTTCGTGCGGGGCGTGCTCGATGTCCAGACAGACGGAAGCAGCAGTCGTTGCGAGAGAAGAGGTGCCCATTCTCGACGAAACGAAATTCGAGGGATTAATTAATTCGGCGAGTAGCCAGTTGCCGGTTCGGTGGAACGATGGCCGATGCCCGGTGGCCGGTGCTCGGGAGAGCAGATAAGCGATTCGATGTTTCGCATGACGGAGGCGGCGACCGTGCCATAACTCGCTCGAGACTCGCTCGCGATATCGCACACGCGGCCACCGCGTTTAGCATATAGAGTGCAACAATTAACTGGAGAGTTCCCGCGGCGATATGCAGAGGCGCGAGCGAGCAAACGACCGGCCGACCGCGCGGTCCTCGCGTTTAATTCGGCTTTACTCTTATTGTCGTCGCCTTAATAATCAGCACACAGGGTAGATTAATGCTCGCGGTAATTGCGGGCCACCGTTCCTTCTTCTTGTGACTAATGGCGACTCGGTTTGTCGTCGGTGCCCTCCAGATGTCGGCCAGGGAACGCTTCCACGCGAGACACAACCGGCCCTCGGGCGCAATCTTATGCGATGTGGAAACTTCTCCGTCCTGTCCGTCCATCCGTACGTCTGTGCGTGTAACGCGCGATGTTATGCACGCTCTACGACGAATAAATCGAACCGGTTATACGCACCGAGGGGATTTTCACCTACGAATCGATATCCCCGATAAAAAAAGACGGGTTCGAGGTGGAACACGCCTTGGTATTTCCGTCTGTGCCGACACTCGACGTTCCATTACCACCTTTCCAGGCTGGGTGAAATTATCGTGGGAAAACATGGTGGAACAGTCGAGTGTCGCCGGCTAAAAATATTGTTCCCGACGGAGAGTGCCGGTTTCGGTGCAATTTTTTACGCTGCAACCGTGGACGGTAAATACCGAGTTCGCTAACCATAACCTAAGGTTATGATTTACCGTACTCCGCCAGATAGGGTTATCGGCTATATCGCTGCTTAACCTCTCGCAACTGGCTCGCGTTATCGCGAATCCCGCGTATTTACTTAGGCGCTAATCACCACCGGCCTATCCGAACTCCGTGCGCGTACCCTTTTCTCGTCTTCCTGATTTTCCAGGGGCCACGAGTTTTACAGCACCGTGATCTCATCGTCGCCGTAACGTTCCTTCGTCAGAAAACACGCTGGTGGAATTTCCATGGAACTTATCGCCGCGTGCAAACGTTCTGTTTTCGAATATCGCTCCGATTGTTGGGCTAGGTTAGGAAAGTCCATCTGCCGTGCGGTCTGCATCTCGACGGTTCTCTTTTGTTTCTTTGATCGACTAGTTCGCGGTAATCACCGACGTGGCCGGTGCTCTCTTTGGAGCAGGTATATCTTTCGGTAATGACTCGACAAATAAGATCGCCGACCATACGGATGGGGAGTGTCTGCGAAAATGACGTTTCGTATCGGCGGAGCACAAAGGTGTCGATAATGGAAACGAAGGAAACAATGGGCCTCACCACCGACGAAATATCAATTAAAACTGAGACGAAGAGGAGTCGAAGGAGGAGGTCGATCGTTCTTATTGTTTGTCCCGTATAACTGGAAGATGAATACGAGGAGCAGAGGCAGCAGGGCAAGAGGAAAGGGAGAAAAGGCGAGATGGAACAAACGGAAGAAAGAACGAAACGGGGCTATCACCTTACGCCTTAATAGCGTGTGGCGCCACCGAAGTGAATTCCGCCGGTTCGTTTTCGAAAACGGTAGCCGACCGAGGAGAGATCATCTCCCTCGTGCGTCTGTGATTCAAACGGAGCCTGAACGATCCGTATCACGGTGAAACATCACCGTGGCTGATACCCAATTTCGTGGCCTGAATAGAAGTCGTAGGACGCGTACGAGACGAAAGCTACGACGGAAGCGACTCGTTTCGCGCAGTAGAGCCGGAAAAGCGAGCTCGAAGACGGGTAACGATATTAGTTGCGACTAACTGGATAAAGCGTAAAGTAGATACCTTCTAGAGCGAAGTGGAGAGCCCTAAGCCGAGTATTGTCGAGAAGGAAATGCCGTTAACGGGGAACCGCGTGGTTCTTGGCGAGACGTCGACGCCACGGTAGCGACACGACGATGCCATCGTTCGCGCCGTCATCGTCGGTGCCGCGGAAGGGAAAAAAGATACGTACAAGGGTTGCCCTTTCCTCCCGCGATCCTCTAATGGCCCGGCGGGTCTTAAGGGCGATTTAAAAGGCTCTTAATGACATCCACTGGGCTGGCTGGGTTGGCTGGCTGTCTGTTCGCCTGGCTGGTCTGTCTTGCCTCCTTGCCGCGGCTCTAATTTCATCCGAGTGGAAACTGAAGAAACAAGTGAATTAAGCAACCCGCTAATGACAGATCGGGTTCGCGCCGAGCTGCCTCCGCCGAGCTCTCCTCCTACCTAACGACATTCTCCCAATTTGCGTTTTTCCGTGTCCCGCTAATCCACTTTGCGGACTACTCGACTCGACTCGCGTTATCAATTAAAAGAAGCAAACGTTCACCACCCGACTCGTCCAACCAACCAGTCGTCACTATCCTCCTTCGTCGCGCATATCGTGTCAGATCAATTTCCACGTTGGAAACGTAGGTACGTACCGACCTCGTAACTCGCGATTACCTACTTACCGGTACCTCGTACAGCTTTTGAAGAAAGAGGGAACTTACGAGCTGGAGGAGCGCTCGAAATCGGTCGGTGAAGAGAGGAAGGAGAAGGAGGTCGAGGCGGATCCAGAACGAAGAGTTTGAGAAGCAGAAGGAGAAGGAGGAGAAGAAGAAGAAGAAGAAGAAGGAGGAGGAGGAGGAGACGAAGGGTAATCTACATAGGCCGAGTCACCGGTCGAACCTTGCGCCCGACAAAGGCCAGTTCCCCCTCATTTTTGTCTCATTTGAATATCTTCATTAATATCCGCACAGCCCCACCCGCTGCACCGCCGCGGACGCCAGACCGCATGCATTACTCGACTTCTTGCCACCATTTAATCGATCTCTCCCCGTAAATTACGGAGCCACGGACGATTTGTCGCCTCGCGGCTTGTCATTCGGTCATGGATGGAATCGGGCGGGTCATCGAATCGCGTCGTTCACCCCTCGGCGACTCGATCAGACCGAGAGGGAAAAGCGTTGGACGCATCGCGCCGGAACAGCTCGTCGCGTCCCTAGGCCATACGTTCAGAGTCCTACCCTAGGCTCGATGCTTTGCATCTCTCCTCCTCTCGTCAACCGCGGTTCGTGTGTACGCCTAGCGATCCGGCGATTTCTCTGTCGACTTGATCGATGCCAGTCGAGCGGACGCGTAAACCCGCAGGACGCTTTTGCTCGCGAGCAATTACGATCCTACGCGTGTACGCCATTAGAGGCGGTTCGCACGATCGCGCTCTCCGGAATCTCCTTCGCGGAGAGCGTTTCTCGCCTTACGCTTCGCCCGTGGGTCATCCCGGCCACGATCGAACGATCTATCAAGTCAGGAACGATACGAGTAATTATTCGACTCTTAATGACTCTTACGCGGTATAACGAGTTTGAAACGCGGTCTCATAAGCGCGCCGGCACGTTCCATCGAGCGAGTGCCGCTCTCGAAACCCTTATTAAATTCGCCGTCTTTCGATTCGTGGTGCTTGGTCGGTTGTTCGCTTCGGAATCGTTTGGAAAGCGTCTCGCGAACCATCGCATCGACGACCCGATCGTCGTAAGCTGCACGAAGAAAGAAACTCGGCAAAGAAGAGGGCCGCTTTCGGAAAGTATATCGATCTCTCGGTGCAAGAATGCAAGCCGCGGTATTTGGACCACCCATCCTCCAGACTAATCATAATGGCGTTTTGTTTTGGGGCTTTTTGTCCGAAGGATCACTCCGAGCCCCCGTCAGGGCGGCGGCGTACCTATGCAGGAGCGTCTGTGTCCTGTGTATGTACACGCACACTGACACTCGGAATGCCGCGAAAGCGAAGAAGACTCGAAGCCGGAGCGGGAGAGCAAGAAAAAGAACGATGGAGGGAGAGACCGAGTACCCGGGGCCGAAGAAGCAGTTGGTCGGACTCTGGCCGCGTAATAATCGCCCAGCACCATTAAACTAAACCGGGAATAATATTATATTAAGCTGTAGTCGGGAGGGAACCCGAGAGGGTGGAATAGTGGATCGAGAGCCGCGGGAGAGAAAGAGCGAGAAACCGATCGAAAGACGGAGAGGGGAGAAGAGATCGAACCTGGAGGATGGCCGAGGTACCATGGCTTCTCAGAACTAAGTAGATTCGAATTTCGATACGGATGATCGGGCTGAATACAAATTACTCATATATGCCCCTCGTCCTGGGTAATCACACGGTGGCTGCTCCACGGTCCAAAGAAAAATGCTTCGCCGACGCTCCTTTATTTCCTTTTGCTCTCTCTCGCCCGCGCTCCCTCTCTTCCCGGACTCTTTCTTCCTGTCCTTTCTTTTTTCCTTCGTAGAGTTCCCGCGAGCTCGAACGTGTCGCGAATTTTCGAAAACTTTCCTACGAGGATTCGGCGACGAGCACGGCAACTTGCGTTTCTCCTTATGTCTTGGCAAAGATCGCGCTACCAGAGGTTGCTTCAAAGGTCCGCTCGAGACTTTCCATCTGTACTCTGCCATCGATTCTCCTGCCAGTGAAAACGGAACTATCCTGGAACTTTCGATGGAATCGTGTGCCTCGATCGTTCGGTATTAGACGGGGAAAGGACGCAAAGATGGCCAGAACGAGCAAAGACTCGAAGGTTCGATTGAGCGAAGGGCAAGCGGAGTTCTGCGAGGAAAGGGAGGCAGTAGAGAAGGGAAGAAAGAGGGAAAAAAGCAACGAGTCCTGCCCCCAGAACCACGGGGAATCCAATCATAATTATTATTCCCGGCGAATCGATTGTGGCTCTCGATAGGATTGGCTCGGTTTGGTCGGTCCCGGATCGGTACCAGGTATATAACGATATATAGGCGATGGTAGCAGAGCGGCATGGTGCACCGGGTCCCTTGGACGGTGCAACGTGCAGGTTCGTCGTACCGGGGTTGGTAGCGGCGCAACACTCGCAGCATAAATAATTAATAGTAGCCAGAGAGCCGCGAAGTGAGTCGACGGCTGTTTTGTGGTTCGCAGGCTCCGCCCAGCTCGACTCCGGAGCTCCTCCCTGTGCCCGTGCAACTTGCCAAAGAGACCCGACTTACCGTCAAACCAAACCGAGAAGACGACTCCGCGAACGAGAATTCATTCTGCGTTCGTCGGTGTCGCGCTGCCAAGATTTACGATTATCACGACCGTAGAGATACACCTCGTTAAGCCCACCTTTCCTTTCCTTTCCTTTCCTTTCCTTTCCTTTCCATTCCTTTCCTCTTCGTTCCTTTTCCTTTCTCTTCTCGCGTGTACGTACACCGCCTTTTCACAGACAACCGCTCGCTTACTCGCGCGCGAGACCCGCTTACCACCGCGCGGTTTATTTGGCTGTGTAATTTACGCGGAATTACCACGTTCTTGTAATTAACTATTATCGTGATTATCGGCCGACGACGCGCCGCGACCGATGCACCGATGCGTCGTTCGGCCTCGCGAAATTTCAATTTCCACCGGCCGATCTCTCGGCCGCTTATTACCCTCGATAATGACTGTGTTACCGGTATAAATTACGGCCGCTCGCTCCTTGACTTTTCTGCGCACCGCACCGTGCCCGCGCTCGGTCCACCGAAACGCCAAAGAATCTTTCGTACTTAATATCGCCAACACCTCGATCCGTACCTTTCTTCTACTTCTTAACGCATCGTCTCACGCGTTCGCACACGAGTTTTTCTCTGCTCCTTCCTTTTTTCCTTCTTCTTCTTTTTCTCCTTCCACTACTACTCTACCGCTTCTTCTTCCTCTTCTTTGATTGGCTTAAAATAAATTCCATATTCGGTCGCGATTTCGTCTTATCCCCCTGGCATCTTTAGGAGGCCAGCCGATCCGTGGAGACGTTTATGTAGAGCACGGTCCCGATAATCGCACCACGTGGAATAAGCCTCGAACCAAAGGAAAATCCTACGACGACCGTCCTCTGGTCGTCCCTCGAGAAAGAACCGCCTACGCTTCACGGACGAGGGCTGATCCGGCGATAAGAAGTCGTAAAAAATAATGACCGGAAAATTAATCGAATTCGACGTCAACCTGTCGCCTCGGATTTCATCGCCTCGTGAACTGTGCCCCACTGCACCGATTTCATTGTGGAATATATCGTAGCGGCGAGCCGGAATAAAATTCGCCTGCTTGTCCTCGTAAAAGTTTGATCGAACGTCGAGTCACCGGTACACAAAGTACAGAGCTTGATTGATATGGAGCGTCGAACGAAATAAATCGGCGACAAGAAAATATTCTTGGCGTGAAAGCTCGTGTTTTCGACGAGTAACGATATTGCTCGGACAGAATCGCGAAGTTGAGGAGCTTTTGCTCGACGCGGAGGGTCGATCGGACGCGAAACGGTGAAGCTTTATTCACCCCGGTAGTCGAAGCGGACGGGTATTATCATTATCGGACGAAGGGACTGTGAAACGGTGGTGCAAGAAAGGGTTGAGTTTACACAAGAGTTACCAACGATTCGACGCTAGGCGAGTGCTTACCGAATCACTTAAATGATTAAGGAAAAGGGTTGTTTGGACAGCGCCTCGAATCCCGGGCCATTTCATTCTTCGACGCCCGTTCTCCTTCTTCTTTACGAGTTGTTCCTCGACGTCGTCGTCTTAGGGTAATCCGTTTTGTCAACGGCTCCCGGACTGCTTCTTACCTCATTAGCCTCTCTCTTTCTTTTATTTCACTCTCATCGTTTATTAAAAATTCGCGAATGTTATTGGGGCACGCGAGCGTTTCAACCACAAGAACGTTTACCACAGCAAGTTGTTGATCGCGCGAAATTTGTCGAGAATCCACTTGCGTTTGCGGACGACTAACGGGGCAAAAGGATGTCAGGAGTATGAAGCTGAAAGTGCGCGTACGCGTGAGTGGTTAGAGGGATCGAGAGTCAGGCCCTGGGCCTACAACGACGGGCATTAAACCTATTAAGACGGCATAGCTCCGGCGTCAAGAGATGACAGTGATAAACTCGACCCTCTGACACGGCGGTCCCTCTTTCTCTCTTGTTCCCGCACGCGGCCTACCTCTAGGAAGAATTAGCGTCTCTTCTCTCCGTGCCTCCTTCCTTCTGGCCTCTTGCTTTCGCGCCAGTGTCCATGCCTCGTCCCCTCTTTCTCCCTTTCCCCTCGTCTTTGCCTCTCTTCTTTCTTTCTCCTTTTCCTTTTTTTCCCGTTCTTTTTCCTTCATCGACCTTTCCTGCGCGCAACGTTCGTCTTCCCTGGCGACGGGGTTCGCATCAAGAGAGCAGAGAAGAAGCACACCGGAGAACGTCCAGGCGGAGTCAAGGGGATCGAACGAGCAGCCAGAAGGGCAACAAGGCAACCATCGTATCGTTACAGTTTATTATAATATAATTATGTATCCTGGAAGGGATGTATCGATGGTGGAACGGATAGAGCTCGGGCTGGAAATGGCTGAGCAAATACGAAGTCACGAAGTCGTCCGGGATCATCTGATCGAGTGGGGATCACGGGTTCACCAATTCCTTCGTCTCAGAGTCACGTTCCTTCCATGAGCTCGACCGTCCTCGCCAAGCTGCCCGTATATGCCCCCCATAGACCACGACGACAACGACGTCGTTCCAGGAGAGGAGGAAGGTGCCTCGTGACAAAAACCTTCGGCGTATTCTCGATGCATCGTTCGATGCGATCTCACCCAATTAACGATCGCTCTTACAACGCCGCTAGTTCAAAACGTTCGCAAACCTCTTTTCGAACCTTAGCTTTCCACGCGAGAAATCGTTTCCGCCAGTTTCGCCGGTGGAATCGTGCAGACCGGTCGCGTCGCTGATGCAGCAGAATCGAACTCTTGGTATTAGCATACTGGATCGAGGGCAGAACGCGTCGCGTTTTCGGGGTTGCCCGCGGAGACTTTCTAACGCGAGGACGCGGACAGCTCGCTCTACCCTTAATGCTAACTATTTCGCGCAGCCCTGAAATGTATGCAGCAGTGAGAATATGGCTTCGCTACTATGAAATATATGGTATAATAATTCTCGATATCAGATGCCTTTAATCACCTTAAATCCACAGTCCAGACACACCCCGTGTTCACTTAACTTCAGGGTTATCTTAATCTGTCGACAGCTGCCCAGCGCCTCGTTGATCGTTCCTCTTCTCCTTCACCCTCGGATTCGATCGATTTCTACTCCTCCTTTCCTCCTTCATTTCCTTTCTGCGCTCGATTTCTCCAGTCTCCAGCTTTCTCCCTTTGCCTCGTAGTTCATCGTGTACCGCGGAACGTACTTGGCCATGAATACCGAACGACGAAATCGAGTCGGTAGCCTGGTGAATCCAAAAGAGGAATCGCTGGGTCCATTCGCGCAGCATGGTACGACGCGAGTCGTCGTAAGGCTGTTGTTTCACCTCGAAACTGCAGCAACTGCTGCTTCCTCGGGTGCGCCTCTCTCTCTCTCTTTCTCTTTCTATCGTTTTCTCTCGTATATACACCGCGAAGGTTGTAAATTTTTCCGTGTCCGCGGGTTACGACCGGCTCGCCGGGTCTTCGATGCCAAGCAGACAGAGAGAAGGCGCTAACGACGCCAGTGGGAAAGATGCCAGATAAAAGTTTTTCTCGTCAGGTAACTAGCTGGCAGTCGAGAGTCGAGATCGCTCCTATCCACCGAACATTCCAATTGCCACGACGACCTCCGATTTATTCGAATTGTCGTCCGGTAGCGTTGAACCACGATCGAAGAGGCTGCCGGTGCGTATCGACGATCGATCGGTGTGTTTCCTGTTGTTCGTGGATCGTTGATCGTTGGCTGTGGCGACGGCGATCTTTCGCGGCACGAAGAAATCGGCCTTGAAAACGTGCTGCTCAAAGGAGGAGACCTAATTGTCGGTCATACAGTACACGCATTACACCGCCTAAGTATGCACTTAAGATACGCAATGGCGGACGTTGAATGTATCGCGTACCTTATTACGCGACGGTGGATCCTTTCTGCGGGTAGATGCAGAGGAAACGATAGTGATTCCAGCTTGTTAGCTCCTCCTTTAATTGCCTTCGGGTTTTCATCGTTCGTGCATATACACGCCGCGATATATCGTCTTGACGCGCGTGTAGACTCGCTGATGTTGCTGACGTATCGCTCGTCATCGGGTTAGCGTCGCGAAGGGGACAATTTTTCATCGAGTCGCTTCCCTTCTTTCGTCTCCTTTTCCTACTACATTTTTCTCCTTTCGTATCTTTTCGATGTCAGAAATTCGACGGAAATCGATAGGTTCGTGTTTTCGTGGACGTTGGAACGTTGGGCGACCGGCACGAACCACTAGTTCGCGTATACACGTAGGTGTTTGTCGAGCAGAGCGTTTCCAAATGGAAACGAACGACGTTGGATAAACTACGAGTCACGCGCTCGGCTCTGGAGTTTTCTTAAGCCGTGGCTGACCCGCACGCCATATACACCGGTGCATTATTTTCCAATATTACGTGAACTACAGGCAAGACGGAAGGGAGAGACGGGAGGTTGAGAGAAAGGGAGAAAGGGAGAAAGGCAGAAAGGTACTCCATCGGATCACGCACGGTTGAATTTCCGAGTTGGGGGAAATGGGTCCGGGAGGTGGAGTCTAAACGGTCCCGAGGGACACGTCGTCTCGGGCTTCGAAATTCCCTAATCGATCGTGCACTCTCGACTCGAATCGAGATTGAAAGGTTCGCGTGCATTGCTGCAGAAATAAAGAAGCAATTTAAAACGTTTGTCCGCGACCGAAGGATAATCTTTTAATTCGCTTCGAGGAACTATTGGTCGAAAGCCGGGCCGATGTTCGTGCCGATGAATTCTTCGTGGCTGGCGAGATGGAAAGTAATTTTCGCGTTAGTTCGGACCGAAATCCGGTCCTGGCCTGAATCCGATTCCCCTGCACGGTGAATAAAAAAGGGTAGAGGCAAGAAAAAATATGGAAAAAGGAAGAGAAAAAGGGGAAAAATATGCGCGGAAAGAAGCAAAGGAAAAGAGAACGGGAAACGATAAAACGCGATCGCCGATGGAAAATTGCGTTTATATAGCGCGAGTACGCGCGCGTGTACATCCGCTCCGCAATAAGTTGGACCGTGTTCTCGATTCTCGTTAAAGTTTCATCGTGCTCGCGAGCGCGCGAATCTGTCGATAGGAACGCGGGGAAACGCGCGTAATATTCGTTGCGTGTGATGCACACGCGAGAACCGGAGGCGTTGAAGTAGAGGGAAAAGTAGTAAAATCGCAGAAGCGAACGCCATGGAACGGCACGCCGATGGAAAACAACGATTCAGCCCAAATAACAATCGGGCTGGAAAAGCGGGCGGTTGGAAAAACGCGTTTATATTTCACCGGCTGCGAGAGTGAATTCCCTTTGTGACTGTAGGATGACAATTTCACGGCATTTAGCCGCGACAGGGCTCGTGTACGCGCGAAACAATGCCGTGCTCGCGGACCAACGGGTTACCGCTCGTTTTTCTCTCTCTTTCCTTCTCGCCAGCCACCCCACGAACCTCACGCCACTCGCCACCCATTCTCTCTCTCTGAATTTCACTCGTGCGTCTCTATACGCGATAGTCCGCATTCTCATCGGCTCGTAGCTCGCGCCGTTTTTTAATCGGAAACAAAAGCGTTATTGCGGAAATTAAATGACACATGGTGCGCACCCCGCCAAGAAGGGGTTTGAATTGTCGGCTTAAAAATGTAACGGTAGGAAACACTGGTCGACAGGAGAACGTCATTTTTACCGGTTATACGTCACGTCGCGCGACGCACGATCGTTTCATGGGTAGATCGATGCAATCGATACCGTCTGCTTTGGCCATTTCCGATACTCCTCCTCGTGTCCTCTCTCGCGTTTCTATTCTCGTCCGTGAAAGTAACGCGAAAAGAAGGAAAAAGAAGGAAGAGAAGAAGACACGGTTCGACGATTTCGCGAAAATTATTAATTCCCGGGAAGTCTTCTACGAGTCTACCTCGTATCGTCGTGCTTTGAGATTTTAATTGCGCATGCAAATCTCGGCGGACGGCCGAGATCGACGTGGTCTACGGACGACGTAGAAAATCCGGACGGCAGGGCCAATTCTATTGTCCGATCTAGGATCCACTTAGGCCAAGTAATTGATAGATCCCTCGATGGCGGAGGAGGGATCGAGGAATGACAGGTTACGGGCCAGGATACGGGCTGTTCGCACGACCCTACTTCGCTGCCGTGTTATTAGTTAATTCTTACAATTACTCGTCGTCCCTGTGGTTATTCCATTACCGTATAACTCTCGTAGATCACCTGGACTTCCCTCCTCCCCCCCGTAGCTCGGCCATCCGTTCAGAAGACTGACCAAGCGGTCAACAAACGACATCCTTCATCGATTTGACCTGTATGTACTTTTCCCTTTATCAATGTTCTCTCGCGGTTCGTCCTATAGAGTCGGCCGTACGGCCTGATCGACCCGACCCATTGGTCGCGCGTCGTCGTATCTTTACTCGCCGGTCGATCGACGAACTTCGCGGGTCTGGCACGCGTGCTCCTCGCAAAGTTCAGGATGAGAGAGAAGTTTTCTTCTCGTATCGAGGCGTGTTCGCGATCCTTGCGACGGTTTTGCTCTTTGAAAGCGGTTAACGAAGACGGGAAAGAAGGCCCCGCGAATAGTTAATTAGACTCAACTGCCAGCAACACGGTAATAAATGTAACATTAATGAGTCGTAGTAACCTTGATGCTTCGGCGAAAGAAGCCAGCGTGATTTCCAGTTTTATTGAAAAACAGGAAAAGATCAAGCGCACCGAGCCGTGTCGCAATTGCGGCCGCACAGCCCGCGGCCGTATATACCCGTCTATTATTATTTCAACGCTTTTTTGAATATTCCTCGCTAAATGGAATTAATTCCTGAAAAAAAAATAATTAAGTACAGAGAGAAACGTAACCGGGTGCGCACGTAAATGTACCGTGGCGATCTAATCTAGCCTACAAAGTCAGTGCCGGATCGTGAGACTCGTCTGACGTCTTAATTGTAGTGTAATGCTCGTTGCGTTAATGGTGTGAATGAACTGTGTTTTCAATTACGGAGAGATCAAAGGAAGCAACGAACTACCTACCGTCGTGTTCCGATCTTCCGCAGCGCGACGCCATTTGTCTTCATTCGTTCGATCTCTCGATCTATTTTCCCTCCTGTTCGCCGGATCGCGACTTCTTCCACCTTTTCTTTTTCCCGCGTTTCGACACGCGGTTTTCTCATTCAGAACCCATTTCGTCGAAATTCGCAAGTATGGATTTCCCAAAAGATAAAGCGGCGCGCCACGATCGTGGAAAGCACGAGGTAACTAACGATTATAGTTTCCTCGTTTACCAATAACGCGTGTACTCTCATGGATAAGAGCGTCCGGTACGCTCTGTCTCGTCTTCTTTTCCTCCTCTTCTTTCTCCTGTAGCCGCGATCGAGGACTTAAACGTCGGCCAACTATTCGCCGAGGTGTCGATCGTTTTTTCCAGTTGTGGCGCCCTGAAGGCCTTGACAAGGCGCGCGTACTTTCTTGTGCTTCTTCTTCTACTTGCTCGGCTCGTGTTTCGAGAGAGTTACACGCAAGAATACCGCGTGATCAGCAACGAGAGCCAGACCGGCGCGTTACATCTCGCTTCGTAACGATCGCCGGATGTGGTCAGCCAGTGTTTAATCGGTACAGACGGAAAAATCTCTTCCGTGAGAATCTACCTTCTCCTAGCTCCTCCTCGAACGTACATACGATTCGGCTTTCTTCGTCTTTCCACTTGGTCGACTCGAAACGAATTCTTCCCTCGTGCGATGCAGCTATATCTTTCGATTCGGTCGTTGTCTGGCGCCAAACGGTCAATTTCCCTGAAAGCAGGAACCTCAAACGTGGAAACGAAGTGGAGTTTCCAACTGTTGCATCGGAGGTATTGGTCCCCGGTATGCTGCGCATCCTTTATTCGGTCACGATCTTCTCCCTCCGGTGATGGTCTCTCTCGTCTTTTTTCCATCCCTTCGTACTACTCGGATTACCGACGATAAGTATCGGCGCGCACTGCCGTCCGCCGAAATTACGCTCGGCGCAGCTCCCGGCCAAGCGTTTTGATATTCCGCGGCGATAACGCGACCGCGCGCTCCAAGCGAGTCGAGTCGTCGCTTCGTTATTAAATTTTCCCTTACGGAACCGCGGGGTCCGGCCCGGCCCTGCTTCTGTTCACCCAAGAAGAAATTCATTCGGCGCAACGAAATCTTGATGCGCAGTCGGAACGAATTTTCGAAGTTTCGAGTACCTCGCGGTCATCCACCGGATCCTTCTTTTCTTCGCCGTTCTGGACCGCGTTTACGAGTCACGTAATGACCCGCGTGAAAGAGCATCGAGAGCGAGAGTAACGACTGGGCGAGTTAGTCGCGACATTTTGCTCGCTCGTCGCGAGAGGGGAAATAGAAGGAATCAACCATTCGGCGATTAGCGAAAATTAATTCCCAGCTAACCGAGTCGCTGGGTGAAAAGTAGCCGAAGAGCGCGAGGGAAATTTGAAGAGCCTCACTGGACGAAGACTCGCGTTCGACAGCTGAAAACGGAGAGAGAACTCCCCCTGGAGCGTAGGATGGAACGACGACGCTTGAGACTCGGAGGAAGCTTCGTCGTTCTGTACATTTCATTAAGTAGACGAAGGGACGTTGTTCGTTCGGTGTCGGATGCATTGATTTTCGTTTACCCACCCCTTCGGCAGCGCAGCTTCCCACTTTCAGCGGCCTCCTTTCGTCCCCCGTCCACCCTCGAGGGATGTTTCGTTATTTAAACAGATTAGCGATACGGCAGCCCCGGGGGAACCGTCTTATGTGTTTCCAATGCGTAGAACGCCGAGAAAATTAATCCTTCTTGCAGGCTCGCCTTTCAGAGCACCACGCGTCTCCTAATCGCGTTCTCCTTGCGAGTATCGCCTCGATTTTCGAACAAACGGATCGCGATTAAAGGCGCCCTTTCGAAAACGGGGCAGCGATCTCGGAATTCTTTGGCCAAGGTCTCTCTGGCCAATTGGCCGTGCAGAGCCCCGATCGAAAACGACGGTGGAACGGGGAAACTCTCTTTCTGGAGTGAAACGAGAGGAGGAGGAGATCGTTTTTGGCGAACGACGAGTCGACTCGACTCCTGGAACCGATTCTCTAATACAAATTCATGAACGGGCCAGCCGTTTACCCTCTATTAGAGGGAAGCGCAATCAAAACGGTGCCGTGGACCCGATAGACGAACACTCGGGATCCGAGCAGCTGTAAATCAAACTACGAAATTCCTCGTGTCTGGTCCTCGCGGTGTCTGCGGACCACGACGACGGGGCGCTCTGGAAAGTGTTGAGCTTCGCCTCTCTCCTCCGACTTCTCTTCGCCGACTCTCCATGCGCAAGGGTGTAATTATGCGTCCCCGGGGCCCCGAACCGACCGCGGGCCTCCTTCTCTCGTTTTCCGTTCCTCTCCCTCTTTCGTTCCATTCTCCAAACCCTCTCTCTCTCTCTCTCTCTCACTCTCTCTCTCCCTCCCGTTTCCTTCCTCGGTGGTTTCTTCCTTCCTCGTCCGTCCTTCTCTCTCGCCGTGCGTATCGAGTCGAACCGTGACCGAAATAGGGAAAAACGAACGATTCCCTTCCGCTCGTTTGCACTCGAATTCAGAGATAACGAGGTAGTTGCTAAACGACCTTCCATCGCGACTTTTCATTTTGAAAACGATTCGAATACTCCACTTTCCTCGCCGTTAAGCTTCCGAGAATCTTTCATGTATTTGTAATTATTTCTCTTTAGCACGCGAGTTTGAAGATCTAAGAACGTAGAGAAAACGGGCCGCGGAATAGCGGCGTTGATTTTCTAACCACGCCGCCTTTCCCTCGGCGAGTTTGTTAGATTTTTTGTCGGCGTTTCTAGTCCGCGCGGAGAATTCGGTCGTTAAATCGCGCGGAATTTGCGCGAGCAAAAGTGGCGTCGGCGGTCGTTCGAACTGGCGCGTGTTGGAAAAAGGCGCAGGCGCGGTTACCGAGGCCGCGCGTCAATTATAATTGCAAATTTTTCGCGGCTGTTACTCGACGTGGCGTTTCTTCGTTGCGACGAAAGTTTCCATTGCGGGATTCTGTGGCCGCTTTTGTGGCGTGTCTCCGTTGGCTCGCGGGAACAGTCCCGTCTGTGCCGCAGTTCGGAGTAAAATCGTTTAGCATAATTCGAGAGGCGATGGGGACCCTTTCTTCCCGTTAAAAATCGCTTGTTTTGCTCGGCTCGACTGTTCTCGTTAACCGCGGTGACATGTCGACGAAAGGGCAGGTCCTCGAGCAAACGCCCTTAGGGATCCTTCCATTCTCCTTGTTTTGGAAAATCTCTGCCGATGTACGAAGACGAAGCTACGAAGTTCGTTAGACTTCATCGATCGTTACGTAACAGCGACAGACAATTTAGCATCGGTAAGAATATGTTTGGTCCGAATGAGGAGAGAAGCTAGGGGATTAATACGAAGCGAGGAAAAGGGAATTTTCTTGGCTAATTTCGAGAGAAGTCGTTTCTTTCGTGAGAAGGAGATCGAAGGACGGAACGCGGATCGTAAAGAGAGCGGCATGAACGGCGGTCGTTGCGATTCTAATTAGGAGGAATTTGGTCGTTCCGGGGCCGAATTAAGCTAATCGGCCGCGACGAACGAGGGTCTCGTCTCGGCTGGGAACGCGCGTGCGGCGAGACGCGGAAACGGAGATCGAGCGGAGAGGAAGCGTTCTGACGAACGTCAACGAGAAAAGAAAAGAGAAAAATCGAGACGAAGACGGAGGAGCGGCAGGGGTGTGGGGCGAGTGGCAAACGACCCTCGCAGCCGAGGAAAAAGTCGAGAGCATGAAATTAGTCGTACTCGCGGCCCAGAGTATTAGAAGTGCCTCGAGGGCTCCGCGTTCGTGCTTCTTCTCTCTCGTTTTATTCGATAATTATGCAAATGCCGGAATGATTGTCGGGCAATATGTCCTTGGAATAAAAGTCGAGTCAGAGCAATTCGGTTATCTTTATGATTCTGAAACGCGAAACGGACCGAGCGTGGGGTGAAAAGCCGGAGGGGGATGACAGGAAAAAGAAAGGGCACCCGAAACGCGGCACGCAGCAGGTCCTCGCCTTCCGAACGCAACGCTCACAAAAAGAGAGACGCTTAATTTGCATGGAAACGCGTGATTCCTTCTTTTCCTGCTTAATAGTGGAGTCTTTGTTTCTCGTTTCGTCGCTGCATCGATGAAACAGCGTCTGTCGCTGAAATTTTTGATCGCGATCCAGAAGAAAAGAGCCGTCCGACTGGAGGCGCGTGATCGAGCTTCGATCGAGCTACGGGTTACGTGACTACGCGTTAGGCCAGGCGCGTGCATAGATCGAGCCGAATCGTGGCCACTGCCTATTAAGACGTTCGCGCGGCGATTTAATTAAGTGACTACGACTCGACCCTGGCAGACCACGGAATCGCAAGCAGGATCGTCGTTATTTATTATTAAAATATATTCCCTGTCGAAAGGGTGGAGCATGGTTCGACCAATGGGCACCCGTCGCGTGCCTCGAGTCGTTAGGGTGCTTGAAAATTGATAAGAATACATCGTCGCACGCTGCGACCTCCAGGTGCAGCCTTTAATCTGAAGGCGGCGAGACCACGCGTTCCTTCGCCGACACCCAACGAATCTATCGCCTGGAATCCGGTAATTGTAGCGCGAACGCCTTGCCTCCTTCCCTCCGTCCACTACCCTTCTCCACTTTTCCATCGCGCGAACGATCACTTACCGTGGGCTCGTTCGGTGCTGCTTCGCTCTTCCTTCTTTTCTGCCTCCTTTTCGTCCTTTTTCCTCTCACCGTGTTTCTCAGCGCGGTCAAGGGGATCAGGACGGCGACAGGAATTGGTTAACGAGATATACACACAAAGACTTTACAATAACAACTATTTATTTATAGGTAATAATGCTGAATTACAATGAATACACTTTTTTGCCTCGATACTAGATTGTATAAGTCCGATCGCGAAATCGTCACCGCTCGTCGTCATCGTTAATCAGTAGTGTGGCGATACTGGTTTTCCCCACCCGACCCCCCCGACCCACGAGTTTCTTTCCCCTGTACGCAACCCGCCCCGTTTACCCACCCCGTTTCCTGCGGAATTTTTTTTCTTCAATCGCGTTAACGCGAATTTACCCGACTCGCCGATCGAGAATCGCCGGTACCCGTTTCCTTTTCCCACCATAATCGATTATTCGCCTCTGTCAGTAGAATCCAAGTTCGATTCGTTCTTCATAGTCGCGAACCGATCGATCGGAGCTCGTCCTCGCGAATCGTACGCCGAATTCGCGATTGCACTCGAGTCGAGTCAGTCGACTGCTCTCTGTCTCGTGCCGGCGATTCTCGATCGCGAGATTGACCCCGTTCGATTGGTAGTGGCGATGGCAAATACAGATGAGCTATCGGTGGTTAAATTCTCGTTTCACTACGTGTAGCATCGTCTTAACGGGCTTTAGCCGGTACGTACGATCTAGACACTATGATTATGTGAACTTTACAACACAAGAACCTTACGGGCAAAAGACTTTGTACATGGATCTTAAATACGGGGATCGGCCTCGGGGAAATATTCGTCGCGGTTCGGCTCGGGCGCCCTCTATCTCCCTCTTGGTCGCGTCCAACGTGTTTCACCGGAAATATTTCGCCGAGCTGCGGCCGATCAACGCAAACGAAGGACACACGCAATATGCATTAGCCTTACTTGTCGACGGTAGTAACTAAGTTTATTTATATAAATAAGGTGTTACGATTTAAAACGCATGGGAGAATTTATCCGTTGTTTCTCCCCTTTCTTTTTATTTCGCTCTCTCTCTCTCTCTCTCTCTCTCTCTCTCTCGCACTTAGTACTCTCCTCACTCTGCTAATCTCGATCGAAGCGTATTCTATCGTTCTAGCGCTAATTCAGTTTCGTTCTCGTCACCATCTTAAATTCTCGTCGATCTGTGTATCACGTTCTCTCACAGTCTCCGTCCACTTAACTGTCTATCGATATCACACTCACATTCGCACAGCTTCTCACGCTCTATATGATACAGAGTAATCGAGTCGCGGCTCGTCGCGAAGCTTCTCGGCTTTTGTGTCCGGTATTACGGTACCACGCGCGAACTGTGCTTTGTTGCACGATATTATGCTGTTCGAAAGAAGATCGGAAATGCAGTTGGCCGTACAAGAATTTCCGATCGATGGCTAAGCGACGAGCCGACGAATCTCGAGACGCGCGTGCTTTTCTTTTTCTTCCCACGCCCGTCAACGATCGGGCTTCTCATGGTACACCGTCGTCGGGGAAATAATATTAATAATAATGATAATAATACTCGAAACCGAGGCGGTGCGCCCGATCGTTCGTACAGCTTAACACGATTAACTAATTGAAGTTGATCTGTAATTAGGAGATAGGTACCTCTAGGAACGCATGCACGCGCGCACGCACTCTCAAGCAGTCTTTAGAAATATCTTCCGTCTCTTTATTTTTCTCTCGATAAATTTCCTTGCAAGTTCGTGCTTGTCTCATCATCATTTCGCTTACTTTCGGCCGTGTTCTCCGCGAAATACGAAAGTCACGCGCGGTTTCGATTGTCCCTGGGTAAATCGGTATATCCTTGGACGTGGTATACATTCGCGTGTCGTTTCTCGCCGGAAACCACCGCGTGATTCGATTAAAATGGCTGCGTTTTCGCGTTCCAGAAACGTTGGAAAACGAATAACCATTACTGTCGTTTCATTGATATGTGTTTCCATCCTTGCTCGTCGTCGATTGCGACTGTCGCTACATCCGAAAGCAGTCCCTGCCCCGAGGGGGCGACCGACAACAAGCATTCATCGTGGATTCGATCGACGTTTCGGGTTTAACGTTCTTTGTCATCTGTGCCACGCTCGATCGACGAGCGAGTAAGCTTGGTTCGCACGAGCGTTAAACTCGCGCAGTTGGACGCGCACTCTCTTCTCCGTGTGTTCGAAGCTACGTGATCTCGTCCATTGGCGATCGATATCACTTTGCATGGTCGGCCGATTCAGTCGCCTCAGCCGCGCGAATCACACGAAACTACGACGAAGAGTCTGTGCACGAGTTCGATGGCTCGGTACGCGCCACTTTCGACGCCGTTTCCCTCGTTTCTCTTGCTCCTTGTCTCGATCGATCGCGATCACTCGTTTTGGCTGCTCGCTGGTACACGCTCCGCCCCTCTTCTGCTTTCCTCCAGCCTCTTCTAGGTCGCACTCGTGAACAAAACCGAGTTCTTGTAGTAACCCGTTCGGGATTCTGAAACAGAAGCGGCGGTCAAGAGTTCGGTGTCCTGGTGTGTGTCGCTTGAGAGAAGAATCGCGTAGCCTGATAACGCAAACGTGCTTCTTGTCCCCCGTGCTCCTATCGTCGATCGAGTACACGCGGTTCGGCGGATGAAGCGATCGACCGATTTGAGAATAAGAGAGAAGACCGAGCGAATGATTCGATGATCGTTCAGTTGGAAGCGGCGCCGCTCACTAATTATCCTTGCCTCTTGAGACGTAGATGAACGCGAAAGGGACGAGACGCGGATATTCGGGAGAAAGAGAGACCGAGGATGGGTCCTATCGGGCGCGTTCGTAAATACGAGACGGGTCGACTCATCGGCCCTTAGGGCGCCTTTGTGATCGAGCCGCCGCTCGACTTTTTATCGAACTGTCGCTTATGATTGAAAATCACCACGCGCTTTAATAGTCCACCGGACTCGATTTACTTCGTTTCTCCACCCGTGTGTTATCTTCCTCCTACGCTATCCCTAACATCGCTGCGTTACACTCGAGAAAGAGGATACGCAAATTGCACGGACGGACCTTGTCACGGTTTCGGCGCTCCACGATCCCCGAAAACATTCGGCGGTGCGGTTAATTTCGAAAAGAGAGAAAAGCGTAAACGGAGAACGATCATTCCGCCGATGAAGAGTTGACTTTACGAAGCCGCGGCCAATTAAGCGGACCACTCGTTAAGCGGCTGCCAAGCCGTGGTGGACTTTGGTTCGCGGGCAGAAAAACGATTATTTACGTGCAGCGTCACGTTGGGGGTCTTCGAAACCGAGAGAAACAGAGACGAAAAGAGAGAGAAAGAGAGAGAGAGAGAGAGAGAGAGAGAGAAAGGCACGAAGAAAGAGCGTCGAAATCGCGCGCCATCGGTTAGACGGTTTTTGTCGCGGAGCCTGGAACTTTCGACAAGTTTCCGCGAAGCAAGAGGCGACGGCAAGTTTCGAATCCGGCAGTGGCGTGTGCCGGTGACGCCGCAGCAAGAAACAACCCCGTCGAAACGCGACTGCCATCCCCGAGACTTTCTAATTAAAGATCCGGAACTTTGTTTCTTGTCGCAAGAAATTCCTGCTCGCTGATCCGGCCACGAATCAAGTTACGTTCCGGTCGAACGTCGAATTTTCTTCGCCTCCCTCCGTATCCGAAGGCGGCTAGTCGCGATGGCTCCGCGTAACTTTTACCGGTCGATCTTGACGCCGACGTCTCTTGTACTAAGTCACCGGTGCCCGTGTTTGCTCGAGATTCAATGGCGTGGAAGCGTCGTTGAACCCACCTTGAAGAGGAGACTTCACTTGGTCTCTCTCGGCCGCCTGATGCTGCCGCGATTTTCTCTCCAGCTCGAGTTCCTGCACCAGAGACTCTGCGACAGGGAAGAAAACACAAAAAATTCGTTGGTTATCTCTGTCATGTCGCGGATCTTGGGAACAATTCGGTTGAGCGATTACATATTTGATAAAGCGTCGAGGAAGGGCCAGAGGGACGACACGGTTGCGACCAAATGCATGTCTTGGCGTCGATTTCGTCGAGGCGTAAACCGAAACGCGGCGCGAAGGATGAAACGGAGCGGTAATTAGTGGAAAACCAGCGAGCGCGAACTGCGAGAAAGGGGAAAGGAAAAGGGACGGGACAGGGATAACGGACGAAGGCAGGCGTGAAAGGGCCGCAGGTTTGCTCACTGAATTCCGCAAGGATTAGGGTGAAAACTGGAAAATGTCCCTTTAATGATATCGCGCCGAATTAACCGCCGGCGGACTCTTCGTTTCGGTCTACTTCGTTAAGCGTCCACGGGACGACGCAACGTCCCTTCGACCAGCCTCACGATCGTATCCCTGCCCGTGGATCGGAAGAAGGAGAGCGTGCTACGACTCGTGTCCCTCTCTTGCTGAAAATTGAAAATCCTGCGTGCCGGTGAAATCGTGAATTCGAAAGAAAGCTCGACGACAAATGCAAACAAAAGTAGAGCATTCCGATGAGATTTCTAACGTAGGTCGACAAACAGCCCCGAGCGAGAGATTTATCCGTCGATAGAAAGGATTAATCGCGAGAGAAGGAAGGGGACGCGAATATAATCGGCAAGCGTGAAATGGTGCCTCCTTGGGCAATGGTAAAATCGAATTGGGAGGCTATTAAATCCGAGTTAACAGGCGCGGCCTGGCACACGGACGAAGAGTGGAGAGAAGTCGGAGCCGTGGCGATGTACCGCGTAGCACGAGTCGCGCGACCGCGCGGGCTAGAGACGTCGGGGCCGAGATTCCATTATGCTTTGTGCAACAATAGCTGAGGGCTGTTTCGTGGTAGGTGGGTGTGAATTCGTGCGTTCGTCAGAGCCGTTATATTCGACGGGACTGCGGAGCCGAGCGCGAGTGTTTGCGTTCCACTGAGCCAAATTACCTCTGGCGCCCTTATCCGCGCGCGGGGTGTTTCTCGTCCCTTTGATATCCAAATGACAATTTAACTGCTCAAGATACGGCCGGGTTGGCTGTGATTGCGAAGGGTGTCGCGTTTTGTCGTTTGCGCGCCTCTCTCGTCCTGAACGTCGCAGGACGATACCGTAGGCCGGGGATAAGTTCGTTGTTCGACAGAGTTTTTCTTGCCCCGAGGAGAAGAGAGACGGTCGTCGAGGAACGGGTCGATTCGATCGAGACAGATCGTAGCCGCGAAACGCATCGGTGCACTTGGAGCCTCACGTACATCCGTGGATATCAGGCGACTAATAGTTTTGCTACCGTATTACACACCCTGACAAATCGCGGGAACAATGAAAACAATTTCAAGCCGTACCGAACGAGTCTGCTACCCCTCTTTCTCACCTCTAAACGGTTGGTATTGTACCCTCGTCCCGGCCGCCGATTTTTTCGGCTGTCGACTGCGGCGGAGAGGGCCTCCGAGCGAGATCGGTGAAAGAAGAACCTCTCGAACTGTATCCGGTATGACTCTGCGTTTATCCGCACGTAATTAACTGGCGCACAATGCATCGCAGGAGAAGGCCAACTCGTCTCTGGAGAGAGGAGACGAAGAAAAGAAGTGGAAGGCGGCGGTAGCGATGCGGTGGCTCGGGAAGGGAGGAAAAAAGGAATACACGGTATATATATATGCTCGACCGTTCCTCGAAAAATCGAGGTATCGTGCCGGACGACGTGGCAACGTCATTGGAAACGCCGGTGCTTGGATCGATCAGTCTTTTAGTCGGCGAACGCTCGAATTCCACGTCCACGCGTCTTTCGTTTCGAGGTTCCTTCTTTTGATCGTGGTTCGCCCCTCGGAATCGACCAACCGTCAAACTCCTCTCTCGCTCTCTCTCTCTCTCTCTCTCTTTCTGGATAATTTTGGTTTTACATGGGGCGAACGTTACGGGCCCGCATGAAGAAAAGTTTAATCGCGCAACATACAGATGGAATGTCTCGATCGGGAGCGGGCAAACGTATCCGTAGAGGCATCGAAGAATCCCAGGTTATTACACCGGCGTGTAATAAGTAATTTCCGAGGCGGCGAACGCTTCGTGACCTCGTGCGCTGAAAAACAAACGTCGTAGCGGGTTCGACGATCTTCTCGCGCGAGCATCCAACGGAGCGACTCCGCCGGAGGATCGTGTCCCGGCCGCGGTAATTGCTCGAATGCTGTCGATCTCTCTTTCTCTCTCTCTCTTTCTCTCTCTCTCTCTCTCTCTCTTCCTCTCTTTTTCTCTTTCTCTTTCTCGTGCAGAAGACTCGAGTCGAGAGTTAGCAAAGTCGAGGAGAAAAAGACCGCCGATATACGAGAAGAGGAGTAGGAGTAGGAAGAGAAGGAGGAGGTGGGAAAAGGGGAGGCACGATGCAAGAAGGACTCGAAGGAAAGAACGAAAAGGCGAAGGCGGCGGCGGGACGGCCACGGGGTTGATTTCGTGTAGCGCCGCGTTTTTAATGCTCTGATCTTTATGTAAAACAGAAGACGGACGGTGAACGAGGGAGGAACAGGGGCGCTGGCACGGGGGCCGAGGGAAGGCGGTGGGTGAGGGCGAGGAGAGCTCGGAGACGGAGGATGCGTGGAGATAGGCGCTCGAGTACCAAGCCGACCGTGAAATTGTATGAATCAAGGAGGTGCATGGAGAAGCGCGGAGACACAAAAAGCGGCGATACGAGCGGAACAAAAAGCGAAGATGGCGAGAACGAAGAGGAATGCTCGAGCCACGATGCTCGCGTCCGCCTCGATTTCCAATAGAAACACCACCACTATCCTGACGCTTTTCCGAACGAACTGCGACCTCCTGTTCACCTCCTGTCTCCACGAATCTCTCGCTCGGCTGCGCGACAGAAGCGAATTTAATCCACCGTTCGCGATTTCCGACGAGAGTCGCGCTCCTTCCGTCCTTTCGAGAGGGTGTGCGACCGTTTCTCGGCGATAAATTCAAGCGTATAGTTGAACGAGGTCGAGAAGGAGCGAGCAAGATGGGAAAAAAGTCGCTCGAACTGAATCGCGTCTCGTAATCGTCACGTGGAAAGGAAGAGGAGAGACCGACGATATTCTCGACAGCATCCGCTAACATCTAGTTACCCTCGCGCAAACTAGCGCCAAGCATACACAGGAGCGATGCTTCGTTCCCCTTCCAGTTTACCCTCCCGATTTCTCTAGTCCTGGCTTGTTCGCCGGAAAACCACGTCGTGTCTTGTGGATATATTCGCGGCGAGGGACGCTTTCAAGCCCCCTACCATTTTCAGGCTTCCCGTGTCGACGCGTTAGCTTCCTTTCGCTTCTATATTGCTCGTATACACGCGTCACGGTTTATCACTCTCGCGGGGTTATTGTCTTTCGTCTAATGGTACACGCACGTGTGCGCCGCGTACAGGTGTGTACATAGGATCGTCGACCAGCACCCGGATCGAGCGAGGAACACCATGGCAGAATATCTCATCACGGCGTTTTCCGGCTGGAACCAGGCCGCGTGTCGTGTACTATTTTCTCGCCTCCCGCACATGCGACGTCAAGAAACAAGATTTCCCGTCCAGATGCGTCGACCAACTTACAACCTACGACCAATCGCGGTATATTGTATCGTTGCTTGGTTCGTTCCGGCTTTACGGTTCGGAGTTTCCGCGCTGTAACAGATTCACCGCGGATACTCGTGCACGCATATTTCTCGGTGGACCGGCGCGACGCGAACGGGCACGCTTCCAACTCGAGCGTTTAACCAGGACATCTATTTCCCAATCTGTCGATTACGAACGATTACGACGTACGGTTGATCATAGGACGACGCAGCATTGTCGCGGTTGAGTAGGTGGATTCGGAGATCGGAAAAAGGACGGACGGACGGTGTAGACAGGAGAGGAAATAAACGACAGAGGAGGAAGGTGGAGAGGAACGCGAAGACGAGGTGCGGCATGTACGGTCTGTCGCCAGACAGCGGCCGACACGCGGAGTAGGGGAGACGTTATGGTTGCTGCGAAATTATTGCATATAGTCTGAATATTAAAGCGTGGCAGAGTGCTCGGTCGTACTCGTCGGGTGGTGGATGCTGGATGATGGACGCGAAGGAATCGTCGTGTGCGCTTGTGCGCGTACACGTATATACGTACTCGAGGGGGGAAACGGGACGCGAGAGAGGAGAAAGGAGCGGGAGTACAAGGGACAAAGCGAGCGAAAGGGAGAAGTAGACACACAGAACGGAAGGGGATGAGAGAGAAAGGTAGAGGGTTTAAGGGAAACGAAGGGAGAGCGAGCGAAGGAAGAAAGGAGAGGGAAGACAGGTAACGCCACCGAGAGCCACGGTGGCCGCCGGGGAAATTACGGCTCCTTCCTTACTTGCCAGAGATGTGCATAAACTCTGCATTACACTCAGTGGCACTCATACGTGTATTCCGCTACCGTGAGCGCGACCATCGTCCACGGATGCTTACCGCACAGGCAAAAGTGGGTCGTTGCGAGCTTATTAAACGCTACTGCGATTCGCTTCAACTGCGACCGGCTTTTCTCTGCTTCTCGTTCGATCCGCGCCTCCATACTTTCAAGCTCGTTCTCGCACTATCTGTCCTTTTGAAAGTATTGGCAAGGAAGGAGTAGCATCGACAGTTTAAAACGATCGATGCACCGATATTGCTAATTACCATTCCTTTCTACTTGTTCGAAACTCGATATGTCTATAGCCGTTTGTCGTTCGTCGGGCGATTCCTCGACGCGTTTCCCGCGCTCCGAGGAGAATGAGAGGCGCTGTTCGTATAGAATGCATGACTCGAAGACAAGGCGGCCCCGAAGTCCCCTCAGTGGCGTAAGTATCCACCTCAGACGACAACGTTACGTCGACCTATGTTCCTCCTTGTTGCTCGACCCGGCGGTCCCTCTCCCCCGCCGCCCCATCTAAATCTCCGTTGTTTATTGCAAATGGATTCCGCATCATGATGCCCGGGTGGCTGTGGGACCCTATTCAAATACCTCGTGTTTCCTCGTCGGAACCGACTCTGGCCCCCCGTCGCCCGCCCCCGACTCGTCTACCCTCATCCCGTGTACGGGGTTGTTATTGCCCCCGGCGTGATTGTTCTCTATCTCTGTCGTTCTCTCTTTCTCTCTCTCTCTCTCTCTCCCTCCCTCTCCCCAGATCTTTCGAATAATTTACTTTGCGCGATACCGGCGCGACGCGCGTCTCTTTGCCCTCCGTTGTTTCCTTCTTCTCTCCTTTCTTTCCATTCGCTACGATATCCGCAGCCTCTTCCCCCTCCCACCGAAAAACCGAGGCTTCCTCTTTTTTGTTTGGGTAATCGAGAATCGAAGTCACCCGGCCGGAAGATCAGAAAAATTGAGTGGATCCTAATACGGGAATGCGATTATCCGAATTAGCGGCTTGCCACGGGTCCTCGCCCTCTTTTCATCGCAGTCGCGCCGCTCCCTCTTCTCGTAGCTATGAAACGGATGCCCGCGAGGCTCGCCGCTTTTCTTAAATTTCGCTCGATCGCCATTGTTAGTCCGCCAGCTTATTTTCTGTCGTCCGTGTGCGCAGATTGACTCGGTACAAAGAGGCAGAAAGTTATCGTATCACTCAGCGTCTCGACGTTGTTGTACTTCTCGAGAGTTAGATGGTTAGTCACAGGATGGTGCAGCAAACTGACCTTGGTAGTTTTGCCAGAAGGCGGAGGCTTGGCTGCCGATCAGGTCCAAACCGTATCCCCATGCCGGTTTCTCGGGGGTAGAGGGTTGTTGGGAGGGACGCGGTACCTGGGCCTCCCTGTACTGTTGGGCCTGTTGCTGTTGCTGAAGGGGTTGCTGGGATGACTGTTGCTGCGAAGGTTGCTGCTGTGACTGCGAGTGCACCGGACTAGCTTCCGGCGGCTCTGAACTCGTACGAGCCTCCACCGTCACGTTTTCTAAACCACACAAAAAAAAGGAACAAAATCAAATTGGTCGAACGTTTTGCTCCGTCACGGTGTTCGTAATAGTTTGTCCTGCTACGGGAGCAGGTAACGATCCCTCCAACAGCCGTCTCGAAGCGGCGAATTCGCGTGCTCTGTTTCATTCGAAATTAGTATCGCTACTCTCTGCTTTTGACAGGGTTAATCAGTGGCGGCAGCGGGAGTAGCAACGTTGTTGCGACGCGAACGGGATTCCTGACCCGCGTTGTATATCGGAATAAGAGATTTCACTTAAAGGGTTTCAAGCTCGTGCTCGAGTTTTGCTAGTGACAGGAAGAAGGGTGCCGCCGCGGTGTGCCTCTCGCTGCCTCCGAACCCCTACCACCGAAGAATCGTGCCGTTTATCGTTTAACAGTTTAACCGGAGAATCGAGAAAGAGGCGAGCATCGGGACTGCCGTGTTTGAAACGGGAAGGGGGCAAGGATCTTCCCGCCGGCAGGGGATAAGTAAGGAATCGTATTCTGTCGGGTGTCAGGCTGTTTGCTTTGCCTCGGCGAATTAATTAATTTATTCCGAGATCACCGGTAGCCCGAAGGCTCTGCGAGAGAAATCGTCCGGGAAACAGTTAACAGAACTCGATGGAAACTCTCCCGTTTCTACTACGTCTTCGTGCTCTTCTCTTTCTTTCTTTCTTTCTCTGGTATCACGATAATCCTTGAGCAAGCGCGCGCGAACTCGCCTCTTTTCCCGCTCCATTTTCACTCGAAACTGATACTTACCGGTAATCGCTCTGACTTGCTCGGAAGAAGCCCCCGTTGCTTTCAACGCCTCCTCGAGCTGCGTGCGCCTCTTGATCTCCAGTTCCAGTTGTTCCTGTAGGCGTTTCCTTGCCCTTCGTTCTTTCTTTAGCCGCTTCTGGTACATCACTGAAAGCAGAAACAGCGAAGGCCTTTAGCATAATTTCTACCGGGGATGTCGCGTGCGACTCTTCCGAACGACTTCGACGGACACCTGTCAAAACGACTTAACGGTAGGCGGTGTTCACGGTTCCCCAGGTGGTGGAACCCCGGCGCGGTCAAAGTCCAACGAAATTATCTCGGCGTATCATTGTACCGCGGGGGGTTTCACGGCCAGCACAGGGGGCTTCGGACCTCGAACACGCGTCTAAGCGGGGGTCTGATCGTCCCGTCGGCTACCGTGCGCGCCTGTCAACGATGTCTAACCGAGGATCGACGTCGATCGATCGTTCGATCTAGTTATCGATCGATCTACGAATTGGGTGCCCGGTTAAACCGGTTCCCCTTCTCGACGCCTCTCACCATTTGCAAACGGGAACAATTTTTTTTCGCGACTGCCTCGCAGCTGTCAGCTCGGCCGTGTTTCTTGATTACTTTATCTCGATAGAACGTGGCCCTCCGGTTGCTCGACTGTATCGCGTACTACGCTTTGCAGCGACTCGCTACACCGATTAGGCTGGCGATCGCTTTCTCTCGTGTATTTTCGCTATCTTCGAAACTATCCCGAGCCGATAAGAAATTCGTTCGATTCTCGGATTGTAGAATTCTGGCGAAAGCGGAGGCGCGCAGGAAGAACATTCGACATGGTCAGACGCGTTCTTGCAGACAAGCCGATCGAGCGATCGGCCGAGGCTCTCGGGTCGGCGCGTTTGAACCGTCCCTCCTCCTCTTGTCCGCTTTAATTATTTTCCATTATTGCGAACCGCCGCGTCCGGCCATTGTGTCTTGCTCGGGATCACCCGCTCCCGGCACTTTCGGGCCCCGATCTCTCGCGAACCTGGGCTTTGTTGTCGACGCCTCGATCGCGCGATCATCGTTCAGATCGACATCGACGGCGTTGCCGCTTCTACGGTGGCCGGATTTCGCGGAACGCAGGGAAACAACGCGAGAGCTCCCTTTCCTGGGACTACCCTGTGTTTAACGTGGAAGTCGGCAGTTAGCGTCCAATTAATCTCGTCACCGAGGAAACGAGTGCGAATCGGCCACGGACGCGCAAGTGCATCGTCATTTTTGTCCGACCCACGCCGAAGGGTGCTATTAAACGAGGAGGCGTCGTGGAAATTGTAAAAGATAGTTTACACACCGTCGGAGTATCGTTTCGTTCGCTCGCCGCTTCCTGTATAACCAGGATGACGCGCGTAAAATTAGAAAGCTCCGAACTAAGGTTAACGGAGCAGCCGAAACGGGAAGACGGTCTCGACAATTACGATCGGACCCGATTCACCGATATTTTCCACGCGATCGGCAGGTGGACACCGGTTGAGCGTCACTGATACATGATTGATTCCCAGCAGACAAGGCGCAGACAACCCCTTTGCCCCCTCTACCTGATCACGATGCCGGTATACCTGTGTCCCCTTTCCCCGCGCGCACACCTTTGTCTTTCTCCGTTACGATCTTGCTCTCGCCGACTTTCGAGGAACGACGCGGTTTCGAGACGTTGCGGCGTTCCTCTCTCTTTTTTCCTTTCTCGTCCCTCCTCGATACTCTCTCTCGCGTGCTCCGTTTCTTCGTCTCGCCAAGTTCCCGTCCAGATGCTGTCTTCTCCTCGCTGTCGAATAGGTGTGCAACGATAGCAGGGTAAGGAGAAAGCTCGCGTGAGGGTGCGGAGAGGAGGAGGAGGAGGAGGAGGAGGAGGAGGAGGAGGTGGAGAAGGAAAAGGAGGAGGCCGAGAAGGGAGGCGGAGGAGAGGGTTGGCGAGGGCGAGGAGGGACACGAAGCAAAGTACGCCGGTGGCGGGTGGGTGGGGTGGGACAAGGTGGGAAGGGGACAGACTTCTCTCCGGTGGTAGGAGCGGCCTGTGGGGTACGAGGGAGAAGCGGGGGGCGCAGCATTATGATGCAAAGATGGCGCGGCTGCGGCACCCTAGAATTAGCTCGAGCACTCGCCATTGGCCGCTCGGCAAACCACTCCTTCGGTAACAACCGACTGCATACGTTGCATACTAAGGATACACGCGAGCCCGGCAAAGAATTGCCCCGAACCAGGGCTGCCCTGGCCCGACTTCCACCTACGATTCCGAAAGCCGCCCGAGTTTCTCGCGTCGCGACTTTTCCTCCGCGCGCGTCCCACTCCGCGATCGAGAACCGCTTCGACGATCGTGAGCGAGGCACAAGCAGGAAGGTGTTCGTTGGTTCTGGTCTTGCGAGAAGTGGTTCGTCCACGATCGTCCAGCAATTTTGACGTCCACGCTGTACGTTGCACACGGTACCGATCGTTGCGAGTCAATAGTTGTTCGGTGACGGCGGTGGATGGCCTTCCCGCGAACTGTCTCTCCTACGGTCTTCGTTGCGACTTTGTTCCGCCTCGGTTCCAGCGCAACAGCCGTGTAACAGCTTAGCGCGAAGCGAAGAATCGCTACGCGAGCATTCCTTCTTCGTTGTTCCTGTTCGCGGCATTTTGCGTTTTGGAAGGGTAGGAGAGACTGACTATCGTCTCTACGACCCTTATTTCTCCTTCGATCGATATCGATAGGTCACGCTGCGTTTCTACGCGACACAGCTGCAAATTGCGCGAAGGTCGATCTCTCCGGTATTGCCTGTTACAGCGATTGGCAAGCGACGCCGTCGATCGCGCGTCCGAGAAAAAGAAATCCGCGGTCATGGTTATGAAATCAGAGCCGGGAGTAGAGCACGGCTATTCGACCGAACGGATATCGCCTGGATACGCCGAACACCGATGAGTCGCCCGTCGATCGGGAAGCCCGCGCAGGGAATTATCTCCAGATTCGTTCACAGGGCACAGGGGTTGCGCGATCGAGGTATCGGGTCGAGGGATACCGCGAGTGGGGGGAGAATGCTCCATTAGATAATGCACCGGAGAAGAAAAGTAGGGAGAGAAAAAAGGAACGAGAAACGGGAAGAGGGAGAAGGGAAAGCGGGCTTTCTCTCTCTCTCTCTCTCTCTCTTTAGATACGTCAAAATGCATCAGCTACCGCTGTGCGTTCGATCAGAAATTTTCTGGCCGCTGTCCGCGCGGACTACCCACGTCGAAGACTCGCGAACTCTCTCGTCGCGTCCGCCTACGTTTAACGCTGGACCGAGATCTCGTGGGCCGATATCGATCTGGCTGCTGTCACGACCGGAATCGTGCAGATCTCGATGAGAGAGAACGCGGGTGAAACGTACGCGCGAGAAACTGGACGGAAAACGACAAAGAACGGCCACGTTGTGTCGGCAACGTCGAGAGATTTTGAGCTAGGTATCGCTTCGGGCTGTTTCGAAGTCGTCGCCTATCTCCGGGAATTAGCGGCCGGCCGCGTAAACAATCAGGGGAAACGCGACGGGGCAAATCCAATAGGGAAACCCGCAGAAACTAATATACAGGCCCGGTCGTCTTACCCGGCTCGCGTTTAATACACGTTTTCCTGCCGGAACGAGAGAACAGTCCCTCCGGGAATAGCAATATGATTTACATTTTGAGGTTATATTGACCATTCCCGGCACCTGCAGCGCTCGCTCCTTCCTAGCCCGCGGCCTTCTTCGTCGATGACCGGGATCTGCTTAGGAAAAATTAATAATACCCTGCCCAAACGATCTCTGCTTTCCCTCTGTATCGCTCTTTGGTCGATTCGCGATTCCGCTGTATCTTTCCCTATACATTTTGATTCGCCTCGTGCCAGTCTCTCCGCGAAATCCAATCGTCTGGTATTCGAGAAGCTGCAACGACTCCTAAGGTGGAACGTTGAACGAGATCTATCCTCGGAAAGGGATAACGAGGAGCCAAGATTAGGGTCGTGGAAGCTGGCCGCGTACACTTAATGCGTAATTACGATTCATGAAGGCGGATGAACTGCGGCGTGTGGATGAGCGCGCGTAATCTTGCCCGAATACGTCCTCGAGGGCCGAGGAGCGGTCGAAACAGCCGTTACCCGGTGTTTAAAGGGGTTCTTACGCACCTACTCGAGACGCAGCAGCAGTTCGATCTCCTCCGACGGACAGCATCTGTGCTCTACGGCTCTCTCGATATCCATACAAAAGCCGTCCGTTGAATAACATTACGCTCGAGCCACGCCGCTCGCCGCGGACGATTATAGTCCAACGAACGTCGATAGTAGTTAGACCGTGTATCCTGTGCGAATGCTAATTTCGGACGGCTGGAACCGATGCTCGACCGAGTCCGTCCTTCGGGCTAATCGACGAAACCGCGAACCGATGTCTTCCGGTTCTCTGCTCCTCTCTCAACGCTCGTTTCTTTTCTCCACGCATGCACGTACGCTCACGTTTCACGAGGGGAGAGGCCGTTTTTTGTCGCCTCACGAAGCGCGGAGGATCGATTCTTCGGGACGACTGCCAGAGATTCACCGTGACAATCGTGCCTTCTCACCCTTCTCTCTTACGCGCCAGCTAGGGTCGCTTCTCGTTCAAATATCAATTTTGCGGCGACAACTTTTCGCCACCCTCCTCTCTACTCCATGACCCATATGGAAATGGAGATCGGTCATCGGAATCCAGTTTGCCAGTGGTAACATCCCCGAGAGGGTCAAACGCGTTCGGCTCCCTTGCCTGCGAAGGGTAGCTACCCTTGGACTGGTTTCCATGCCACGGAACGTCGTAAAGTCGAAAGCTTTTCGCTTTTACGTATTATTCTTTTATCCGATATCGGGATAGCCGGTATCCGGCGGCGAGGTATACCAGGGAAAATCCTCTTTCGTGCTCGTCCCTTCGGTTTTCCGGGCCACGAAATATTCTCGCGACCATTCGCTCGAGTAGCGTCTGTTTCGTCTCGCCGCTTGTTTTCATAGGACAAACTAATTTATCCTATTAACATCCGTTGTATACGTTATCGTCGGGCTCGGCGATTCTGTTTATCGGACAGACGAGCTTTAGATTCGCGTTGAAGGAAAGAAATCGAGAGGCTAGACTAGCGTAACGCGAACGAAAACGAAACACGCCTCGCGAAACTGCCTGCCGGGGCAACGATCGTGTTTCGAACGAGATTCAGGCCAACAGGCGGAAGAAACTCCAACGACCGCAGAAACAAATACGGAACTTCCTCCTAGCTTCGCTTCTTCAACGTTTTCGTCCACGTTTCGTCTAAGCGTTCAGGTGTGGTCGGACATGGTGGAAGCGTACCGGAAGAGACGAAACTTGCGACCAGTGCGGCGCTTGAATTACGCTACCAATATGAAAATGTTTACTTCGCGGGTGAGCGTGGGTCATTCGAAACCGACCGATCTGGTTACTCGGTCCAGCGCGCGGAAACGTAATAGCCGTAGTAGCGTTTTGCTCGACTTCTTTACCTTCGACTCGAACCCTTTGGCGAGATCGAAGAGAGAGATCGAAAAAACCGAGCGTACGCTCGATGTGTTCGTCCCTGACGAATCGATCGACGCGAAAACGAAGAAAAAGACGCGAATCTGGAGAAGAAGGAGGAGTCGATCCAGTTCGGTGGATTCGAAAGGGGAGGATCGCGTCGCGTCGTTGGTAACACGTCTATTCCCGGATAATTGTTTTAAAGGTAGCAATCGCTGTCGGGTTACGACCGGCATACATTAATTTAGCCCGATTTATATTATATTATCGGTAAGTATGATCGTCGATGGAGCGGGATGATAGGGCTGCGCCGTGATAACGCATTTCGCGCGCACGTTCGTCGGTTAACGGGAGCCGATTGACCTCGAAGCTCGTTACGTCCAAGGACTGGCAATTACGCGCCAATCAGGCTGCTATAGTGCAAGAAAGACAGAAAGGAATCCACCAAAGAAAGGCAAAAAAATAATACGATCGACAGAAGTTTCTCGAGTCGAATGGGACGCCGGGGGATCCGTATCTGCGAGTCGTTGCTTTATCGGTAGCGAGCAGCGGCAGTTTTCGGGGGCTTCGGCGCTATGGGACGCGTGTTTTATTGCCCGAAAACCGACAGATATCAGGATTATGTGTTCCATCGACGTCGACGCTCGTGTGCGCCACCCATTCGACGCGATACGCCGTCTACGGATCTCTAACGACGAATCGAGGGAACGAAAGAAGCGCAGACATTCTCTTCTGCTCGAACGGACGTTGACGCGAATTCGCGGCGTCCGTTTTCGCGTGGAAACTCGAACTCGGGGAAACTGTCTCGGCTTCGTTGGTCGGAAAATAAAAGTCGAATAAGAAGAGAAAGAGAAAAGGTAGGATAGAGGATCTACGAAACGGAACGAATCGCGTTAAATATAATGCGAACGAGTGCCGATGGCAAAGGCGGTGGTGGCGATGCAGAGTCCGAAAAACGTTAGCTAGATGGTTATCGTGGTAATCGCGGGCCGAACCGATAAAATAAGATCAGAGCCTTTCTAATGCCGGGTTATTTTTTTAAATGGTTCGCTCGATCGGCCGGTATTCTTCATCCGTGTGCGCCTGCTCGCTCTTTGCCGGACGGCTCTCTCGGGGTGAAACTATTTTGACCTTTTTCGCGCGTAGACCTCGCATCGAACCGGATAATTTGGATTTGCAGTCGCGTAAGCGCCACCCTTGCCCTGCCCGATATTATTACCCCCTATAAACCTCGTATCTCGCAGAGAAGAAACCGGTGTTTCAAACTCGGTACCATCTGGACCTCGATGTAGAAGAATTTCGTTAAATATTCATACGGCGAAGAAAGCGCGCGATGTTTTCTCTACTAAAAGCAGAGCATTGTTCCGCTTTTTTCTGCCGGCAGCTCATAGCGTCCCCCGCGAACGAACCCCCGCTGTTTTTTCGCCTCCCCTATCGATACGCGATCCACGCGTCCACAGATTGCTCGATGACGTTTCATTTTTCCCCGAATATCCAAAACACCGATCAGGGGACTGGCATCGAGTTCCCGCAGCGTACTACAGCGAGAAATGTTTTAGCTTATCGCGTTTAATGCCATCCCTTTGCGTCACGAAGAGTCGAGGAAGCATCCCCTGGGAAACATACGGCAGCTTAATGGTGATTTTTTGTCGTTATACGACCGTTTTCACCTCGTTTTCGTTTGCCACGCGGACCATGCCGGACGTGTCAGCACGTCTTACCCAGGTTGCTCCGTAACGACACGGATTTTCTGATAGATTTCTCCTCGATGGCGACATCGTCGTCACGAAGGCGACAATGCGTATATCTTCCCTTCTCGGTGGAACGTACCGAGGATAAAGAAACGGAGAAACTTTTCTAACTCCCACGAAAGCGGAACAAGTAAAAAAAAAAAAAAAAAAAGCGACCATCTCCACGCGGCAGTGTACGAATTAAATTCTTAAAGTTCCCTCCCGTACATGTCGCATTCCGCGAGTCCCCGAGACATCTAGAATCGAGTTACCTCTAGGCTGCTTCCGTCTCCGTACCGCTCGGGGGAACCGATATTAATTCCCATAAATTTCCTTTCAAACGTGCATGAATCCTCCCGCCGCCACCCCCAGTCTCGCCCCTTCAAACGCAAAGGACTGTTTGCCTTTTAATCCCAGTATGCAAAGAACGTTATTCTTCTTTTCCGTCGACAAAACGGCATACAGAAGAAAGGGACGGTGGATGGGTGCGGCGGAGTCGAGGCACCAGCAGCTTACGACGAGCTCTTGCAATATTTAACGACGCGATGAAAGCTGGCGAAATCCGAAAGGAACGCACCGTTACGCCTGGCGTCTTTAAAAACGAACTCGTTTGGCCTATCGGAACGGCTGCTTTACTCGCGAAGTGGCGCCTTAAACTGCTCCGGCGAAAGAGCCGAGGAATTGACGGTAATAGTCGGATTGCGAATGCACAAAACGGAGTAGGTTATATTACGATGGTATCTCGAAGCTGCATAACAGACTCCTAAGGATTCGACTGGAAGTTCCCGCGCAATTTGATCGTAATTACGATCTAGTCGAGAGTAGAGTTTGTTTCAGTGGTGCGACCAGAATAAGAGCTGCAGGTCGAGAGACGCCTTAGACAGAGTGGCAGGGATAACCCGTTGGTAACTGGAGGCAAGTGAAACGTCGCGGCGCAGCACGGCGGAGCGGTCACCGCGATCCTCCTCCGATCGAAGACGTTGTTTTTCCGCGCGACAGCGGCTAACCGCGGGGGAGGCTGATTCCGAGCCGTATCGTAGAATGTCGGGACGCACGGCACGCGGAAAACGAGATCCATTCGAGTTGTTCTTTGAGGCGGCACCCGCAAAGGGAATGTTTGCGGCGTTCTCGCCGGCTGGAATGGAAAAAGGAGAAAAGCAGGGAACAGATTGAGTGGCGCGCGCAGAGAAAAGAGAGGGCAAGGAACGACACAGAAGTACCGGAAGGGTGGATGCGTTTCAATCGGAGACCACAGCCGCGGTCGCTTTTCTTTTCCTTTCGTTTCAGTTCCGTTCAAGTGGCTCTTCTCTCCGCCGCAAAACTCTACCGACCGACTCTCGGCCGTGTTTATACAATGTAATGGCTTGTGCCAGCATTGTGCTGGGCGGTCCAGCCACTCACCGTGCACGCCGCCGTTTCGCGATTCCCTTTCGGCATTCGTTTGGCACTTTATCACGCCCCTAGATTGCCGCATTAAACATCCAGCAAAGGGAATTTCGACCCTAGCCGTGTCCCCCGCCGCTCTTCACTAGCGTCACGCGTCCCCTGCGCGACCGTTTTCATCGAGATTGCCGTCCGAGTTCGCCGCGATTACCTTTTTCTCCGATTCGCTACTTCGTTTCTTTCTCCAAACGAAGAAATTTCCGTCTCTCTCTTTCTCTCTCGACACCTTTGACGTACCCCTTTTCTCTTTCGCTTTAATCAGCCGTCTCTTTTTGAACCAGGTACCTTCATCGCGCTCACGTCACTCCGTCTCTGGCGTCTTTGTCGATCGATGACGCGTTTAGTAATTCAAGAGGGCAAAAGGGAAAAGGGACGAGAAGTAGGAGACTCTATGGAATTATGGCAGGTGGAAGACAGCCGACCTCCCTGGACGGCGATCGTCGTCTCCAATCTACCAGCAGATATACGGTGTCGCGTTACACGCGTGGCTAACGCTATCGACCGAGAGAAGGCCCGGCTTCGCGTGTACACGCCCGTACTCGCGTTGGAACGGTCGCGTTCCATCGTCCTGGATATAAGATTGCTACATTCAACAGCCGGGCACATTGTTTACGCGTACAGGTTCTACCACTGAAGGACTAATCCGTCTTTCGCGGAGGCCTGCGAGAGGTTTCTCAGATTCCTAGATCCGCGACGTCTTCTCGACTCAACCAAGTCGACCAATCCGATCCTCTGGAAGGGAGCGTAGCTACGGTTCGGAGCAGCGTATTCGTAGAAAGCCGGAGAAAACGTTGACGAAACGATCGGTCACGTAATACGTGCGAAGCACCGCGAACACTCCGAGCCGGATATGACTAGGACCGAACGATTATGCGCGGACTAACGTAATCGTGAACGGTATGGGAACGATCGTCGATGAATAAGTCCGGGCCGCGTTTCTCGAAGGATATCGAGAACAAGGGCTTCTTATGGCGCGCACCTTCGGGGCTTCCTTTCGCAACGAATTCCCTGAAACTTTTTCGAGAAACTTGACCGTCCGCAACCCCCTTTCACCTTCAGTCAGGTATCCGGACTGATTTTTCTGCGATCCATTTTCGATCGAGACTACCTCGCTAGACTTCTCTATATATAAGTTCGTGTAAAATCACCCAAGAGTTATCTTACGTTCCTTAAGTCGTTCTGATTACGTAGGTGCAAGGAAGTTTGGCCTTTTACCGCGAAATTACGAGGAACAAGCTCGCGACGCGTTGCCGTGACGGCGCGGATAGAAGAACGGAGATGCGGTAATTGCGTCAAAGCCAGTCGACGAATTTCAATCACGCCCGGCTCCTCCCTCGTCGTCGGAAAATCATCCAGGCATTATGTATTTGCTCTCGAGTATAACCGGTTCGGTGGGTTCACCCTCGCGAAGTCGCCGCCCGAAGCTTGGCTCGGCTTTCTCTCCGTCTGCCTCTTGTTCTGCCTCGCTCGCTCTCTCGTTGAATTCGCGCGAGCTGTCGCCCCCGTCGCGGTTATTAATATTTGCCGACAATTACCGAACCGGCGACCCCTTTAATTCCGCTTCTCCACGACCAAGACACGTTCGAGAGATCGATTCGAAACGACCTTGTTCCTTCCTCGTTCTTCCACCTCGATGAACCTGCCTTTTTTCTCAACTCTTTCTCATTACGGACACCGTTTCGACACGAGATCGCTGTATTTGCGGCCGCGTCAAGAATGGTAAGAAGGCGCTGGCCATTACTTTATTACGTTCGACAGCCGAGGGGTTGCTCGATCGCGACCGAACGATCCATGGCATCGGGCCACGTATCAATACCGAAAATGCCTACGAGAAACACGCACAGAGGGCAGGGACTCCAGGCGGTTCGACGAAAACCGGTCGCTTTATTCCGTGATATATGTGTGCATTAGTTGGCAGAGCTTCGAGGAAGCGGCAGTTGCTCTTCTAAATCCTTGTTAGACTAACTGCCTGCCGTTTCCTATTCGCGTCCACCAATATCGTTGCACATAGTCTTCTAACGATTATATCGTTCGGCGAATTTCCCAAGCGCTTTGATCGGTCGGAGCAGTTCTTGCCCAACGCGATTCCTCGTATTCGCGAATCTTAGTAAAGCGAGTCGGAGTTTGTGTTTGCAAGGCATCCGTTCGTCTCCCTCTTGTCCGGTTTCTCGAAGAGCTGCTTTGCCCTCGTGGAAACTAGATCCATAGTTTCGAGTCGAAGCTGGCCGTCGGAACGTGCCAGCTTCTACTTTGGGGATTGGAAAACCCATCAACGCCCGCGCAGTGGAGAGGAAAGGGAGAGAAAGATAGTTTGGCGTCAGGCTCGTCCCAACCCTCTCCGACTACCTTTCTCGCTGGACGGTCCAGAGAACCCCTTGGTTCTCTCGCAAAGCTCTGTTAGGATCCCGGAGCCGTGCAGGAGCCCCGGAAGAGACCGTCCGTGAGAGGGGGAGACCGAGTAAGCTCCGCTTACTAAGTACGTTTTGCATCTAAGACGCTCACCGAGTTTAATTACGGGGCTTTGCGGTACCGGCGACACAGACGCGCCGGGACAACGAGGTGTTCTCGCCCGTATGGTCAGCTCCACCTCCAGTTGGATTCTTTGATCGGGAAGACACGAGGAAGCTATCGAGGGAATTTCCATCGAGACGTCTTGTTTCGCGATAAACGCCGTTCGTTGGTCCGGCCAGTAGCTTCTTACCGGGTAAGGGACTGGTAGTCGAAGGAAAATTGAATAATAGAATTCGATGGGTAAGGAGAGGAATTTGTTGAAAGGAAAAGCACGAAGGAATGGCGAAAACGAGGATCCATGGAGCGTGGTCAGGCTTGGCTAGGAGCGAGCGCATAAAAGCCCGTAGAATGACGTTTTACAAAGGGTCTATCAAGCGTGGAGCAATGTTGATGGGCAACAGATAAGCGGAGGGCCGGTGCAATTTCGCTCGGCGTGCAGCGGCGCAGTCAGCGTCGCCGGCGTTACGATTTTTACGACGCTCCCTTTACAACCGACAAAATGTAATTTTCTGCGATATGTGTGCGGACACCGTGGGGGTCGAAGCCACGACGGAAAGCCGGAGGAGACGGAACGACGCGACGCGAGCGGCAGAGTCGAGAATGGCAGGGGGAAGAATCGCGGAAGATGTAGGAGAGAGAAAGAGAGAGAGAGTGAGTGAGAGAGAGAGAGAGAGAGAAGAGACGATGGTCGCGGAAATAGCCGGTCGCTTTGGTCGAAAGGTTCTGCGGCGACCCTCGGTCAAGAGAGCGCGCTCCTCCGCTCGCGAGTATCCCTCGGGAAGGAATCGAAGGTTATTATAACGAAGGAGGATCGTATCGTTCGATTTACCGTAGCTATAAAATTTGAGGAATTTTCAAATACGTTTTCAAATACGACGTTTATAATAGCGGGGCGGAGGCATTCTCGGTCGCGTTCACCTTGGTTGGCAAATAATTTTAAGCGGCTACGCGGGACGTCGTGGCGTCGCGGCGATCGAATTATTGCGAAGGATCCGCGACTCGGTGTCGACCGTAAATTTCGCCGGACAATAAAGAACCGCGCCGGATGGGAATTCTTCGTCCAAAAGGGAGGACCGCCGAAAAAAAAGCAGAGCCAGCGACGAGCGCTTTCTCCTCTTGGTCGACTCGGTGCCGCGACCACCGAACGGGAGACCATCCACGCCATTCATTTTTTCCACATTCGAACACCGTATGACGCCAGTGGAGAGCCGTGTTTCTGCGCGACAACGACCTCGTCTTCGGTGGCGCAAGCCGAAAAAGCCTCGGTTCGTTCGGCAACGGAATTGATTTTTGGAATTTATCGTGGCGAGCTTCCGTTCGC
Source organism: Bombus huntii (assembly GCF_024542735.1). Taxonomy (NCBI): domain Eukaryota; kingdom Metazoa; phylum Arthropoda; class Insecta; order Hymenoptera; family Apidae; genus Bombus; species Bombus huntii. The sequence goes on from NC_066244.1 coordinate 3,071,578, forward strand.
CGCGGCTCGCTTCGCAATCGGCGCGTAAACAAGTCGAGTTTACGACAGGGTTGCACCCGAAAGCACCTTCGACCGGTTAATTGGAAGGCCGGTCTAATCGCGCCGCGGGCCACCGCCACGAAAGAGGCTTTGTTCTTTGTTCCGGGCGAACGCCTTCGCTCTTTCTCTCTCCTTTCCCATCCCTTACCACACTCATTCCATCCTTTCGCGTCAACCTTTCCTCTTTTATACTCTTTGTAGTTTAACTTCCGGTACAAAAGAGTCATCCGCTCGCTTGGCTCTTCGTCGTTCCCGGACCACTGCCTTCTCTTCTCCAAACTCTAGCTGGCCTTCGTGGCTCGAGTGAACGGGAGAAAATATTAACGAAACATTTCCCTTCGGTGTAATCTGATTTTGGAACAGGAAGAAGAACGAGAAAACGCGGGGATTTCGTCGGACTGGTTGAACGAACGATATGTGTATCGGCGAGCCATGTGGCGCACGATTTCGCCGGCAACGCAATGCGGCAGTCGCAGTTGGGCCGAGATAATTAGGTTTGAGTGCACTCTGGCCGCCGCAGTCGGTAACTCAGTTATCAGTGGACACCCCGCGTACAATGGCTATCACAACGGCATCAAACATAACGCATCAATTAACGTGAACAATAACCGAGCCGCGCCAGGGGTGACGGGAAGGGTAGATGGCGCGAGTTCCAACGTTCAGGGCCCTTTCTGCACCTCCGCAGCGACTACGCTCGCAACCGATGGCCGCTCTACTCGCTACCGATCGCCAACCACGTTCGACCCGTGTTCTACACGATCTGTAGAAACTTCTCCGCGCACGGTCTAATCGTTAGCTTTTTTTCCCTAGAAGCCTCCGAGCCTTTCAGCGTTCGACCCGAGGCGTCTGCGAGTCGACCGAAGAACACAGACATTCCGTGCGTTCGTTAGCCGCGCGGGCTGATAACGAATTCGGCGAAGCGACGAAAAAGCAATATCCAGAAGACCGAATGTACGCGTGAATCTGCTCGCGTATGCGTGCCGGTACGCCTCTTCATCCATACATGCATATCCATAAGTGCGTGCTATCGCGAGGGAAAGGGAAACAAAGAGGTAGGGTGAATGTATAGAGGGATCGAGAGAGATAGAGAGGCGGCAAGGGATGAACGTTCGTATGCATCGTGCACGATCAGGGCCCTCTGGCGTATTCAAAGCGCGCAGCGTCGCTCCATCTCGAGGAATGCGGCAATCGATTATCACGGTCCTGCATATCGATACTACCGTCGGACACAGAGCCGCGCGGCGCAGAACCGCGCGCGTCGAGCCGGAGACAGCAGCGAAGAGAGAGAGAGAGAGAGAGAGAGAGAGAGGAGGAGGAGGAGGAGGAGGAGGAGGAGAAAGAGAAAGCATTGGGGGACGCCACACGCTAGACAGGGTGCAAGGGTGTCCGCTTAGCGCCGCTCTCCGCTACCCTGGCCACACACGCACACGCGGCCGACTAATGACATCGGCTCCTCTATAATACTCGTGCCTCGAATATCATCGGCCCGATATTGCCACCGCGAGAGATTAATGTTTCGTCCTAACCCATCCCCTCCTCCCTCCCGCTCTGCATCGCTCTTTGCTGCTCCGTTCTTTTCTGCGTGTATCCCTTTCTCCTGATGGCTGTCGACAGTTCTTTAACGACACTTGCCTATGTTGGGCGCGTGTCCTACTCAGACTTCTCGTAATCGTCGCGAACCCTATCGTCAAATCGTTCGCTACGATCGTGATGTTCGTGCAAACTAGTCGAGGGTAATCGAAATCGTAGAGTCGCTCTTTCCTTTTCCATAAAGCAATTCGTTTCGTGCCAAAAGGAAAATGTTGGCATCGACGCGTCTGTCGTCGTCTGATCCGATAAACGTCAAAGCTAGACCCTGCCACTCTGGAAACTTGGAGACGAGTGGAGTTTCGGGGCACGGTGAGATGGTAGTTCGTCCGCGACAAGCGGCTAGAACGATAATGGCGGCTATTAACGAGCCGTATCGGGCGTGAAGACACCTGAGCCCAAAATATCACCGCGATTAATGCAATTACAGCTTACAAGTCCCTTCGGCTCTAAGACCTCCAGTATTACTAATTCATCGAGCGCGTAGATGTGTTTCCGGCGAGGCTTCGGCCTTCGTCCCGCCGCTCGATCGCCTTCCAACCTTCTCTCCCGTATTAGTACTCTCTTCCTTCCCTTCCTGCTTTCCCTCGACCTTCGTCGAGACCGATTTGTGCCGTAGAATGAGAGAACCACGAGATCTCGAGGTTGCGCCGCTCATCGCCGAATAGGTAACGCGCGTATCCAGCAGCCGGAAGCTGGTCGTTCCTTCACAAGGGTGGATGAAGAGGTAGGTTGGCAACGGATTACGGCATTTTCCGAGTCCCTGGCAGAGCGGTATCGGCTTTTGGCGGTTGCGGTTAACGTAATTACGCCGAAGGACCTATGCGGCCCCTCGCGCGAAACCGCGAACGTCTTAGCTCCGCGTCTCGGCCTCCGTCCTCGGCCGCTTTCACCCATCGTCTTCAGCCCCTCGTCGACCTTCCAACGTTCCGCAGAAAACGAGATGCCGGAGCGCCAGTGTCTGCTAATCGGCGGATCTGCACCGCAACGCGTTCCAAATCAACAACGTTTCCCTCGCTCCCATCGTCTTGCATCAAACGCTGATCGAATTTTCCGGATTAAACGCTTCGCCCCTGAGACCTTTTCGAATTGTTCGTTCCAACGCTACGTTCGTACGTAACGCTTTAACTCGCATTCACCGGTCGTTTCACCGAGTAGGAGTCATCGGATACTAAAACGTGTTTTTGCGTTAAACGAATGATCGTCGCGCAATTTGGAGTAATCGCGCGTAGCGCCATTCGATGACTGGAAAAGTTACAGGGCACGGCGATCGAGCAATTACGGGCGAGCGCCATCGCTAACGTGATCGTCATCGTCATCGATGTCCGGACGGTACACCGGACCAGGCCATCACGCTTTATTAGCGCGACGATCGGAACAATCGGTCCAATGATTACAGCCGAAACATAATCGTTAACGCGTACGACCCATTAATGACTATGGACCATTCTCGATGCCAAATTGGTGGCGGCGAATGGGCTCGCGAGAGAGCAGATCGCGCGCACTCCATATACGCCTGCATACGCGCGGTATGCGTGTAACCGCGTAAACGCGGACGCTTCACGCGGTCGATGATGAACGTATTTGCGCCGCCCGTTAATCCCCGTTACGACGAATCAAAATGTAAACGCCAACATGCCCCGCGTTACCGCCTGACGACTCAACCCCGCACTTCCATTTTCTCTCTCTTTCTCCTCCACCGATCTTTCCGCTGGCGTTACGCGCGGGAACTTTTGCGTACTCCGCTGTGGAGGAAACGCGTGTCTTGCCGGGAGCTACTGGCTTTCTCTGTCTCTACCCTCCTCTGCGTTTCTCCCTGTCCCGCCAAATCGCTTCGTTCCTCCATAATTTATGAGATTCTCCGTCTGTCCGTGAGGCCTTTCCTCGCGACGTTATAATTAGAAATATGCTTACGGCCGTAATTCCGGACGAAGCGGAACAGAACGGGTGCAGTGGGTTGGGGTGGTTCGAAAGGAGGGTGAGCACGTTTACTGCCAATAAGGGACGCATGCATAATAGAAAGCCGTAGATGGTAGCCGACCGGCCGACAGAAGGACTTACACGGGAATGCTACTTTACGACGACTCGTATTACGAGGGTTGCGGATTCGTCGTCTTTCATACGAGCGGCCCGCACCGCTACGATATCGAATCCGCATCCTCCGGACCAACCAGAGCTAACAGCCAGCCGTCCTCTTTCCGTTCTCTCCTTCTTTCATATAACAGGAAACGGGGAATTATTGCGTCGCTCGAATCCCAAATTTGCCGCACCACACGCGAAATACCTAGCGATATACGAATTTCTTGCGTACACCGAGGAGGATGGCGCTAACCGGCGACTGTAGCCGGTTGAATATTTTCATCGGAGAGACGAAGGAGATTCGCGAATGCCGCAACATCGACCGCACCGTCGTGCACAAAAATGGTCACGCCGCGGAATTCGGTTTAGCGAACCTCCGCATTGACGTCACGCTGGTTTACCATACACCGCGATACGAATGAGAGAAGCTTGGCAGAGTTAGGGGGAGACGAGCCGTGACCAACGGGGAGGGGAAAGAGACAGAGGTGCTCGGGGTGTCGGGTTTGCCCGGAGTAGGGTGACACCGGCCCTAATAACGGGTTACCAGTTACGTATGGACATTTATTTATTTACGCCTTCCGCGAGGAATTTCGCGTGATTCGAGGTTTAAATACAGAGCGGTTAACCGAGGAAAACTCGTTTCTGTTCCAGATTATGTTACGTTTCAGCGAGGGCAGTCGCATCGATCCTGAATCGACTGCAAATACAAATTACGCGCAAAGAGATATAAGAAAATTTGGAATTTTCGAATGGAAAGAATCAGGGATTCTTTTCGCTCTTATCGAACGATCCAGCACGATGGTTTACCTTAAAGGATCGGCAGCTCACGAGGTACAAAGCTGCACGCGTTCCACGACGGTCTGCTCGCGAGGATGGCTATGCTTCGGTACGCGCAGAATTTTCGCAAGCGCTTCTCCGCGCGTAACGGAAACGATCCGAGTTTGCGTTCGCGCGGACTGGCGAAGGAAGAAGAGGGAGAGGAAGAGGAACAGGAAGAGAAAGACGAGGAAGCCGACCACGTATGCACACACGCGCGCGCCGAGCGCTCAAGTAATTCGCGCAATTTCATCTAAATTCCGCAGCAACAAAATTTCTCGCGTCGTCGTCTCTGTGCCTGCACGACTCGTACACAAACCAGCCGAAGGGTTAAGCATGTACGCGTGCTCTCCTAGGTAGAGCGGAACACCAGCCTCCCTAATGGTATTTCTTACGCTCCTTATTTATCACGGGGTAGGCCGACGCGCGAGCGAGCGTACGCGAACATACCCGCTCTCGGCGTTATTACGAAATACGATTAGGTCGGTACACCACGGTACTCTCTTTCGTTTCTCGTCTCCACCCTCCTTCCGGTTGCCGAGCCTTCGGCTATTTCGAATATTCGCGCGTTCGAACGATGCCGATGCTCGAAATACCGTTTCGTGCATCGAACGACTCTGTTTCGCGCCTTTCGTTCACCGCGATAATGGCCGGTCTTTTTACGTTACGGCCTCTCCAACTGGCATCTCAACGAAACCGTCTTTTTAGAACACTCAGCAGATACAAAGTTTCGCGCGATTGCTTAAACGTTACACGCGAACTCTCTACTCGAGAATTCGCTCTCCTCCTCTTTTTTTTTTTCACGCGGTTTTTAGAATACACGATCGCGTCAGCGTGTTCTTTGAGCAAGCAACGTTTACGATAATCGTGCGAATTTCTCCGGTAATAAATCGTGGAAAGACGTGCTTACGCTCCGCCCTGACAGCAAGATGTAACTAGACAGCGGAGCAGAACCACCGCCTATTTCCCGGTGGAATCGCTCGTGCCTGCTCGGCTGCGTAAATAAGCTGTCGCGTTTTATTTCTTTCCTCTCCCTTTCTCTCGCCGTCTCGTGGAATATTCCACCCGCTTGCCGAGAATATTGCGAGCAACCGGTTGCACGCTTGGCCAGGTAGCCGAGAAATTCACCCCTCTGGCTATGCCGGGCTTTCATCGACGCTAACTTTTCTTCGAGCCGCGTGTCCGTATTTAATCCTCCGCTATTGTCCTCGACTCTCGTTCCTTCTCTTTTCGCGACTCACCCGCCGCCAAAGTGCTATCGCATAATGGCGATTACGCAATTTCCTCTTGTCCGCTGATTCGTGGATCAATCTCCTCGTACCGATTATTCTTACCCCGTACTTCTCCGAGATTTCGAATTTAATACTTGGGAGGAATCGATCTTTTCGCGGCCGTATCTCGCGAATCTCTGCTGGTTCCTCGGCTGAAAGCGGCCACTTGCGTTAAGGTAACAGCCGATCTATTTTTACGTAAGGGGTTGGCCGGCATGGACGCGGCGCGTATCGGCGCGTACGACGCGTAAACGCCGCAGCCCGAGGCGTTTATCAGCGCATTAACAATTATATTACGGAAGCTCACTGTTACGCGCGAGCGAATTCATACGCGTGCCTTCGGGGCTCCGTGGGGTGAAAGCAACCGTCGAGGGAAAAAATACTCCGGTAAAGGAGATCCGGAGAGCAGTGGCCAGCAAGTTGAGCTGGTCCATTGGGATCTACGATCTGTAGAAGCTCTGGGCGATTCTATTTACTTGGAATCTACGAACGATTCTCGTGACAAAGTTGCCGCGTTTGTGTCGAGGGACTCCGTGGCATCGATCGTTCGCGGAAAATGTCGCCGCCGAAAGGAAACGAGTCTGGGACCTATTTGAAGAGGAGAAGGGGCTGGTGGTTTTCTCTGGCCCTTCGGTCAGCTTTGTTCTCGCGCTTGGTAGAAAGGGTTGAAGGAGCGAGCGTAGACCCTCGACAGCTTCGGTTACCCTTTGGTCGCGTCGTAACAGTGGCTGTGATTTAATTTTTTCTCGCTGTCCGACAGAGAAAGCGACCGGGAGGGGAGGGGTAGGCAGAGTGTCATATTCACGACACGGGCCGATGGATGGCGCAAAAGCAAGAGAGACAGCTGGCCCTCGGCCATTGAAGGGCCACACCGGCAGAGCGAAATCAAGCGGGGGTTCGTGCCGGTGCCAGCCGGAGAGCCAGAGAAACGGACAGGGACGAAGCGAGAAGGACAAAGGGTGCAACGAAGACGGAGAGGAAGAGAGAGAGAGAGAGAGAGAGAGAGAGAGTGAGAACGGGGGCGAGGACGAGTAGTCTCGGCGAGACTTAATTAAACAGCGGGCAAAGCCAGGTTAGTTCACAAAGTGACCGCGGCACCTACCCCCTTGTAGCCACCAGCATCGGCTCTTCGCCGATATAGCTACCTTCTGGGGATATACTAGCCCACGTATCGGCTTCCAACGGCGAACGACCGCCGCCGCCAACGTCCACGTCGCTTTACCTCCGATCGACCCATCGAACCAGGTTTTATCGCGCGTACCCCGACTTTTCCAAGATTTTTAATCCCCTTTCTATCGACTCTTTCCCTTCCGAGCACACGATATTCTTGGCACTACCCAGCTCCGCTCCAAAGAACGTTCGAATCTCAGCCCCGCGACGGCGACTTTGCTCTGCTCTACTCTCGGCTCTTTTCCCCGAAGCACAAAGCAGAGACCGGCAAAAAATTCGCGGAAAAATCGAAGCCGTGCACGATGCCCTGGTACGGGGACGGTCCAGAGGCCAAAAAGGGCTGCTGTTCGGTGGCGACACCTTTGTCGTGGCGCTCTCGCATCCCCGCCACGAAGGGGAAAGAAGAGTTTATTTTCGCGGGGCGGTGGCGAAAGCGTGACAGAGTAGTCGCCGGTGTCAGCGTCGCCAACCGACGTTCTTTTTATCTCAAAGCCGTATCCCTTTTGCGCCTCTTCTGTATTCCTCAATTTCCAATGAGTCGGAATACGACATGAAACGCTAAACTGCCACAAAGGGGGTAAGCCGCTCTCACCGGTCGAACCCTTTGCCCGATCTGCTCTCTCCTCGCAGCGCTGATCGAGGTGGAACCTCGTCCCCCTCGCTCTACCTCTCTTCCCGCCCTTTCTCCCGTTCGATTCTTTGTCACACCGCATTAGATTCGCTTCTGTTCCTGTCATTATTCGGAACGAATTCGCCAGCCATTACTGGGCGAAGACTCGCGGAGATCGTTAAGTCGATGACGGTCTCCTTCCTTCGCGTCGATCGTTCTAGTCGACGATTTTCCTCGGCCGTGATGAGTCATCGACAAAGTTGGTACCAGAGAAGAAGGAGGAATCCGGACTCGATCTCGACGGTTCGTTCGGACGAACTAGTTCGTCTCGAGTAAAAACTTCCAAATTCGTGTGCTCGTGTAAACCGTTTGCATAGCCGATCTTCTTTTTACTTATGTTTAAATTAGACCGAGTTGTTGTATATACGTTCTCTAAACCGACATGGTGACGTAACCCTATATTAACACATGTCTTTCGTTTACTTCCAACACGCATCCGATTTCCATCATAAACCGTAGAAACGCTAACTACGCGACTACGAATATTTCCGGGCAGAAGATATTCGCCCCATCGTCTCTGTCATAGCGAGTCTCCTAATGTTTGTCCACCGCGGTGACTTTGTTCTGGCGCAACGATCACGCCGGGTTTCCGGTTGCGGGATTCAATGAATCAGAATGGTCGAGCAAAGGATTCGTAGGCCAGGCGAAGCCAGAGGAAGGGTGGTAATCGACACGTTTCCACGCAGTAGCATCGTCGTCGAGGAGCAGAAGGACGTCGACTGCGTGGATGGTCAGACGGAGACACAAGGGAGGACAACGTTGTTGCACGCATTCCCCCGTCCACCGGTTGCCTCGAGAGCAGTAACAATGCCGGGGAGGGTTCCGGCGTTCGGTGTGTGTAAACGTTCACTTCAAAGCAAATCAGCTATCGTTACGCACGGGAGCACCGACGTCATCGATGTCCATACCCGTTGCCGGTGTTGTTGTTGTTGTTGTTATTGTCCTCCTCGTCGTCATCGACGTCGTTGTCGTGGTTGCAAGCTCTTTTGAGAATTAGCTCTTCGAAGCTCGTTCGAAGATGACACAGCAGCGGGTTGCTTTGCGTCGCGACAGATACTTGGGTGGATATGTTAGTCACGGACTATTGATCCAGGAGATGAATCTAATACGAGTAATTATAGGATGCCGGTGTATCGTTGACGAGCATCGCGTCAGAAATCTTTGAGGGGATCGTCAACCGTGAACGTGCAACTAATGAACGGTTATCATTCCTCCGTCGATCCGAGCTATTCGATTTAGGCTTATTTCAGCTTCAACTTTGACATATACCAACGGGACTTGTTCGAGTTTGAATCGCCGCGGCGTCGTTCGAGTTTTAAAATCCGTATTACCCGCGATGGTAAATATATAGCTGCGTAAACTCGAGGATAGCGTGACGCTGGTCGAACTGGGGTTGAAACGCGGCAAAGTCCCTTGGGTCCCAATTACACCGACACCCGATCCAGGCATTACAGGCCGGCTAATTCAAGGGACGAGGAGTGTCGCGCGTATAAATCTCGTCCGGTTGATTGTACAGTTTCAATTCTGTTTGTCGCCACCGTGCCGTGTCGAAACGAGGCGTCGTTGCATCGGGGTAGCTGCGAAACGATTATTCTCTTTCACCCGGTTGTCATTCCTCTTCCCGTCGATCATCTTTTTTTTTTTTTTTTTGGTTCTTTTCCTTTCGCTGTCTCGGGGAAGAACGACGATGGTGTACGAACGATGCGAGAGACTCGCGCTAAACGAACGAAACCGAAAGGACGCGGAAGAGGAAGAAGAGCGCAGGCCGCGCGAAAGGGCTGTTTCTCTTCGGCGACAAAAGGTTCGGTTAATTACAGGAAGGCCGCAAGTTCTCGTAAAGCCGTGGCAAAGGCAGCTGTCGGCTCCCAAGGCGACCCACGGGTTTACGGAGGTTTACGCGCGTCGAGGGCTTTTTGCTCCGGAGAAAACGCGCGTAGGTCGTCGTTCTGTTGGTTGACGCGTGACGTCGGCCAGAATTTCCGGCCGCGGATCCAATCCAGAACAGCGTCGCTCTTGTTCCGCGTTCTATTTGTTATCCTAGCCGCCGTCCACCAATCGCAGCCTTTGGCTCGATCTTGCTCTTCTATTCCCTCGATGACGGCGTAGCATCGTCGTCGTGGTCGTCGAAAAACCGCGAGCGCGATTAACGACTTTTGAAATCCGGTTCACGTAAATTCTGAAGACAACGTGGGAAACGTTGTTCGCGTTCCTTCCGCGGGAAAAAACCTCCTTTTCCTCGTGCACACGCGGCGTGGACAAACAAACGTCGCTTTTTCAACCTTTTCCAAACAAAGCGTGCGTTTCGAAGAGAACTCGAACGAGGAAGTAACCACGTAAAGATTCTTTCTCGTTTGTAGGGAAGACGTGGCAGCGGCGGATTGTTCGGTGTATCGGCCCGTGCAAAGGTCATCTCATTGTTCGACGAGAGCAACGCGTGTCCCATTACAAATCCCTCGACCGGCGCGGAAGAACAACGAGAAGGTACCGTCTCCTTGCAACCCCTGCTAAGATAATACGGCCTGTCGGTCCGCGGGGGGTCGGAGATTTCAACCTTTACCGAAATGCCAAGCGGGGCTTTAAACGGGCTAATAACGCCGCGCCCCCTTCCATCCCCTGTCTACCCTCCGATTCCCTCCTTATTGCGCAAATTGCCTTTGCAGGCACGAATAACACGATACGCCATCAAATTGATAAAGACATCAGGCTTGCCACCGACTTCCGGGTAACGTGACGAACCAACCTATCCGTGACGTGGAGAAACGTGAGTATCTTTCCTTCGGAGAAGCAAGCCAATGTCAATGTTTCTTCTGTTTCGTTGGTCGTCGATACGGGATCGTTTGTATGATTATACTCCCTATGAAGGGTAATAGGCTGGGGTATTATAGGAAGAAAGCAGTTCGCGATGCTTTTCATTTGCGCGCCGGTCATTAGCCGAATGAAAGACGATGGTCTTAGCGAACGGTTGCGTCAATATTCTCCGATGATCGATCATCCGACCGGAACCACAGGAGGCCTCGCGCAAATTAAGTATCGTCTTACGCTGGCCGCCGCCTTTAAGAATTCTCGAAAATACGAGAGAGGCGAACGAAAGCGGCGAACGAACGAGAAACACGGAATTCGTAACAGCATCGATCATCGCGTCGATGGGTGAGAGGAACCAAAGGAGGGAGACGAGAGAGGGGCGGAGAGGCGAAAGCAAAAGTTTTGCACAGAAAGATAAAGGTTTCTATACTGGTTTGGGGAGGGGGGGGGGACGGTGGACTATTTCCTATATTTGCGATATCATAGAACTTGCTTGACATTATGGGTGGCGTCGGGGTTGAGCCAAGGGATAGATGGGCTATTCCGTGAGACCGGCTGTCATATTCATGTATTGACACTGAGCTGGTTGACTAATGGACTGCTGTTGTCAGAGGCTCGTGTTACCGCGAGGGCCCGGCCCCTGCAACTCGTTTTTCCTGCGAATCGACCGAAACGCGTCCACGGCTATACCACGACGACGACGTCGACGTCGGCGTCGACGGCCGCCTCTGATGCCAGCCGAATCGACGTACCAAAAGAAACGAAAGGGAAAAAATAAAATATCGGCTCGATCGAGCGAGTGGATGATCGACGCGAACGAAAACGCGCGCGCCGCTTCTCCCTGCCCCCGGAGAGCCACTCTTTTTGGTACGAAGCGCAATATAGCGATCGTGCGCGCGTCCGCCCCGAAGCACGCGGATATTCCTGTCGGTCTTCTCGACTTTTACATATTTATCGCGTCTCGCATTGTGCTCGCGTCAGCCGGGACGCCGACATCTTTTGCCAGGAAAATCCGCGATATTGAATTTACCTGCCACCCTTCTGCCGCTAACGTTCCACCATCTCCCTCTTTCCTTCGTCCAGCAGCGAATCGATTCGCTGGCATCGAAACGCTTTCACTCGTGAACGATGCTTTCCTGCAGTCTCGTTACGTGTGTCTTACTTCTCAAATAGACGATCGAGTCACGCGGCCGACGTTTGCAAGCAAAAAGAATTTGTCGAGTGATTCATCGACCACGCGGCGACTCGCGACTCAGTCGCTCCGCGTAACAGAAGTCTCGAATCTCTCGGGCGAGATCTCGATCCGGCAGGCGCGACACAATGCACAGATCGCTCCTGGTGCTCGCTTTTTCCACGCGAGTCGAAGAAAGGAGAGAGGAAGAAGGCACGGACGGACAAAGGGGAGAGTGGGTGTCGGTGCAGGATCGAGTAGGTGGTCAAAGAGAAGCGGAGCCCGTAAACGCGAGACGACTATTCTATTACCGACTGACATTCGATACAAACTTGGTCGAGCTATCACGGCCTTTGCCGCGGTCCTTCCACGTTTCCTTCCTTCCTACCTCCGACCCTGTTTCCACCCTTCGTTCCATTAAAGTCGCGAAACAGCCGGGACGAAGGCTGGTCCGAAGGAGGAGAAGCACGGCCAAGAGTAGTCGTGAGTCTGCAGCAGGCTGGAGCGAGAGTCCTTCGAGACTGGAATAATAGGATACGCTGGGACCTACGAGCGTAGCGAACACTTTATAGCGGCGTGTCTCTGCGTGGCTGCTTTGATTTATCGCGGAGTTAAACGACTCGACGCGGGAACGCCCTCTGAAACCTCCTCTTCTCGCGGATGATCGTACGTCGCGGGCGTACTATGCACGAAAAGCTCGTTTACGTGGCCGCTAGATTCGTCGTAAAGAGTATCCGTTTAGTCGGGGACAGGCATCCGTAGACGCGGTCGATGGAATTTTGCGTGACGATATGGCCAGTAAACTGACACGATGTCTAGTCATCGTTCGAAGCAAACGTTAGGAGATTGGATACTCACCTCGAACCTTTTGCTCGTCCTGGAGCTGTCGCTCGAGACTGTCTTTAACCTCCCTTTCTCGAAGAACGTCCATCTTCAGTTCGGCTGTAATCAGAAAAAGAGAAAATATTTCATTTCGGTCGTCGTTCGACTTTCGGGATCGAAATGATTTTGTATTTGGAATTATTCTGGAAGTTAAAGATCGAGTCGAGTTATTCGCCGACGACCTTCTTCGTCGTTGCTTTAGCCAAAAGATAGCGCGACAGAATATCGTACGGTCTGGCGGGTTCGTGATTAAATCCAACAGACGACGACCGGACCAGAGCTCGCGTAGTTACCTTTAATAGAATTACATCGAGACGATACCGACCGCGTTCATCCTAGCTTGTCTCTAAGACGCTCGCCCTTTCTCCGTCTTTGCGAACAACCCCCGTCACCCTTGGGACTCGCCACGCTAAATTAGCCATTTCGAATCTCGGCAAGAGGGTGGTAGGATCGTCGTCGTACGGAAATTCGCATTTCTGACTGCGAGTCCCCTTGATTCTTGATTCGGTTTACGAAACGCTGCGAAGTGGTTGAAGAAACGTGCCTGACGTTGGATTATCGACATTCTGGAAGCGAGTAGATCGGGCTCGAAGCCCCTGGGAGAGCGAGTCAGGTATCGATGAAAAGGAAAGAAGTCGGTTTTTAGCCGGTGAAACGTTCCCAGGGTCTAAATCAAGCGGGCTAATTCGGTTTAACGGAAGAAAAGAAAGCAGGAGAGGGGAAAAAACGAGCCACCCTCTTTCTGGTTGTCTGCTTCTCGAATTACGTTGGTAGCCAATGAGCCGCGCAGTTCGTAACGCGTCTCGCGGCTCATCGACCGATAAGCCGCTCGTTAGATCGCTACCAATTTGCGGACATTTCGCAGGGTCGTTTTTCTCGCGATTCTTCGAACGCAATAAAACCTGCTCGATATGGTAACGACTGGGTGAAACGACCTAATCCGCTCGGGGGAAGCTAATCTACGTTCCATCCCTCGTGAAATATACCCGATTATTCCAACTTCAATATCGTTGTAATTCCTCTTCTCCTTTGTACCGTCCTATACGAAGCGAAGCGAATACCGGAAAAGATATCGCGTTGGAATATGTAACATATAAATACTGTAAGGAGGATTTTGTTGGAAACATAACTTGCGAAAAGCGAATCGGTTCGGCAACGGCATCGAAAAGGGCAGAATCGCGCGATATCCGCGGAGATGCACGGGGGCAGGGTGACGAGCCACGCGGAGAATCAAGCCGGTAGATTAGGTAGGGGCGCGCGTCTCAGCAGTCTGCCGGCAATTTGAGAGCGTTTGCGAGGTCCATTAACGGCGGTAACTCTTCACGACCGGCCGCCACGAAGATTCAATTTGAATGCTAACCAGAATAGGAAGTTCGCGCCGGAGCCCCGCCGCTATGTGTATACGTTACGCGGCTGCCCCTTCCTGCCGTGCTCCCGCCTGTCCACCACCCCTCGCCTCACCCCTTTCCACCCTGTTATTGCCAATTTCGGCGCGTTTCTGCAGCCCACTTTGCGATCGTTTAGATTATCATCTCTCCCGGTTTCTCTTTCTCTCGTCCCGACGTTAGGGTCTCGTTCGACTCTCTTCTCTTTCCTCCCCCCCCCCCTTACACCCCCGAACCTCTATGCTCCTCTCTGCCTCGTCTACCTTTTCCTCAGTACCTAACGTTTCCGGAGATAATTGAACTTTATTAGAGATCGTAGCTGATGCGAACGTCAACCCTGCCGCCTAGGCCCGATTCGAATCGACTCGGTTTAACGATCACCCTGTTTCTACTCTCGTTGCCTCTCTGCCCCTTTCACCATCCCTTTTTAAGTATAATTTTTCGATCCTATGTATATGTCGGGTTATCATTAGGATTTAAGGCGCGTAATGATTCTTCGTTTGAATTAGCCATTGTTTTACGAAACAGAGAATATATTTACGCGAATAAACAAGATTTTACAAAATATTATGAATAATGAGTTTAATAAATGATAAGATTAACAAACGATAAGTTTAACTAATAATTAGATTAAAGAATAATAAGTTTAACGAACAATAAGAGGAACGAATAATATGTCTTACGAATAATAAATTTAACGAATAATGAGATTAACGATTGATAGGTTTTACGAATAATGAATTTAATTAACGCTATTAACAATGTTCCGGGGTTCAAACGAATCCACGGTCAACGGGATAACTCTTTACTATGCGTAGAATAATTTTAAACACAAAAATACGATTGCTGACACACTCGGTAAATTGCTCGATGTATCACTTTCCAAGGCGATCACACGAATGAATATCTGATGAAAATCTTTTTCGCTATACGACTGCATTTGTTTGTCATATGCTCGCTGGAGGCATCGAGAAGGTTCCAATCGTTGTTGCTAGGCAATTTCTGTCAAAAGTTTGTTGTATACTCTTTGGAAACATCGAGAAAGATCCAAACGCCGTTGCTAGGCAGTTTCTGTCTGGAGATTGATTCCTAATACAACGTGTGTCCCATTATATCGACATCTCTAAAGTACAATTCTATGTGATTTCTAGGGAGAATAATACAACCGATCCACACCTTCGTCAGGCAAAACGTTTATCCCGTGACCGCGGCTACGTTCGGCGACCAGTTGTCACCTCGAACCCACTTTCGCTTTCACAAATATCAAACAATTACAAATGACAATTGCTTAATTACAGTTATGATAAAATCTAGGCTAAAGCATTAGAAGGCTTCCTCAAAATTGCAAAGGGAAGGCTCCGGTTTTCCTTTCATCTCCGACATATCTATATGTATACATTTTAGAGAGAATCGCGATCAAGTCGGAAGTCAGGAAAATCAATTCCTCGAAGGCGGCGCGGAGGGTACGCGGCATGGGGTTCGAGCTTATTGAAATTCGACCGCGAACTCGTGGCCATTAAAATTTCAGGGATTAACGTTGGCCGCGATGAACAACTGCCACGTAAGAAAAGTCGCCCTTTGCAAGAGGGGTGCGCTTCTCAGTCGTCGTTCCCGCGTCAATTAGACGTTCCCTAATCGCGAGTCGCTCCATAAACTGTGAATTACGCGCTGCTTGTTACTCGGACGGACGAATCTATCGAATGCGGTCTTGCTTGCCTTCGTCGTACCTCGCCGATCGAAACTCTGCCTTCGCCAAACCGTTCACCTTCTCTCCTTCCATATCGGTTTTCCTTCTCGCTATCTGCGATCGTTCAGGGTGTCTCGAAGAGGCTCGAATGAGTTTCGTTATCGCGGATCGTTTCAGATTCGAGTCGGCGATGTTTCGAGCCGCGAGTCGGCGCAGCTGTCGCGCGACTCGCCTCGTTAAGACTCGGACGAATCGTCGGAGGGGCGAGTATCACCGCGGACTATCGCTTCGCGAAAGCGAGTTTAGACGAAGGATCATCGGCGATAATAATATTCACGGTAGCTCGAGCACTCTGGCTCGGCAACAATAACGGTGCAACGGAACGTGCATGCCACTGTTCCCGGAGCGATTCATGGTTATTGATTAGTATATGGTTGGCGGGAAGACGGGAGGCGGCGGTGGCGGTGGCGGTGGCGGTGGTGGTGTAGCGTTCACATCCCCCGAGGGCTTGTACGACGACGTGTACGCACGGTATAGCTTCTGCACGACGCTAAGATATTCGCAGGGCCTCAGGCCACCCTCAGAAACAACAATGTCAACTTAGCCGTGCGCCGTGCCCTGCAATCGTTTGAATAGTATAATGTAGCTTTCGTGTTACGCCCTGCCGCCC
Organism: Bombus huntii; assembly: GCF_024542735.1. Lineage (NCBI taxonomy): Eukaryota > Metazoa > Arthropoda > Insecta > Hymenoptera > Apidae > Bombus > Bombus huntii. Next base: position 3,087,807 of record NC_066244.1, read on the forward strand.
TCCGACACGCGTCCATCGATATATCGCGGCCTTCGACCTACGCCTACGCCCACGCAACGTACTTGATCGTCTCGCGGATTCGCCTAACCACCGCTCATCTTCGTCTTCTTCTGCTATCGCCAGTGCGAGATTGACAGGCGTTTACGAATTTCATTTCGACGGATCACGGGCCTGGTGATAATAAGCCGCCATTGGGAATCGTAGATTAGACCTGTAGATTGTTTTGCTAATTTGCAAATCCGAGGATCGGAAGCTCGACTCTGGTATTCTCTTATTCCCTTTCTGCCCAATTTTCCGAAAATTTCGCGAACGCGGCTTGTTCTTTCTTCGGAGAAGATAGCTTTCTCGATTATTACACGGAGAAATCGGATTTTCGTCGTTTCCGAATTTCACAAATTTCTTAACTCGAATGTCGATTAATCCCGCGATTTGCTTTATTTGCACGCGCAATGGTCTCCCCTCCTGGAAAGAAGGCCCTGCCGAAACACCGATATTATTGTTTCCACCCTTGCATATTATAAACGCGTAACGATCGTTCTGCCGTATATATTCGCAAGTTTGTCCTTTCCCGCGGGCATAACGTCTCCGCGCGGCACTTCAATTGTCTGTGACGTTCACGAGCGGAAACACGTTCTTCTCCGAGACTCCCACCGCGACGATGAAGTTAAAAAGTTACCCGTTATTATCGAATCGCGGAACCACGATCCTTGGATCGATCAAGATAGAATAGGAGGGTAACGCGAGGCGTTTCGCGACTTTGCTAGATCGTAAGACGACGAGAGGCCAATAGTTATCCTGCACGGATTACGATCCTCGGCTAAGGGCTACAAGGGTTTCCCTCCTACAGGATTTAAGACGGACTTAGGCCTTGTTCCGGCCGCTGACCACTTTGCCTCCCATTAACCATTAACGGATCTAACGAAAATAGGATTAAATCGCAGCTAGTCGTGCTCGCGCACTAAAACTACTGCCGTTTGCGCCGGGAGTCGGGTTTCTTCGCCGAAAAGCCGTGTTCAACGGATTATCCAACTTCTTCTCCATCGTTGATCGGCGCTCTCGACATTCTCAAATTCCGACAATCTTTTCTTTTTTACGTTTGTAATCTATTCGAACTTCGAAAGTGTTCTACAAAGATTCGCCAAATATGCAACTTGTAACTGCTGCTACGTAGTAGCAGGATCATCTAGTTACAGTGGAAGCGTGTTTCGACAAACTCGATACGTCAAGGCAATCAAATACGTATCTCTAGATTCTTATATGCATTTCGATCTTCGGATGTTCCGTTAAAACGCCACTTCGTGCGAATACGTATCCATTCTAGCCGTAACTTAAGTGAAGAAATAACAACGGGAGTAACGCGTAATTGTATCGGCGAGTTTACAGATGTGACAGTATTCGTGGCGCCATAGGTACAGTTTGCGCGATCGATCGAAATGACTTATCTTCCAGTCATAGCAAATATTGTTGCATGTGTTCTTCCCGATGCTTTCCCATTCCAAGGCAACTCCCCTTTCTGTTGGTATAATTATGGTATCAAACATTCGCGAGCATCGTCGTTTTAGAGTACACAATGACCCACGTAAACATACGATCGTGTTCCTATTATCGATCCGAAGCAAAAGCGAACTCTCCTCGTTTCCTTAACTAATACTTTTCGCGCCAACAACGAGCCAGTCAATTCCGAAGGAATCTCTAATCTAGCCACGTTCCCTGTCCTTTTCTCAGCCTGATAACCACCGAGACAATCGAACGAGGATACCAGGGCAGAAGGAACGCGGTCCTAAGTCGCGGTCGATCGTAGGTGAATAGTTTCGATATCTTGGTCGGCAATCGAGGACGCGGGACTACGGTGGCCGTGTTCGTCGCACGAACTCGGCCGGAGATACGGCGAAGAGCGTTTTCGCGTTTCAAGATAATCCTTCCTTCCTTCGGGAACAGACTCTCCGGTATATCTTGCCGAGTTATTGCACAGCCGTCGCTTAGAAACCGCCGCTGCTACGATATCGCGGCCTTCGACTTTTTCCATCTTCGTCGGTCTTTACTTTTCCCCCGTGAACGGATTTCAATTTCGAAGAACACAGGAAATCAAATCGCACGTATGTTTCAAAAGTGTCACGAATCGAAGTAATTCGGTTCTTCGTTGGAAGATAAAAATGAAATGGAAATTTCATCGACTAAGAACGAATAATTACAAAAATCATATGCGATCGCTGTCTCTTCGGTTCCATTCTGTTCGCCAAGATTATGTGTTTGGTACATAACTGCCTTGAACAGCTTGTTTCACTCGTGTCATTGTTGAAATAGATGTGCGAAATCAATCTCTTCGTAATCGAAAGAGGCGAAAAGGTCTTTCAAACAAAATCGTCAACGAATCTAAGGATGAATCATGTAACATCGCGAAAGGTTTTTGCTTCGATATCCAACGGTCGCCAAATTTTGCCGGTCACGAGCGCGAATCGATCTCGCTCAGTCGTTGAACCGAACTGCATACGTAATCCACCGCGGACCCCCCTTTCTCCCCTCGTTCTAGCGAGACTGACGCGACGTGCCGCTGGATCTTTATCGTTATTACGAGTGTCTGTCCGACTGTACGTGCGTGCATGCTAGACCGCCCGTGCACAGCACGAGACATTAATGGTTGCCGATCGTAAAACGTTCACCGGCCGAGAATCCCGCGGCATTTATCGAATAACCTCTGCCGACCTGTGGCTAGCTTCTTAACGGTCGATCCTTCTTCTTCCGTTTCTTATCCCTCTGCTCGGTACCATCGTTCTCTGTGTCGATCCCACAGGTAGAAGAATTGGTATCCGCTGTCTCGCGATTCCTAGAGGCTTGTCGACTCGCGACACTGTACCCGGTGCTCCATAGCCGGCAATTTATGCGAAGGCAAAGCGTATCGCGTGCACCGGAAACAGCACGAGTTGTAAAATCGCGCTACCGAGCCAGCTGCCTCTCTTTCTCCGTCCTGTATGTCACTCGAGACAACCGTAATTAAGAATCGCTCTAACGAATGCGACGTAACTCGGTATCTTCATCTTGTCGTACGTTCACCATCCCGTCGTTATCGCGTTGCGCTAATAACCGCCTGCCGATTTTATGTCTTCAACTACCGCCGTCGCATCGCGCAGACAAATCCCGATATCGATAAATGTTCATCGTTTTCTTTGAAACTTTTACTCGCTATATATGTAGCCGTAAATAAAACGCGAATAAGCAAGTACTGGACATCATCGATTACGTATTATCGACGTTATCTTCTCGATCGTGACAATCGCTGAACACGACGTACGTATATATATGCAAGTGGAATTGCGTTGTCGCCTCAGGGTTTAGGAGTACGGTGGAAGACACCTGGAACACCTGCCCACCGCGATGTTCGCGTCTCGCGGCGATTCTTGGAGAACGAAAGAAACGACAACTCTTGTCGTCACGCTTTCCTTATTTACCCAACGCGCAGGTTCGCGCCTCCTCTACGGTCTAATCGGGCGGTTACGTCACGCGAGAAAATTAGCCAGACTCGTCTCGCGGGTCGAGAGGATGGAGTCGCAGGCGCATAATGCGCGCGATTATATGCATTAAGCCGCGAGGGGCGTGCTTTAAGGGCCAATTATCGCGGTGCTTTTACGCCGTTGGCGAGAATCTCTCGCCGGGGCACGATGACACTTTCGGAACGGGATTCTGTCGCGTACCGACTCGTTCGTTCCTCCTTTTCCTCTTTATCGCGGATGGGCCCGGTCATGAGTCAAGGGGAGTCGCGAGGAGAGGGAAAAGGAGAGAAGGCTCCGCGAGAGAGCCACGAAGCCGCGTGCCGTCGTCGATTCCACGTTGGCGGACCAGAGAGACGCAACAAAATATTCGTTGCTCGCGGCAGTAAACGGCGTCGTTAACGACGCGACTTCTCCCTCTTTCGTTCATGCGCGTCGCGACCAACTCTCTCGCGTGGCCGTTACCACTGCTCTTTTATTGCCGGTAAATTACACGCTTTATTCGACCCGTGCGACGACCCAACCGAAAGCAAACTGTATAATTGAACGGTAGTTAAAACTGCGGTAGGTCAAGTTTCTTTCCACCTTTCTTTCGAGTGAGGCCGTTTCTCTCCTTTGTCTCTGTCGCTTCGTTCGCCTCGCTCTGACGCGTTCGATGAGAAATCCGATCAAAATTGAATTCGACTTTCAATTCCAATCATCAACCGTCAAATTAACAGTTATTTATAAGGTTTCATTTTCAAACATCTTCTAATTCAAAATTACCGCTTGGGTCTTCCTCTAACCGTAAAAATATCGTGTTTAACATCGAGTGAAGCGTACAATCCGGTACTGCAGGTACGCGTAAAGAAGACGGACGAACGATCGAGCCGGCGATCGGTAATCGGCCGAAGGTCGCGAGAGGAAAGACCTCGGCAACAAAGTCTCACGGGAGACACTTAAAACGGCGGCGACGATAAAATCTGCGACGCAACAAAGTCCCGGACAGAGTCTGTGAGAAGAGATAGGGACGGAAAAGAATCCGCGAGATCTCCTCCCGTGGGCTTCGAGAGGCTCGTAAATTTCCGCTTTTATAATCGTGCTGGATGCGAGTGTCTCACCTCCTCTCCAGCCGGGAAATCGCGCGCGGGATCGTTAGTCGCCAATGTCCGTTTTGTCGCTTAATTCCAAAGCGACAACGATCGGTGACGATCGAGCGGCAGGATCGATGCCCAGGGATCGTTAAATCCAAGATTTAAGCGACGTGCGCACCACGGTTTATCGTCGCGTACCGTAGTTTTCCTCCTACTCTTGTCGAGGCTTTTTCTAGGAAATGATACATACGCCTTCGGATATCTCTCTGTCGATTCATCCTCGTTCGTTTGCGTTTGAACAACGTCGTCCATTACAATCGGTATAGCGTATGTTCTTTAGAAAGTTCTAGATTTTGTAATTTGTGAAAGTCCTCCAGATCGATACCAAATATCGAATCAGTCCGAATCAACGTTCGACGTATTCCACGAGGCCAGCGAGCTGGACTCTATCTCAAGTTCGTGACTCCTTTTATTGTTAAATATATAATCAACCAGTTGTCGCCGCGTTAAGGATAATTTATTAGCTTCCTTAACACCAGCGGACCCTCTCTCTTAAATTCTTTCCCCCTTGTTTCGCTCGCACGCTGCCTGCCTACTCTCCACCGTTCACCAGCATCCTTTTTTCTTCCGATTCTCCGTATCTTATTGTCTCTTTTTATCGATGCACCGATGCCTTGCCCCCGAAAGGAGAAGAAAGTCGAGGAAAGAAACGCGCTCACGATGCGTGCGTCTATAGCCCACCTTATCCTAGCCCCTTTTGGCCGGTGGCTTATGCTAAAACCGAGCCCTTGTGGTTTCTCTAATTGACAATCGGCCGCGTTCTCCAGACCAGGCGAACCTCCGGAGCTCGAGGTGGGAACCGACAACGACCACGCTGCTGCGACATCGTATTGTTTCGCGTTTTTATTCCTACTTTTCTGCCCGGTTTGGTAGGGAACCACGGTGAAGGGAGAAGGACAAAAGGGTGGAGCTCTTCGTCGGTTCCTCGGCACGAAGCGCATACCTCGGGATCACGCTCGTTTGCGCTTTCCACGGATTCGCGCGAGAATAGCCGGACCTGGCCACCGGATCGCTGGTGTGCGTGCTCTCTCGGTCGCGGCTCGAATTAACGAGTAACAACGGGGCCACCCTGACCCGGGCGCCAACGTGTCCCATTAAAGGCGCCCTTTTTCTTCCAGCCGGCTTGCTGCTGTTGCTGCTGCTGCTGCTCGTTATGAAAATTCCTCGAGTTCGATACCGGGACACATTATCGAGACCGCTGCTGCGATTTGGTACTTCCACGACAAAGAGGCATGTACGCTATTTCGCCTTTGTTTCTCAGAGGCGAGCGAAGAAAAATTATTACGATATGCATATCCTGAAGTTTATCCAACCATTTTTTGTGGCAACTACAGTACTTTTAGTCGTTTGTTTCTATACGACGCGAAATATGCATTCAATTTACCTTGTACATTTTCCTTCACAGTCACATTGATTTCGCGATAAATCAGCATGGCACACGCAAGCAACGTGCAGTCGTACCTTTCGTTGCAAACATTCGAGACCTTCGACCAGTTGCTTCTCGTTTGAACGCAGTCTGATTGATTTACGTTTAGCCCTGGCAGCGAACGACCCTCCGCCCCCTTGGGTCGCGCGCGCGAGCCAAAGCAACGCTATCTCTCTATCGGCTGGCGGAGCGGCCATTATCGCGCAAACTATGTACGCACACGTGTATCGATGGCACGCTCGTTTTTTTCCCACTCGTTTCTGTGTATACGTCGTTCGCGAAGCAATCGGCTGCCCACCCCTCGCTTTTCTGCCCCCAAGAGCACGGATATTTCCGTGGCCGTGTAGGCATCGCCGCAGATCGATACCAGCAACGGTTTTCTGCCTTTTCCCATCTCGTTCGCCTGCCAGGCTTCAAATTAGACACCGATACTAGCAGGAAAAGCGTATTGGAAACCTACGTGAAACAAGAGTGGTTAAACTTGTCAACTAGCTCTTTTTACGATTCGTTGATTCTCCCTATTCCAGGATGTCGTTCGAGACCTCGGGCCAACGTTCGAACTTTATCGCGTCGGATGTTTGCTTTAATTAGCTCGTTCGCGTGGTCTCGGATTTAATTAAGAATGGAACAGCTTTATTGCCTTGGAAACGTCCTCCCCCGGCGACTGGTCGCGCGGTCCAGACACCGACCAACAGACAACGGCCGATCGGTTTTATTTTCAGTGGCCGAAGAAGTTCCTCGACGAATCGATCTGAACGGTACACGGGGATCGAGAAGCTTCTTCGACCGTTTCCTCCCCCCATCTCCCGTCGCTTCTCACGATACCCGCTATTAGCCAGCTGTAATTTATTACTTTCCACCTTAATAAGCATAATAATCGACGCGGCCGGTTGTTCGCGCGCTCGCAGTCCCGCGACCTTCGACCCTGAAACGATCTTTAAGGTAGCCTGCAAGTGGTTGCGGACGTTTAATGATCCTCGGGACTGCGCCGATTCGGCTCTCGCGAATGGGAGCAACGAATCGAACGGGGAACGGGACGATAGAACAAGAGCTAAGGAAACCAACGGAATCGTAATTCCTTCCAGCTCTTCTTCGTTTTGCTGTTCCCTGTTCGCGTTCCCTTCTCTCTTTCCCTATTTATAGTAGGTAAAGGAACGGGACCAGTGGTACCGGACTCGATAGCTCGCAGTCCTACACGTTTTTCGGGTATCCCGTGCTCGGGTCCAGTTCACCCTCCTGCGGCATTACATCTGTGTTTAGATCGTGACCACGCTGGAAGATATAGTACAAATTGTCGATCTCGATCTCGACCAGCGTATTCGAATTTAGGGTAGCAGCGAACTAACCTGACCACTTCTAAGTGTACGATCTATCGTAACGTACGTATTATTATTCGTAACGTCAACGTAACGCCAGAAGCAGCATTAAAACACATCCTTTATTACAAGAATGTAGCTCGGTACACAGATTCTTTGCATCCTGGTCCGCTTGCACCAGGCTCGTGCACAGAGGTCATGAGAGGGAAGAGAAGCAAAAGCAAAATAAGAAGACGATAGACAGAGAGAGAGTCGTTGCGCTGTCGCGCGGCGTGGCTCGCGGTAATAGGATTTCACGTAAGCAGCCTCCCAGGCGGCGGCCAAAAATCGAAGGAGCTTACGGTAGGTAGGATGCGCCGCCGGCCGGTGCAGCCAGCGTGCTGGCTCGAACGAAACGGCCAAGGAAAAAGGAAGATGAAAAGGCGGCCGGGGGCGAGGGGAGGCGACGCGACACTGGAGAACAGGGAGGCAGTGAGCAGAGAAGACGGTGGCACGGGGAGAGACACAAAGGAGGAGAGAACAGGGGAGAGAGGATGGAAAGGCCGCGAACGCGAGGCAGAAAGGAGAGGCAGCGAGAAAGAAAGACGTCCGGCCCGTACAATTTTAATTAACCCGGTACCGGGTAGCCGATCGCGATCGAATCGGGTGCACGATCTACAAGGAATCTACATAAGATCCTCCACTCGCGGCTACAACTCAATCCCCTCTTTCTATTCCGCTCTCTCGGCGGGCCTTAAGCAACCGGCCCGCCACGGACTCTCTCTCCTTTCTTTATCCACGTGCACGTCCACGTATACCTTTGTGTGTGCGGACCCGTGCGGTGGACACGAAGAAGAGGCGCGCACAATCTTTGCGCTCCCGCCGTGGCTTCCCCTCGTACCCTTATCTCGGTGAGCATCGAAGATAGCGAGCACCTACGTTGCTCGCCAGCATCCGGCGAGCTCATATTGTTCTCCCGTGCATCGTGTAACTTACCGACCGAACGAGACCGTGAGTTCTCTCTTTCTATCTTTCAGCCACTTTTACATTAATCTTTCCTTTTTCATCGAGGGAACCTACTCGTGCGTTCGTGGTGGACTTAACGAAGTTTAGGATACCACCCCGCGTTCCTTCTCGAAAATCCGCTCGGTTTCCCTGGTCGTTCCGTGCTCGTTCTCCAAAGAAACGCAAGATCGAGTCCGGTTCTCCAAAGGAGAGCGTCGATCACTGCGCCGCTCCGAGGATTTCGCTCGTGTTTGCGCGTCCGCGCGTATTAGGGGACCCGGTCGAAGCGGCCAATGCAGCCATACGGAGAAGCTCGGTAACACGATAGCGGCCGTATGTAAAACCATCTGGTGTAAAACGAGCTGCTGGTTCGTTCGAGTATTAAATCGGCCCTCTTACACCCTCTTCTCGGCCCTCGTCCTCCAGGCTACGCATTTTCGTCGATCTGCTCTCAATTCATGCCCTCCTCTCTTCCTCCTACGATCTCGTCTTCATTCTCTTGACGCGTATCCGCGTCTCGAGTCGGTCCTTTTATCCAGCGATCTTCTTCTTTCTCTCCTCGATTCTTTATCGACTTGATCGACTCGCAAACGAAAGCTCCTCTACGTTCGCCCCTTCGTTTGGTGCTCGTCTCTCGGCGAACATTCGTGGACACGAGGAATCCGCGCTAAGCCGACTTGGACGTCGCGCGGCATGGAAGATGAACTCGTCGCTGGACACGCGTCGGCTTCGAGACGCGGAACGTCCTCTCGCGTTAAACTCCCGGCTTAATCGGCCGCTGGACCGGTCGCGAAACAAAGGACGGTCTCCTCGTGGCGATCGCCGCTGAGAGATACCGCGCTCAGGGAACCTACCGTGCCCGAAAGAATGCCACTTTTCTTCTTCGCTGCGAGGAAAAACGTAGGGTACGAGAGCGCGGTCCGGGACTCGCCGCGTCCGGCTTCGACGTCGTTAAGCGCTGTGAACACGCGTTACTCGACGACCGTGGAAACGACACTTTATACCGCCGTTAATGGGCAATTAAAGGCCGGCTTTACGTTTCGGCTGGAATATATTAAGAGTCGCGTGTCCTTGCTTCGGCGAGGAAGAGGTCGACGCAGAGTGAATGCGAGCGAACACGTGGTCCTCGAGAACTGGGCCAAGAAAGGATTATACTACGCGTTCGACATCACCGTGTATTTCTATTAGAATTTTCTTACGCTACGTACTCGTAGTATATAAAATACTCGCGTACAAAGAACTCGTTCGACAGGATGTTCCACTTTCCTTCTTATTCTATGGCGATCGTACAACGATTACGCGTCTTTGATTGCGATTAGCAAATGGCGAGCATCGACGCCGGGACGTCGAAACACGAATCCTCTTAGGCACGCGATTATGCCGCCTGGAGAAGAAAGTCCGATCGATCGATCGATCGATCTTTAACAAAGTGCCGGACGATCTTCACAGAAACGCTAGGGTCGTCGTCGACGAGTGACTTAAACACTTCGTCGTCTTCATCCGATCGTGTGATCTCTCTCTTCTCTTTACACCTCTTCCTCGGATGTTTCCAGGTCTCAAGACGCTGCATGTCGGACGCTAATAATAATAACACGAGTCGATCTATCACGCGCTTAATGAGAACGAAGGCGAGGTACACGACGCGAGTCCACGGTTCGCAGGGCCTTGTTAATCGCGTTACCTCGGTTCGGCCGTTATCTACTTAAGACACGCGTCGCTTATCCGCCATGGATACAACGACGATATCTCAACGAGTAAACGTTTCTTTACGCGGACTGATTTTTGCGAGTCAGCCTTATTTCGCGTTCGAGATAGATCGTCTCTGCGAAGATTGGAGATTTTTTCCACGAGATATACAAACGCTAAACGGCGACTAAATTCTCGGCGAGGTTTTCAATAAAAATTGCGATAAGCAGGTATTCGGATTACCTTAAAATAACACGTTCCATCGGAAATGGTACGAGAACCAAACGGTAACGACATACTCGAGACAGAGCTAGGCGAAATTACAGCACTCGAACGGCGCCTAAATTGCTACTCTTTCCGTGGATCCTTAAACCTTAATGGCTGGCGAGAGTAACGCGTTATTACCCTGAAATTAGTCGTCGACACCGCGAAGCTGGTGTTCGGATCCATCTCGTGGAGTTTCAGCGCCGGATGTCACGGGCGATGCTGTGCCGTGACAGTCGAACGCCGAACAAATTACAGAAGTAGAGGAGTCAACAGAAGTAGAAGGAGTGAGCGATGGGCAAAGAAGGGAAGAAAGGAGGGGAGGAAGAAAGAAAGGAAAATGGGCTGGAAGGGTCGGTGAAGAGACTAATGTCTCTTAATGCGGCTTCGCGAGAGCTGGCAGATAATGAAATTGCGGCCTCGGCTAGAGACGCGTTAAGAAAGCCATGCCACTGACCTTTCTCGTAGTTGATTTGCCTCTCCTGCTGCCTCGCGTTGTCGGCCGCGACCTTGAGCAGGCCCTGGATATTCCTGAGCAGGGTCTCCGTACTCGAGACCGAGGGATCCTGGCCTCCCTGTGAAACGGCCACCGCCGCGGAGGCGATCTGGGAATAATTCAGAGCCTGAGGACTCTCGGATCCCGGCGCGGGAAGCGGCAGGTTCTCCGGCACGTCCGACAGATCTGAAAAAATTACCCACATACGTGTAAGATTCTTCGATTCGATCAACATTGTGCCGATTCGCATAGGATTTTCTTACCAAGCACTTGCATCGCGCTTTCAAAGCAATTAAATCGCCCTCGATCGTTTACGAGCCGATCCGCTGCGAAGAACGTAGAAAACGCGATCAGTGTAGAGGAAATGCGCATATAATAATCGGACACGCGAACGAGCGGCAACGAGAACTCGCCTATTAGGCCGTCTCTTCGCGACTTTTTGTTCGGCGTGAGCGCGCGTATACGAGACGCGTCGCCGATAAATTTCGCCGAAGGATCGTGGAACAACGTTCGAGGGAGGTCTCGCGCCGGCCGCTCTCTCGAGGAGACTTACAACGCGTGCGTGTTCCAAAGCCGTAATCCCGCGACGACTACTTGTTACCCTTCGCCACGTCTCTGATTTAACGTCATCGCGGACGAATTAAATTCGCGAATTAAAACGGCACTTGGCCGACCGATTAGCCGATCCGATGTGTACGGCACCGTGGGGGAACCAGGACGAACACACCGAATTGTCGTTCGTTTCCAGCCGCGCGATTTATCCTCCGGTATCGCGCCGCGGGTAAGGGAATTTCGATGGAAAACTCTCGAGATTCCACGAAGGACGCGCGGTCCCTGGAATAAAGTTCCTGCTCGAACGCACTTCTTTCTTTCTGCTACTCTTTTTCTGCTTTCTACTCGAGATCGCGACTCGTCGTTCTCCGGCTAAGAGGCGGGAGTAGCCTCGTTATTCTCTCTCTATCGACGATTAGCCTGGAAGCATGGTTTTCGTCGTTGGAACGAAAGGAACCGTGGCTCTGGACACCGTGGAAGGATCCGGGGCTCGGGGATCGCCGGAATAAAGGATGCCTTATGGTTATTGCCGAAGAGGTCCGGAGAGTGGCGAGACAAGACGTCTGCGTGGGTTCTTCCGAGCTTAAGTGACCGGTCCGCGCGCTCCAACGGCCCACACCGTGGGCTTTAGCCCCGGCTGCTTTATGGCCAATGATACGTGCTTTATTGTATCGTCTTTTAATTATCAGCGCGCACCTACAACGCCACGGCATTCGGTTACTTATTGCCATTGGCCGATTTAATGCTCGCGCGGCTGCCTTCGGTGCCGATCCGCCGGCACCTTTTGATAGCACAAACCTTCCACTCCTTCGTCGCACTCCTCCACCCCCTCCTTCTTTCTTCCTTCACCCTTTTTCCTCTCGATTTCTTCTCGATGGTCGCTCCATCGCCGCGCTCCGGTCTCCTTCTCTCGAAACCCATTACAATTATCTGCGTCGAAGGCCAAGGGCCAACGTCTTCCCCATCGAATTGCCCGACGCGACGCGAGGAGGACGAGAAATTTCGCGAGACTCGCGGCACTCGCGAGCTCTTCTCGCTTAGCGAGAATCTCGCCGGGAAGAAGGGGTTAAAAGGAATCGGACGAAATCTCCAGGAAGTCGGCCAAGAAACGAACGAATCGCGGTAGATCGGATTCCAGGAACGAGAGCGAGATAGCGGCGCGTCTCATTAAATCAGAACTGCATTCCACGGGCGTGTACACTCCCACGGACGTTCGATGGGGTTCTACTTCGATCACCGCGAGCACCATAGGTAGGATGTAGCCGATGTATACGACACGCTGCGAGACACGGATTCCTGCCCCCTCCGGTACACGACCACCAGAATTTATACGTCTAACTCGTGTCTTTCCTGAAATTTAGGGGCCCGCTAATTCCACCCTGTAGCCTTTCCCCTCTAATCCACCCGCCTAACCGAACATTTACTGTTTCTCGTCTCTGGGTCCGGGTCCTTGGCCTCGCTTTTAATCGCGTCCCGCTAGTTTTATATTCTTTTGGAATTTGACATATGTATATCCTGTCGGAGTGGATGGGGGCGGAAGATTCCACGATTCCCTTTTTTATTACCAGTTTTTCTCAGTAGTATTTTTATTGGTGGTACGACGAGAGATTGGAAGGAAGAAAGACGTTCTTTGCCGTTTGTGTCAACCGAGGTGAAGACTCGCGAGCTCTAATTGGAATATCCAATTAACGCGTGGCGTGCAGACAATCGGCAAATCGATTAGAAATCATCGCGATTATGACGCTTCGGTGCATCGAAGCGCCGGGACAGTCGAGATAGCACCGCGAGCTACGGACCGAGATTTTTATCTGGACCCATCTTTCATTATTAAAATGAAACTAAATACCGAAGATGCGAGTCTAACGACCAACGGGCCCCTCCACCAGTGGTGCTTCTTTCATGCTGTTCCAGTGTGAATCTCGTTTATATCAGTTTTTCGGAGAGCTTCGAATCGTAAAGGAACCGTACAATTTTTTCTTAAAACTTTTTCAAATTTCTTTCCCGTAATATCGAGATCCGATGAGTTTTCAAACCATAGAACGAAGATAATATTCAATCCAGAAGGCTTAATTATTCGCCATTGATCACGCTCGTAAATGACTTGCGAGAAATATAACTATCGACTAAAAGAAAAATTGCGCGAGATGCATCTCTCTAGTGCGATCTGATTCGACGTGAACGCATGACAAGCAGAAAGGGCAAAGGAAACAGACGGAGGAAAAAAGGTGGCAGTCGAGACACGTGCAGCGCGTAAAATTCCAAACGCCTCTCGGTGAAAATTTCATCGTGCACGGCTGACAAGTTTTGACAACCGCTGAGGAGAGACCTCGGTTCGTTCGGAACGCCGGATGAAAGACGAATCCCAGAGAACGTCGTTCCGCGGCGGGCCCGAGATGATCGATGAGAGGGTCTGACCTACCAGTCGTCCCAGGGAACTCATCTTTAAACGCGGTCTGTCCGGTCCATTCGATATAATTATTTTACGTATGCGTGCCGCGCGGAACGGGCAACATCGTTTCGACTTTCGGCACACGTCAAATTCACCGTCACGCTCTACCTGGCTTTAATTGATCGACCGATCGGCTTGGTCGACGTATCGATCGACGCTTAGGAGATCGGTTGGTCGCGCGGCATTTTCCACGAGACGAATCCGACCACGCCACGCTCTCTCACCTTCGTCCTTCTCGTTGTCGTCGTCCAGGTCCTCGGACAGATTGTCGTCCTCCTCCTCGTCGTCTTGCGAACGGTGCGACGCCTCTGCCTCGCTTCCGGAGTGCTCGCCCACGCTTCCGCTTCCCGCCGTCTTCGACAGGTTCAGCACGGGACTGTGACCATTCGAGGAACCTGTTAACACGATCGTTCCGTGAATCTATCGTCTGTCTACGCGTTGGATAACGATCTCGTACGCGCTTATACGATTCTTCGAAGAATAGAATGCTTCGATCGACAATGATTGATGGATATTATTTGCCTCCGCTTATACGAGAAGAAACAGACCGTCCAATTTCCACGGTTGACCCGCTCCCCTTGTATTTGATATCCCGGCATTTTAATCCTGACGTGGATAGATACTGTTTGGCCAGCGACGCCAAGCTGAATGACGCATCGCTCGGGGCCAGCTCGTGGTTCGACCGTGGCCGCATCGTGGAACAACCGTGTGGTTCGTCGACGAGCGAATAAGTCTCGATTCGAGGCGAGGATCGCGGCCAGCGGTAGGCCGCGCTCGATTAAGCACGATCGACGTCCGCGTCGAAATCCCCGAAGAAACGAGGCCCGCAGGTTCCGTGGGGTCCGCGGGTTGAACACGATCGGATTCGAACTCGAAACGTCCAGTTTGTCGCTGGCCGGGCCTAGGGCCGCGCACACTCGCCATCAGGATAAAAGGTCCGATCGAACGGATTAAAATATTACGGAGAATCAGAAGAAAGGCGGAGCCGAGAGGTGCCCCGTAACCCGATATCGGACTTAATCTCTCCAGGCCGCCTAAACGCTCGACCGGGCCAGCGATGAGAAATAAAGAAATCGAAAAAGGGACTGGTCCTCCGCGATCCGGACACGCTCGGTTAACTCGTGTCCTGGCCTCGAGCGATGGCCAGTACCCCCGTTGCGGAGGGATGTTCCGTTTCGAGGCTCTCTGCCATTAGAAGAATCTCGTACGCGTCATAGTCAAAGTGGAAATCGCGCGAACGTTTCGTTCCACGAGAGAAACGTTCGATTCGAAGCTGTTTATCGAAGAGGAAAGTACAAAAGCATCCTCCTCCACTGGACGGAACGGCGAAGGAACGACGGCCTCGAATCACGAGGATCGCCGGTCGCCAGGAGAAGGAGGATTCATCGTCCGCGTAATGGTGCTCGGCCCATAATACGACTCGGCGTTATTCGCCGTATTATCGGCCGATTACTATAATTACGGTAAACGAGCGTGCGCGTATTTATCTTACCATTGTGCGAGCTCAGATCCCTGGGTTTTTGGTCCAACGCGAGTGCTCTCTCGGCGTCTCCTCTTTCCTCGCGGAGCCTGCAAACAACAAAACAGACAGGGAAAAGTTTTAGTATCGATTCCGGCGGATGACGACGAATCGGCTAAAGCGGAGGTGGACTCTCGGCCTGTGCGCTGGCCATTAATTAAATAATTATTCTAGTCTTGGTTCGAGTCGACCGCGTAGGAAGATAAGTGCCGGTCTCTCTGTCGGCCGCGCGTTCCATCCGATTATCGCTGTTAATCGATTCGCTTCTTTTTTTTCTATGCGGAGCTGTCGCACATCGCCTCGAGGGATCGCACGCTCTCGCGTAAAACCGGCTTCCCTCCGACCTTTTATTTCCATCAGAGCCCGAGTGGCAGGTAGTAACGGAGAACGAACCGCGCGTATCCTCTTTCCACGTTTCGTTTGGACGCCGTGACCGATGAGTCGAGAGTTTCTCGTATTACGTCGTCGATTCAAAAGCGAATCGTCTTGTCGAATCTATGGCGAAACGATCGCGTCACTAACGCGGGCGATGATGTTACTTCTGCCTCGCGAAACTTCCGTGCCAAGTGTCCCTCGTTTATTTTCTTTTTTTCAGTTTCCTCGAATGTTTTTTTCGTCTTTACGAGCGCCAGGCTCGTTAAGCTACATCAGCCGGTCTTTACGCCTCGGTACCGCGAATCTTTTAATCTTGGTTCTATATTGTTCGACCCTCTTGGATCGAGCCGCGCGGTATGTAGGGAGAGAATCGTTAAGATTCGCGGCCGGATGCCGTGACTGACATTAACCGGCCATACGCTCTTTAACACTCCGCGCGCACATTTTCAAACGAAATTTTCTTTCGTCCCCGAACCTCGAGACGGAGGCGAGTCCTCGGAGACAGCGACGACAGAAGGGAGAGGAGTAACGGGTCGCCGAAAGAAATTATTTCCAAGGGTGTAGATCGAGGGTGTATTTACGAATTTATTTTCCAAGAGCCACGCGAAGTAGTCGAAAATTGGTGTTTTCCGGACGATTAGATCCTCCTGCCGCACCTCTTCGTTACCCCTCCTCCGAATCCCGACGTTCCTTTCCTCGTCTTGCAAATTATTCTCCCGGGTATAGTTCTTTTTATGGGTCGGGGTAGGCCGCGCGGTCCGAGGGCGTCTCTTCGCACCTCGAATCGAACCGCGGACCATTAAGTAAGAAGTTAATATCATTAAACATAATATTGGGCGCATCTGGGAGCCGCAGAGCACTTACCGACCCACCACCGACCGTCCCCCGCCGCAAACCGCCCTCTTCACTGGCGGCTGCCGCTCCGCGCGCGAACCCGCGAGACCTCCATCCACCCCCGACATCCTCCCGCTCAGTTCCCCGACCGCCGCCTCCCTCCTCGACCCCTCGAACCTTAATTTTTTAATGAGAAAATGCTTTCAAAGAGCCGGAGAGAAATACCGTGCGTCTACGAGCGATAAGTTACGGCCGCGTTAAGCGGAATGGAGGAGAGGATCCCCACCTTCTCTCCTCGTTCTCCCTCCATATCCTTCTTTTTTCTCCCTTCTCTTTTCTTCTTCTTCCGTCGACGAGCCATCGTTTCCCTTTCCACGGGAGATGCTTTCGAGAAGACGACTACGAAATACGCGGCGGTACCTCGTCGCTCGACGGCGCGCTCGCCGCGGTTCGTTCGACGACCAATTTTGCGAGACTTCGAAATTTTGCGGAGAAGTCGATTTCCCGACGAGATACGAGTTGCGAAGCACGCAAGAACCAGCCATCATCCCTTCGCTATCATCGCCGACAGTAACGTCAGAATTATAGACGGACCGCGCTCGCGCGCCTTCGATATCGTAACGACTTAATTTCGGGGATAATTAAATTTTAATTGGTAATACGAGTCGATTAAGACGACCGATGGATATCTCGGTCCGCCTCCGTTTGGACCTGGCCCCCGTTTACTCGTCGGTCCGGCAAATTCAGATGGGAACAAGAATAGCGGAGCCTCGTTCGAGCGACTACGGTCGAGAGAAAAGGGTCGAGGGAAAGGAACGAGTTGGCGAAGAAAAGAAAAAACATTGAAATTAAGGGTGGGAGGGGAGAGAGAGAGAGAGAGAGAGAGTGGGAGAGAGGGTGAAGTTGATTTGCCGGGACGTCGTCGTAAGCTGCAACAGCCGAGCAGCGGGGTTATTAAATTTCTAATTAGTCGAATATTGCAGGTACATCGTCAGTCGCCTCGGCGTCTTCACGGTTCCGGCCATGGAGCGTTTGTATGCGCGTTTACGCACGCAAATGTGCGTTTAGCCGCGCGTTTATCTAGCTTCGCATGAGTAGACACCTAGACGCTCTCACAGCCACCTTAATAGATCATGGATTTCATTAGGCGTGCCTACGGCTTTCGGAGTGCGGCCAATCTCTGCTTCTAGTCGCGAATAATTAGCGAACGCTGTCTTCCTTTCCTCGGGACCAGTAGCTTCAGCCCTATTGAATTTCGTGTTCCGCGAACTTCGCAGAAAGCGAAGAGTTGCGCCGCGTCTTTGTACCTCGCGAGATGATCCGAGATGTTTTTGTTGGCGTTGCAACCGTGTCAGTTAGAACGAGTACGAGTGTGAATTTTAACGAGATCCCACGAGATTCACAGACAATGAGACTTTGTGGCAGAAGATTGTAAATCTTATTGAAACACGGAACGGATAAATCGATCGAAACCTCTTCGGTCTATAATAGAGAAGACGAGCTACAAAGGCGATACGAGCTCTCCCCTCGCTTCGGAAGCAGCTATTTTAGACGCATCCATATCCTCTACCGATGATTGAACCGTATCAATCCCCGTCGTATCCATTAGCGTGGTACAGTACGTATGCGACTAATAAGCTGAACGAACGATACCCTTCTCCAGATCTTTGCCTTTAATTTTGATTCGGTAATGACGAACTCCGCGGGGATTCCTGCCCCGATGCCGAGGAACGGGCTGCCTGCCCAGCTGGAGTTCATTAAGAGGCGTATTTCGAACGCGAAGAAAGCGACCTGCGATTCGGGATCGTTATGTTGGAATCGAGCTGGTTCGCGATTTCGACGTACCATTTTCGCGACACCGGTGCTCGTACACATTGCCGCGATTGAAAACGGTGTTCCATGCATTCCGGTGGCGTTTTTAATCAACGCTTTTTCGGCTCGTTCGGCGGGAATCGTTGAACGCGCGGTCGGGCTGTTTGTCCGCGTTTTGTTACTTTGGCGAAAAATCAAAAGCATCGTGTACGCGTGACGCGCGTTCCGATAATGACAGGGAACAGTTGTAATTTTAAGAGGACAAAGAGCCAGGCTAATTGGCGAAAGTATGCTGGCGACCCTGCCGCCACGGCTTTTTCGATAAACGATGCACGCGAACGTCGATATTCGCCCGTCCTCTCGTTCCTTTCCGTCAGCGGCTCGCTTTTCGTCGTTGCGAGTGGAACGCGCGACGATTGACCCATGCCGTCGTAATTTTAATTACGTCTCTGGAATCCGAGGCGCGATTGTGTTACAGCCTCGTCGATCGTAGCCCGAAAGGGGATGAGCCATGCTGGCGGTTGCCTCGGGCTCCTCTACTTCAACGTTCGTCGTTTGTCGCGAAACTCGTCTCTGAAAATTCCACGAGTCGAAATAATAAACAAGGAAGAAGAGAGGATTTTGGTAACGAGATCCAAAGTACGCGATCTCGAAAACGCCACCCTCGCTGGCGTGACATCCGAGGCGAAAGGGGTTCGTTCTCGTAACGAGTGTTGCGAAGGCGAGCCTTCATCCTTCGAGGATATTCCTTATTTCATCTCGGTTCTCTACGTCCTTTCCTCCTTCCTCGTGTTAGCTCGGTAATTACCAAGGAACCAGGTCGCTGGCCGATCGTGTTACCGAAAAGATATCGCGAATTTCGCCTCACAATCAATGGCACTTCCTTTGGCGAAGGAAGAAAGAATCGTTCCAGGAACGCGTTTTTTCTTGTATTTTCACGTGGCTACAGGCCCCGGAGATAGTGGAAGGAGAAAATATGAGAAATATAATTCAAGATAGAGGTCGGTGACGAGGGACGAAGGCAGAGATTGGCTCGAAGATGGAGAGAAGGCATCGGTCGAGTTGTGGGACGAGTGTCAGAACGTTGCTTCTCCGGACGAACGGTATAAAGGGCCGGGAAGGAATCGAATTACACTCGATCCAGTCGCCCCTGCCTTTCGATTTCTACCGGATCTGCTCGCAAATATTATCCGACGTATCGGCAGACGGACAGCATTTATCAAACCGCGCGCGACCACTCGGATTCGGGGGGCCTTCAGACTGATTCAATCATCGAATTCCTAAGATTCCAGCTTTTCTTCTGCTCGTCGATCAAATCGCTGGCGGCGAATAAGGCGTCCGGCTCGCGGCGAGTCACAAAATCGCGCCCTTGCGACACTCGTTAACGTTTGAAAATTGAAATTCTCGTTTGTTTCGAATTGAAGTGAAAGATTGTATCGTGCTAAAGATAAACCTCCGAAACATGAAAGTCTTTTTTTTCCGCTCATCCGATATCTCTATCTGTATTCGTCGACTCGAGCGAATTAACATGTTCGACACAGCTACGATTAAAAACGAGCCTGGATCCGCTCCTTGGAAACTCGTTAAACGGCAAGTCTCATACTTATGCAGATTTGATCTGCGCCCTTCGAAAGTGAATGAAGTCGGGCGGGACACGTTGCGTCGACAAAAAGGGAGCTTTCCCAGTCGGTAGCGCGTTAATTGCGACGTTTACGCGAGTTCATTGTCATCGGGACAAGATCTTTCCGGGTACATACTTATGACAACGATACCGTGCGCGAATCCTCGCCGCGACAAAGCCCACCCATGGCGCCCCCACTAAATCGACCTTACGCTCCAGCCTCTTTTATCTCCGTTTCCAATTCCCCTTCGCCTCCCTTCCCTTTCTATTTCGCTCTTCCTTCTCTCTACACGTTTCTCTCGCTTTCTCTCCGTGTCTGTTCGAGTCGGATGCTCAGGGGGGCGCACGCTGCTCCGCTTCCAGCCAGCAGGTTTCTTCTTCCATTTTCCGTTTCGCCACTCGGCCCCGCTTGACTAATAGATCTCAGCGGCAGTCACGACACAATCGGGCGCAGACTACCGTTGCTAACTTCATATCAATCCGTGGATTCCGGCCGCTCGTTCCCGGTAACGAGTCGTGATAAATGACGGGGCCGAGGCCCAGCGACGATTGAGATTAATTTCTCGTTGTACGTCTTCTTGTAGCTGGCTTTAATACTCTCGCGGTCGAGTTCATCCTAAGCCAAACTGGCCTAACTGACGAAGCAAAGGGAGAGCAAGAGAGAGAGAGAGGTGCTGTCAGCCCGGGGAATTACGGGAGGGAAGAAAACGAACCGAACCGTGTCGACGCCTGGATTTACGCGCGCTCTCCTTGAAAAATAATTTCAATTTCGAGGGACGTCCGGTGAAAATTCGATAAACAATGCGCGAGACGCTCGACGATCGCCAACCATCCCCTCCTTCGCCTTTGCCGCCCTCTGGTTTTTGCTTCCGTTTTACGATAATTTCCGAGAGCAATCGATAAGCGACACGAGCAACGGCGTGTTCGGGCAGGAGGAAAAGGCGAGCGCTCTTCGACGAAAGGTCTTCTTACATTTCCCCGTCTTGTCGGCGTTCCGACGAACGGGCGAACCAGCTAATTATGTATCCCCTGCGGGACCCCCGCAGACAGGAAATGAGACTACCCGAGTTTCTATTCGTTTCATATACTCACCCGTGTCCGCGTAAATACGTACACGCGAGTCCATGGCTGCGTGTGTATTGGACGGCCGCTTAAAACGCTCCGGCTGGAAATACAGTCGGATTAAGCCGGGGCCGGGGATCAGATACCGCGCGCCGGTGATAACCTCCGACTTTATATCCGCGCAGGACAGCGGTTTAATTAGACGACGACGCCTGAGATTCCGGCTAGAAACGTTGATCGAGCTAAATTGTTTCCTCAGCCTCTCGCTTCTGCTCGATCGTGCTCTGGTCCGCACCGCGCAGCGATCACTCGCTTCGAAACCCCGTCTTTCTCTCTCTCTCTCCCTCTCTCTCTCTCTCTCTCCTACTCTATTTCGCTTCCGAATGGCTTCCGGGGCTGCCGAGGGAAGACAATGCCGATCGACCGGCTAGATAACCGACCGTTTAGACGAACGACTGCCCCGACTCGATCCTTGGAGCGCCTCGCAAACGCGAGCCTGACGAGCGATTCACTACCACGTTACGAAAAAGGAACCACGTGGTTTAGTGTGAAAATCGAAAAGCGAGAAGAAAGTAAACCGCATGATGGACAGAGAAGCTGTCAGTCGCCTGGAGGAACTCACAATCTCGATGACTTCACGCTCGATGCCTGTTGGAGTTTGTCCGACAGACTCGTGAGTCGGGGAACGAGGTGCGAACGACTGGCTGCGACGAATAATTGTTTGTTTATACGGCTCTAAGCGCTTTTTATTCTCGTTCCACGCCACTTGGACCGACTGGTCGGGCTGGTCGGATGGCTGACTGCGAATGGGAATGATCTCCTTCTTGCGACTCTTTTTCTACCACCACTCGCCTCGGCCCCTCCGCTCGTTAGCTCAAGGTTAGACGCGTAGCGTGTGGCGTAACATGTGGCCACGATTTTAGAAGGGACTCGAATAGAAATAGCGCGAGTGGTCCGCTTTTGATGCTTGTTTAACCCTTAATCCTTGCTCGCTCTTCTAAAACACGTTTCTCTCGGTGTTTCTTAATCTACGTTTCAATTTCGATCGAGCTACAGTAAAATATGATACGGAATTTAATTGTACCAGAGGTCTGCTTTCCGAAAGTTACAAACGAGGTCAATGTCGCGAAATCCCGAGATAAATCCGTCGCAGTTGGGGGAGCGTGGAGAAACAGACGAGTGTTAGCGAGAGGAATCATTTATTCCGGAAAGATAGGCGGCTGTGTGGTTCGCGTTCGTGGACGATACGTCATCCCCGTCGTCGGCTGACATTCGCCCCTTCGGCTGTGTACTCGGAGGCGAGAAAGCCTCGAAAGCATTTTTCAATTCCGCGAAACTTTACGATAGATATCTTCCCCACGAGAAAGAGAGAGAGAGAGAGGAAGAAGGAAGCGACCGCTCGGCCGCTTCGCCAGAAACATTTGTACATAAATCTGAAAATTATGAGCCGGTCCCCCGGTCGCTTGCCGCCTCTGCGCCCCCTGCAGCCGACCAGCCATATGCCTGCCAACGCGTAACGGAGAGATAACGCGTAGGGTAACCCCTCGTGAAGGCAACCGCACGGCGGCGTATGCGCGTGAAACTGCAGTCTTCGATCTCTCTTTCTCTCCCTTTTCAGCCAGCCCACTCTTCCGTTGTGTCGCACAGGGTCGAGGCGAAAAGCCTTCCCGTATAAATCAAGATTCGTGGAAAATAAAAATCACTTTGGCGGCGGATCGCTCGATTAAGGGCCATCGATGGTCGCTCTGGGAGCTCAGCCCACGAATCTCCGCCCCTACAACGAGAAAGGAGGAAGTGGAGAAAGAACGCGACATGGCTTATCGCGGTTTCGAATGGACCGATTTCCACCGGGGGTAGCGGCACCGAATCGTTCGCGTGTTTTTATCCCAAATCCATCCCCTCGTCTATTTTATATACTCTCGTTTTCTTTCTCTTTTTATTTTCTAAAGCGAAATTATATTAACTTGGACGGTGTTTCCGAACGTAATGTCGCAAATTCTAAGTGTTAGAGTTACGCTCTACCGTCTCTCGTTTGATATCTGATAGCGTGTGATATCTAATGAACGTTTCACTCGAACGGAGAAACTCTGGTCGATCTTCGCAGAGAAGAGAAGGTTCGAGGGATGGAGATTTAACGCAAGGTTCAGTGGCGATAAGCGTAGCGTTCGAGTTCTTCGCTCCGTGAACGGCTCGATGCTCAGCCGCCAGGCAATACGCAAATAAACTGACGAATCCCCTTTCGTACACCCTCGACCCATCGTCCCCTTTGCCGCCCTGAGCCAGCCTGCGGAGTAGATCGAAGAAAAATATGCCGAACGAGAAAAATAAAGAACGATCGGGGGTGTACACACGGAAGGATACGTAGGATCGCTTCGAAGCCTTAAGCCAAAGAGCACAGATATGCCAGAATATTCTGGCGAATGGGAGTTACTTCGGGAGAGAAGGATGAAAAACGATGGAAGAAGAAGAAAATAACGGGGCACGCGGGGCGATCGTTTATCGACAAAAAGAGACCGATATCTGTCGCGTGGAAATCTGCTTGTCCGCGATAGAACGAAACGCGCACCCCTATTTCTGGCCGCGCGACGCGTGTGCGAAAATACACGCGTAAAAGGCCGCTTATCTGGTTTGCGCAAGAATTGGATTCGACGACGCTTCCGAAAACCATAACCGAAACGGTAACTGCCACCCTCTGACTGATCGAACTTATTCCTTTCTTTCGTTCAGCCAGCCATCGCCTCCTTCTGTCGCTACCTCGCGTCGATAATGCCTGGATCGGGGGATGAGGCTGAAGAAGAACACGCGAGGGAAACGACGCACTATTTTTCTGGAAAATTGAATAGACAAAATCGAATATTTGCCTACTCAGCCACCGCATCCCTCTATGCCCCCTATCTCTGCTTACTGCTTCGTTCTTTCCATCGCGATTAGATAAATCTTCGTGGTTACGATCGGTCGGTTCGAGATGTACATGAGATCGATCACTGTAATAAATCGGCCAACGTAAATACTACTTACGTCTAAATCGCCTGTCGAGACGGTAATGAGAAAAGTGAAGCACGATACCGGAACGAATCGGACCGGAACCGAAGCAAATAGCTGCTCGAGACGCTACGGGAAACAATTACGCGTTGGCGTAAAAATAAAGGTTGTCGCGCTTAATTACGCGGCAGATTCGTGGCGACGAGAAGTGCGTCGCGGCAAAAGGTGGTGAGACGCGTATTCACCTTTACGCTTTCTCATCAAGCTCCGCTTAATTTCTAACCCCTTCGTCCCAGTGTGTCTGAAAGGGTGGCCAGGAACGCGGGAGAGTATATTAAACGACACTCGGAATTACAAATAACAAATTGCAATTTGATTCCCGCACGGTCGGTCGGCACTCGTGCGGACGGGCTGTTTCGTCGGGGCCGGGGGCGCAATTTATCATTACCGACGACAATTTCGCTGACGGCCCTCCGATTCCGATTCCGCTCGGGGCTGCTGATCCTTCGCTCGCGGGAACCAGAGGCGAGAAGTCAGAGGCTACACGTATCAACCCACGTGTCTCCCGACGATGGTTCGTTTCGAATCGAAACCGGAGTTCGTTTGACGATTCGAAACAAACGTGATACAGGGGCTGTGGAGGGGGGGGGCGAGAGTCGCGAGAACAGGATGGAAGGGACCGCAAGGGGCGAACGTACCGCGGAGAAAAGAGGGCTGGGCTAGGGTTGTGGGGGCGAGCGGAGCGGTTTATATGGCTAAAGGCGCATCCCCCGAGCCGTATCGATCGTTGACTTTAAAATTCAAAGAGACCGACAATAGCTTCCCTTTCCGCCGAGCCTCTGTACTACAATATCATATTCCGTTCCTTTCGTTTCATTGTCTGGTAAAGCCTGCGCTAATAATAAAAGATTGCTACCCTGGAAGCTACGCCTAGAGAGGGAAAGCGACCGCTGGGAAAGGGGAAAAAAGATGGAACGAGAGACAACGGGCGGAGGAAGAGAAAAACGGATGGAGAAGAAGGGAGGAAAGACGCGCGTGCGAGCGAAGAAACGACGAAAACGAGCATGGGGAAGGTGGAACGGCAGAAGAGTCGGGGTTTCACTCGGTCGAGTCTTCCCAAGTTCGGTGCTACATCATCCAGATAGCCGACCCATAATGCTTCGTTGAAAAGTTGCTCGAATTCTGCGCGAATTTAATATTCCGCGCGCGTCGTCCTTTGTCCTCTCTCTCTCTCTCTCTCTCCCTCCCTCTCTCGGCCCCTCTCTCTCTCTCCCTCCCTCTCCCTCTCTCTCTATCTATCTTTCTACCTATCTATCGTTTCGTCTCGCGTTTGCGTTTCCGTGTCGCCGATATTCCAGGTGAACCTGCACGTTTGTTCCCCCGCGGGTAGGAGAAGCTCGGCTCTCGGAAGCGTCGCCGAAGCCGCGATTCCAGAAAATTGGGATTCTTTTCTCCCCCGCGTGTCGTTCGGTTCTTTGCCGCCATCCAGACTCTCGATTTCCCGAGATAGGGTGCTTGTTGCGGATCCCAATAGCACGAAGGAAACGACAAAAGAGAAAAGCGGGTAAAGAGGTCGGCGTTCGAATTACACACGTAACGGGAACCGAGAGAAAGAGATATTTGTCGAGGGCGAGGGGAAACGAGCGGGCGGAATCAAAGGGGACCCAACAATGGACGATCATATTAAATCATAAATGTAAACGAAGATGGGTAACGGGGAGGGTGAAAGCTGGCGAACAGTCCGATAATGAAAGTTTCCGATCCTCGAGCTGAGGCACAAAGCTATACCTAAGCGATATAACCGATGGCACGGTTTTACGCCTGCGATTTATCGAACATCTCTCGGTTATGGAATGATTTTCCAGCTGACTGCCGGCGCCCACATTTTTCCGCGCGCGAACCTTTCCGGAAAAACAGAAAGAACAAAAGTTCCAAGAAATCAAACGAGAGATTTGAACGCTGCACGAAGGGGACGAGGATCGATCCGATCGCTCGAAGCATCGCTAGAGAAGATAGTAGAGAGAAGAGAGAGAGAGAGAGAGAGAGAGAGAAAGCTCGCGCATCCGCCGGATGGTTGTCATCGACGGCGCACAAACGCGCGTGCAACGCGATCGCGAACGTGCGCGCACCTGACCCGAGATTAAACGTTTCGAGGGATACGAAATGAAATATTTAGCGATCCTGGGGGTTCAAACGGGGCCCACCACCCCCTCGAAACGCCTGTTTCCCTTTGTCGGCGACCTGTTAGCCATCGAATCGAGTTGGAATGCGCTAACCCCTTGTCGCCGCGCGACACGCGTCTCCTCGTGCCTTTCCTCGTCCTTCCTCTTCCTCTCGACGACGACGATCGTGTATACACACGCATCACCTGGTCGATCGAGTTTTCCCTGGTTACAATTTCGATCGATAGCATGTGGCAAGACGACGGCAGGAAGCGGAGACGGAGCGTGAGAGGAAGGAAAAGAAACAGCGAGCAGAAAAGTACGAGTCACCGAGGGGGGGTGAAAGCATGCGGATTAAGTCGTGTGAAAATTCACGATAGACGGCGGTAGTTAGATCGATCGGGTGAGTGTTTCAGCCGGGAAACGGCTGGAGGACGTTGAATGGACCGGATTGAAACGTCGACGCGGTGAATAGCGGTTTCAAAGAAATACATTAGCGCAATGTGAAGGGTTACTTGAAAAATAAACTGGAGGAACGAAGCAACCGGGACCGCTTATCCCGAGCACCGGGTGCTCGATCATTCTTTCAGTGCGCGAACGTCGTTCCTATCGAGAAAACGAAATTTCTCGTTTCAAACTCGTCGAAAAGGCATAGAAAATCACTCGTTTGCCTGGGAACCTGATAATTCGATGGTAGAAACGATGATGATCGAACGATCAACTTTTTCCAATTAAATTCATGGACGAGTTGGAAATACGGTTCGTACGAACTGTAAATCACAGGAGAAAATCGCGGGAAAAGGTTGCACCGAAACAGGCGGAGAGCTGGCTCGGTCAAGTAATGGTCAAAGCAGGTGTATTATTCGAGCGAATGGTTTACGAGAATTTTATTGTAGGCCCCCGGTGTTCAGCGGTCGTATTTAAGGTTTTATCCCGCCGCCTCCGTTTCGTCTCTCGCGCGCCCCCTATTTCTCGCTCGGTGAACGCCGGGAAAGGGTTAGGATTTTATTTTTCAACCGCGTAAAAGGGCTGAAGGAGAAGGGGCCCACGTTTCATAAAAGTCGTCTGGCACATTCGTTGCCGTAGATTATTGCCGAGACCGCGAGCCGACATCGACGCCCCGGACGTATTATTTTATTTATTA
The DNA here is from genome assembly GCF_024542735.1 of Bombus huntii. Classification (NCBI taxonomy): domain Eukaryota; kingdom Metazoa; phylum Arthropoda; class Insecta; order Hymenoptera; family Apidae; genus Bombus; species Bombus huntii. The sequence continues at coordinate 3,115,109 of NC_066244.1, forward strand.
TTTCACTTTAAGACGCGTCTTCCTTCGTCCAAGGATTAAAGCGGGCTCGCATAAAGAACCGGGAAGCCTCGTTTCGCGTCACCTCCGTGCGCCACCATACAACCGGTCAGTATAGTATCGGTTTATTTCCCTTCGAGCCGCGCCGCTCCCACACGCTCGCTTTTAATTAAACTTTCAGCGGAACGCGGCTTGTCTAACCGTCTAGCAGCACAGCCGACTGTTTGCATCCTCTCAAAGTTCAACCGATGTTCCAAATTGAAAAGAAATATTTTTCAATCTACGCTGAACATCGTTGCATCTTAACTCGCGCGAGATCGGTGACGCAGCCTGGAATATTCCACAATCGTCGGGACCATCGACTTCTCGAAATAGAAATTACGATCGCAGAAATTACTCGGTCACTGAGAATTGTTTTCTCAAAGTATATACGCGTGTCGAATATATTAAGGTCAAACATGAAACAAGTGGAAGAAGATTGGAATTTACAGATTGGCCGCGTAGAGTTTGGAATAAATCGCGCTCTCGGGGAAAAGAAGCGGCCGTGTGACGGGTGTCAGGAAAATTAAGGTCGGGAATCGCGTAACATCTCCGGGGTGGAAAAAGCAAGGGATACAAGGGTGGGGGTAGCAGCTGCGACATCGCGAAATTACGAGGTGGCGTTGGAAGTAGTCGCTCCTTAGAGGAACCGTTGACAAATGACGGAGGCAACTTTTATTATTTTAGATGTCGGCCCATCAGAGACGCCCGCGCTTCGTGTTACGACTCCGCAAGCCGACCGAGATGTGTTTTACATACATTTCGCAACAGCCTCCGGGAACCGACTACAACACCCCTTGACAAATGGGCCGGGGTTTTATTAGACCAACTTTTTAAGCTACTCCCCTGGCGAAGACGCGGAGCTCGCCGAAATAAAGATAAACTTTGCCCGCGTAGCCGTAGCTCGTTACTTGCCATTCCGGCGTCGATCTCCTACGTGCTTGCTTATTTACTCGGTTTCGCGTTAAACGATACTAGAGATTCTGGTACAATGCCAGCGAACTATCGCGCGGGTTCATTTGGTTGCGGAAGCTTGCGAAAATATACACGCCATTGGAACATTCTACTTCAGCCAATGAAGCAAAGATCGGAATAGTCGGATAGTTGTTGCGACACGAGTCTATAAATCCTTGCACGATCAAAGAAACGTATGGAAACGCGAGCGATTCCGGTCGCCTTTCGATGGAAAAAGGTAGGAGGCGTTCAGGAAATGGATGGTCGCGTCGCGATCGACCATCATCGTTTGGCGTGGACTCGAATTTCCGTGAGCGGAGCGTAACACCGTGGGCGAGAGAAAAAAGTCGAACGCACGTTTCGCTCGAGAACATATTTACGCGGCCGATGACAAATGGTTTTTAGCGGCGCGGTGGGTGGATAGGAGAAGTTCGGGACACCCGCTGCACTCCCGGAGGGGTCGTCGGAGCGCGAGGGAAAACGAGCGGGCGGAGGAGTCAGTGGCGGCGGCGGTGGAGGTGGCGGCGGGGGGAGGGAAGGAAAGTGGTTCGCAGATGCGCCGTGACTGATGGTCCCTACTTCCAGATGTACTATATACCGCGGTACTTTTATCGGCGCTTGTTTGTTCAGCGAGTTTCGAAATACCAGTGGCAGCGGCGTGCCGTCGCCCTGGATCACGGATAGCGGCGAGAGAACGCGCCACCAGAGAAACCTATATAGAAACCGGCTGGAGAAAAAGAGAAAGAGAACCGTAGACGGTATGGAAAGAGGCGAAGGTGGAAGGAAAACGAAGCGAGCGACTGCGATTATCGTCGACGGCCAGAAGAAAAAAATGATCGTTGTATCAACGGCGATACACACGTGTATTTACGTGTCGCGTCCGCGACGTTAAGGCTTTCGTCGTGCGCGATGATGGACGTCTATCACGTGAGACAACGTTTCCCCGCCGCCGCATCGTTCGTCACGGTTCCCCTTTTAGTCTTGCTGCTGTTTTTGTCCACCCATGAAATTCCTCGTGGCCGTACGACCAAATAGCAGTCGTGTTTCTCTTCCTCTTTGTCTAGCCGGGAGAAAATCGGAAAACCACGAAACTGGTCGGTGGAAGAAGGGTGAACGGAAGGGTTTTTCACGGAGGGGTAGAAAGTGGATCGGCGGATTTCGGGCGATCAATTAATAAGAGGAGGATCGGCCACTTTTCATCCGGGGGAACAGCGCGCCCACGCGTTCCTATGTAAATTGAAGAGGTTACACGGTTTTACATATTTCAACAGATTCGCGGCGGCGCGGAGGCAGGCGGCCGACGCGGCAGGGAAGACGCGGGAAAAGTGGAGAGGGAGGTGATGGAGAAGGGGCCCGGTAGCCACTCGAAAACCGCGGGCGAAGCGTTTTGTCGAGTGTTTTATGGAAAGCTTTAGAATTGTAGATTTTCTCTCTCTCCGCTGGCAGCGCAACCGCTGGATTTATGATAGCCGCCGCGAAAACCTACGACCCTGCTCGCTGCTACTTTCAGCGCATCCTCGATAATATAAAAGGATATTATTTAAATTCTTGAAAATTCCACGAGTGTTCGCGCCACCGACGATCACGGACCGAGCGGCTGACTCGCGATTGTTTTCGCCAGCCCACACTTTTTCCACCTACTTCCGCATAATTCGCGTCAGAAACAGTTTAGACCGATGATCAATGGACGCACACAGCAATGGACGTTCGGTCCTTCTCGAGGGACGAGGGCCACCGCCTGTATGTCGTTTGCTATTGGATTTCAATTGGGAAACGATTACCCTCCTCGAGTGACCGTTTTCGGCTCGTTTGTCACCGACGTTTCCGCGCCTCTTTTCCTCGTCGTTCCTCGTCCGAGTATTATCGAATTTGGTAGCCGATTCGTCGATGCGTCCAACGACCGTTACGAATAATCGTCCGCAGCGTAGAAGCTTCCTTGCCGCGACATGATTGAATTTTCGATCGTTCCCTAACCTTTAAAACCCCGCTGGTACATGGCTATCACCGCGAGGGTCGCGTATTTGTCCAAGGCTAACCTTGCCAGGGCAAGCGCACCCTTCGACGCGCGCACCGCGCGCTACTGCGCGTCTGGACAAGGCAAAAGGTAAGCCACTAGCCGCGTATACGCGTGGAAACCGCCGTCCGAACGCACACTGCAAATATTAGTTCATTACCAAAAGTGGCGGCGAAACCGTGCCTGCGAACGGTAGTGCCGCGGAACCGCAGGAACGTTCGTCCGCGGTTTATTTAATGACACCCTTCCACTGCTTTTCAATTAACCTCCCCACCGCCTCTTCTCCTCGCTTCCCCCACCCATCGAGCAACTCTTTCCCTGTGGTTCGCTTACTTCTTCCCAACTTCCAACTTTCAAGGGCCACTAGCCCTTTCGCCTCGGGGTTTTCGATTTTCCGATCTCTCTCTCTCTCTCTCTCTCTCTCTCTCTCTCTCCCTCTCTCTGTCTCTCTCTCGCGACGAATTTTGAGCGGAAGTTGGTGGCAAACTCGCATGCCAGTCGACCGTAAATAAGAGAGCAGTTCCACACGCGGAAGGCTAAGCACTGCGTGCGGGCTGTCTGTTGTGCGTGCGTGTGTGAAGGCAACGGAGAAGCCCCGCGACGTAATATACTAGCGTGCGCGCACAGCCGAAGGGAGACCATTTAATAACAATATATCTTGGTCGTCGCGAAGGTACACGAGAATCGCGCGGAAATAAGGACAAAGAAGGGAGCGAACATGGGAGGAAAGATATTTTATCATTAGAATCGGTATTCCCCCGAATCAGCGCTGCCTTTCGCTCTGCGCTTTCGGCCTGCTCTTTGTCTACGACGAGCCATGTCGTGTTCATCGTAATGCGCGAAAAAATATACGAAAAAAGGACGTCGAAGCGGACGTAACGAGGCGACTCGGTCTCCGATCGATGAGACAAATTAGACGAAGAGACTCGCGAGCAGCTCGTTAGTCACGACGTTCGATACTTCCACGAAGATCGCGCGCGTTCCCGAACGAAGACCCGAGAAAATGAGCGAACGGGCCCGCCTTTAACGAGATCGCCGGGGCCAGAAAAAGATCGGACGACGACGACCGAACGAAGCGAAAAGCAGGAAAGGGAAACAAGATGGTTGACAATTTCACGGTACATTGGCGGGCTGTGGGTGGATCCCGGTCGTCGCGACTAATTATGTTTTTAATTAATCATCGCGTTTCGTCGCAGCCAAAGTTTACTCGGCTACGCTCGTTACCGCACGGCGGCCTAATATGTAACGCGTCGCTTCTAGGAGTCATCGCGACGAAGTTCACGCCCCCTGCAAGTCGATATGGTCGACCGCCTTCTTCCTCGTTATCTTCCGTCGACTCGACGACGGCTATCGAAATAATCCTGGCAAAGGGGGTGGTTCGCGGAGTAAATGACCCGGAAACGGTCGGGGAGCGACGTCGTTCCTAAAAATACGGCAGCGAAAATTTCGAGGCGAGCATAAAGAGCGCGACGTCGTTAATGGCGCGGCATTAATTATCGTTCAAACGATAATTATCGCGGCTTCTGATGAAATTGCGCCCGGTGGAGCCGCGCCGCCGGCCGTAAGTAATTCGTTGTCGAGTTAATAAAATGAATGTCTCAAAGACGCTCGTTCACGAGGTGACGACTCTTTTCTGCGATCTGCAGACGGCACCCTGTCGCGAGTCGACGAGTCGCGTTCTCGCCCGTGCGAGCTTTATGAGTCGAGAGACTTTACGAGGTCTCCTCGCCCGTTGTCGTCCTTCTTTCGATCCACCTCGACGTCCCCTTCCGTCGCGGGAGACAGAGGAGAACAGATATACCCGAGAGAATGATTCATCCGGATCGGCGCGCGACAGGCAAGGACCAATTTATTCGGTGGTCGGACACCGGACCAGAGCCAAGAGCCGACCGCCGAGATCGTGGCCGTATCGTTTCGTAAGAGGGTCGTTAGAAGGGTCCATTTTCGGGTCAGGATGTTTGGCACGAGCGGCCGATTCGAGGAACGAATCGACGCGCTTGTCGAGCCGGCTGTCGCGTTCCACATACGATTATCCGCCTAGACTGTAGACGATCGTCCTCTTTTACCTCGCGGGACTATCACGCGAACGTGAAAGAGATCCGACATTCCTCGAACACGCGAACGAGTAACCGATTCGATTTGTTGGATCCCCACCCACGCTAAACTGGATCTGTAAATCACGTGGGTGCTATTATTGGACTGCCTGCGGAGACGAGCCGTGGAAACATTCGCGAACACGGAGAAGATAGGTTTAACGATCGCGTTGATACCAGTGGAGATGAAAGACAAAAGAAACGCCGTAACTAATACTCGGAGCGATCGACGGCTAACCCGTTATTATTAATTTCGTCGTAGCATTCGGTCGAATCGAAAGCTACGTAGCCAAAAAAGGAGGATCTCGAGAGGGAACGAAGGAAGGTGAACGTTCGGACGAGAGAGAGAGAGCGTAATTAGCCTATCCCCTGATTGCAAGCCGCTGACAAGCCGACGCCTAGAGCCGCTTGTGACGGTATTAATCATAATGCGCGTATTTGCACGCGGGACGCCGCTCAGATGCGCGCGCGTGCGTGTCGACGCGCTGACAGTTCGTTTGAACGCAATTAACGCGCCGCTTGATAGTTGTCGGCTCCGAGCTCGCTATCGCGGCGAACGATCGTCGAATCGAATTAACCGTTTCGTCGCGCCGCTCCGCTCTCGCGAAACGGTCCACTGCGCCACGGTTCGGGAGGGAAGCCTGGCACTCGAGAGTTCTTCACGCTTCTTTTTAATCCTCTCTTGCCCCCTTTGCGTCGTCGCAATTCGCGAACGAGGGGTGCATCACGGGAAGGACGGCAAAGGGAACGCGATCCTCTTCGACTTAAAGCGGAGATGTCGACGCGTTTTCGCGCAAAGTTTCTCTTTACCCTGAGATTAGACATATTAGGTCGTCCGAAACGTTTCTCTCGTTTTATAAGAAAATAATGGATGCACAACATATTCCGTTTTATATTATTTTATAGAATTACGTATGATCCACTTTGTTCTATCAAAATAAAGATCACAACGTTCGACAGATTAGGTTTCATGTTTGTATAAAGATGCGTCGTTGTAAAAGACGTGCCTGTAAAAGATAGACACTTTTCGGACAATCTAATATTACAATGGAAAGAAATTGCTACCTTATTCGTTATTAGACTGCGGATACTTATGCAAATTCAGATTCCTACGAATACAACTAAAGGAATTTGTTTCATGCTCCAAATACTTTGAATATTTGTACGTTCTTGCGTATTATGTGCGTTCTATACATTCTTGCATAATTAAAGATCTCACAAGTGCACAAACATCCGCAGTCTAGTCATTAATAACGTCTCTCAGTATGTAGAACATTCGTGTTTTCCTCTCGAATCGTTCTTCGCTACATTTTTTCTCAATCATGGAGAGGTAGGAATAATCGAATAGGATTCCAAGTTTCTCGTGATAGGAGGTAGGAGTGAAATACGCGCGAAGATGGATCGAAAACGACGCTCGTAACGACGGGGCTCAACTTTATGAATATTATTTTCCAGCAGATGTCCCCGACGATAGAAGCTCGTCGACGTTGTCGTCGTTGTCGTCGTCGTAATTAATGACATCTCCGAGGGTGTCGTTGGCGAATTCGCCGAAAGAGGAGAAAGACCGAAGGAGGCAGAGAATATCAGAGGTAAGTTTGGCCGGGCGGGTCGACGATAAGGAAGCGGGCAAAACCGGCGTAGCTGGATGGCGAACGACAATACGCGAGAATTATCCCGGAATGACGAGGTAGTTTTAAAGGCAGGAAGCCGACATTAGCGCATTGATACCGCGCCTTCTGCCATCGGCCGGACCATTAATATTACTTAGTTTACGGACAGAGTTCGCAGCGGGGTGAATGGATCCGTCGTTTCGCTCGTTTCCGCGATTCCATTTGGTTCCGTTCTCACCCTCTCCAAGTTTTAACGTTTCGAAGGCACGAAACATCGTCCGTAACGGAGACTGGAAAAACCAGCGGATCTGCGAGAGCTATCCGACTTTTCCGAGGGCTGCGATTTCTGGCTTATGAGATTTAATTGCTCGAACTGGCGGAAAGACAAACGAGCCGGCCAACTTCAGTGGCGGAATTCGGGTTTCCGATGTCACGGGCCTCGGCCGGATTAGCGACAACAAATCATCGAGATTAAAATGGAAACAGGGTGCGGTGGAAAAGAAGACGGAAAGAGAGAAACTACGGTAACTTGGAAACAAAGGCAAAAGAGAGATGGAGAAGACGAGAGGGAATCCGACAGGGAGAACCAGATTTCGGTAGGCGTGAGCTCCGTGTGCTTGTAAAATCAAAAGGACAAACAATTAATAACCCCGGTACCGACGATTAATCAGAATTTAACTCTCAGTTAAATACTCGGTTGGCATCGGGGGTGGAGGCGAGACGAGGCGATCGGAGTGCGTAGCCAGCCATGCTCGGAAGGGATACGGCCGAGGGTATGGTGCACGCAGGATAAACAAAGGTTTACATCAGTGTCAGTCGCAACAAGTCCGAATTCGTCTAGGGTTCTCGGCATGAATATTCACGGTGCTCGCTCGTCCGTCCCTTCCAGTCTCCGTACCCGCCAATTCGACCCCCTATTTCCCGTCCTCTGCGCCACCCTCTTCTACCTCATCCTCCTTCTCCTCCTCCTCCTCCCTCCGTACCGTTCTGTATCGCTCCGCACGGGTCCGCGACCATTTGCCACCCCCTACGATATCCATCGAACGGCTAGCAGTCAAAGGCTGAAATCACAATACGCGTTTGTCCGGTTGACGAAGTCGACTGGACCGGGAGCCGCTAAAGCAAATAGAACGAGACGGCTGGCTGGATAGAGAAACAGCAAAAGAGGGAAAAGCGAGAGGGGTTTGATCGCGGAGGTGACGCGTGCGAGGGGCCGAGGGGTGCAAAGGGAGCCGCGGAGAGAAGCGAGCCAATGGTCATTGCCTTTGAATTGGAAATTACGTTTTGGCCGGTCAAGTGTCGATTTTCACCCCCGTATTAACAGTTCGACCCTGGAGTTCGCACCTTCCTTCTCCTGCCTTCCTTTCTCTCCGCCTGGATCAGCCGACGACATAGTAGACCAGCAAACAGACAAAGGAACTTGAGTGTCTCGCGAAGGCAGCCAACCACCACACGCAGGGGATGAAAGTTTCAGTTTGTAACCCGCGGAACGGGAGAGAGCCGCTTTCACGCGGCTAAAGCTCCCTCGGTGGTGTAAAAGGAACGAGGCTGTTGGGCGACGCGGGACGCGCAAGTATTTCGCACAGCCAGTCGAATGATTTAATCCCCGAATGATGGACGGGCACGTCGCGACGATGATCTGCGTGCCGTGAAGTGACAAGTGGTTAGGATCACGGGGAAACCTCGGTGGCGGATGACGGTGGCTGATGGCGCGCGATGGTCGATGCGCGCGGTGCGGTGTGGCGGATACCGAGGGTGGTCGCCGGTGGTCGACGTTGGTGTCGTATCGGTGACGGGACCGGGCTGCCGGCGGATGGATTTGAGGACGGTGGGAAGGAGGGTGCGGACGCTCGCACCGTACAAATCATGCGGGCATTACAGCGTCACGCCTGGACTCAACCTGTCGCGCGACCGGAAACTCGATGCCGACGGTAATGCTGATTTATCGGACGCGAAACGGTCGCGTGTTGCACCGGCCTACGTTTCCCGCGTCTCGCGGCTCATTTTTCTCGACTCGTTGCGAAACCGACGCAGGGTATCGAGACACGGATGACTGGCCGAATTACCCATGGCGCGAAACGTAATCGAGTCTTCCATACATTGTCCACGTTTTTTATCCTCTTTCTTTCATTCTTTACTTTTCTGTTTCTTTTTTTCTCTCTTTTTTTTTAGGTGCGGATTCAAAATTCTCCTACCTTTCGAGATGTTTGACAATATCTTCGTAGGCAGCTCGGCAGTTTTCCCAAACCGTTCCGGACCTGTGGATCACAAAAAAAAGCGACACTTGAGATACGACGGTGGAACGCAAAACAGGAGAAAGACCGAAGCGTCGCGAGAAAGAAAAATAACGTGGAAACGCGCGTCACCGGCGTTTCACGAACGATGGGGAAACGAAGGGGCGCGAGTTGATAAACGAATCGGTTAATTATAAGCCTGCCACGGGATATCCTCGAGGAAAGTGGATCCGCGGAGTTGATTAAGAGTCCTCCTTGTGCCGTCTCGTCTTTCGTTTGTCCTTTGATTCGATCGTGCCTGTCCTACGCTCGAAACGAAGACGCTTTGAAGTCGTTGATTAAAAAAGACGTCGCATCGTCCCTAGAACTCGGTCCCGAGATTCTCCTAATTTACCCCGTGTATCGACCACTGAAAATACTTTCAAGGATCGTCGAGAATCCCGGCGGAACTGAGCGAAGAAAAAGAGAAGGAAATCGAAGAACGAACCGGTGGCAAAGTAAGATCGAACTGTTGAAGGAAAGACGTGGAAACCGTGGCGCGGTCGTCTGGGTCGGAAGTAAGTTGCCGTCGCAGAAGGCGGCCTAGGGCTCGCGTAAACCGGTCGAGTAGGTCGTCGTGGCGAGCAGGAAGGGCTCGGGGCTGAATTAGAGGGTGGCGATAGAGGGCAACGGTGCGCTGACGGCGCGGTACGCCAGGATGGGGTTGCGTTGAATTAATCATATTCCGGTGTTTGTCGTGCCGCCCCCAGACGTAATCCGTCTTACCTCCCGATCTCTCTCGCTCCTCTGCCACGATAGATTTGCATTTTAATTAAAAGCAAAGCGCTGAAATCATAATGCGAAACGTGCGGCGCCGCCTTCGTCGCGTCATTATACACGTAGGCGCGTAGCGTCGGAAGGACACGCTTTACTCTAGCCGACACTGGCCGCCCCTCCACTCAAGACGAATCCACGCGATTCCTTTCCTTCCACGCTTCGAACCTTTTCGTTCTATCGGGCCGAAAGTACATCTCGAATCACCGTGAATCTAACCAAGGAACCCGGATGAAAGACGAAGAAGCAGACTGAACCGACCGACTAATGGCGAATAGGACGAAGCTAATTACGGCTGGCGGGTGTAATCGAAAATTAAGGCGAGTCTCCGTATCCTCAAAACTGGCTGGGACGGGGTTTCGTGAGAAGACCAGAGAACAGGGAACACCACCAGCCGCATCTATTAGAAACACGTTAACAAATGCTTAGATTAGCTCAGAGACTACGCTCCCTCTGCAAGGAAGATCTTCCTTCGATAGACTGCGTCTCAACGCGCCTTCGTTTCTCCCTATTCGTGGCTCCCGCGCGAGAACGACTAAACGGGCACGCGTAATCCGTGATATACGTCTCGAGACTGCAACGCCTCGAGGATTTACCGGTTCCCTCTCCTCGATCAGGGCAACCGGTCGACCTCGTGCTCCTGAACGAAATACGACGCAACGAACGAGTTTATGGAATTCCACATGAACTGGCGAAATTTTGGCCACAACCGTTGGTCATCGACGGGTACGACGAGGTCGAGTTAGGTCAGGCGGGAATGATAGAAGGGTGACTCGGTTGAGGTCGCGAGCGTAACGCGAGCCGAGTAAACGACCTAGAAGGAACGCGACGCACCCAAGGAAACGGACTTCGCCACCGAGAGACGGAGGAGGTGAAAGAGGGAAGGAAAGATCAAGCAGTGTCGAGACCCCTCGGATTTCCACGGCTTCGCCGTCTCTTCAAATCCTCTTAAAGTTGTATTCTTTTGGCCTCGCTGGCCCTTCGTTACAACTACACCGAGACAAGATGAACGCGCCGATCCGTACGAACGCTTGTCGAACCTCCGAAAAAGTAGCCTATCGCTTCGTACGAGATCCCAGCTATGTACTTCGTTTTCGATCATTTTTCTAACTTGGTACCATCGTCTCTGTATCTTCGTTCCCAGACGCGTTGAACCGTTCGACCGTATGGTTCCACAATTTGGACCCCACGGATTTTAAGGATACGTCTTGTAAAGGCTTACCTCGCGAGCGCCTCCATGTTCGACATGTTGGGGTTGACTTTGAGGCCCTGCTCGGCGCGCGCTTGAGCCTGTGCCTGCAGGTGATGCGGCAGACTAGCCGGCGACAGAATGGCGGTGTGTCCTGCACCTGGATGTCCACCCAGTTGCATGAATTGCATGTGACTGAGATGCGTGGGTGGGTGATTGTAGCCGTTCGCTAGCAGCGGCGACTTTTCCATCCTCGGCACGTCTGGAAGAAGAAGCGAGCAAACCCCGTTAGTCAGAGGACTATAGGTGGCAGGAGAGGAGCATACGAAACAAGGGACGGGTGATGTTCGCCGATATTCCCGCAAATACCGTGTGTATATTTGCCAAAGGATCTAGGGGATGCGTTTCAGGATTTCCAAACGGACCGTATATCTTCGTCAACCGGCACGCGTCACGATCTCGCTTAGGGGACGATCGCGTCAACCACATCGTAACGTATCGTGAGCAAATTTCTGCCGTTGATAGAGCCGGTCGATTCACGGGGCGTGAAGCAACGGCGACTTTGTACGAACATTCGAGACCCGACGATTATCGAGAGGCCCACTTTTGGGATTCCAGTCGTGCAAAGATGACGTCGAAGATGATGCTATTGCGAGACCGAGATCGTGATGGCCGGTGGAGAAGGGGGAGGCGGAAGGAGGGCACAACAGCGAGGTATACGGTGCAACGGAAGGCGAAACCGAGAGGGAAAGAAGGAGACGGAGCGGCGGCCAGGCAGAAAGGGGAGAAGGAGGTGACCTCGGTGGAAGGGGTAGAAAATGAGCGGTGCCTATTCATTACAAATTATCTAAATGGCAGTGATTTCGGCGGACCGGCTGGCCGTTTGACGAGTAAGTGGCGGATTCGCTAGACAGTGACTGTCGATCCCGCGAACGGCCGGCCGGTTCGCGACTGCCAGCGAAACAACGCCACGGATCGTTTGACAACCACTGTGGGACCCGGCCCATGACCGGCCCTAAAATTGGACTTATTACAACTTATAGAGCGCGATTTGAACGCTCCGCTCAATAACATACATTATCCCCAATCCATATGATTTAATGAAATCCCTCTAAACTCTCCACTTAGCCTCAGTACCTTCTCGCGCAGTACCCTTCTTTTTATTTTCCCTCCTCCGTGTGTACGCGCTCTCTCGTAGATTGCTACGTGTGTACCAATAGAGAGCGAAAGAAACCGAGCGACGTCACGGGATAAGAAAGACGGAGAGGTAGCTGCGTGGATATGAGCGGGCAGAAAGCGAGAGAACGATCGAAAGGGAGAACGAGAGGGAGGAGAGAGAAAAAGGGTCGGGGGCTGGCTGGCGAGGGGATGCGCGCGGCAGAGAGGGGCTGAAGGGTCGTGAACGAAAGGAACGGTTGGAGGGAGTAAGAACGCCGTGGCACGTTCCGATCACCGAAGATACTTAAAACGCACGTTCCCCGATTTTATAACCCCGACAACGGCTATTTGTCGGTCGCGGTACGTTCGGCGTTGTAACGCGACGACCGATGAAGACGTTTCGTCCGACCTTACCGAAACCTGGCGTATCCTTTCGACGAAGGATACTCAGGATACCAGCGTTCCTCCGCGTGGTCGAAGAGCAAACGAATTTCCGAAAATCTTCCCTTTCCTTGGCAGCGAAGAAGAAAAAAGGAATCGGCCAACTTGATCGCGATCGTCGCGACGACCGGCCGAAGCGAAACGCGAGGGACGATAAAACACAATTTGAGCTAAAGACCGCGCTCCTCTAACTTCCCACCCCTGGGTCCGCGCGCGGACGTATACCGGCACCTCTTTGCCCCTCTCGTGGCTGATGAGGTGACAACCCATAATTATACAGACCGCTTTCTGTCTGGCCTGACTGCAGTGGCATGCGGAGGAGAGGCCTCCATCATCCTCCACCTTTTCGTCTCCCTTTCTTCGCCGTCCTCCCTGTGTCTTCCTCTTCGTTCAACTTCTCCCTGGTACTCCCTTGGCCTTTCTGACCGTGCGCATTCTCTCCCTCTTGTCCTTCCTTCGCTTTCTTCCTTTCTTTCTCCTTCGGCCGTATTCTCCTCCGTATCTGCGGATCTCGCTTTTTCTCTCATTACCCTTTATCCTCCCTCTTTGCTCCTTTCATCCACACACGGCGTTTCTCATCCACGAGCCGAGAGATCCACCGAGAGAGCGGACTTTGACTTCCACGCCGCTTAATAACGATACGCGTGTTTTCTTTGCATGTGTAACGCTCTCGGCGCGGAGGCGGAGGCGAAGATGCGAAATCAGCAGTCGGACTCGGCGTGGCGGCCAGAGAAAGAAGGAGGCGAAGGCAAAGGGAGGACTGCGGGAGGTGGTAGTCACCACCACCCTCGTGCCGCGCGTCTCGTGCCCGTAAGAGAAGGACGACTGCGCTACTTCTTTTCTGGTGTTAATTACAAAACGCGAGAATAAATTGCCGAGCTAAACGAGTGCCTGGTATCCCTCTCCACCGCGACCTCGTCACGTCTGTTCCTTCTTCCAGCGCGGCCCTCCGCGATGGACAGATGAATGGAAGGCGAGCCGTCTGCACAGGTGGAATTTGTTATGCGTCGCGATCACGGCCAGTCTTTCCTCCCATCGCTATCGTCTCGATCTTCTGCTAGACTTAACGAAAATTTACCGAGTACGCCGATGTTTTCGACCGCGAACCTACTACAATCAAAGAAACGTTCGACGCCATCGATACACCCTATGACCATCTCTGTCTTCCAGTGCATAGTTTCAACTTTCATTTTCCTTTGTAATTTTCCTTTCTTCGGCCAACAGTAGTCGTACGGGCCAAAAAACCGTCCGCTCTCCCTCTGCTCGAATGACCACCGAGACGAGGCATCGTGAAATTATTCGGAAAATTTGCCCTTTGTCCGCGGATCCTCTGCTTACCGCCATTGTTCCTACCAAACGGCGAAGAAATCCACCGACTCCCTTTCTCCCTGTCTTCATATCTCGATGCTCGGCCACGAACTCCGACAACGCGCGTTATTTGCGCTTAGGTATGTATATGTTTACCCTCGACACCGACTCCCTCAAAACCCTTGGATTTAACCCTCGAACACCGACCCTCCGGCTACGGCCGATGACATCGTGGCCCTTTAAGTACTTTCCACACCATCCCTCCTTCGCTTCTTCCTCGCATCTTCTCCGCGTCTTCTTCGCCTCTTCTTCGCTGTGCCGCGCATCTTTTGTTCCTTGAACAGCGTGCCACGAGACCGTCACCCATTCCTCGGGCATTCTCCGACAGTGTCATCGATTCGTGATCCCGATCGGGAGCTGGATTCTCGCGTACGCGCTTACCCCGTTAGCCGGCTGCATGCACGTGCATCCCATCCAACATTGTTCCATCGACGTGTATTGCTACATAAACACGAGACGGGAAACACAGTTTCGCGCAGGAGGAATCCGGTTTTTCAAGTAATCGAGAGACTCGAAGCCGGGCTAGCAGGCAAGCGGGCAGGCAAGCAGCCAGCCAGCCAGGCGAACAGGCGAGCAGGCGAGCACAGGCAGGCAGACAGGCAGGCAGGCGGGCAGCCATCGAGGTAGCTCCCTGCGTCCAGTCTGGAAACAACCGAGGAGAGAGTGGATGCCATGACTATGTATACCTCCTCCTCGCTCCTCCTTCCTTCCCTGCTCTTCTTTCCTCGCTTTCCTCTTTCACCACACCCATTCTTCTTAATCGCTTGCCCGTATTGAGACGTAGCTCGCTGCCTCGCACGAGACAGCCGCGAACACCGTTCCGCTGATATTTCGTTCCTTCGCGGGACGTTTTCACGATGTCATCGGGACGCATCGATCGCCTTTCCGTTGATCGGTAGCAAAGTAGAGGGGTTGATATTGAAACGAAAACACTGGACGACCGGGAAGATAGGACGGAAGGTATTTTGCGATATTGAGACGTAAGCTACCTTACGAGTAACGAAAGAAGAATGAAGAGGCATAAGATACGGTTGATCATTCTCGCGAAGCGTCCTAACGACGATAAGATCCGGCTAGTCGGACGTCCAGCTTCCTTCCCGACCCTAACCCTATCTCTCGTCCCTTTCGTTCCTGGGCCTTTTTCGACTGGCTGCCTACCACGCGTCTCCTCGCGAAAGAGCAGTCCAGTATTTGTTCTTCCAGGGTCTCCTCGGATACGAGCATCATCCGAGGGCAGTAAACCTTTTGATATATAGTCGAAGGTTTTTAGAGTTCTGTCAGCCACGCCCACAATCAGCCTTAGTATTATTTACACTCCTCGTGGTTTGTAGTCGGTTGTCTCGCATCTTCGTTCCCGCTGCTCCTCCACCACCTCCACCACCCGCCTTTTTTACTCCTTTCGCGCGCTCTTCTTGCTTCGTCGCCCGTCGTTGCCTCTTCGGCAACGTCATCGTGATCCGCTTCGACGCTGTCGCAAACGCCATCTCCGTTTTTCATTTCCTGCCAGCTATTCTTCGACAGGTTCGGTTCAGCGCTAGATTCTCTATATTCCGCGTTGTCTTCACCAACCAGTCGAGGTACCGCGAATTTATAAAATTAGATACGATCGCGCGGGCTGCATCGTTCGCGAAATTATCTATTCCGAGCAGGCATACGCGATCGTATAGCCGCCGGCGCGGATTTTGGATTTCTCCGCGCGACCACGGCTTCGGCACGCAACTCCACCCGAAGAAAGAGGGACGCATATTTTATTTCGGAAATGATGATGATACGCACGAAACCTTTGGTTTTATCGCGCCCGATTCGCCGCCGGTGGACTCCTTTTTCAGACCTTTTTGGGAATCCCTTTCGTCCCGGTCACGAACAGTGGCGCCGATATTCTCTAAAATCTTCCACGTTGCGACTTTGTTGCGAAACGCTGTTCCATATCCATATGATTCCCGTAACGTTTACATCTTTTGCCGCAGTTGCTCAAAGTTCTTGCGAAATCGATCAACTTCATTTACCAGTCGCTGAACTCTGCGATAAACTGTAATTCCAACGAACGCATTCGAATCGATCAACGCAGTTGTTATTTCTGAAGCGAACGAAATGGATCGTGGACGCGTCAAAAAGGAGAGCGAGAAGCGAACCGTTTACGTTTGGCAATCGGGTCTTCGAAAAATCGATGCCGGAGCTAATCTGGAAGGTAAATCTTTCCCGCGGGGTAATCAAAACCAAGGATCGAGCCCGGGACCCGTGCGTTCTCGGAGGCACATCTGCCCGTTGGCTCGGCCCGTGAACTTGGACAGCGTTGCAATAGTCCGCTCGGACCAACGGCCCCGTATCTCTCTCGCTGCTCGCCGGTCGATACTTTTTCACGTGCTCGTAACATCGGTTAATCCTCTGCATAAACATTGTATTGTATTTCGCCGGGGATGCTCCCATTATATCATATTTTGTTATTAATATCTTCCGACTGGCTGGGCCCAGAAGCTGGATCGGGGCACTTTTGTGCACTCGCTGAAGGTAAACCTGCCCAGTTGCCTGTAGTGCCGGGGATCCAGCGAATCGAGAGTTGTAGAGCGACGAAGAGAGGCGTTGAGGCAGAGAGAGAAAGAGAGGTTCGTGGAAAAAAGAGTGGGAAGAGAGCGAAAGAGACGGAGGCGGCGCTCGATACCGGTTTCCTTTATCGCGCAATGCCTACCGGGATTTGTATTATCCACGATCCCGAACTAGAAGCGCAACGTCGATTTCGTACGACCCTAAGCGTTTCCGCTTGAATCCAGATCGTTCTACTCCGAGTTTTGCCACAGTTCGGCATTACAAACCCTCTCTCTCTCTCTCTCTTTCTCCCTCTCTTTCTCTCTCTCTCTCTCTCTCTCTCTCTCTGTCTCTGTCTCTGTCGGTCCTCCTTCCTCGTACGCTTCGATTTCTCCACGCGGTTAAGCGTTTCGAAGTTCGTATCGTAAGCAGAGTTAGGTTTGTGCGTGTTGCATGAGCCTCACGAATATCGAGTGTTGAGCGATTTAAAGGCAGCCGTGTCCCGGTTGTAGTCGAACGAGTGGCGCTAACGCTCGTTACCAGCGCTTTCAGCCCGAACGAGAACGGAAATGAAAAGAAAATAAATAGCGCGGCAAAAAACCGCGGCTCGTTTGCGTGGGTACACGCGTAACCAGGACCTTTGACATGTGCCCGTGTAAACGAGCAACCGGCCCGGTCGACCGCCCTCGAAAGTAGACATTTACCCCGTGTCGAGGGGGAGGTTCCGCCGGCAGAAAACAAGCCACGATCCGTGGTGTCGGTTTTCATTTCCCCCGCGCTTTTTTTCGCGTTGTTCTCCCTCCGCTCGTTTGTAGATGCGCGCGCGTGTATATGCTCGCGCATACGTGTGCGTGGCTGTTTTTTTTTCTCCACCCCCCACAGTTGGCCTAGCCCGTTGTTTCACGCATTTCCGCTGGTTTGTTGGTCACGAGGGCCGCGCAAATTATAAAAATACACGAACGTGCGAGCTAGAGCGCGCGCTATGCTCGTTCGCTCGAGGACAAAGCGGCCCGCTCGTTGATTCGCGAGTTAATTGAGCGGCGCGGCACTCGCCGGCCGCTAACGAGTAAATTGTTGACTACCACCATCACCCCGGTGCCGGGCGAACACCGACGGCCAACCAGCCAACCTGCTGCCCCCCCTCCCCCGAATCGCCGTGCCGGAATGGCCGGCAAATTAGTACAGATTTTTGAAGCAATTAGCCTCGGTTTTAACCGCAGGAAATTGCCATCACTCTCCTAAAAAGCCCGCGTACGCTCGTAGGACAGTCGCAACCCGCGTGAATCCACCTTCTCCGGACTTTGTTCGTCCGTTGACTACCGTGGCACGCGAACTTATATACATACGTACCGAAACTCGTTCGATTCACGCTGAATCGGGCGACGCGCGGTCTCCGCGAGATGAAACGGCCGATTAAACGACGCGTGGAGCACGGTAATTAAGTCGTACTAAAACCGGCCACGTTGTCTCGCGAGCGATTTATGGCGCGACAGTGTAGGATGCGCGTCAGCTTGTTCGCAGCGAGGGTCGAATGCGACGATCTTTTACGCACGAACAACTGGCGGGTTATCGCAATTGCACGACCCATAACACAGTCGAATATAAAAGGGGGAGAGAATGGTACCGCTCGGTCGCACGACAATTTCGAGTTTTTCAAGTCGCAAAGACAGAACATGACCGGGTTCGTTCCACATTCCGAGCGTTAAAGCAAACACGGTTCATCCGGCGAACTCCCTGCAGCGAGGCCGTGCCTACTTTTTCTCCTGCGTCGCCGCTTAACGTCTTCATTTGGCTGGAGCATGCAAGTGTTTCGTTACGAGGCAAAAACCAGCGAAACGCGAAAATTCCTGGCCCGACTGATTTACGGCGTCGTGCCACGCAGAACGATGTTGCAGCAACGAACGGGTTTAATTCACCGGCGTTTTGTTACTCTGTCTCGCGCGGAACTCGCTTCTCCCACCATTTCGTCCTTGTCTCCGTCCCGAATCTCACCTCCGCTTCGCGCGAGAATAATCGTCCTCGATGGACGAGAAAATACACGGCATAAAATATCGCGGGGGCAGAAAATCATAACGGCCTGTGAAACGAAAATATCGTATCGCGTCTCCCCTCGTATCGTTGAAACTCGGACCGTGTAATAATCTCGCGGAGCGTTATTATCGCTTTAATCGCGAGGATTATTTCACTTTCGTGTCGAATCTCCGGACCGCTCGGTTTTGGCTTCGGTTTCGCGTCCCTCGTAGCCACGACCCTCTGCCCCGCGCGTAATTTCTAACCGCAGCCTGAAAATTCCACCTAAGCCAGTGGTTCTCGTCGCTGGTACGGCAACATCCACCCCCGACCATTTGTATCTTTAAAGCCGAATCGTTGCCCGGCGAGAACCTCTGATCAGGCGACGCTAGCCATCGTCCGCCTTTCCGCCAGAGATTCCCTTGCTCTGACTCGTTAATTACTTTGCGCCGATACGCGATCCGACTCGGTATTTCGACCGCAAATTCGTGGCTTTCCGAGACTAACCTTCGACTGGGCTCGATTTTCGGAGTGTGAAAATCGTCGCTGCGAAAGGAGACCTGCGAACGGAATGGAACGGAATAGAACGGTCGATGGCGCGATATCGAAGCGACGTCGACCCCCTATTAACCGGGTTTTATTGGTACACGAGCCAGCCGCGTTGGCTGACCTACGACCGGCAACAGTTAATCAATGCTTTTATGAGCATTCGCTCGCCAGTACAGCGTCGTTGCAGCCGCGACCGGCCGAACCAACCCCGCCACCCACTCGGCGTCGCCCCTCTCTTGTATCCGCCCGGACACCCACCGCTCTTCCTCTCTGTTCGCCCTTGCCTCCACCGATTCGCACCCATTCGCGACTCGTCTGCTCGCGGTGTTTCGCCACCGACTATCGACGATTCGCCGTTTCCAAGTGCCACCGATATATTCCCGCTCTGAAATCGGTCGATCCGCGCAACGCCGATCCGTGCCGGTCGTTCGCATACACGCGACCAGAATCACTCAGGGTCTCACGAGGTGGAAGAAGGGAAATTCACGTTCCCCGCGTAAACGCGGATGCTTGGATAATTTACTTAGTTTGCGCATTAATATACGATTCGCCGTGCATTAGGTCATATAATATAAATAGCGGCCGGCCAATTTGATTAATGCTATTTCGGTAATCGATGCATTAAATAATTACCGAGGGCAGAAACGCACACGAACGGCTCGACGTTAGCCGATAGTCATTAGTTTATTACGCAGCCTAGCCTAATAGTTCCAGCTCCGGGAATAGTTTCATCGAAAAACGATCGTGGCAAATGGAGAGAGCGAGCTACCGTAAGCCGCGAATCCGGCCAGAAGGCGCGAGCTACGCGGCTTCCCATCCATCCGAAGGGAGAAAGAGAGGCTCTCTCCTGCACACGCGGCGCGCACACGTCGTTAACCTAAGCCAAGCAACCCCCGCTCGCTTTACCGCTTTGCTCTCTTTCTCTTCCCATCTCTCTCTCTCTCCCTCCCTCTCTCTCTCTCTGCATCTCGAACTCCTCGCTTCCTACCCTGCTCTTCCCTTCCGGCTATTTATTTTTCTCATGGGTTTTAATTTTGTAGAGACAACATAGATGCGTATCGGCCGTCCTGGCTGTACCGAGCGTTGGGTGCACGTATACACGGCCATTGTGCCGGCCATTGTGCCCGCTACGTCCCGAATGGATGTTACGCCGCCGCTATCGGGATCGGATCTCGCTCGTTGAGTTTATTAATTGCGTTATGGCAAGTGGCGCTCGCCTACCGGTCCAAATTGAAAAAAATCCGCTGTACGCGAGCCACGCCGCTCTCCCGGTACGTGTTGCTTTCGCCTCGCACTCTCTCTTCCTGCGTTCTTCTCCATACTCTTTGCTTCCACCTTTTTTTACGCTCTCTCCTCTTCTCGTCTCTTTGTTTTTTCAGCTTTACTCGCGGCCTTCGTTCTTCCCGATGAGCCGAAGGAGCGCCGATACCGTAGAGCCCGTCACGCTGGATCCTCGCTCCTCTCGCGGTAAATTGATATCATAAGGGATGGTTCGCGGAAGATAATCCTCGGCTCAAAAGTCGCACGAACGCGTGCTTCTGGGTGTGCGATCGCGTCTCCGATAACTTTCCATTTGTTCGACGATTAAACGCGTACACTTTTGTAACTTTTACTATATCATGTAACTGTATCTACGTTCCTGGCGCTTTTTACCCGCGTTTCTACAAGGAAAAAAAACGAACCGTGGTTGATTGGAACATTCAGGAATGAAAGGATCGAAGTTCCTTGAACGGCAGAAAAACTACGTAACTTTTTACAACACGCGGAGATTAAAGACTCGCGACGAATACGCGGCACACGGATGTTTACGATTCCCATTTTACGAGGCTGCTGTGTAACAAGCGAATCGTCCGACGTTGTGTCGGTCCGAAGCGGGGGCCGCATCCTTGGTACGAGCGCGGCGACAAAGTTAAAAGGAAACGGGTCGCGGCAGCTGCGGCGATCAATCGTACCCAGAAAGGGGATCCAATCGTAAAACAATTATACAATTACCGCGGGCTCGTAATTAATTGCTCGCCGTTTCAACGTTTACCCCGGCTGCGATCGTACAGTTCTGCAACTGCGTTCGTGCTTGCGCTCGTCCGCGTGGCATTAATTCATTAACGTTGCACCGTCAAACGTATTTGCCCGTAAAATTGAACGGCCGGCGTATTCGCGATTATTTGCTTAACCAATTTCCGAACGGCGATCGTCGACGCGGCTCGACGCGATTTTACGATCCGACTTTGCCTAGAGTTTACCGCTTTCGAAGACCGAATAACCGCTCTTGCGAAACGTTACGATAATTTAAGAACGTTAATTAGCGTCATGCGCTACAACCTTTTGCCATTATCGTGGAAAAGGCTGAAGACAAGGATCGAGCGGAGAGGTGATGCATCTAAACAATAAGAAGATTTAGGAACGGCGAGGAGAAGCTGTTGGAGGTACGAGTCCATCGATGCAATATCGACATCGGCAACCGCCACCACAGGCCGCAACACGACGGTACAGTTGCAGTTAATTTGCTCACTCCAAGTGTGTTTGATTCCCCTAATTAATTGATCGGTAGGGTCACCGTGGCCCGGCGCGTATACGGATGGCAGTAATCAAGTGCGTGCCCCTGGTACCAGGGCTACGTATCTACGCGATTGTATCGCTTTACCTATTCCACGATTTCGTCCCTTTTCTCCGCGCTTTCGACGTTGATCGTTGCGACGATGTCATCTTCGATATGACTGTCGCACACTAATGTACTCGATTAATCCAAAAAATGCGCATTTTGCACGTTGTAAAAGTTTCCTCTTCAATCATTCGCGGCCTTTCAACGCGTCTCGTTGTTCACGGTCGTTGAACAACGTTCGAATGGACGACTAGCCAGCCGACAACATCGTGGCACAATGTTGTCGCTAAATCCGCGGCGTCTCCATAAAACGTGGCGTTATCGAGAGAAAGGACACGACACGCGGCGTGAAATACGAACGTCTCGAAGACCCGAGACACGGGACAGGCCTCGAATGGCTAAAAAGTCGTTCGCACGGTCGTAACCAGAATCGTAAGCAGCCGTCGAGCGGGCCTATCGATCGAGCGTCGGTGACGCTTACGAGCGGCTGTTTGAACAAAAGGAAGTGTAACGAGACTTACCCAAATGCCCGTTCTCGTAGTAATCGCCGTTGTCCATTCGGTGCTTCTTGAGAGAATGCTGGGGGTGGTGACCGGTCGCGGCGGCCAGGTGGCTGGCTGCGAGACTCAGACCGACGGAAGCTCTCTTCGGTGGTCTTCCTGGCCTGGAGCTGTACAGTGGTAGAGAGTTACTGTGGTTAGAGACACCTGTCATCGAGGTAATGTCTTACCCCGATCGTCGAGCTTACGACTCTCGTCGTAAGTTGTTCGATTACGTCACGAGAAAAGACGTTTCCAGTATAATATATCCGATACTGGATCATGGATATGACGAATATTAGTACGAAGAAATAACGCGAACGCTTTTCATGCGAACAAAATGAGCGTCTTTTCTCGCGAAACGATGACTCTTCGGCCGGTCCCCCGGCTCCGATCTCGAGATTCATCGATCTCGAAGGAAGAGAGGAAACGCTCGAATGAAACTCGATGACCAAGCTCTGGTCGCTACAAGTGTCGATTAGACTGTATCTAGAATGCTGCCACGTTTCGAGAACTGGTTCTCGGCCGACTGCAGCCGAATGAAGTTCACCTTCTCGCGATCTGTGCGGAGCCGCGCGTGGTCGCGAGCGAGCGTGGCTACGAGTCACGAGATACCAGCGGCTAATACGTAGTGACGTTGCCGCGATAAATCTAGCAGAGGGGAAGATAAAGGTGCGCGAGAGGCGATGGAACGGGCCAAACAGCCTGCATTTGCGTAACTTATCGTGTCTCGAAGACTCGATTATTCTCCTTGGACGCGGTTTCAAAGAGGGGTCGCGGGAATATTCCGCACCTATATACACCGATTCTCGCCAATGATCGGAAAATCGGCGACGGTCGGGAAGAATAGAAGCGACTAGCCGCAAGCAGCGTGTCGCGAATTGCGCGCAAAAGTATCTGACGCGGAACGATCTCACAGGATGGTTCGGAGTAGATACCGCGGCTGGCAGAAACGTTCATTTTTCATAGGCGGCAGGCGCCGGAGAGGCGCTTCCATATACACACCAGCCACGGACACATGCCGCGCAAAGTGTACATACGCGTACACGCGTGATTCGAGCTTTTGCTTTCGCCGGGTCTGAGACTGAGACTGCGACTCGTTGTTACCGTGGCAGGATCCTTTCCTCCGTTCCCGATATAGCGGCTATATTCTTCCAGTGGTACTCAACCGCGACTCCGACCGACTTTGTTCCTACGGACGACTCGCGTCAGTTTCATTTCGGAATCCGTTTCAAATTTAACCGATAAACTTGCTGGGCCGACGGCACCCTTTGTAGGATGCAGCCATTGGCAGCGGAGCGTAAACGATTTCGTTCGACGAGAGCGTCGCGTCGTTGACAAGTGGAGGGCGGGTAGCAACGTGGCGACGAAAATGAAGCAAAGAGAAGGAACGAAAATTGAAGCACGGCGGAGGAGGAAGAGGACCAGTCCTCTCGATATTTATACCCGGTGACAGAGACGCTACGAAAAGCCCGGCCGGGTTGAGAATCTCTGCTTGGTAAGCGAGCAATCTCATAGTAGTCAGGACAGATTTGTAAATCTAATTTTTCATCCCGTCTTTCTGCCTGCCCTCTCGCTTTACCTCTTCGCGTTGCCCACGGTCTTCCTCGTCCTCGTTCTGCGTTCGACTCTGCACCCCCTCCTCTATCGCTCCTACGGGGTGCTTTTTCCGCTCTCTTCCTCCAGAGGCACTCGATCTCTCGATCTTCGTTCTTCGCCTCCCTGGCGCCCTCCCACTCTCCGACTCGTCCTCTTTCGTTCTCCATTCTTCGTAGTTCGTTCTCGTTTATCGTGCTCTCTTCTTCTCGCCGTTTGGCCCCTCTCTGTCTCTCTGCCAGCTCTCACGCACGAGATCTCCAGACGATTCTCAGACGGCCGGTTTATACGGCGTTGATCTCTTAAACCGCTTAGCTTCGGGTTACACCGAAAACAAGAACGCACTCTCGAACGCTTAGACCCGTATAATGCGTACTTGTTTGCGTACGAATCTACCGGCGAAATAAGAAAAATGTCGCGTCGCAATGAACGGGCAATCGTGTTCCGTCCTTTCTTCGCGTAACGACTCTGATTTATCTGTAAAAGATTCGATATACGTGGCCCAAATTCGGCTGATTTAATAAACACGCAATTAATTAAATACGCCTTGATAAGAAGCCAGGTGTGATCGTACGATGAAAGTAGAGGACATCGAAGAAACGGTTCGTCTGAAACAATCGACCGGATATCGAGGAAAGGTGTTTGCGAAACCGATGTTGCATGATTTCGCGGGGATAAGGTGATCGTGACCTATCGTTGGCCAAGAGATCGAGGAAGAAAAGGGGATCGATAGTAATCGGCCTTATTGCGACAACCACGGAGCCCCGTAGCTACTAGATTTCGTTTCGGCTCGGCGGAATTAATTCCCCTATCGGGATACGAAGCGCAGGATACCTTAACGCATTGATCACGCCTCTTGGCGCCAACTTTTTCCTGCGTGCGGTTGAAAAATCTAGATAGAGATCGCTGACAGACTGCAAGCAAGCATTCAACTGCCTCACACGCGATAAAAACTACTGGAAACGTAGAAATTCCTCGAGATGCATAATCGTCGTAGCGATTGCGTCAAGAACCACTCTCCGGTTAATTTGAATTCGTGGAAATTCTAATCAACGGCCAGCAGAGTGGAACGGCTACTGTAAGATTATCGGTACTTGTCGGTAGATGAAATTGACGGAATCTATCTTTATCGTTGGGCGATTCGGCAGCTGAATAGGCACGTAAGCATCCTGAACAAGTAACGTGTCTGATTCTTAAGAGTTCTTATGCGTATACTTGCAATGCACTATATCGGTTACTGATCGAAATAAATACACCTACGACTTACTTCGGGATCCTCCTCGATCCTCCTCTGGAACCTGCCAGATAATCGATCCAGATCGATCGATTAGATAGAAGTTACGTTCGCGTTGCGCTCGATTCGCGTCCGGTCGTGTATCGCGTGTGGGATTCGCGATGATCGCGCCAGGTGCTATGCTTTGATCCGATCATTCCCCGCCTTAATGATCGCTGCACCGCAAAAGCGGCTCCTCGTCCGACCGTTCGGTGAGACGAGAAACGAGAACGCACAGAAAAGAATCCGACGAGGCTGAAAAAGCACGGAGATATACAAAGAAAGCCAATCCCAATCCGCGAGGAACAGTTGCAACCCATTCTTACGTGATGGGCCGTTTAAGGATCGAACGACCTGGTCCCTTGGATCACAGAGGCAAAGCTAGACTCTCGCCTTTCGTGTTTCTCGATCTCGCCGATAAACGTGTGTTCGAAATTCGTTTCGCATTCGTTACAAACTTATCCATCTGGCGTCTCGCAAGAGGAAAAGGAAAAAACGAGAGTAAATTGCCGCGACTCGTCGAATCATCGACACGACTCTCGATCACTCGTAATGGTTGAAATTCGAGAGTACGTCATCCCTGGCGGCTATCACGATCGATCTTCGCGAGAAAGGAAAATAAGATGTGCTAGAAACGAGAGAGAATTACAAACAAGGAAGGAGGAGGAGCAGCAGCAGCAGGAGCAGGAGGAGAGGCGAGGCCGGAATCGAGCGACTATAAATTGTCAATTTCGAAGTCAATTTGCTCGGGCTTACCAATCGGCTGCCGGTTAATTTCAAGGTGAATTGTGTCCAATATGGGTATATTATTAATGGCCCGGCGAGGGATAGGGTGCACTCTCGAGCGGAGGGTTGCAACCCCGTTTTCGCATACTGGCCAAATCTATCGCTCGGGGCCGACGATCTGCTCTCTCGTATTCGGCATTCCGGGATTAAACGGTCTCTGATGTTGCGCTGCAGCCAGCAGTTGTTGACGCGTGTATACACGCGGTCGCATGTGGGTTAAGCTCGCGAGGATCGAGCCTCGACCGCGACCGGAACACGATTCCAGGCCAAACGGCCACCGGCTCTCGCTCCCTCCTCCTCCCTTCCACCCTTTTCCCCTCTGTCCCTCCTACTCCCCCTCTACCCCCTTCCATTCCCGCCCCGGCTATTTCACTTCCGGATTTTCCTCGCGTTCGCTGTATCGTAGCGTGGAATTCGTAGGCCAGGTCGTTTCACCGATCTCAGCACCGCTCGACTCGACAAAGGAGCCACTGTTGCTTGTTAAACAACGCGCTATCTTTGAATTACGATGCTCGAGCGTTATCGCATCCTGCTACCGTTCTGCGCCGTTCAAACACTCTCCCCGAAAACGCGGGAACCTGAGGCCACAGCCGAGGAGAAACGAGAACGAACCGTGCTAGCGGCTCGTACCATACTTTAAACGCTGCATTCTTTGCCGTGAGATCTTTTTACATGGTTTCTGTGTTCCACAGTCAGCGCAGAGCGTGCGCGTTGTGTACAGCGTTACTCACGTTTCTCCTATTGTCTTTCTGCGAACCACTAAAGGATGTCCCTAGATGAGCTCTCGTTGCGCGGACGTGCGTTTAACTGATACCCGCAACATCTGCATCAATCGCCCCGCACGCTGCTTCGATATCAAGTACTTCCCCTACCGGACAATGCCTACTCGAAGAATTTTAAGCAACGCCGTTATAACGGGCTTAGGCCTGACACCGGATCGTGTGGGAAAGATTTCATGGTCGAAACAAAATATATTACGTCTACGACTGTAACGAGGCTTTTACGATTGCTCGCACGAGTAGCATCAACGGCGTCGTTACACGCGCTAATTTGATCCATGTGTCCGACTCGTCCGTAGCCGATTTATATATGTGAACGTCGCCAAGCCAGCGGAATAATCCAGATTTCTTGTATGGTCGCGAGAGATTCTACATACTTGTAACACGGAACACCCTTCGGCAATTAAAAAAACTATAAACCGCTTAACGCGGCGCGGCTTGCAGCGAACGCGAAGTCGTAAAACGATATAACGAATAATACGAGCGTTCGTGGCTCGGCTTCTAATTGTCAGTTTCGCCTTTACGCGTTTCCCTGGTTTTCTGGCCATTGGCGACCGTAATCGTCCGACCGTTCCTCCTCTTTCTCCTGCGTCTCTCTCCCTCACGACGCATGTACGCACACATACGCGGGTATACAAGCGCGGGCACACAAAGCGTGATTCTCATCCCCCGAATCTTTTTCGAAAAGTTGCGAGCGTCGACGGGTGCGTCCCTCTCGTAAAGCGTCGTCGCGGGCAATTCCCGTCATAACAACGACTTCAATTTTCGTCAAAAGTCTTTCGACGTTATCGTCGACGTCGTCGACGCCCCTTCCCTCGATTTTCTCTTTTTTTTTTTTTCTTTCTTCGTCTCTGCTTCGAGATCGACCGGGTTCCTTCGATTTCTCGCTTTATAAACTCGATTGCCTGGCTGAAATCCGAGAACGGCGAATGGTATTTTCCAAATTATAAATTTTTACGAGGGCTCGTACGGGCGTCGAGTCGACACAACCAGAGCCCGACGCGAGAGTTTCTCTCTTTCTCTCTATTATTTCCTTTCCGCCGGGCCGAACCCCGCGCTTCATTCTCCCTTCCTCCATAGATCGCGGCAATCCCGTCAGTCAGATTGGATTTGTCCGATTTCGCGCCCGGAGTGGAAAAGAACGTGCGAGGGTCTGGATGCGCGCGGCCGTTTCCCTCTCTCTTCACCGCACGTCCCCTCGCTCTCACACTCGCTCTCTGTATCTCACAACCACCCTAGATATTATTCCTTTTCACGCTCGTTCTCGTTCCTCGAGCGAGAAACAAAGCATCAGCCGGTTTAGTGCTTCCTTCCTCGGGCCGGGTCGAACGGGAGTAATACAGTCCATCGAGAAAGTTGCGTGAAATAGAGTAATAAGAATGTCAAAGCGCCGCCATGGATCATAACTTTGCACTGACGTTCGTTCCCCGGTATTCGTCGCGTTTTCCCGAGAAGGAAATAGTAGGAGGAAATCGTAGGAACGCGGTGGCATCGAACACCGGTCGAGAAAGCGTACGAACCCGTTTGAAAAATGTTAGCAATTTGTAGGAAAGTAAGGGAAGAGAAAGGTGCCGTAGACAAACACGCATCGCGGTTGTTTCCTCCGAATCGACTTTCATCGAACGAACAACGCGAAAAAATTTCAAAAAGTTTTTCTCGCTGTGGCGCCCGAGCAAATTTCCCGAGTAACAGCGCGTATCCCGCGATCTTTACGAGCGGCTATTAAGAGGAGGAGAGAGAGATAGGAGAAAGAAAAACTCCCCTCACGCGATGAGCCAGCATCGAGAGAGAGCATTTTCTAATAACCACGATGTAAAGTTGGGGTGCGTTACACACAAAAGAAATCTTTCTCTTCCGACCTGAGGGTGGGCTTCGGTAGACTTATCTTAGTAATATTGGATTAAAACTTATGCTTCTCTCGGTCGCAATACGTTATTTTTATTGCTCGCGGCTTTGCATAATATTCGTCTCGGGGGCGGACCTCTCTGTTTCTCCCCCTTGTTCGCGATCATTCTCCTCGTTCCTCCTTCCGGTTCCTCCTTCACGCCCTGCCGACCCATCTTCCAGGCTAATTTTAATTTCGATGCCACGCCGCGTTGGGGAACATTACGATTTCAGCTTGGCTCGTTTATTTATGTTGCGAGGCTAGGTAGGCCGCTTATTAGCTTGCTAGTTCGTCGGAGGCGTCGCACCGGGGGTGCTAAGAAAATTACCGAAATCGTCACGACACCTGACTCGCGCCAAGAGACTCAGACTTCCGGCAACCTTGTCCGACTGCTCGATGATTATCGTCTCATCGGATCGACGAACGGAAAGACAAAGGCGAGGAGAACTCGACCGTGCAGATGCGCGATTAATCCGAATACGAAGCGTGTAAGCGCGTGAGGCAGATGTCTCGAGGGCTTGTCCAAGATGGGCAATATTTTTTCCGAAGCTGTTCGCGCTTGGCTCGTGCGCCAGTTTCAATTTCGGGACCCTCGTAAAGGTACCGAGCGAGTTTATTACCGGTGGCGTTCTGCTCTAGCTCGAGCACGCGATACCAATCAAATACCAACTCGCGATCTTCTCGTTTTAGGAGTTAGATAAATACGAATGAACGGCAGGCACGAGCTTTAACGGGTTTCACCTGGGACGGATCTCGGTGGCGCCGAACGAAAGACGGTTCTCAGATGGCGTGACAAAGATCCTGCCGAGACGGCGCGACATTCCTTCACGCACGCGATACGTACTCGCTGTAATACCCGATAATACCTGTATTTGCGCGTGGCAGGCGAAACGCAGAGCACGCTCGACGTGCGTTACAGCCGCGTAATCCCGGCAATCTCGAGGACGTGGCCCAGTCTTCGCAACGAGTAATCCTGCCAATTTGGACCGCGGATTATCCAACAAGAAGAGGGAGAGAGGATTGTAACATTCTGAACGCGCTCGATCGCGAAACTTCAAGTCGACGACGTTCTCGCGAATTTCTTCCAACCAAAGACGGACGTTTCGGCGTTGACGCGTTCGTCACTATCTCCTGTCTATCGTTTCTATCTCCTTTGGCAAAAGCTAGCAAAAGACAAGGAATCTTAACCGCCGCTTGGTTCGAATAAAATACGTCAACTCGTAAAGCGTCGGCGGTGGTCAATTTTTTGTCGATGAAGGCGAACAACAGGGCTCCGACTGTGTCCGAGAAAACGCCGAAAGCAGTGTCTCTCATTTTAATATTTCTACGATAAATCCGCACCCGGGCCCGTTTACGACTTACGACGGAATAAATAACAAAGCAGCCGTGCGTATCTCTCGCGAACGGTTTCTTTTACTCTCGGCTGTTCGGAGCGGCTAGTGCGGCTTTTACGAGCGCGCTGCAGTCCTAACGCGTCCGAACGAAACCATGTCCAGATCGAAATAATAAGCAGGACAGCAGCTCGCTCGGGATATCCCCGCGCGCGATACATAAACTCACGCCGACATACGACTCGGGGCTTCTCCCGTGAGAGTTTTGTCACGGACACTCGTCTCGGGAATCACTTTGTTCGCGATCGTCTTGTCGGGCGGTTAAAAAAAGGAAAGGAAAAAGGAGTTTGCCGCATGCGCCGGATGTCCTCATGAACGATCGACAAAGTCGATTGTCGTGTCTTCTTATTTCTTCGTATCGAAATCGGGTCGAGAGACAAGCCTCGACGAAGAACGAGGAAACTTTGGACACACCGTTGTCGTTCCGCGACAAGGACTAATTAATAACGTAATTAAGCCGAGGCCGTAACTCAACGCGAACGCTGCGCGGTGGCCCAGCCGCGGCAAGAATAATTAGGGAATTATTTTGTTTCCAAGAGGATCTGGAGATCCCATCGAACCGACGCTGCGACGAGGGTTATTCGCCGAGGACAGACCCCGTCGCACCGCGCCGCACGGTTAAATTATAATTAAATATCAAACGTTTGCAATTACTGGGTTGCACCTGCCGCGCCCGTTTCCGCCCTGAACGCCGTGCTGGTCAACGAATTTCGGCCTACGTAAACCGGTTCAGCCCCGTTCCTATAGATCCGTGTTCACAACTCGCCACCGAAACCGAATTACCAAGCTATGCACGTGCCTCGTCTTACTCGGGTATCCTTTGATTCGCGAGATTCCCTAATTATCGAGTAGTACAGTAGGGTACTCGGGTCAGACAGCCGCGAGCAGCGGCAAGTAAGTACGCGCGTGCATCGGGCGCATCGTGTCGAGGGCATCGTGTGCGTGAGGGTGTGCGGCCTCGGGCCTCTATCGAAGGAGCCGCAGAACGCGGACGACCAAGAGAGAGGACTGAGAGAGCGCGTGGACGTTGTCGGTTTGCGGTTGACCCGTGCCATGCCGCACTCCGATACCTCTGCGGTCGCGGCCACGCCGGCACACCCGGGCTACCACATCGCCAATAACGATGTCGACGCGACCTCTAAGAATCCGGCGTTTTCTTATTCCCTTCCTCCTCCAATCCTCTACGAACTGATCGGACAAGGATCCCTAGAATTCACGGTAAAGTCGGACGGTTTCTGAAAAGATCGCAACGATCGAGCAGTCTCGCCGCGATGCGGCAACGAAACACAGGTCGAGATCGGGTTCAGTCGCGAGGACGCAGAGGCGTTCGATCAACGAAAGAATCGGACAGGTCGTTGCGCGCGAGATTCGTTCGCGGTTGATCGCGCGAGGAGCAGCGTTGCGTCCGGCGCAGACCAAGCGGAAGGGATGGTCGTTCAAAACGCGATCGCACGGAGGATTTTCGCGCCCTCTTATGGCACGCGATCGAACAGGATTAGCCGAACACTTCGTCATCGTTCGAGACGAGTCGTCGACACGATCGCCGTTCCACACGACGAAACACCGACTTGTACGCTTGTTCTTTTTCTTCGATCGCTCGGCAAGATTTCGCGCTATCTTCCATGTTCTCCCTTTGTTGATACCCTCGATCCATCTTTATTCCCTCGTCGTCGACGAAACCCCGCCTGACGGTCCTTGGAGCGTTTGTTTGTTTCCTTTCGTCGAGTGCTAGAGCAACGAGTCGGGTCGCGTTTATCTTTGGCTCGTATCGAAACGCGCGTGTATCGCGAAACGGCACTCTCTCTAGTCCCGATGGGGTTAAGCGGTAACGTGGTTATTGCAGCCATCGATATCGCGTTTCAAGTTTCGGATTCATCCCTCGTATTATTTCGAGTTCCGAAAGTGATCGTCGGTATAGAAACGGAGAGTAAATCGGGGGAGCCGGAATGAATCGGCGGAGGCAGAGGGACAGCGATGGGGCGGCAGTGAGCAAAAGAGACTCGCTTTATCTTAATACCAAAATCAAATCGGCTCTTGCATGGAATTAGAGATGGCATTACGAGCTATCAGCGCATATGCACCCTGCATCACTGCAACCCCGACTCGGTCTGTTCCACGAACTACGCTACCGTCGTGGCACAATACCGGGTCGAGGGGCGAGAACAATGTACGTCGGGGGAAACAGGAGAACCCCGTGTACACCCGATGATATTACCAGGACCCTCTTTCCTGCCAAGAATCTCGTGGAATGCGTCGACGAGCTACCGATAGCATTGCGCCTTGTTTTCTTCCGATACACACCCTATCTCGTCCTGTAAACCCTGTTGTTTTAACCGTCGTTCCTCAATTAGCACGGGGACTGTGTACAGATACGACGGCGAATGAATAGAAATATCCATCGCTCTCCATCCAGTTTTTTCCCGACGCGACGAAACAGACGCCGATGGACATTACTCTCCTACCACCGTTCCGACCAACTAGCGCGATGAACGATTATACTCGGTCGCGTTATAAACGCTGGAAAAAACGGAAATTCGAATAGCCGAGAGGACCGGAGTGGCGCCCGGGGGAATCCTCTCGCGAGGACCTCGACGACGGCATCCCCGTCGACCTCCCGTCCGTTCCCTCTGTCTGCCCGCCTTCCTCTTTCCCTCCGCTCTGCCCCCACCCCTCTCTACCTCTCTATCCCTCTTTCTCTTTGACCGTATATTTTTTACCCCCGTCTCGCCGCTCGCTTCCTTATAAACTAATTTCGTGTCGAGCGCCTCCCTGCTGTCGGCGCGTTCAGTGTCGAACAATTGAATTCTCTCTTTCCATTTACCTATCCGTTTGTATCAACATTTACATTTATATTTGAATAATGGAGAAAATAAAGAGGCTCGGCGTCGTCGTTTTCGCGTCCGACGATTCTGGGGCTCCTCGCTATTACATTTTTAAGCGTTCGTTTTCGAGCCCGCGGCACCAACCATCCCCTGGCCAACGACAAACGAACAACCATGGGGTGAAGAGGGCTGAGAGAGAGAGAAAGCGAGGAACAGTCAACGACGCGGCCCTATTCTCTCGCGACACTCTGGGAATTCCGTGCGTGACGCTCGACGTTACGAACGCCTCGTATTAACATTTAGATAAAGCTTATGTTAATATTATTTCCCGCTTCCTCCTCCGGGTATCGGTCGAACTTGGTACCCCTTCCCACGTTCGTCGAGTAGCTCGCGACACACCCTTTTCCTGCTTCTTTCCACATTTTACGAGCCCCCGCGTTCCACCTCCGGCCACGTATCAGCTATCTAGACGCGAGCAAACTCGAACGCTGCAGGCCGTTCCTCCGGCACAGCGTCTCCAGCGTGCAATTTCGCTTAACGTCGTCGCGCGAGAGGACTTTCTTGACTTTCTCGAGAGAGAACCAAAGTTTCTTTCGCGATACGATATACAAATATGTCACGTTACGAGCCTACTCTCGTTTCGCTCCTTGACTTCTTAACCCTTAGCGATCGAATTCTTTGAAAGATCCTTTTAAAAACACACCCTTTGAGAACGTATTTCTTTAACCGCTTCCATCGATCAGAGGAAGCGAAATGAACGTCTGAATCGTTGTAAAAATGGATTCTCGCGAAGCTGGTCATCGCGAGGCGTTAGCAGGCTGTTGGTCCAGGTCGTGGGTCGCCCTTTATGGACGAGGCGTGTCACTGGTTCTCGCGGCGGCATTACGCGCGAGCGTTAACCGATGATTTAACGGCGCGTGGTGTACGCGCGGATCCCAGCGTCGCGTCGTTGCCCCGCCGCTACGACTTAACGCGCTTAAACGCGCACACGTTACGTTGGAAAATTGACAAGCGAGGTTGAAGCTCCGTGTTGACCAGCAGTTCGTCCATTTCGGATTGGCGTCGCGTGGGTCGACGATAAAGGGCGTCTCACATAGTTACGAGAATTATAGTCTCGATATTCTTGATGCAAAATGTTTCCCCCATCCGTTAAATCGACTTAAGCAATGTTCGCGGAAAATTAAAACAAAGTTACCCTAACACGATCCATGCACGTTGATTGCATTTAATTTTAAGAAACTATAGGAATATCAACGGTCAGTTAACGAAGCAAAATCGGCGTTCGCTTAGCATAGCACTCTTGTATCGAGCAGAAGGTATTCGCTAGTTAAGGGACCGGCATTCTTTCGTGGCACGAGCTTCTTCGTCCATCGGTCTGATTGCTGTCGAGACAAAAGGCAACCCTGTCCAGTGTCCGGTGACAACGACATTCGCCGCACGAAAGATCGATAGCTATTACGCAACGATTTCGAGACTGCTTCGAACAAATTTATTACGGAGCCGGAGGGAGAAAAGTGTGGTATTCTCCGGGGAACGTGTCCATCGATCGACGTAGCGCACAGGCTACGAAACTAATCGAGACAACGCTCTGTGTATACATGTATACGGACGACGATTTTTCCTGGAGGAAGCACTCGTGCCACGATAGGACAACCATAGGATCCATTTCGTCGAAATCGCGTGGAACGTTGGCACGCAGGGACACGGGGAAACACCGAAGAGAAGAAAGACACCGCGTGCTAGCAACGCGGCCACGACGCAGGGTCGTTCGTTTACGAGGTAGCATATTTCTGGTAGTGTTCTGTTGTCGGTGGGCCACCCACCACGATCGGAGCAGTCAAAATAGCAACCGAAATCACAACGGACGATTGTCCGTGCTCGGCTCGAGTTATGAAGCAGTAAACTCCGTCTCCTTCCGTTCCACTCTACTTGTCTTCGATTCTCTACCGTTTGTCCCTCGTACACGAGCAATCTGAGACCCGGCTTTCATCTTATGAAATAATTTCGATGATTGGATGCGAGGGACGCGCTTTACTTTCGCGTCCAATCGATCGTTCCTAGCCAATCTATCTATTTCTCCCGCCGGACGTTCTCCCGTTTCTCTGTTCGTTGTGTATCGTTTCAACTTTTCGAACTCGCGATGCACTCAACGATATCGAGTCTGCCCTCTTGTTCGATTCGATGTTCGTTACAAAATCAAACGATCGTGCGGAAGCATCGAAACGTGGAATTCGAGAAAACCACTTGCCGTGCAATCGCGTGACTGACAAACGTTTGCCGGTCTCCGTGTGGTGGAGGAGGACGAGAACCATGCGTTCTCGAAACGTCGCCTTCCGACTGAGAACACCGTCGAATCCAATCCGATACATACCTGCAACAGAAAAACGAGAACGATGGTTAAACGTGTGACGTAAGATAGTTTATGAAGCGATATTATAGTTATCAGTCGTCCGTAAGACTTACGATCGGAAATGGAATGGAAAAGAAGGCCCGACCGGTCGTCGTCGTCGTCGTCGTGGTCGAGCGCAAAAGGGAGCAGCACGCGCGAGGATAGCTCGGAAGAAAAGAAACAATGGGACGAGGGAAGAAGAAAGGGCGTTGATTTGTGGAACAGGTTCTTCTAATTCCAACTCTTCCTCGCCTCTCAGCTCGAGAAGCGCGCGATGGTAGCGTGGTTGGATCGATAAATCAGGATAGCATTAGGCGCCACTTCGTATTGGACCCGCGATCTCTTTTCTGCCGCCTCCCCCTGGGCCCTTCTTCTTCACCAAGGTGAAGCGAGTACGTGTGTGTATGTGTGTACGTCCTGCGAGTCTCGGGGATTTATACGGGCAATATCGAGTCGGGATTAGCACGATCGGACGGACTCAAGTCATGCTCGCGGTCGATACCACGTGGCTATTAGTGTCAAAATAAAAATGTGGCCGCAATATATGGCGAGAACCGTAAGCCCTCTCTTATTGCCACGGCTGCGATGATAGAGAGACTCAGCCGCGTATTCCGTGCTCGCACACGAACCAGCATGTAGGAAAAAACGTGGAAAAACGAAGCGAGGGGAAGAGGCGAAAAACTGGTCCCCCCGCTTCTTTCGTTTCGCTCTGTCGTTTTTCATCGAACGAAAGATCGATCGTTCGCGTATATCTTTCTAAAACTTTTATGCATCTGGTAATCGAGATTTCTTGCGGATCGCCATCGTGACGTCGATTTCGTCGATCGTTGAATCGTGATAGCCAGAGAGCAACGGACACGCGTGTGAAGAAAAACGACAAAAAAAAAGGGGGGGGGAAAAGCCTAGCCAAGTCACCCCATCGTTTTCCTCCTAAATAAAGTGACCATGGATCAGGGGTGGCCGGTGCCTGGACCGAAAGACCCCTAGCGGCAATAAAACGCCCTTCGTCTCGTCGAGCTGTCGGAGAGGCCGCGAGAACCAGGGTCATAAAACTTAGAAACAATTGTCTTTTATCGTTTTGTTGTTATTTAATTTTCTCCCGGATTGGGCAGCGTGGACCAATCGAGGCGACGAGCGTCGACACCTTGGCCCGAGCTACTAAATAATTTACGATCCTATCTCGCCTTCTCTTTTCCTCCCCCATGTCCAGCTTCGTCTACGCCGCGTCATCGTTTCGTGCCATTTCCACGAATTCGAAGAAATCCACTCGCGCGTCTACTGCCTTTCCACGATTAACCGTGATCGTAACACGGTTGATCAACGTTAGCGCGATGAATTCCTCGAGATCGACGCTGATCTCGAAGACAAAAGCGTACCAGCGCTCGGCAAAACAAATCGTTTGAAGTGTCTGCCCTGTTACAGAATGTCCGAGCGGTACGAGCTCTATTTTTATATCCGTTCGTACAGGAAGTTGGCCCCGTAGGATGGGGGAGTCCCGTGTACACGAGGCCCCCAATGAAAATAATTATTAGCGTTAAGTGGACGTCGTTAACAGAGAGGAGACGGTTAGCCGTCGGTGACAGACGTTAGAGTGGTTAGGTCGAATCACGCTAGCAACCAGCTTCGATGCGTGAATCTGCGCTCTGCTCCGGCAGAGGATGCGGATCCATTGGCTGGACAACTAGATTTCATTGCGTAATGCTACCTAGCGAACCCGCGCGCGCCTCGTTCCCAATCACCTCGACGTCCTCGTTCGAGTTGCTCGTCCCGAGGACAATGCTTAGTCCGATCGATCAGTTCCTCTCCTGTCCATCGCGCAAATTGTCGTTCCTCGTGATGTACCTGACCGTCTTTCGCCTTTCGTGCGTACTGTAAAATTTCTAATTTTAGCGGACATAGAAGGCCAACAGCAAAGTATTTCGGCGACGTTGAACGACCCGTACCGTGTTGATCACATTTGAGATCGCTCGAGCCCATCGCTACCGAACAGCCGTAATAAATAAATTCCGTAGGGTGGCGAACGAACGAACGAACATTATGTAGAACATATAAATAAACGGTTTATACTCGGGGTCTGGGCGATCCTTCCTCTCCTCGATTCCGCTCTTCGCTCGCCTAGCTATATTTGAGTTATGAATCGTAAAAGCTAGATCGGCAATCGAGCCGGACTCACTTCAGGGAAGGTTAAAAGCCACGGTGTTAACTCGCTCTCCGGAGGATAGTATTGACACTGTGCTCTCTGCCTGCTACTCGTATGTATATACCTCGGATCCGACCACTCGAGTCGAGCAGGGGAATCGTGGCTTCTCGAGAACTACCGCTTCCTCGAGGAACAGCGGTCGCAAGGACGAGCATAGAAGAGGATGTTCTTCTTCCATTTTTTTCCCGTGCGTTTCCAGAATCCAGGTCCTTCACTCAATTTCCAGAATTACGCGAGCTCCTCTTCACGTGAACACCCCACCGTCGGTTATCTATATTTTTTCTTTTTCTTTTTTTTTCGATGGCGTTCCTGGTGGTCCATTATGGTCCTCTTACGCTCCGCGGTTACTTCCACAATTACCTACGATTTAATCAACGAACAAGTTTCATAACACGCGAATATCTCGATCGTCGGAATCGAACGATTCCCTTATCGTGTCTTTCTGGAGAACCAGCCTTTTATCTGTTTCGCGAAGAAGTTTCGAGGAAACGGACGCACCTGCCCCACCTACCTGTGCTAGCTGACATTCGTTCTCGAAAAGAATGGCACAAATCTGGTCCGGAAACACGGCAGGGTTGACACCTGCGCCTTGAGAACCAACTCGAGCCACGCGGAGGTCTATTTGAACGGAAACACAGTCGGGATATCGCACGGTGCTCCCACCATTGTGAGATGGCTTTGTAGTCTGGCACACTCACACGCGGTTAAATCGCACGCATACACTCAACAAGGATCCTCTCTTTCCCTCCGCTTTTGCCTCTGCCTGCCTTTATTTCTCTCTTTATTTTTATCCTGCTTCGCTTGTTATTTATTATTCGAGGCGATGGCTATGCAAACGAGTAGCAAGCAGAGACGCGCGGCGGGCCCCGTTGCTCCGTCTACCGGAAAAGCCATCGTGCCGCTTTTAAAAATGGAATATCGCTCGCCTTCTCACAGGCTCCCGATTCCAAATCGCGTTTCAGCTCGTACCGATCGATCTCGAGTGGCGGCCACGCCGTTTCAAAATAAGACGGCGTCTAGACTTTCGATGAATTAGAAAGAAAAGAAGGGAGAAGTAAAAGTTATTTTCTATCTATGCCGCCTCGCAGTCGTAGAACCATTCCGAAACCGACCGCCGGTTCCCTTGGTATCTGCTTTTCGTCCTCGAAAGACAGCGCAACGAGAGGACTTCTGGTCGAAAGAGGTCGGCGCCACTCGAGCCTCCAGTCTGGAGATTCGAGGCTGTCACTCGTTCGAAAATGATGCAGGCCCTTCGCGATAAGAATATCCTTTATAGAGGGGCCAGACTTTTCGGGGCCAGGGACGTGTTCACGCAGAACTTGCGTTTGAATAACCTAGCTAGCGAGAGACAGAAGCTTCAAAGCGGAAAGCTATCAAGCCCCGCTCTCTTTGTTCCTCTCTCCGGCTACCGCGTATGAGAACGATTTCACGCGATACAGAAGCGCGAACTCTTTGTACGAAAAAAAAACAAGATGCCATGGCTCAGCATTTTTCCACGGTAACAAATTCATCGCGGTGGTTATCTGGCCGGTGGGATCGGGGCGCCGCGCAATTCCGTATCATTCTTTCGACCGATGTAATTATCCTCGACACGCGGTACCGTACGTTGCATTCGTTATGCGCGTGCGTTCGCATATACGCGTCTACGAGGCTCGGCCAGCGGAACGCGTCGTTGCGCTCGGCCGCAGTGTATCGTAGCTCGAGCTGCGGCCTAACTCGACGAACCTACAACACACACACACTATCAACGAAGAAAGAGACAGCTCCCTGTCGCAAATATTTCCAAGTTTGTCCATCGTCCCCGTCCTATCTATCTCGTCACGGTCGGCAAAGCCG
This sequence comes from Bombus huntii, assembly GCF_024542735.1. Taxonomy (NCBI): domain Eukaryota; kingdom Metazoa; phylum Arthropoda; class Insecta; order Hymenoptera; family Apidae; genus Bombus; species Bombus huntii. The sequence goes on from NC_066244.1 coordinate 3,154,196, forward strand.
CCGCGACATGAGAACCGAATACGGAAAAGCCTGGACGAGAGTCCTCTTGGCAGCGCGTCGTTGTTACGCACAGGCCGGTACACGCGACAATGTACTCCGTTGTTTCCGCGTTGTAGCCTACCTACTCCGAAGAGTCTCCCTCTCGACAGAAGCTCGAGTGTTTCTGGCGTGTAGCCTGGCCCCGGGAGACTCGTACACCATCGTCACTCGCTCGCCGAGAGAATCGTCGAGGGACTTGCGGCCGGACTAAGCAAGATTTCGAAAGCACGCTCTCTCATCGCTAGCTTGTTCACGGATCGATACCGACTAGACGGCTATACGCCTGACTCGACTCGTCGCTCGTCCACCGGCAACAAGCGTAGGAAATGGTGTGCGGGCGCGAGATACAGGAGATAAGAGAAAGAAGAGTAGGTGTATTAACGCGATCGAGCTCGTAACGCTGGAATTACAGACAGGCAATCGAAGCGACGTAAAGCCGCGATGGACGTTCGCACGGCGATACGCGCGAGACTCGACAACCGTTCCTATATACCCATGCCACTCGTGTCCCGGGAGTATTACGCGAAATGAAGCCGGGAAGATGGTCCGCCGCTAGCCTCGCTACGATACGATCCTCATCTCGACGGAGGAAAGAGCTTCGAAGATCCTCGCGGAAGGACTTAATCAACGGTCCGAGTGTTTATGATTTTTGTTATTGGTGTCGTATCTCGGGGTAGCTTTGCCGGATTTCGCGCACCCTTCGTCTTCACTCACCCTACCATGGGTGTCTGCTCGTTTCTCCCTTTCTCAATCTCCTCGCATCCTT